>NC_092333.1:4067500-4715000 GCF_046630445.1 Rutidosis leptorrhynchoides
ACGAATAGAAAGCATTAATATAAGTACGTGACACAAAGGTCATTACAAAGCCATTGTTCAAATGTAACATAAGTTGTGAATGCAAAGTAAAAGTTCCATAATTGAGACATCTCTAAGTAATGCAGTGGAAGTCTAACACAGCGAGTCTATAACAGCAAGTCTATAACACCAAGACTATAACAGCAAGTCTAACAGCGGAAGCAACAACGTCTAAGCACCTGAGAAATACATGCTTAAAAAGTCAACACGAATGTTGGTGAGCTATAGTTTGTTTGTAATCAGTAATGTAATGTAGACCACGAGATTTCAGTGCTTCAACCAGCGTTTCAAAACAGTATGATAAAGTATATGCTTATTCGTGGGCACCCGGTAACTAACTTAACGTAAAATAAATATCATCCCCTAAAAGTACACTTGGCGAGTGCGTATGTCCTCAAAGTATTAAACACCCGTTAAATGCTAGTGCGACTAGCTCGAGTGGGGATGTCAAACCCTATGGATCCATATCTAATATTCGTGTTCACCGGTTCAAAAACCAATGATTAAACGTTACCGTGCTAAGGGGAATCTTTGTGCCGTTATATCACCCACACATATATAAAGTTTAAGTACTCATGTCTAGTATGTAAAACATAAAAAGTGCATGTATTCTCAGTCCCAAAAATAGTTAAAGTAAAAAAGGGAAGTTATAACTCACAGTGAATAAGCAGTAAAAGTCGATATGAAAAGTATGCGGGTAGTAAGTCGGTCTGAAAGATAGTCAACCTAAGTCAAAGGTCACTAAGTCAGTATATTGTCCCCAAAAGTTTAAAAGTGAATAAATTAAGTCTTAAGTATCATCATCATCATCATCATTCGTAAAAGATAAAGTAAGTTTTCAACAAGAATAGAGATCGAAACAAAAGGCTGAATTTGGACACCTGCTACGACCTCTATACAAACCGAAAAGATGCGTGGTCAGTGGCCAAGGCTCCGTATGTGAGTCCTCTAACTGCTGCCCAATTTTCAGATCCTAACTCGATGTCGTTTGACCGTGGAGACGGTTCAAGCTCGAGTAGGTCAGAATTTTCAACACGTCATTACAAAGGTGTAGTGATTTTTGGAAGGCTATAAATCCTAAACCGTATATCAGATTTAGGCGAGTCTTAAACGAAAAGTCATCTACTCGAAACGAACTACCTGAAAATCAATTTTCTAGAAGCCTCAGGAGTCTGATCAGACCCCGAAAAACAGCAAAAAAGTGCTCCGATGGGTTTCTTGGTGCTTGATGCTCATCACGGTTCTCATCCTTGATGCGTGTAAGCTTCAAGTGTACAACTCTTTGAAGTTTTAGCATCACTTTGACCAAGTTTCAACCATCAACACACAACTAAGAGTAAAAGCTAACATTCTACAAGTTTTGAACATCAAGGTTGTCTCTTTATTGTATAAACCCAATAAAGCTTCAACCTTTGTCCTTTTGACACAAGTTTATGTATCTTCATCATATGAGATGATGAAGACTTGATTTTTATCACCATAAAAATCATAAAAAGGTTCCAAGCAAGTGAGATCTACAATAATAACTTAGATCTTCAAGCATTAAGAAACCCTAAGCTAGAAAGCTTGGATCTTTACAAGATTAATGAGACCATAAGCTAGAAAGCTAAGATCTAGTAAAAGTAATGAGACCATAAGCTAAAAAGCTAAGATCTTTAACAAAATAATGAAACGCTAAGCTAGAAAGCTTGGATCTTTAATGTTCTTGAAGATCCTTAAAGCAAAAGGCTAGATCTTCAAGCTACATGAAGATCATAAACACAAGTTTTGATCTTTTTAACAAAATAAAGGGATCATAAGCTAGAAAACTTAGATCCAACAAAATAATGAAAATTCAAAGCTAGAAAGCTTGAATCTTTCATGTTCTTGAAGGATTCAAATCAAAGTTTGAATCTTCAAGATATAACAAGATCAAGAAGCTAAAAAGCTTGACCCTTGCATGATGATGATGATGTCGATGCTATGAAGAAGAAAAGAAGAAGAAGAAAATTTGAAACTTACACTTTTTAGAGTGAGAAAGACTAGAGAGAGAATTAGAGAGTAAGTGTGTGTAAAATGTAAATGAGATCAAGTGTAAAATGGGTGAGATTTGCTTGATATTTATAGTGGGATGGGGTGGTGGTAGCTGTGGGTTTCAAGGGGGACAAGGGAGACACCTTTTTGCATTTTGGTTAGTGGTGGTCTAAAGGTGGTGCTAGTTGTTAGAATCCCATGCAACATTTGTGATTATGGTTAACAAAAATGCTAGTATGTTCCCTCTTATAAATGAGTTTTTGTCTTACATTTATATGAGTCATAAACTTATTAAAATTGGGCTAATTAAATAGTCCATTAGCTAGAGTAGGGTGGGCTAAAGTCCAATAAGGTAGAAAATCCAACAAGACTAACTAGTGAGCATAAGTAAATTACTAAGCGTAATTAAGCAACCAAAAACCCAAGTAATTGTTATTAGGAAATAACAATTAGTATTACGTAGTCATAATATTCCAATTATGACAAAAGTTAATCGTGTACCAAGTACGTAGCTCGTTTCAAACGTCAAGTGACACTAACGGTCATAAAAGCATTCGAGGATCAAGTTAAGTAACTAAGTACTTAATGGCACGTTGTATGGTATTAACGAAAGTAATTAACATGAATTAAGATCCCAGAATATAAACCAACACAGTACGCACAAATACGCAGTTTCGCAGAAAGTAACAAGTACAAAAGTAAGTGGAAAAAGTCGGGTCGTTACACATTATCCATAAACAGGTTAAGACAAGTGTTGCATATCATTCAATAGGCAGGACTTAAAGCATATGCTAGACATGTGATGTGCATGACTAACATCTCAATTCTTAATATTCAATTCAATTACATGATACATATCAATCTTATCATGCGGATCAACATGCAAATAGACTGACAAATTATTATATAAGCTATTAAATATCAAGTAGATCAACTTAAGTTACTAGCTGAAAGTCAATTATTACTTGGTTCTCATGCAATCATTAATCAAACATATTCAAACAGAGGATTTTCGACTAAGCCTAACAATATCAAACTGTATTATATAAGCGTGACTCAAATTCAACAGATTTATTATCACTAACTATGTTGTTTAACTTAGTTGCATGCAATTCAATTTAACAAGTTTGATTGACTAGATCTAAACAAGTAGCATGAATTGAATAATAGATCGTTGGATTAAGTGCTAATCAATCCTAAAATCAGGCTATATAATCATTAAGCATGGCTAACAAGCATATTAAAACATAGCAGATTTAAAACAGTTTAAATAATCATCACATAAACTCAAGTTATACATATCTGAAAAACTAGAAACTACACAGAATGAAGCACGAAGCCGGCAGCTTGGGCTCAGTCAAGCCGGCGGCTTGGACTGAGGAAGTCGGCGGCTTCATCAGATTCCCAGACAAAGTTAGTTTTCGTCCACGCAACCACTATGAAAGTTTAGTTCATAATGGTAGACAAAAATAAAGCAATTAATTAAATAAAAGACATTAAAAAAATTAAAGCAATAAACTAAATACAAATAAATAAAAGACAATAAATAAAAGACATTAAATAAAAGACAATAAATAAAAAACAATAAATAAAAGAAAAGAAATAATTAAATTAAAATGAGAAACACTTACAAAATAGAGAGAAAACGGGCAGAACCTAGACGCCATAGCATAAAGTATTAAACTAATATACACCTCTTAACTCCATAAACCTCATATGGGTTTATTGAGTCTACTGAGGTGTATGAGCCCTAAAATGGTGGGTTTTGGGTTGGATGACGAATTTGGTTTAGGTTTGGTAAATAAAAATTCGTTAGTGACTTGCATGTGAAGAACTATAAGTCACGAGACTTGATTTTATGGTCAACTAGTGTGAAATTGGGGGAAATGACCAAATTAGGTTTCATGACTAACGTTTTGGGGATTTGGAACTTAATGCTTGAATTATGCCCTAATTTAGTGTTTTAGGGCAAGAGTGCAAGTTTTGGTGTTAAAAGTGAGGAATGAATTGGTCATTTGTGACCAAGTGCAATTTGGGTTGAAATTGCACTTGATTGGTTAGTTGCATTGTGTGATTGGTAGCTAAATTGTGATATTTAGCTTGGCTATGTATAATGTGATAGGTGATTCACATTTGGCGTGTACCGAAGATTGAAGTTTGTTTAGCTTAGCTTTGAGGACCCAATGTGAGTACAAATGTTATATGTACATAGGCATGGGTCAGGGTAGGGTGTGCACTATTGGGCTACACCGTATGTGGACTATGAGTTGGACAACGAGTATGTGGACTATGAGTTGGACCACGAGTATGGGGACTATGAGTTGGACCACGAGAATGTGAACTATGAGTTGGACCACGAGTTTAGTGGACTGTGAGTTGGACCACTTGAGTGGACTATGCGTTGGACCACTCGTTAGGAGCTACTAATTGTTGTTAGGGGCACCCATTGATTTTTGATAATATTCATAATTATTATGAATGTGTATAGGTGTTTATGCGTTATGGTATGTCATGTTGTGCTTATTGAGTATGTGCTATATGCTTTTGTGAATTCATGTTTGTGTATATATAGCTTTTGTACTCACTAAGCTTTATGCTTACTCTCATCGTTAAATATCTTTTTATAGACTCAAGTGCGGATAAGGCAAGGGTAACCTCGGGAATTAGATGGCTACCATGGATTATTGTAGAAGAATGCTTTGGTTGGATGACCTAGGTTTGAATATTGAATTCCCAAATACCATGCCCGATCCATCTTTTTGTATTAAACTTATTGGATTGAAATTGTCACCTATTATGTAACGGGTTGTTTAATGCCCATGATTATGGTTTGAAATAATATTGATGTTTTCTTGATGTGTTTTGTCACTTAAAACATGTGTTAAATGACATTGAGTATTTTGATGTCAAATGTGTACTTGACAATGGGTCAAAAGGTGTTAAACTAGGCTGAAACTACACACACAGCAATGGTGCGCTGCACCAATGTGGAGGTGCGCCGCACCGTATAACAATTTAGCTACTGACTTTGTTTTACTAAAAATTAGTTAAAAGGTGCGCCGTAATTGGCATTTAGTGCGCCGCACCAGAGACTCGTTGTGATGCACCTGTTGTATAAACAAAAAATGCCCCAGTTATTATGGATATGGGTTTGGGCCGTTTCATTGAGGTTTATGAAATAATTAAGTTTACAATCGCTACTCCCCTCTTTATTTCTTTCGTCGAAGTTGTGTCTTTGTCCTTTACTGGTGGTGGTTTGGAAGATCCGACATTTTTAACTCTCTTCCACCACTGTGTCGTGGTGGTCCTAGTGGAAGGGTCAGGGTTTCTTGCTCTTCTTCTTCTTATTTCCGTCGGTAAGGTAAAATCTATTTTCTTGGTTTTCTTTGTATTCCGTCTGTCAGTGGACTATCTCCGATAGTGAAGGGTGTTTTCTGGTGTCGTAGTCGTTCTCTACCATCGTTGTTTCTTCTGGGTTGGGCCAACGACGATCTACATGCGTTGCAGGTGGAGGTGGTGTGGCCGTGGTTTTCCATGCGTGGGTTCTTCACTTCTGGTTACTTCATCGGGGTTGGGCCGGGAAACATCCTCTTTATTGCAGATCTGATTCTTCTTTGAAGGTGAGACGAATGGTTTGTGGACGAATTCATCTTTGTGGCGGTTTGTGGCAGCTGCAGCGGTCAGTGTTTCTTTGTTCCCAATTTTCGGTGTCCCAACGACCTTTGGCGTTCTCCCAAAGGTTCGATGGTTCGTCAGGAATGGTTTGTTTGCTAGTTTGTTTGTTTTGTTGCGTTGGTGGTCGGCATTCTCTCGATAGTTATTGCTATTAATTTTCTTTATATTTTAGTGCAATCAGTAGTTAGGTGCCTTTTGTTTAGCGTGTTTAGATTTGTTTTTTTTTCTATCGAAGTGTGTTTTCACTCTGTTGGTGGGAGGAGTTGCTTAGGTTTCGATATTTAGTCGTTGTTTGCCTATGTTTGGATTTTATTGTTGTATCGATTATATTTGTTGATCTTCAGATCCATTAAACTTTATTACGTTTTTTAGATAAAAATACTCCGTAAAATCAACCAGTTAATTGGGTGTGTTTTTGTGCAGGATATTTGCATTGTTCTTTTTCCATGAATGACGATGACGGTGTAAACAAAATGACACCTTATATTGTTGATAAAGTCATATATCTAATTAAAACTAGTGTCGTTTAATAGGATAAATGTCCTGAAAAAATAATATAAATTACACGATCTGTCAATAAAAATAATAAGGATTCTGTTGATGCCCGTTACTTTTTTATTTTTTGATAATTTTTTAGTTATTATTATTTTTAAATTTTTTATAAGGTTCATGGACCACCCGTGTAATTTTGGATCTCACATGTGAACACTTAACGAAATTTGACTAATGATCGTTAATTAATTTGACGATATTACCCTCAATTTCACATTTTTCAAATCATAATCTCTTCAGACAAAAATTGAAACACATAATCCTTTTCGAGGATAAGCAAAACTCATACTCCATCTGATGTGTGAAATCTAGTATATAATTTATCTCTGGAAAAATGCCGGTTTAAAGATTACTACACACTAACAGGCAGTGTACCCGATCGTGCAATAGTATAAAGTTGGTAATTCCAAGTATCGTTCCAAGGACAATTTAACGTGAGAACTAAGATTACAACTAATAAAAATAAACTAAATTAATCTATGAAAATCGAAAGTACGAGATAATTTGTTTTGTGGCTATTTAACGATTAGCCAAATCAAGGATAGATTAAAAGTAAAAGACAATATTTTTGTGTTTTTAAGTTTATAGAAAATAAATGCAGACTCAACGAAAAGTAAAGATATTTGAATGCAATAGATAAAAGAATGTTCGCCTAGATCTCCTATTCGCAGTGTCGGATGATTTGTTATTAAGCACTAGTTCAATTTATCAATACATGCAACTACAGAGTCGGTTTACCCAGAATTCTCTTTTAGCAAACACGTCAAACTAGGATTTATTGGCTTAGGGTTCCCTTTCACCAAAGACCTCTTTCGTTTGTGACTTAGTAATTAGCTAATTATAAGATTAAGATTCAATTGGTTACGCTTTCGCTCCACACAATTCACCCCTATTTTGTTCAATCTATGTTACCCTATTTACCCCCTTGGTTCAGTAAGCACCCAATTGGTTAAGACAAATCAATTGGAAATTAGTTCACTAAATTGAAACAGGGTTTCCTTTGTTCAAACAAGATCACTAATCAAGCCTAGTAACAATAATCAACACCCACAAGAATGGTTTTTAATCAAAACTCATAATTATCATGCATTAATCAAATTAAATATTAAAGTATCATTCAAACACATACGAATATTCAATCTAGACAAACATTAAAGTTCTTAGCCATTAATCATAGCTAAAGCCAAAATCACAAATAAACAATTAAGAGTATTCATTATGATGATAAGAATTAAACCTAATGAAAATTTTGTTCTTGAATGATGAACGGATCGAGACACGTTTCCGGAATGATTGATGTGTTAGAATGATCTTGGGATTCCCCAAAAATCACCCTTTTTCGTCAAAAAGCTGATGGAATTCGTCTGGATGCAAGAATGATTAATTAGGGTAAAAATTCGGGCTTTAAATACCAAAATCCTGAAGTCGGCTGAAGGTGTAGCGGCGCTCCACATATTGAGCGGCGCTCCATATAACTAAAAATCGATATGTGGACTTCCAAAACCCCTCGAACTATTTTTCCTGCCTACAGGAGCGGCGCTCCACCCTTCTGAGCGGCGCTCCACCTTTCTGAGTTGCGCTCCAGGCCCTTTTTGCTGATTTCAGACTGTAAAACTCAGTAAAACCACCCAAACTCGAATCGAACCAATCACTTTCACTCGTTTACATAGAAAATCACTAAAACCATCAAATAACTTCAAATTTCATATCCTTGGTCTTAGAACTCGAACTTTCATAACACTTATCGAAATAACACCAAATCGTATCCAAAAGGACCAAAATATGCCCGATATCGCTAAGGAAAACGTATATTAAATATGCGATATCAAACAACCCCACACTAGAGTTTTGCTTGTCCTCAAGCAAGTGAACTCAAAAGTAATCTTCTACCATAAAGTAACATCTTTAAAAGTATATGTAGGACCAAACGAATAATCAACAAACCAACAACTAGCGTGGGCACGATTTTGGAGTAAATATCAACTATACCTCCCACTTGCATTCCCCCGAAATTAAATTCACAATCCTCAAGAAATTAAATATGAACAAAGTAGCTAAATATAGTCTTGAATAGCGTACTAAATAAAATGAGGCAAAGAATCTCGAACCATAATGTAAGTCTTCAAAGGAACCGGGAATCAAGTGGGAGCCAAACACCAAAGATATGACAATCGAACGCATGTGCCAAAAAGAACGCACGGGCTACCCCGCAATTGGTCAAGCCAATGCCTCCCACAGTACCTAACATCGTGAGATGTCGGTAAGAAAATAATGTGCTTAGGAGGATACACATTACGTCCAGATATCATCGATAATCATGAGGTGATCATCTAATCCGTTAAATCAATCATAAAGATTGAAGTTCATCAGGCTTAAAAGCTGATATCTTACCTTTCCGGAGGTTATCCAACTGGGAATCTGATCAATCACAGAATTGTGTATCATGGTGCGCTTCCCATTTGACGAGACAGATCTCCCTCATCGAGATAAGTCTGACTAGCAGTTTTCCTGTTTGATGTTGAGGCCTGGTAGATTTTCAGTCGATTTTAGCAATGACTTTTCAAGATTTTTCGTCACCCTACAACTGGTCTGGACTACGACTTCTGAAACAAATCAGCAAGTGTGTCGATTTGGAGACTTTACTCCTCTGGTTATATAAAGTGGTCGGGTGCAACATTGTCCTTGTTAGGAGAAACAATGAGGATCGCCCTATTAAAGTTTTCGATCTAGTGCTTGGCCCGGTTTGGACCACACGATCCAATCACCGTTCATACGGTTGACACCCGCCTTGGTGCAAGTGACCTACGATTGAATTCTTAAAGAATTCGTAGGATTTCACATTCAATGGTAATGAATGTGGTTGGAATTAATTATAAGTTGCCTGCTTCCCACATGACAAGCTTTTCTGCTTGTTTTAAGAAAGGTAGCAAGTAGATACTACCCTTCCGATAAATCCCAAAAACCTTTGGGTGCCATAGCTTTTGGCTATGGGTTGTGTTGTCTAAGCAAACACAAGCACGTAGATATTGTTCCTAAAAAGGACAACACTAGTGAAGCTCAAGGCTCCTCTTCCCATAGTATCACACCATTAGATGATGTAATAATAAAATGGTATAGTTTCAGAAGTCTGCTATACCAAGTAACCAAAAGTTTTTGATCTGGCACGTGATTCGGTCACAATGACGCTATGCAATCACCGCTCTCTCACGGTTTACACCCATTTTGGTACAGGTGACCTACTATTGAGTTCCCCGAACTCGTAGGATTTCATGTCTAAGGAAATGAACATGTGGAACAATTTTTGGCTTCTTTGAAATCACGAAATATGCCATAAAATATCAAGCCAAATCAAAACCAATTTTCATAACAAAGGTTTTGGCCGAATTTTCAATTATTTTTCTACTTTTTTTTATTTTTAAACTAACTTTTCTATTTTTTTATTTTTCCCCTAATTTTTCAATATTTTTTTTTTTACAATCAAAACCCGTAAAACGTCAAGTCTTTTTAGATTAAAACTACTATGATGATGATTCCATTAACAACCAACCCGAGAGATTTTACATCCCCCACCCCACACTTGAGATCAAGTAATGTCCCCATCACTTGAGATCAAAAATAGATTAAAATCGAAAGGGTTATGTGAGAAAGAAAATATAAAAACTTATCAAGCTTAACCACTGATCGCGGAATGCCAGTGACCGATGGCGCTGAACTGACTGCCAGCATAAGAACATCGTCCATTCCCGATCTTTACACCAATATCATCAATCATGTAGTTTTGCTGAACTTAATGCCAGACTTGAAAAATCGTTTCACCAACAAACCTAAGAAAAGAAAAACAAACCAACGAACTACATAAATAGGACAAGGTGGCACCACCCGATGCCTAAACGCCTTGCCCCCAAAATAAGTGTCAAAGTACATAAGCAGAATACATAATTATCCAAATACAGACCACGGAAAGGAAATAGTTTTAAACAAATTACAACAAAAACATGCGCAATGACCCATCATTCTCTAGGCCATAAATCTATGAAAGGGTCCCAATCCACACCATAGGTGTCCTGGCAAGCCTGGTACGAGTCATACGATGGATCTGGCCTCGGAGGAGTAACGGGTAGTGACCCGTCCTAATCCATCCGGACGAAGTCCACATCGATTACAAACGAATCACAATAGTTGATTACATCGCGAGGTACTTGACCTCTATATGATACATTTTACAAACATTGCATTCGTTTTTAAAAGACAAACTTTTATTTCATTGAAAGTTGACGACATGCATACCATTTCATAATACATCCAACTATAATTGACTTAATAATAATCTTGATGAACTCAACGACTCGAATGCAACATCTTTTGAAATATGTCATGAATGATTCCAAGTAATATCTTTAAAATAAGCAATTGCACAGCGAAAGACTTCTTTCATACCTGAGAATAAACATACTTTAAAGTGTCAACCAAAAGGTTGGTGAGTTCATTAGTTTAACATAAGTAATCATTTTCATCATTTTAATAGACCACAAGATTTCCATATCCAGATCTCATAAATATACGTCTCATGCATAGAGACAAAAATATCATTCATATGGATTGAACGCCTGGTAATCGACATTAACAAGATGCATATATAAGAATATCCCCTATCATTCTGGGATCCTCCTTCAGACATGATATAAATTTCGAAGTACTAAAGCATCCGGTACTTTGGATGGGGCTTGTTGGGCCCGATAGATCTATCTTTAGGATTCGCGTCAATTAGGGTGTCTGTTCCCTAATTCTTAGATTACCAGACTTAATAAAAAGGGCATATTCGATTTCGATAATTCAACCATAGAATGTAGTTTCACGTACTTGTGTCTATTTTGTAAAACGTTTATAAATATTGCGCATGTATTCTCAGCCCAAAAAATATAAAGGGTAAAAAAGGCAAATGAAACTCACCTAATGTATTTTGTAGTAAAAATACATATGACTATTGAACAATGCAGGGTTGGCATCGAATTCACGAACCTATATCATTTGTGTATATATATTAATACACACAATTGTAGTCGAATAAGTTTATATATATAACTTATTAATGATATTATTTTTATATTAGTAATATATTTATATTTCATGTAATCCTTTTATATAATAAAATATTGTGTTATGTTATATGTTCTAAATATATATATATTTATGTATTTCATTTGTTTATCAAAACGGTAGTTCAAATTATATTAAGTTGATATTAGTAAAAATAATGATAATGGCATTAATAATATACTTAGGTTAATAATAACTCTATTAATGATAATAATAACGATATTAATAAAAATACTTGTAAAATATTAATTTTACAGTTAATGATATTTATGATTTTGATTTTAGTAATTTCATGATAATAATACTCGTGATAATAATAATAATATTTATGTTAATATTAACAATTCTATTATTTGTAAAAAGATACTAATACTAATATTTACGAAAATGTTAATAACTTTTATTACTTTCATAATAATAATAATAATAAACATATTCATGATAATAATATTAATGTCTTAAATTTATTAGTAATATCATAATTAGTACTTATAATAATAATAGTAATAGATATAATACTTATAGTTATGTTAATAATAATAATAATAATAATGATAATAATAATAATAATAATAATAATAATAATAATAATAATAATAATAATAATAATAATAATAATAATAATAATAATAATAATAATAATAATAATAATAATAATAGTAGTAATCATAATAATTATAACAATGATAATATTACACATACTATTGGTAAAATGATATAATTTATATTCTGGATGATAATATTAATATTAGTAATAGCATTAATAATACTAAAAATCTTATTTGCGACAATAATCATAATAATATGTATGTTAGTAATAATAATGGTATTGATACTATAATACTTGTAGTAATATCAATAATTAATAATAATAATCATAATAATAATAATACAATCATAATGACAATAACAATAATAATAACAATAATAATAATAATAATAATAATAATAATAATAATAATAATAATAATAATAATAATAATAATAATAATAATAATAATAATAATAATAATAATAATAATAATAATAATAATAATAATAATAATAATAATAATAATTAAGAGTTATACCTCAAAGAAATTCGGACTAAAAAGAAATGACACCAGTCAGGATCGAACCTGAGACTTCTCGAAACCTGATAAACTCTGCTAACCATTGAGCTGTGCCCCATTTCTGATTATTACTCCCACCCGTAATTTACTTAAACTGTTTCTGTTTCAATTCCCTTTCTTCCTTCCTCGTTAATCAATTCAGTCGACCAGGGAGTTAAATAAAGTTATTCATAAATATCTCGCTTAGTTTTAGGATTACTAATTGATACAGAAATGAATTTAAGTTGCAAATCAATATTAACAGAAGAAAAAAAATCAAAAGAAGACAGACCTGTTTATTCAAAAAAAAAATGAAGAACGTATTACTTGATTTTGAGATTAAGAACTTTTTAGCTCACGATTTCAAAATAAGATACATTCCAAATTCTTCATAGAAACTTTCTGAATGCTCAATTGAATCTAAAACAACATAAATAAATCAAATTTTTGTGATGAACAATATTGTTGACTTTTGAAAATAAAGTTTGACTTCCAAAATTCGACATCAATTTAATAAATTTGATCGTGAATCTTTCCAGATAGTTTGAATGAAAGATTTCTAACATATCTGCATTTATAGAATTTAAAATTTGATTCGTAAGCGAGTGATGGCAAAAAAAAAACACGTACAGGGCAGTCACCTGTTTTACTTGAACTGAGACTCGATTTTTCAGCTTAATTTCAATTAAAAGAGATTTGTTAGAGGGTGCTGTGATTTGGAAGTGATTATATGAAGTCGTATGATATCTAAAATCAACTGGAACTATTTAATTTATAGCCAATTTAATCGATGGAGAATAATTGGTCAGATAAGGGGAAAAAAATGAAAATAAAATTAGACAACGATGCCTAAAAGATTTTGGTTGTTATACCGACATATAGGATTCGATTTGTACCAGATAGCAGATATGAAACAAATTAGGAAACAGTCTGATTGCTACTTGTAACAAATTGGTACTAGTTTTCCTTTATTTAGATTATATAGTAAATATTAATAATTAAAATATATTATTAATAATTAATAATAATAATTATATTAATAGTAATAATAAATAATATGGATACTAAGAAAAAAAAATCATATTATTAATGTTAATAATAATAAAAGATATTATTTCCTAACAAATTTTAATAATAACACTAATGGTTATTTATTAATAATTATAGTAATATTATATAAAAAAAAATGTAATAATAATCTTATTCTTAATATTAATAATTATATTTATACTATTAATGATAATAATAATATTAGTAATAATATAACACTTTATATATATATCCACTTTCATATTTATATCAATATATTATAAATACTGATATTTATTCTAATAACTATTATTATGACAACTATATTTTATCTTGTTTTAATATATATATATATATATATATATATACATATACATAAATACTTTTACTTATGTAATTTTTAAATAAAAACTAAATATAATAACCTTTATTAAAAAGTTACATAATACAATATTTTAATTATACTTAGAATTATATATATGTAAATGAGTAATAGTATATAGTTATATATATGATAGTAACTTATTTACTTTATTTGTTATTTTATATTTTTAATTTCAATTGATTAAATTGTATTTATTATTTCAAATTATATATACACTTTTGTTTATGTTTATATATATATATATATATATATATATATATATATATATATATATATATATATATATATATATATATATATATATATATATATATACTTGTATATATATACACACTTATTCATGTATCTATATATTTATTTGTAGCCAATTGTTCGTGAATCCTCGGGAATAGTCAAAAGGTAATTCATTAAATGAATATAAATTTCAAAGCTTTCGAGACTTCACATTACAGATTTTGTTTATCGTGTCGGAATCATATAAAGTTTAAAGTTTAAATTTGGTCGGAAATTCCTGGGTCATCACAGTACCTACCCGTTAAAGAAATTTCGTCCCGAAATTTGATCGAGGGCGTCATGGATAACAGTAAGAATATTTTTATGACAAATATGAGTTGATAAATAGAGTTTTATCATCATTGAGTAATATGGATAAAACCATTTGATTTTTTTTTTTTTGAAGAGTACGAGTGAAGCTGTCACGACAGATTGAGATAGAGATTTAACTTTTGGCGTAGTTACGGTGGAATTTAGAAAATAAGATGCGTCTTAACTTTTGACGTTGTCTTGATTGAATTTCGGAATTCAAGGGATTTAAAGAAAATCTTCGAAATCTAAAAGATTTGATTCTTCTACGAATAAGGAAATTTAGATTTCTATAATTAAATGCGGTGATCTGCCTCGAATCCGCTGTCTGATATTTTCACTATAAATTTTACCTTTTCCGTTCCATTAATCTTCACCACTTCAATACTCAATTCCCAAATTCAAAAGATCGTGAAATGCTTAATCCAGTTCTGATCCTTGTCCTTATCCTGATTATCGCAACAATCATTCTCCTTTTCCAACTTCCACCGGAGGAATTCGTTTATTTCTACTATGCTTTAGGGATTATTGTATTTATAATCCTCACGTGTCTTTATATTGCTATACGCACTGATATCCACGGTTTGTAATTTCGGTATTGTTGTTGGGTTTTATATTTTCTCTTATATTTTGGAGCTCTTTGCCTTTTTATTATCCTCCCGACCTCTAGTAAAGCGAGTAATGGTCCAGAATTCATAAGTATGGAATTTTGAATAAACATCGTGTTCTAAATAAGAACTAATATATTAGCACGATTTGATTTATCAAATTACCAGAATCACTGAGAATAGAACCATCAAGAAAATACTTTCTTGATATGTTCATAAGTTAAGCATAATGAAAGATTTATGTAACATGGCACGTGATGACGTTAGGATCTGTGAATCATCACGTCACATTAGAACCTCAGCATGACTTACTGTAATATAATCACGTTGATCAAGTGTCATTATATTATACTAACTCATGCATCAGTTCCCAACATTACTTCAATAACATTCATATTTTAAGCTCGAAAATTTACAAAATATAGAAACTAACAGTTTCTATATGATGTAATACTGATAGCCCGAAGAGATTAATGATTTCAGATAAGAATAGTTATAAAAATATCTCCAGAAATATGGAGGATATTTATAATGAAAGATACGATAATATCTCGGAATATCTAAGATCAGAGGATGATGGAGACTATTGTCCGTAAGGGTTTAGAGTAAGGAGCAAGATATTCGCTAAAGACTTTAGCAGACATTGAATCATTTGGATTCTTTGAAGTCAAACTTATTCTTTATGATTTGTCCACGGCTTTCTTCATAGTTTCGCATAATCTGCTTTTCGGTACTAAATTTTCTCTTGAATGTTTCCAATATAATGATACACAGGAAGCATGAAGAGGTATATAATTTCGGACGAGAATATTTATGAAAATATCCTCAGAAATATCGAAGATATTGATGATGATATTTTGAAATTTCTAAGTTCGATGGTTGATGGAGCAAGATTTTTCCGCAAGATTTTAACATGACTTCGGGGCAAGATATTCTCTAAAGATTTCAATGGATCCAGAATTATCTGGATTCTTTGAATATAGGGTATGGTCCTTGTATTTGTCATTGGTCTCCTTCATGGTTAACTCTATCCGTTTTCCAGTTCCAACGTTTCTGAGCTTTTCCAACATATTATTCTTTATCATCACACTTCTGACGACTAAGGTCGTTTACGGTTGCCTACAGTTTCTGCTGCTTCATTCAGCTTTTTCAACATTCAGAATATCGATTCGTAAACTGGGTGACTTTTCAAAATTTCAGAATTGAAAGTCGTAATTCTAGGAGATAATTGTTATATGTATACATATAACTATTGATGTAGAAATGCTACGAGATTCGAAATACTGATTGCTGTTTCTCAGTATATGGTATGGCAATTCTCGTTATCAGATGCAGATGAGTAGATGATAGGATTTCAATGAATATAATAACTTTTCATGAAGTCAATGATCAATGAAGTTGCTGGTAAGTTTACTGCTAATGTAGTGAGATATAAACGGTTTCCCAGTAACGAAAGCGAAAAGACAACTTATATATCAAGGTTATAATAAGGCTATTTCGATTGAAAAATCGAAGTTGAATTGCTGAAGCTGTGACGAAATTGGCTAATTTGAAAAAGAGTTGCAATGTTATTTTCGGTAATAACAATGCCGAAGGAGCTAATACAGACACTTTTTAAACTTTTACTTAGGGTCCGGGAGTTTTCAGGTGCATAACTATATGCGTCAATCTTTTCTTCCATAGATGAAGTGCGGTTGGTTCATCCTATCAGTTGAGGTGTTTTCAAGAATTATGAAGGGTTTGAATGCGGATTATAATTGTCAGGATACAAATGAGGTTTAAGATGAACTCAAGTGGCAAACTTGAAGAATTATTTAGTTTCATATGTTATACTCAGTATTTTAATTCACTTTAATTGTCCAATATTATTAGTCCACAGTCGATAGTCCACAGTTTACAGTCCAATAATTCATATATAGTTTAAAATATAATATTCGAATTAATTAATACGTATCGTGACCTGTGTACATGTCTCAGACTCGATCACAACTCAAAGTATATATATTATTTGAGAATCAACCTCAACCCTGTATAGAGAACTCGATCATTACTGCATATAGAGTGTCTATGGTGATTCCAAATAATATATATAGATGCATCGATATGATATGTCAAAACCTTGTATACGTGTCCCGATATTTAAAGTGCGTAAAATAAATAACAGAAATTAGATGATGATAAATTAAATGCGTAAAGTAAATAACAGAAATTAAATAACGATAAATAAAATTGCGATAATTAAATTGCGGTATATAAACTGCGATAACTAAAATGTAATCAGTTAGCTAGGAACAGTTAGCGTGGATTCTTAACAAAATTTCAATTAGTTAATTCGTTTGTTTCTAACAACTTTTATTTTGTCCAATGTTTTCTTCATTATGCCACTTGTTGGATTGTGATAAATCAAAATCCAAATATGAAATTGAATAAAAAAAAATGGTTATTCTACGGTGAATGGATTTGTATCTCTGTAGATGTAAGTAGGATAGTAAATGGATGTTGAATCAGATTATAAAATGTACATTATAACTTATTAAAGTGAAATCTAAATATTCCTCGGGTATTACCTACCCGTTAAAATATTTTCACCATTAACAGTTTATACGAAAGAATTTTTAATTACAATCTTTATGAAAATATACTTACATATATATTTTCTTCAGATGTAATCATAGATTTAATGAGTTAATATAATATTAAACTCATTTGATTTATCGTTAGAGCAAGAATATATAATCTCTAAACATTAGAGATTACATAATCGCTATGTCAAACGAGGATAATTGATGTAGAACGTCATGTAGAACGATGATTATGCTCGAGGTATAGATTGTGGTGTTGAGGCGTGTGATGTTGAAACTTAAGTTGTTGGTAGTACTGGGTATACTGCTGATGCTGCTGATGTTGCTGAAGCTGGTACGTTTTGCACCATATTTTTCAAGGCTATAACTCGTGTGCGAAGCTCGTTGACTTATTACTCCGGAATGATTGTCGGTCGGAACGAGCGGATGAATAAGGTGTAGAATTTTAAATAGAATATAATCGTGGCGAGATATTCGGGAACGAGGGTGAAAATGGTGTTTCAATTTGGTTCGCCGGTAAGTGCTTCAGGTTCTTCGCCAAGAGGGAAATTTGATTGATGGAAAGTATCGCCTTCTGCGCGTCTCCATTGATTAAGTCGACTACGAATCCATCAGATGAATTGGGGATGGATGATTGATTGATTCATTGACGTTGCTTCCGGAGCTTAGATGACTATCCATTCGGAATAACTGTCGGGATAACTATCGAAATAGCTATCGGAATATGAGGGACTCGAACTGGTTGAGGGATTCATCTCGTACGATCAGATGAAGGATTTTCGATAAGAAATAGATTATAGGATGTAGATTAGTACCCTGCAATACATAATTTACATATGCATATATAATACTAAAATCCCATAAGTTACTGAGGAATCTACGGAAGCTGTCAGGCAAAGGTAACAATAACAGATACGCTAAGATATGAATTTATCTATACACTGTCTATGCAATAGAGGCAGTAAGACGTGTCTAGACTTTAAGGATGATAAGCAAATAATTTTCGACACTAAATGATAAGCAAAACTTTTGACATGCAGACACGGTCGGAGTCCAGACTCACTAATGTACCCTAACGACTTATCAGTTAGACACACTAATGCAGACCTGGTTCGCTAAGACCACCGCTCTGATACCAACTGTAGTGACCCGTCCTAATCCATCCGGAAGAAGTCCACATCGATTACAAATGAATCACAATAGTTGATTACATCGCGAGGTACTTGACCTCTATATGATACATTTTACAAACATTGCATTCGTTTTTAAAAGACAAACTTTCATTTCATTGAAAGTTGACGACATGCATACCATTTCATAATACATCCAACTATAATTGACTTAATAATAATCTTGATGAACTCAACGACTCGAATGCAACATCTTTTGAAATATGTCATGAATGATTCCAAGTAATATCTTTAAAATAAGCAATTGCACAGCGGAAGACTTCTTTCATACCTGAGAATAAACATACTTTAAAGTGTCAACCAAAAGGTTGGTGAGTTCATTAGTTTAACATAAGTAATCATTTTCATCATTTTAATAGACCACAAGATTTCCATATCCAGATCTCATAAATATACGTCCCATGCATAGAGACAAAAATATCATTCATATGGATTGAACACCTGGTAATCGACATTAACAAGATGCATATATAAGAATATCCCCTATCATTCTGGGATCCTCCTTCGGACATGATATAAATTTCGAAGTACTAAAGCATCCGGTACTTTGGATGGGGCTTGTTGGGCCCGATAGATCTATCTTTAGGATTCGCGTCAATTAGGGTGTCTGTTCCCTAATTCTTAGATTACCAGACTTAATAAAAAGGGCATATTCGATTTCGATAATTCAACCATAGAATGTAGTTTCACGTACTTGTGCCTATTTTGTAAAACGTTTATAAATATTGCGCATGTATTCTCAGCCCAAAAAATATAAAGGGTAAAAAAGGCAAATGAAACTCACCTAATGTATTTTGTAGTAAAAATACATATGACTATTAAACAATGCAGGGTTGGCATCGGATTCACGAACCTATATAATTTGTGTATATATATTAATACACACAATTGTAGTCGAATAAGTTTATATATATAACTTATTAATGATATTATTTTTATATTAGTAATATATTTATATTTCATGTAATCCTTTTATATAATAAAATATTGTGTTATGTTATATGTTTTAAATATATATATATATATATATATTTATGTATTTCATTTGTTTATCAAAACGGTAGTTCAAAATATATTAAGTTGATATTAGTAAAAATAATGATAATAGCATTAATAATATACTTAGGTTAATAATAACTCTATTAATGATAATAATAACGATATTAATAATAATACTTGTAAAATATTAATTTTACAGTTAATGATATTTATGATTTTGATTTTAGTAATTTCATGATAATAATACTCGTGATAATAATAATAATATTTATGTTAATATTAACAATTCTATTATTTGTAAAAAGATACTAATACTAATATTTACGAAAATGTTAATAACTTTTATTACTTTCATAATAATAATAATAATAAACATATTCATGATAATAATATTAATGTTTTAAATTTATTAGTAATATCATAATTAGTACTTATAATAATAATAGTATTAGATATAATACTTATAGTTATGTTAATAATAATAATAATAATAATAATAATAATAATAATAATAATAATAATAATAATAATAATAATAATAATAATAATAATAGTAATCATAATAATTATAACAATGATAATATTACACATACTATTGGTAAAATGATATAATTTATATTCTGTATGATAATATTAATATTAGTAATAGCATTAATAATACTAAAAATCTTATTTGCGACAATAATCATAATAATACGTATGTTAGTAATAATAATGGTATTGATACTATAATACTTGTAGTAATATCAATAATTAATAATAATAATCATAATAATAATAATACAATCATAATGACAATAACAATAATAATAACAATAATAATAATAATAATAATAATAATAATAATAATAATAATAATAATAATAATAATAATAATAATAATAATAATAATCATAATTAAGAGTTATACCTCAAAGAAATTCGGACTAAAAAGAAATGACACCAGTCAGGATCGAACCTGAGACCTCTCGAAACCCGATAAACTCTGCTAACCATTGGGCTGTGCCCCATTTCTGATTATTACTCCCACCCGTAATTTACTTAAACTGTTTCTGTTTCAATTCCCTTTCTTCCTTCCTCGTTAATCAATTCAGTCGACCAGGGAGTTAAATAAAGTTATTCATAAATATCTCGCTTAGTTTTAGGATTACTAATTGATACAGAAACGAATTTAAGTTGCAAATCAATATTAACAGAAAAAAAATCAAAAGAAGACAGACCTGTTTATTCAGAAGAAAAAAAAATTGAAGAACGTATTACTTGATTTTGAGATTAAGAACTTTTTAGCTCACGATTTCAAAATAAGATACATTCCAAATCCTTCATAGAAAATTTCTGAATGCTCAATTGAATCTAAAACAACATAAATAAATCGAATTTTTGTGATGAACAATATTGTTGACTTTTGAAAATAAAGTTTGACTTCCAAAATTCGACATCAATTTAATAAATTTGATCGTGAATCTTTCCAGATAGTTTGAATGAAAGGTTTGTAACATATCTGCATTTATAGAATTTAAAATTTGATTCGTAAGCGAGTGATGGCAAAAAAAAAACGTACAGGGCAGTCACCTGTTTTACTTGAACCGAGACTCGATTTTTCAGCTTAATTTCAATTAAATGAGATTTGTTAGAGGGTGCTGTGATTTGGAAGTGATTATATGAAGTCGTATGATATCTAAAATCAACTAGAACTATTTAATTTATAGCCAATTTAATCGATGGAGAATAATTGATCAGATAAGGGAAAAAAATAATAATCATATTATTAATGTTAATAATAATAAAAGATATTATTTCCTAACAAATTTTAATAATAACACTAATGGTTATTTATTAATAATTATAGGACTATTATATAAAAAAAATGTAATAATAATCTTATTCTTAATATTAATAATTATATTTATACTATTAATGATAATAATAATATTAGTAATAATATAACACTTTATATATATATCAATTTTCATATTTATATCAATATATTATAAATACTGATATTTATTCTAATAACTATTATTATGACAACTATATTTTATCTTGTTTTAATATATATATATATATATATATATATATATATATATATATATATATATATATATGTGTGTGTGTGTGTGTGTGTGTATATATATATATATATACATAAATACTTTTACTTATGTAAATTTTAAATAAAAACTAAATATAATAACCTTTATTAAATAGTTACATAATACAATATTTTAATTATACTTAGAATTATATATATGTAAATGAGTAATAGTATATAGTAATATATATGATAGTAACTTATTTACTTTATTTGTTATTTTATATTTTTAATTCCAATTGATTAAATTGTATTTATTATTTCAAATTATATATACACTTTTGTTTATGTTTATTTATATATATATATATATATATATATATATATATATATATATATATATATATATATATATATATATATATATATTTATATATATATATATATATATATTTATATACTTGTATATATATACACACTTATTCATGTATCTATATATTTATTTGTAGCCAATTGTTCGTGAATCCTCGGGAATAGTCAAAAGGTAATTCATTAAATGAATATAGATTTCAAAGCTTTCGAGACTTCACATTACAGATTTTGTTTATCGTGTCGGAATCATATAAAGTTTAAAGTTTAAATTTGGTCGAAAATTCCCGGGTCATCACATAACGGCTGTATAATCAGGAATGGTAGTCCGCATCGGAATGTAAGCTTCCGGATTCTGACGCATCTGTCTCTGAATTTGCCTCTGATGCATCTCCCACTGATTGTGAGCCCGAATCCCCCTCACATCATACTCGACCCTATCAACTCGCTCACCCAATCGACCAACCTCTGTTCCGAACTGTCCCAAGGCTGTGTTAATCGCACCATAACTATTCTGGTGCCAAACCACTCATATCCTCATTATGTCTGTGTTGCTCCTCCAACATCCTCTGATTATGCTTAACCTGAGCATTATACGCTGACCGACTATCCCAATACTCTATATGCATCCCATCTACATTGTTAACCAGAGAATCCCAACTTTCTTCACTCAGTGGCCACGTACTCGGTACGTTTGCACTCGAACTGCCTGCTTCATAAGTGGATCCACTACCACCACACCCGCGACCACGTCCAGCACCGCCACCTGGTTGTTGTTGCTCATCCTCCCATAAAACCCAACCTGTTGGACCTCTTCTGATAAATTCGGCTTTAGAGAAAAATAGAAAATTAGTGGGCATCGCCTCAACCCCCAACATATTACACCTATTAGTCGAGACTGAAAATGCCCGAGCAAACCTAGTCACCAAATGCCCACCTAACAACGGGCGTTTTGTGCGCTTATCCATTCCAATCTCTTGCAACCACATTCCTAACATACAATGGACATCAATTCGCTCTCTCAATTTAATCTGCTGTAGATTCCAAAGGTCCCGTCGCTGAACCTTATTCGCATTTCCTCTAGCCATGAACATATGAGCAATCATCTTGAAAATCATTCGGTCCTCCGGAAGTCGAAACATTGACTGAACACTTTGACTTGAACTAAAAGGACCCACAGTTTCCTTCGCCACCGTCGGCCAATAATCACTCTCACTAAAGGCTTCTTGCCCAAACACCTTACATTGTATCAAGAACCACTTTAAATCATTGTCATTCAACTCGGGATACAAATCTAACGCCCGAGCTACCCCAATCTTACTCATGCTACGCTCTAACCCGCCTAACCTGAATGTCAAGAAATTTGCCTCGGTCGGAGAGGCTCGCGGTCGACAACTCACCGTTGAAAAGAACTCGATAGTCAACTGTTCAAAAATATCTTCACGAATTTCAAATAACCTTTCGTATGGCCTCAACTCTTGACCCGCATATGTTACCCACAAATACTCACGCAATGTTCTAACAATATTATTACCCAACGCTGTAAGTTACGTCCAATCCAAATAATATGTTCGTTCGATCGGACGAGCGCTAACTATTGTAAAACATTTTTCTAATTCCTCATCATTAGCGATTTGGGACAACCAAAGTTCCGGGTTATTTGGTGGTTGTCGTGGTTGTTCCGTGTTTCCTCTCGATCTCTACACACATGAAACAAATAAAGAAAACAAAACACCAAACTCAAAAGTTAGTGTTAGTCAAAATAATAAACACCAAATACCCATCACAACCAAACCATGTTGCATGTTAATCCACCTTAAAGACAATCACCAAGTTAACCAAGTAACACATGTAACAATGCCAAGAGCTCAAATCTATGCATATTGCATTATCTCTTAAAGCATAGCACATAACAACTATACTCTCATAACAACACAATCAAAACATGACAAACATGATTACACATAACTCTTTTAACTTCCACAAATCTAATAAAGTTCATCATGTTTGCTAACTTTCACCAATTCAAATTACCACTAACAAAATACTCATCACATCACAAAACACATGTTATGTTCCCTCTAACATGGCATCATAAATAAACAAACCAAATATAGCACATGTCATTCAAACCAATATGACCCGCTCATATGAACACAACCCCACACTAGCTCAAAAACATATCAACAATTCAAGAACAAGAACAATTTCAAGCAAGCAACTCTTCTATCACTTACAAATTCGGATTCTCAAACACACAACCCCTAGGTTCAAGTATGACTTCTAAAAACACAAAATTAATCATGAATTCAAAGCATACAATCATAATCTAACAAAACTCATCACTAATTAGAACACAAAACCCCAATTAGACAAACCCCACACTAATTCATCATGTAAATCAAAGATTAAGCAAGTAACTATACATAATTAGATGAAATTAGCAAGATAGAAAACAAATTCGGACCTTAGGGGGAGCCATTCTTGCAAGATGTGGAAGTAATTTGAACAAGAAATTGAAGTTAATTAAATTAGGGTTTGTAGATCTAGGTGTTTGTAGGTGTAAGAAAGTTGGATGGAATGAAAAGAATGAGAGGGTTTGGTGTAAAATACAGCTAATTCCCGTCGCCTATTTTGTGGTGTTTTGAAAACTTGGTTTTTTTTTTATTAAAAAGTAAAACAGCCTGCCGACAGTGAAACGGAGCGGCACTCCAGGTGGGGCGCGGCGCTCCATATCAGCGCGCGGCGCTCCAAAGCCTCGCGCGGCGCTCCAAAGCCTCGCGCGGCGCTCCATTAGGCGTAAAATTCATGTCGAGGGGTTTCAACAATCTGGCACATCAGATACGTACAATCTGAGCGGCGCTCAAGGGTTTAGAGCGGCGCTCCAAGTGCTGATAACCCAGTATTTCGCAATTTTAAGCCATTTTAACCCAATTTCTCAACCTAAAAACCAACAAACACCCCAAACACAAAGCCGAGCACGATCACATTGCACATATTATCAAACAAGCACAAAAACATACAAACTCTACAACAATGTGAAGTTTATTACCGAGTCATTCACAAGACTCGTTACCAACTTCAAGTGACGTTAAGATCGGGTTCAACGTGAACCCCGTCATCAATCTCAAACGGACCATCGAAATATTTCTTCACTTGATGTCCGTTAACTTTAAAGGTGGTACCACTCACATTTTTCAACTCAATCGCACCGTATGGGTACACCTTAACAACCTCAAATGGTCCACTCCACCGGGACTTAAGTTTTCCAGGTAAAAGCTTCAATCTAGAGTTAAACAAAAGCACTCGATCGCCCTCATTAAACTCTTTCGGATCCTTTAACCTTCTATCATGCCATTGCTTGGTTTTCTCCTTATAAATCAACGAATTTTCATACGCATCAAGGCGTAATTCACCAAGCTCATTCAATTTCCCCGCCCTTAGGCGTCCGGCTTCCTTTAAATCCAAATTGCACTTTTTAAGTGCACACATCGCCTTATGCTCAATCTCCAACAGGAGATGGCACGCTTTTCCATAAACCAACCGTTAAGGAGTGGTACCAATCGGTGTTTTATAGGCAATTCTAAACGCCCACAAAGCTTCATCGAGCTTATTCGCCCACTTCTTCAGATTCGACCCCATAGTTTTCTCAAGAATTCCTTTAAGAGCTCGATTGGTATTCTCAACTTGTCCGCTCGTTTGGGGATGATATGAAGTAGAAACTTTATGGAGAACTCCATATCGCTTCAATACCTTCTCCATTTCGGCGTTACAAAAATGAGTACCCCTATCGCTAATTAATGCTTTAGGAGTTCCAAATCGAGAGAATAAACGCTGAAGGAAAGAAATCACAACTCGTGCATCGTTTGTGGCTAAAGCTTGTGCTTTGGCCCATTTAGACACGTAGTCAATGGCAACGAGTATGTAACTATAATTATGAGATTTCGAAAATGGCCCCATAAAGTCAATACCCCAAACGTCAAATACCTCGCACACTTGGATGCTTTGTTGAGGCATCTCATCCCGTTTGGTGACTTTACCGGCCCTTTGACAAGAATCGCACGATTTACAAATCAGGTGGGCATCTTTGAAAATTGTCGGCCAAAAGAAGTCGGCATCATAGACTTTACGCCTAGTGATTTGGGGTCCAAAATGCCCACCGGTAGGCCCACTATGGCACTCGGTTAAAATTCTCATACACTCTTCACCGAAAACACATCGGCAGATAACCCCATCGGGACAACAACGAAAAAGATAGGGATCCTCCCAGAAATAGTACTTAAGGTCACTGAAGAATTTCTTCCTCTTTTGATGTGACCACCCTTTTTCCAAGAATTTTCCAACGAGATAATTAGCAATGTCCACGTACCATGGCTCGTCCACTTTGTCCATCTTCATGAGATATTCATCGGAAAAATCATCATGGATACTCGACTCATGAAGGACTTCGAGATTTGGATTCTCGAGTCTAGACAAGTGGTCGGCCGCAAGATTCTTGGCACCCTTCTTATCCCAGTTCTCGATATCGAATTCTTGCAAAAGCAAGATCCATCTAAGCAGTTGAGGTTTGGCATCCGGTTTGGCGAAAAGGTACTTTAGAGCAGAATGGTCCGTAAAGAATATAGTCTTAGATAAGACTAAGTAGGACCGAAACTTGTCGAACGAAAAGACCACCGCAAGGAGCTCTTTTCAGTGGTAGTATAATTCAACTGTGCTCCCTGCAAGGTCTTGCTAGCATAATAGATGGGTCGAAAATGTTTCTCGACCCTTTAACCCAAAACAGAGCCAACAGCAAAATCGGATGCATCACACATAAGCTCGAATGGAATAGACCAATTTTGAGCAATTATGATAGGTGCATTGATGAGTTTCTCCTTAAGAAGTTCGAATGCCTTATGGCACTCTTCGGAGAAGTTCCAAGGTGTATCCTTTTCGAGGAGTTTGTTCATCGGGTTAAAGATTTTGGAAAAATCCTTAATGAACCGCCGGTAAAAACCGGCGTGCCCGAGAAAACTCCGAACACCCTTAACATCGTTGGGAGGTGGAAGGTTCTTAATAGCCGTTACCTTTGCGGGATCCACCTCAATACCGTTCCTAGAAATCTTGTACCTGAGAACTATGCCCCCTTGTACCATGAAATGGCACTTTTCCCAGTTGAGCACAAGATTTGATTTCTCACACCTTACCAACATCCGCTCTAAATTAAGAATGCATGAATCGGAAGTGTCACCGAAAACCGAAAATTCATCCATGAACACCTCCATGAAATCTTCTATCATATCATGGAATATGGCCATCATGCACCTTTGAAAAGTGGTCGGAACGTTACAAAGGCCAAAGGGCGTGCGACGGTATGAGAATGTGCCATACGGGCACGTGAAAGTGGTTTTCTCTTGGTCCTCGGGCGAGATAGGAATTTGAAAATAGCCCAAAAATCCATCAAGAAAACAATAAAATTTGTTTCCTGCCAACCTCTCTAGCATTTGATCCATGAAAGGTAGCGGGAAGTGGTCTTTGCGTGTGGCGTCGTTTAACTTACGATAGTTAATACAAACACGCCAACCCGTGACAGTCCGAGTGGAAATTAACTCGTTTTTATCATTGGTGGTAACAGTCATACCACATTTCTTAGGTACGCAGTGTACCAGGCTAATCCATGGACTGTCAGAAATCGGGTAAATCAGACATGCATCAAGGAGCTTAATGATCTCTTTCTTCACGACATCTTGCATGTGCGGGTTCAACCTCCTTTGACGTTGCACCACAGGTTTGGAGTTATCCTCCATTAGAATTTTGTGGGTGCAATAGGAGGGACTAATACCCTTGATGTCATGAATTTTCCACACAATGGTCGATTTATGGGCCTTTAGCATGGTCACAAGTTCAGTTTTCTGACCTGTAGTAAGAGAAGAAGAAATAATTACCGGGAGCTTAGATTCTTCCTGCAAATAAGCGTATTCCAAATGATCTGGAAGTGGCTTCAATTCTAACTCGAGAGGTTCTTCAATTGAAGACTTGCTCCGGTAATCCACATCATGTTCGAGTTCTTTGAACTCCTCCTCAGTCGGCTCATAGCCGTTTTCCATCAAGGCGGTTAAAATATCCACCTCCTCAACCTGTAACTCTTCATCAAATTCAACCAAGGAGCATTCTCCTGAACCCTGTAACTCTGGGAATTTCTGCAAAAACTCAGACTGGACATCCCCAGTGTTAAGAAAATAACATGTATCATCAGTGTAGGCAGGGTACTTCAAAGCATGGTCGATTGAGAATGTTGCACTCAAGTCATCTATCCTAAGGGTCAACTTTTGGCCATAAACATCGATGATACCCCTAGTAGTATTCAAAAATGGTCGACCCAAAATAAGTGGAATCCTTTCATCTACTTCCATATCCAAAACCACGAAATCAGCCGGAAAAACCAATGACCCGGTCTTAACTAGCATATTCTCTATAATTCCACGAGGGAATTTAATAGAGCGGTCAGCTAGCTGAATAGCCATACGCGTGGGTTTTAACTCCCCGGGGTCTAGCTGTAAATAAATAGAATAAGGCATTAAATTTATGCTAGCCCCCAAATCTGCCAACGCCATCACACAATCTAAATTACCAAGTAAACAAGGAATGGTAAAACTCCCAGGATCCTCAAGCTTCTTGGGAAGCTTATTTGTAACTACCGCTGAGCATGCTGCATTCAACCTAACTGAAGACACGTTCTCCAGCTTCTTCCTGTTAGTTAGCAAATCCTTCAGAAACCTTGCATACTTTGGCATACCTACAATCACATCAATAAAAGGCATATTTATGTTAACTTTTTTAATCAAGTCCATAAACTTGGACTTTTCCGCCTCAAGCTTCTCCAATCTCTGCTTCCTCGGGAATGGGAGCAGTGGTTGATACTCTTTAACTACCGGCTTCGCAGCAACAGTTTCTGGTACCCTCACAACTTTCTCAATCACCTGTTCTGGCTCCTTTTCCCCCTCCGGTTCACTAACAATAACCGGTTCACTATCCTTAGCTAACGGCACTCGCAAATCATACCCATCGGGCTTCCGCGGTGAATCATATGCTAAACCACTTCGGGTGGTGATAGCATTAATGTGCCCATTCTTCGGGTTAGTATCTGCTTTGCTCGGTAACTCCCCCAGTTTCCTCTCATTACTCTAATAAGCAAGCTGGCCAATTTGTTTCTCTAAATTCTAAATAGCTGCTTGTTGATTTTGAAATGTTTGATCATTCTTCTCATTGTTTTGTGTAACAGTAGTAACAAGCTGAGTTTGAGACATCACAAGCTTTTCGATCATAGCTTCAAGGTTGGACTTTTTCTCTTCGGCTTGGGGTTTCTAAAAATACCCGGGAGCTTGCTGTTGATATCCTCCACTAGATCCTAGTTGGAACCTCAAACCTTGATTACCTTGAGGATTATAGGGATTGTTGAAATTCCTATTAAACTACGCACGTCCCTTAAACTGATTGTTGTTCTGTTGACTAATATAAGCGATCTCTTCTTTTTGGTTCATAGTCAAACCTGTATCACAATCTTTTCCTAAATGTAATCCCCCGCAAAACTCACAACCAACCTTAATACCATGCATGTCCTTTTCCAACTTCTCCAAGTGTCTACCAAATTTGTCTAACTTAGCATTAATAGACCCATAATCATCATACGCACCAGTGGTTTCGGTTCTCTTAACTGATGCTGAACGGGTTGACTCATGATCTTGATGCCATTCGTGAGTGTAGGCAGCTTGCTTTTTAATTATCTCTAACGCCTCTTCTTCGGTCTTATCCATTAAAGTTCCAACTGCTGCTTGATCAATACTCTGACGAGTTGGTATGTCACAACCTTTGTAGAAAATCTGGACCTTTTGTAAATCATTCAACCCGTGTTGCGGATACGAGCGTAACATATTAGAATAACGGTCCCAAGCATCAAATAATGTCTCACTGCTCTTTTGTCTGAATTGCGAAATATCTGCTTGAAGTCTAGCAGCTCGAGACGCAGGGAAAAACTTTGCTAAAAACTTATCTACCAAAACTTCCCAAGAGGTAATCGCTCCATCTGGTTGCTTATCTAACCATCTCTTAGCTTCTCCCTTAAGAGTCCAGGGAAAAAGCCTTGTCTTGATCGAAGTATCGGCAACTGATTCAGCTTGAACAAGTTGCAAACATCATTGAAAACACGAAGATGTTCGTTAGCATCCTCAGTATCCTTGCCATGGAATTGGCAATCCGTAGCTATCAAACTCAGAATTGGACCTGTGATTTGGAAAGGCTGAGTGATGTTTAGTTGAGTAATCGAATTGCCTTGGCCAGCTCGGGTGGCCTTCAGCTTTTCTGTCATAGTCTGATGACGAGGTGGTTGATCGGCCATCTTTTCAATCTCGAAAATATCCAATGAAACGTAAGAGTCTTCTGCTTTGTGGATTTCAGGTGGTGTATCGGGCACCACAGTCTCAGCACTACTACCCAAATTAATTATATTATCACTTGAAGAAGCTGATGAATCCACTGTAGACTGTTTCTCTTAACTTAACGCTCTAAATAACTCTCTTTCAGGTTCGTCAAATGGTTGAAGAATCGGAGAATCTGAAGAACGCGTATGTGGCATGCACTACCTGTTATCTGTGAAATCACAACTAACAACTGATTAAACGCACCGATCCAACTGAGAATAAACGAAAAGTAATAATAAACTATAATTAATACTAAACTAAGAACAATTAGATAACAATCTTAATTTTCGACACAACAGTCCCCGGCAGCGGCGCCAAAAACTTGATGTGTGAAATCTAGTATATAATTTATCTCTGGAAAAATGTCGGTTTAAAGATTACTACACACTAACGGACAGTGTACCCGATCGTGAAATTGTATAAAGTTGGTAATTCCAAGTATCGTTCCAAGGGCAGTTTAATGTGAGAACTAAGATTGCAACTAATAAAAATAAACTAAATTAATCTATGAAAATCGAAAGTACGAGATAATTTGTTTTGTGACTATTTAACGATTAGCCAAATCAAGGATAGATTAAAAGTAAAAGACAATATTTTTGTGTTTTTAAGTTTATCGAAAATAAATGCAGACTCAACGAAAAGTAAAGATATTTGAATTCAATAGATAAAAGAATGTTCGCCTAGATCTCCTATTCGCAGTGTCGGATGATTTGTTATTAAGCACTAGTTCAATTTATCAATACATGCAACTACAGAGTCGGTTTACCCAGAGTTCTCTTTTAGCAAACACGTCAAACTAGGATTTATTGGCTTGGGGTTCCCTTTCACCAAAGACCTCTTTCGTTTGTGACTTAGTAATTTGCTAATTATAAGATTAAGATTCAATTGGTTACGCGTTCGTTCCACATAATTCACTCCTACTTTGTTCAATCTATGTTACCCGGTTTACCCCTTGGTCCAGTAAGCACCCAATTGGTTAAGACAAATCAATTGGAAATTAGTTCACTAAATTGAAACAGGGTTCCCTTTGTTCAAACAAGATCACTAATCAAGCCTAGTAACAATAATCAACTCCCACAAGAATGGTTCTTAATCAAAACTCATAATTATCATGCATTAATCAAATTAAACATTAAAGTATCATCCAAACACATACGAATATTCAATCTTGACAAACATTAAAGTTCTTAGCCAACAATCATAGCTAAATCCAAAATCACAAATAAACAATTAAGAGTATTCATTATGATGATAAGAATTAAACCTAATGAAAATTTTGTTCTTGAATGATGAACGGATCGAGACACGTTTCCGGAATGATTGATGTGTTAGAATGATCTTGGGATTCCCCAAAAATCACCCTTTTTCGTCAAAAAGCTGCTGGAATTCGTCTGGATGCAAGAATGATTAATTAGGGTAAAAATTCGGGCTTTAAATACCAAAATCCTGAAGTCGGCTGAAGGTGGAGCGGCGCTCCACATATTGAGCGGCACTCCATATAACTAAAAATCGATCTGTGGACTTCCAAAACCCTTCGAACTGTTTTTCCTGCCTATTGGAGCGGCGCTCCACCTTTCTGAGCGGCGCTCCGGGCCCTTTTTGCGGATTCCGGACTGTAAAACTCAGTAAAACCACCCAAACTCGAATCGAACCAATCACTTTCACTCGTTTACATAGAAAATCACTAAAACCATCAAATAACTTCAAATTTCATCTCCTTGGTCTTAGAACTCTAATTTTCATAACACTTATCGAAATAACACCAAATCATATCCAAAAGGACCAAAATATGCCCGATATCGCTAAGGAAAACGTATATTAAATATGCGATATCACCACCCCGCTGACATCATCATGTCGGCCAGGATTATTCACGGTAGCCGGACCGGAGAGCTAAGTTCTAAGATCCTTAAACCTCTTTAAACGTATTGAGCATGCATATTGACCTCTTAGAAAATATAGGCATGATCAAATGGTGCTTTCATTGAGAGCCGAACTAATTCAAGACATATTTAATTGTTTTTTCTTTTAAAGTTTTGAATTATAAGGCTCATTATTCACAAAATTTTTTGAATTTTTTGTTTCTTTAACAGAATCATGACTTCCGGGGAATCATCGAAACGTACTCAAACGGATAACCAGAACACGCCATCTGTTAATTAGCAGACGCAAGCTATGACTTTGGGGGCGGGCTACACGCCTTACCCTCTATCTACGGCCGGCGAACCTTTTCAGATGTATAAGTTGATATACTCAAACGGAATAACACCACCAAGGGAAAATTCGCCGGTTACTATTACACGGCTAGATTTTTCTACAGGGGATCCAAGGGTTATCTCTGTAGGCGCTGGCGGAGAAACTGTAGGGCCGCATATAGTATTTTGCGGCCAGATTCCTATTTATAGTACTACGGTTTCAATCCCTCTGCTGACGCAGAGTGCTCAGCAAAATGCATCGCTTACACCGTTGCAGCCTTGGCAGCCACCGCGTCCAGTTTCACAGTTTCTAACCCCTGCGGATGCGCAGGCGTTAGTTAATAGTTGGGGATTCGGTGTCATTCCAGACGCAAACTCGCATTGGACACCGCTAATTGCAGAACAACAAAGCACTGCCCATACAGTTGGCCTTTTAGCAGCATACCCGCATGTCTCGCAGACGTCTGCTCCACAGGTGTCGGCTACTTTTCATCAACCTGTATACTCTGCGCCGTCAGGGCTCCCATCTTTCCCAATATAGTAGCCATGGCCATATGCGCAGACGCCAGGGCAATCTTGGCAAAATATTCAGGGGCAGGCGAACCTTGCGGGGCAGTTCATGCAGGCTGCACCTCCTGACATGGTTCACTTATTTTCACAACCCGACTTTGTTCAGGACATGATGAAGCGTTTCTTCGCAGGGCTCAAAGGTAACCCTGTTAAATCACCTTTTGAGCTACCAGCTACTTTTGATAAGTTTGCTCCGCATATAACTGCATATCCGTTTCCATCAGCACTAAAGATACCCCACACACTGGGTACCTATAATGGCTTGACTGATCCAGATGATTTCTTGCAGCGGTTTGAAGGCGCAATGCGCACCCAGGGATGGGTGGATCCAGTTGCATGTCAGATATTTCCCATGACACTACAGGGTATTGCACGCGAATGGTTCAACAAGCTACCAACCGGTAGTATATCCGGGTTCATGGATTTGCGAACAAAGTTTCTGCTGCGGTATCAAAATCAGAGGCTGCGCAAGCGCACTCACATTGAATGTCATGATATCGTACAGAAACCCAAGGAATCTTTGGGTGAATTTCTCACGAGATATACTAATGAGTGCTTGCGCATACCGGACCTAAAGCCAGAGCAGCAGATTTCTGGGCTAATACATGGTATAAGTACGGAGCGTCATCCAACGCTGGTCAGGCGTCTGCGCCATACGGTGCCAACAACTTATGCTGAAGCACTTAATGAATGCCACGATTATATGCGGAGTGGTGAAGATAATGATATTCCCACCGCTAGTTCACGCAATGAGAGGAAAGACGATGATGATCGTTCGCGCAATCAAAGCCGCGGTAACAGTTCTCGCGGAAGATATCCTAGTGGTGGTCCTATAAGAAGTGATAAGGGGCGAACAAGTGGTAATTTTCGAAACAATAATCAGCGCGGCATTAATAATCAGAACTATGCGCTGCTCAAAAGCCTGTCTAAAACACCAAAAGAGATTTTGGCCACCGAACCAGTGTGCTCAACCTTTGCGGTTCCAAATCCGCTGACGAAATTTGGTAAGCGGGATAAAACGAAGTACTGCGAGTTCCACGATGATCATGGTCATGACACCAATCGGTTTAAAAACTTAATGGAACGAGTGCTGGAAGCGCTGCGCGCAGGAAAGTTAGATCACCTAAAGCCACCAAAGAAAGATAAGGGAAAAGCTGCTGAAGAAGGTTCAAAAGCCAAAACTTTTGCCTGGCAAAAAACAGATAAAACTAAAAACGCCGATTTAACCATCAATATGGTTGACGTAGAGAAAATTGGTCAGCGAAGAAAATACAATGACTACCAGGATTGGGAACTTATCCCAATTTCATTCCCTCTCGCCATGTCAATCGACACAGTTAATCATGGCGTTAACAGCAACATATTTATCAAAATGACCAAGAACAACAAGCAGCTCTCGAAGAACATAAAATTCATATCGAATTTTAAGATGTTTCAGAGAACGATTTCTTCACGAAACATGTTGAAAATAATCCACATAACACTCGACATATGAATTCATAGCCTGCAACATCACTCAATTTGTGAATTTGATTCATAAGAATGCAGTTGACTTTTTGAATTCGAAGTTTGACCTCGAAATTCGAACTCGATTCATGATGTTAGAATCTGATACTTTCCAAAAATCTTCACGAGATCATTTAGAACAACGGCACTTTAACTTTGTGCTATATCAATCTGAATCGTTCCGGAGCTCAAATCGGTTTAGTTTTCGGTTGATGATGAACACGATCAGATTCGATATGATTTGATTGTTGTTAAAAGGATATAATTATGCACAAACGTTGGATTTGTGTTGCTGAACTCAGATCTATGCTCATATCTTGTTTTGAACATCACATGAAGAATTGAGAAATTGAAGTTTGTGATGAAAATGAAGAACTCGTGTACTCTACTCGTATGTCAACGATGAGTACTTAACGATATGTGAGTACTTAAGGTTTTGTGATTTGCAAAATGTTTGTTGTAGGTTACTAGTCAAATGGGAATGAAGACGATAAAGAGGACTAGTGAAGTTATTGATAGAAGATAGTAGGGACCAATAGTGTATTTTTGACTAACGATCGTTAATGAATTTGACGATGATTACCTCAATTTAACACTTTTTTAAATCGTAGTCCTTTTTTTGAGCAAATTAAAAGTTGAAATCTTTTTCGAAGTTAGACAAATTTAAAAGTTACTATTATTGTCAAGTTAAATAACTTATATTACTTTTTCGAGCCAATTGTCAGAGCACTCCCAATGAAGACACCATTTCTTCCAGGACTAGCCAATCTTTCGGCGCCACATCATCACTTCCATCTCAATTCCTTTCCAGGACTAAACCCAGGACTAAACACTCCTAACAATGACACTCCTTCCTCACCCACTATATTAATTAATTAATCAATTGTACAAGACCACAAGCAAAAAGTACTACAAATTACAGCCTAGTCCGTCCAAAAATATGCTCAGGTTGGACGAAATCAAAGCAGAAAGAGCTGGGCGAGAGGCTGGGCTAAACCTGGGCGGCCTCCGTGCCATTGGTGCCCAGGCTGGACTAGTGTGGGCGAAATCCTGGGCGTAACCATTGGGAGCCCCCTTATAAAATAAAATAGAGATATGATGTAACTTGATTGATTTTGGTAAATGCAAAATTCCAGCAGAGTTGTATTCAGAAGATCACATGCAAAGGGATGATTATTAGCGGATCTTCATCCAAGATACTTATATATGAGAGTTGATCCGTACACCACCTTGTTTTTACCATACACCACTAAAACAATTATTTAGATAGTTTTACCCTTCCATTGAGAAGTTAAGGGGAGTTGGTGGTGAACAAAAGGAAAAGTAAAAATGTTTAAAAAATTTATTTAGTAGTGTATGGCAAAATAGAGGTGGTGTACGGATCACCTCTCCTTATATATTAATATATTGACAGGCAAAATATTTAAGGATCGATTATTAGCGGATCTTCATCCAAGATACTTATATTAATATATATTGACAGGCACTATATTTAAGGATCATTTCATTCATTACGTTGTATTTCAATTAAAACTAATTGACTTCTTGGTTTTAGCGAGGATCCAAGGAAACTAAACTCTTCTTTCAAATTAATTAATTAATGATAATGATTAGTGTGACTAAGGTTTCAGAAAGGTTTGAACAAGTCATATTCTTAAGATAACTATTCTTGAAATATGAACCAAAACTTGGAAAAACAAACATACATACTAACAAACTTAAATGAGATACTAATACTAAAACTAATAAACATCAATTCAAAGAAAAATAGAAAAAAGTGCTAGATCAGTTATTTATTTTAAAATTTTCAATATTGTGTATATACATTTGTATTAACACATGTTTTTGCATGATATTGTATTACTATGTATCTTTCTAGAAAAACTTTATAATTTGCAAATTCACATGTGGAAATGGCTAGCTTCTGCAATATCGGCCGATCCATATGTATATTTTTAAAAAACTTGTCACCTTAATTGACTAGAAACACTATAATGTTTGATGTAAGACATAGACTATATAGTACTATGTTTATTGTCCTAACAGAAGCAAATTACTCTGTTTTATGTCCTAAGAGAAGAAAATATCTGTTTTATGTCTTTTCATTACTCTGTTTATACAAAACACACAATTCCACAAATGTAAAATACAAGTTACTCCGTATGTGAGATTTATCCTAAAATAGAGAAGTAGAGAAGTCGTTTCTTGTACCCGCAATATGAGAAATCAAACAAATAATACAAGTTTTTAAAAAGCATCCTCTAAATATGGTCAACATTCCCAGCTATAACTATATAATTTGTTGATTGTTTAGTACTTTTACTAGAATTATCAACCTTATTCATATGCATTATTCATATGCATTCGTATCTCTAAATTAAGATAACTACAGACAGAACATAGCATGTAAAAAGTTGAAGCTAATATAAGAACCAATATTATGCATTATTCATATGCATTATTCATATGCATTCGTATCTCTAAATTAAGATAACTACAGACAGAACATAGCATGTAAAAAGTTGAAGCTAATATAAGAACCAATATTGTTCTACCATTATAAGATCAAAAACTTGTACATTACTTTGAAAAAAAAAATGTGTTGGCCCGTTGGATTTTTACATGGTCTAAGATGGTGTTCTAAAAGTTAACTCCCATCAATTCTACAAAAATATATTCATCTAATCGACGACATTTGTATCATGAAATCTGCAATCTTGAAATGAGATCAGTGAAGACATCTTCTTGACAACGAATCGTTAGACCTCCCATAGGATGATCAAACCCAAATTCTTCTTCTGATTCATGAAGCAAATTTTGAAATAAAGGGTGTTCGAGAAAAGATAACGGGACAACAAATCGAGTCTTTTGAATTTCACCAACGTAGACAGCCAAACAGCCTTTTGGTACATCTAACTTGTTTCCGCTACGTAGAGTTTGCAATTTGCTGAAATTTTTTGCTTTCGAAGTTAAAGAAGGAAACCGAATGATACCCATTTGTTGCTAATAAGATATCTAAAGAAAGAAATAATGTATTATTAGTTTCTCTTGGCGCAAACAATTGGTTTGAATGTGATGTTTGAGTTTTAACAATGTTATGGTTATATTTATAGTGTTTTGGCATTGGATGCCAAATTTCATATTGAGGTGTAATTAATAAGCAAGTTGGTTAATTTGGTTATTTGTGGTAGGGGTGGTCAGTATTTGGTTTGAAATCGTGGAACCCGAAAACCAAACCGAAACCAAACCGGAAAAAAACCAAACCGAATTTTAAAAACGGTTTTCGGATCGAGTCAAACCGAAACCGAATTTGAATTCGGTTTTCGGTTTTGGAAATTCTGAATTCGGTTTAACCGAAAACCGAATTCAAAACCGAATTCCAAATTTTTATATATTCAATTTGTATATTTATGTTTTAATGTCATTATAATTTGGGATCCAATCAATAAAATATGTTCTCACCCAAATGACGATTTGGTAACTCACATTATAATTATGTTACTCAAATTATTATATTCTTCTTCTTAATAACAGAAACAATACACGTCATAATTAAGCTGTAAATATTAATAAATCATCGAATTCTTGATAATTTAATAGTACGTCATTGTTTTAGGATATAATAAATTAAGACATCAGTAACGCCACAGTTAAACTACCATCGTTCTCAGTTTTTTCGTAGTATTCGGTTTTAACCGAAAACCGAACCGAATCCGAATTTGAATTCGGTTTTCGGTTCGGTTCGGTTTTAACTTTGAATTCGGTTTTCGGTTCGGTTTTCGGTTTTGCCCAAAAAAATTTCAAAACCGAATACACCGAACCGAATAAACCGAACAAACTGAAAACCGAACCGATGAACACCCCTAATTTGTGGTCCTTCATTTCATGTGAAATACTAAAACTGAAATCATATGATGACGGTGATACTTATGGAATCTAGATGTAAATTAGTTTAATATAGACTTAATTATATTTAGTAAATACAGTTAGATATAAAGGATTAAAGGAGACCAATTAGAGGACGTTAAGTTAGTTGTACTTTCTCATTCAGTTAACAAAGGTTTAACATCTGAGGTTATACTACAACAACAACAACAACAACAACAACAACAACAACAACAACAACAAAACTCAATACCACATGAGTGGTGTATGGGGTAGGTGATATGTAGACAATCTTTCCCCTATACTAGAATAAAGACAAGTCAATTCTACACCCAGAGTGAAACACTCTCAAGAGTAGAGAAAGTCATCCCTCTCTTTATTCGACGGATAAAGAGATTGCTTCCGAGATGACCTCCGGCCTTTAAGTAGGAAAAAGTTTTTTTTTTAATAAAAAACTAAAATAAAAATAATAATAGACGCCATGAAAATGGTAGAATCAAATTTCCATGTGTTTTAAAACCTGCCTGAAATTTAATTTTGCACTAACGTTTTGAGCTGTAATTTTGCACTAACGTTTATAGGTTACAAATTAATTAATTTGATTTGATTATATTTTTAAAATAATGCTTCCACTAGTCATGTTGATGTACTTCGACTCTTCTTAAGAGCACACAGTAAGTGATCGTTTCCCGCCTCTAGCTTGTTTTACGCATTAGAATATGCACTTAATAGTAGTGATAGTTTAGATTAGAGGGTATACAAGTGTAATATTCTAATCTTTATATATGATGTACATGTAACCTACTATAGTATTACTCTTAGATATACAATACATTTAGGCGAGAATTCTTTTTCCGTTTGGCGCCAAACAAAAAGTGAAAAAAAGAAATTATTATAGCATTGTCGACGACATTTGCAAGGGCATGTCGTCGGGAATGGTTTGGTCAAAAAACTAACAAAAAGTCTAACGATGAAGTGAATTTTATGTCGTTCTGTGGTGTTTATTCCGACGACTAGGCGTCCTTGGGAAAAGTTACTTTTTGTTGTAGTGATACAACTTTTACTTTTACATATCGAAAAATATTACCCAATTATCACAAATATTTAAGATAAGTAATGTCCTAAAGACCACTCTTATCAGCTCCGTCTTCAAGCCGTCAATTCCCTCCGTCTTCAAAGGCGCCATTAACCATGTCATGGCATGTCTTCAACCACTCGTACTCCATTTCGCCGTTGCTGCGCAAAATTGAAGACAGGACTGAAAGCATATATTTCTTGTACATTTTGCAATGTTACATGTACTTGTAAATAATTAATTAATTTAGTGGTTGTGAGGAAGTGTGTGATGGGTATGTCATGTACGTTAGCAAAAATTTATTGGGTTAGTAATAGGAAGTGTTGATGTTGTGCTTATGTGACATTTAGTCTTGATAAGAAAGTACGTCATGATTGAGGGTGATCGAATAAAGTTCATGTGGTTTTATAGTTAAGGTAGTGCGATACACAAAAGTCAAACTCTAAGCTGTAAATGAATAAAAAAAGGTAAAAGGGTAAAAGATTTATGTATTCAAGCTAGCAAGGAGAGAGAATTTTAATTAGATATAAACACAAGGCATATTGGAATATTGTCAAATGTAACAAAAGCTAAATACTCCATGGCTTTTATCTGACTGAAACAATGCTATTCAACTATACGTACAATGTTGTATAATATAAGATTTTCAAATTACATCTCTTACACGCTGCACCTAATTAATTATAGTAATTAATTAATATATATTATATATAATGCTACAAAATCAGAGGGAAAAGTGGGAAATTTGAGCAAAAATGTGGAAAACTGGCTAGGCTTTCCAAATGTATCACAAAAAATGCAATCGATCAGTGAGTTGTAGAAATTCATCTTCACGACAAGAAATAGTTAGGCCTCCCATTGGATGATGAAATCCAAGTTCTTCTTCAGAATGACGCAATAAATCTTGAAACAACGGTTGGTCCAAAAATGATATTGGGACCACAAATCTCCTTTTTTGGATTTCACCAACATACACCGCTAGATGACCTTTTGGGACATCAGATTTATATTTCCGGCTATGAAGAGAGTTCAATTTGCTAAAACCTTTTAAGTTGGAAATCAAAGTTGGCAACCGTACAAGACCCATGTTTAGAAAATTAACAATCCTGGAGTTGAAAAAAGAACTACTTTATGTATGTATCTATTCTTGAAGAACTAGAGAACTGCAGACTTGTTTTCTTTAAATAAAATGAGTTTGACAAGTTATATTTAACAAAGGGTTTGATGCAGATATTATGTATATATAGCGTGGTATTTGTAGCCAACTGGTTTTGAAGAAAGTTGTGTTGCTGCACAACGTACGCACATGGCCAGCTTTCAACAGAATTTTGAGATTCCCATTCATCCTTCCAAGAAAGGTATCAAGTACGTCATACGATATGATTGATGATGGGTTTGGTAGTTGATGTGTAGCGTGGGGTACGAAATAGTTTATATTTTACTAGGAAAAACTATTAAATACGATACAATTTTACACAAAATATGACAAGTTTTAATTATTTATTTACAAATGGGATATACCTAAACCTTGCTACAACACTATAGGCAGTGTACCTAATCGTAGAGTAGTATAGTTTTTAGTAAGTCCGGTTCGTTCCACAGGGATCGGGCTTATTGCACACTATATTTTTAAACAACTATATTTGTACAAAATATATATAATTATATATAATAATATATAAAAGGGGGTTTACCGTTTAATGACCGGTTTGTCGATTTATATTTTAAACGAAGCGTATAGTAAATGACGATATTTAAATAACAATATAAAATAAATAACAATAATTAAAATGACAATAAATAAAAGTACGAGAAAAAATGAAATAAAATATATTATGCTTATTTAAGCTTCCGTAACCATGATGTTTGACGTTTTGATTATTTATTACCCTGGGTTAATTGTCCTTTGTCCTGGATTATTTGATAAGTCCATCTGGTTTTTGTCCATAACGGTCCATCAGTCATAAATATAAAGTGCGAGTGTCCTCGTTAAATTATCCTTATACCCGAAGTTAAATATTCCAACTAATTGGGGACTTAAACTGTAACAAGGTTTTAATACTTTGTTTAATAATTATACCAGGATATCGACTGCGTGTAACCCAAGGTTTTAATACTTTGTTATCAATTATGTCAAGTGTCCTTGTACATAATTTCACCCCTGTTTTAATAATTCCATAGACTATTAATCCATTCCCGTGTCCGGTTAAATGAACGATTATTCGTACATATAAATACCCCGCCCATCGTGTCCGATCGAGTGTATATGGTTATTTATAGGGACGTCCAATTGTAAATCTTTATATTAAAATTAACAAACTATCATTTAGTTAAACAAATATAAAGCCCATTAATAGCCCATAGTCTAATTTCCACAAGTGTCGTTCTTTTGTCCAAACCCCAATTATGGTACAAAGCCCAATTACCCAATTTTAGTAATTAGCCCAACATCATGATTACTTCGATTTAGATAAGCATAATAACGGCTTAGCTACGAGACATTAATGAAAATAATATAAACATAACTTACAATGATTAAAAATAGCGTAGCGTTACACGGACAGAATTTCGACTTCAAAAACCCGTAAAATAACCTTTACATAACCCGAACTAATCTAATATAAAACTACCCTATACTATATATATATATATATATATATATATATATATATATATATATATATATATATATATATATATATATATATATATATATATATATATATATATATATATATATATATATATATATATATATATATATATATATAATATTATATATATATATATATATATATATTTATTATTTATTACAGAGTATTATTATTATTATTATTATTTTTATTCTTAAACTCGGCAGAATGCATGGCCTTTTATAGGGATTTCTGATTTTTCAAACTCCGCGAGTCGTGGAGTTTTTGGCCTTCAAACTCCGCGAGTCGTGGAGTTTGATTTTCCAGCTCACATCAATTTGGATCTTAGCTTTGCCGACATAATATATAAATAAATATAATATATAAATAATTTTAAGAATTATTTAAATATTATATTATATTTATGTGCATAGTTGACTTGTAATTTTTAGTCCGTTGCGTCGAGCGTTGAGAGTTGACTCATGTCCCGGTTTCGGATTTTCGAACGTCCTTGCGTATTATTTTATATCGTGTACTTTGCGTTCCACAACTTGTACTCTTGTCATTTTTAGACGTTTCTCATCAATAAATTGAACCACTTGGATTGTATCTTGTACATTTGAGCTTTTTGGTCATTTGCGTCTTCAAATCGTCATTTTCGCCTTTTGTCTTCGCACTTATTTAATATAAACGATTACAACTTAAAATAGGACAATTACAACTAAATAATTTACATATTGGGAGGATATTGCTACTAAATATATGTTCATTTGGAGCACTATCAAATATTCTCACACTTGAGTGTTGCTTGTCCTCAAGCAATATAGTCTTGAAATAATATAATCACTTCTTTATTCTTCACACTTTGTACATCAGTGATTTCTTTACGGCGGTATAAACAATGGTAGTAACGATGTGGTTTACAGTCTCACATGACTTATGAAAATTTAGATCCATTAAGAAAATTGGATCTTTATGAAAACATTTGATCTTTTGAAAATTAAATCTAGCTTTTACTCTAGATAAGTTTTCCGGAATAACCCTTCACCGGTGTTTGCAAATTGTTTGTGTGGGTTTGGTGGGTTTCAGATTTGAAAACTTTAGCTCAAAACTTGCGGTTTTGTGTCACCCACTTGCTAACCTTGTATTAGGAAAGTAACACGTCCAGTATACTTGCTCCGAATATTACCTTTCGATAAACTACCGTCTGGTTGTAAAGGAAAGCGTTGAACAAGCAACTGTTAAGGCAATGTCCCCTGAAATGCTTTTAATTATGGTCTTATAACGTGTCGGACGCAATTACTATCCTTTGTAGGAGCAATAGTAAAGCTCACCCTTATAATTTTTCGGTCTGGCACAAGGTCCTGTCTTTGACCATGCTATGCAACCACCGTTCTTACGGTTGACACCCGATTTGGTTCAGGTGACCTAATGAATTCCAGTTGAATTCCTAGGATTTTACGTTCAATGGTAATGAACGCATTGAAAATGGGTTTTCAGAAAACAAATCGATTTATAATTTGATCAAAATATTTTCTCGTTCAAGCTCGAGTTTAGATATCATCGAATTCCATGAGTTTGTAATTCTCAATCTTTAAGGTCAATCTCTAGGATTGAGTAATATCAGTCTTAAAAGCTGATTTTTGATCTTTAAGGAGATTATCCTTTCTGGGGATCTGATTCATTAGTCTTATCCAGCTAATTTGCACGGCGTCCTCCCCATTTTACAAGACAGATCCTCTCATGGTTAGGATAAGTCTGACCACTTGGCGACCCTGTTTGATGCTGAGGTCCGTGGATTTCCTGCTGATTTTAGTGATGACTTTTCTAGGTTTTTCGTCAACCTACAGCTGGTCTGGACGACAACTTCATGACCTAAATCAAGAAGCGCGTTTCTTTTTCGGAAGACTTTACTTCCTTTAAATGATGGAATTAATTCATCGTGTAGATCCATCTTTCTTACAGTAAATCAGGTAAAACTGTTTAGTTTAGTCCAAAACAAAAGTATCTTCAATTATTTGTTACAGAAATATGTGACATATGTTTAAAATTACTTGGTGAATTTTCCCACACTTGGCTTTTATTTTTCCTTTTTGTTCTCCTCTATTCCATTTTAAATGAATTTTAACATTTTGGTTTGTTTCTCAATTTATGTCCTTTCCGAGGTAACAATAATTTCGGTGTTAACACCTAGTTTTATCGTTCATAAATATGTATAAACATGATTTTGAATTTATTTAGTTGAAAATTTTGAAAATTTTTACTAGAATTGGGTAGTCAGTATATAAGACTAGGGCTGTTCTTTATTATCAGAGAGCACTAGATTCTAATACAACTACTGCGTTACTAGTATTTTTAATGGTAACCAAGTGTATAAAGTAAAAATTTTAAAATCCGAAAGAATTTAACCCCTTCCCACACTTAAGATCTTGCAATGCCCTCATTTGCAAGAAATCAGTAACAATTTAAATTATTGAGGGTGATCAGCGTAGAAAAATGATTAAATTTTACCAAAGTTTCCAAACATATTGGCGTTTATTTTCTGGATGATAAATGGTGCATATCATTTGTTCATTCCGTCTTGTTGTTACATCACATATATTTTGCATCTTGTCATCAAAATTAGTTGCTTTTGCTGAACTTAATGCCAGTCTTTGAAAATGCGTTGTTTTACCCTGTTGTGTACATAAGATAAACTGCAAACATATATACATATTTTTGAAGTTTGGTATATTACCCCACATTCAAAAATTATTAAAATCTAATAATAAAAGTTAGAAAATAAAAAAAAAACTATTACAATATCAACATAAGTGTTAAATGTATTAACATTACAAAAATAAAATAAATAAAACTAAATAAACTAGGGTTGTTACTGATACCAGTAGGGGTTTCATGCATAACCGTATGTGTTATAAAATGCTTCAGCTGGGTTATAAGTAGGATACGGTGGTTGCATCTCTATAGACCAGGGAGGAAATATGGGCGTTGGAGTAGGAATATAGTTTCTACCTACATGTTGGCAATAAGCTATGATTTGGTTTTGATGAACTTGCCAATCTTCAAATGCTCGATGTCTAGCATTTTCATATTCTTGTGAAGCTATAAACTTTTGCATTTCTGTCATTTCATTTCCCTCTCCCACATTACCTGGCTGTTGATTTCTCTCAACCTGTGGATGTCTTCCATTATATCTTACTGCGGCGTTATTTCGCCTTTTCAAAACCTTAGCACCATGATATACATTTAAACCAATTGTATCGTGCGGTTCTGGTTCTTCGACTAATAATCCCCCCCGACTTATATCCACATTGAGATACTCAGCAATTAATGTAATAAATATACCACCTCCTATTATACTGTGCGGTCTCATCCCCCTAACCATAGCTGATAAATAATAACCCACACAATAAGGTATACTTACAGCGCTTTGTGGGTCTCGAATACACATGTGGTAAAACAAATCCTGTTCATTTACCTTTTCCTTATTCTTATCTCATTGTGTAATCGAATTGGCTAAAAACCTGTGAATTACTCTTAATTCAGCTCTATCTATATCCAAATAAGAGTAATTTTCCCCTTTAAATCGGTGATGGCTAGTCATTTGACTCCATACACCATGCGTATCAAAACTTTCGTCTATCCTCCTACCATATAATATCAACCCTCGACAATCGGCAGATGCTAGCTCCTCAGGCGTATATATACGTAAGGCCTGAGCCATGTCTAGTAGAGACATGTGGCGCATCGAACCTCCTAATAAAAATCTAATAAAAGATCGATCGGTTAAACTAGCTACCCGATCATTTATTTCTATACTACACAATAATTCTTCACACCATACTTTATATACAGGTCTACGCATGTTGAATAATCGTACCCAATCGTTAAAAGTAGAATTACCATACCTCTGTGTAAGTAATTCTCTAATTGGCTCGGCCAATTCTACAGCTTCTAATGGTTCCCATTCTATTACCCTAGGTACTTCAACAGCTTTAGAATGAAGAGTGTGCAAGTTCCTTTGGTATTTTGGATAATCTATCCAACGTCTGTCTAATCTCAAGTTCGGGTGCAAATTTTCCAAGTGCATATCTGAAAATGTCATAACTGGATGAGGTATATCTTGTTTGTAATGGTTATCAACATCCTGTTGTTCCGCATTCTCAGGAGGAGCATTGCGAGCTTGGGATGAAGATTCACCCCTTTCAGTCTGCAAAACACATCAAACACAATTTTTGTGCATCCAAATATGCATTAGTGTCAGCAAAATCATCAATCAAAATAATTACAATGACATGTTCAATTTATATCAAACTTATGCTCATTTTCATATTTTTATCAAATCTACACTTTTTCAAATAAGCATATACGAAAATGTTCACCAAGTTCATAAGCATTCAACTCATATAACATGTCAAAATAATCATTATTAACAATTAAACAAGTTTCAAATGGCATTATCTCTCAAAAATCAAGTTCATGAATTTTAGACTTGAAAAAGTCCACTTTAATTCTCAAAAATCATGTTTAGGCTCAAAGTTTAGATCATTTAACTACCTAAACATGTTACACTACTCAATTTAGCAATAATTCATGACAAAAATCGGCCATAACCTGTTTATATCAAAAAGCCCCAAATTGCTCAAGAACACAAACCCTATATTACTCAAAATTTGAAGTTTAAGGCTTCTAATCATGTTAAATAGCATCAATATAGGTTATACAAGCATAATACATAAACAATTTAAGTATAATTACACTAAAAAGCATTAAAATCGAATTGGGTATAAAATTGCTCAAGAACACTAATTTTCGGATTAAATGGTGTTTAGGTGTAGAAATTTACCGTTTTCCTTGAGTAATTCCTTGATAGCATTCTTCTCAACATAATTTTAGTAAAAAATGTGATGATTTTTGGTGAAAAATTCGATTTTCGTGTGTGTTTTTGGTTGGTTTTTCGCAGTTTTGTGGTGTGGGTGTTGAGGATACTGATCTGTTCGGCTGTTATATTTTTTTCTGGATTTTAGACCCTCCGCGAGTCGTGGCACTTTTGTTCTTCAAACTCCGCAAGTCGCGGAGTTTGACCTTTTTTTTTTTAGGACGAGGTCGTTTCGGAACGATGTCCTAGTCCGTCCCTCGACAAAATTTTAAAATTTGTCTTTTTCAAGCGATTGTTTTAAAAGCTTAGATTTTTGGGTTTTTTAATATTTTTGGCCTACTTTAATTCAATAAGATTAAAAATAATGATAATAAAAGTTCTCGTCCCTCCCTCGGGTAAAGCAATTTCGGTTCAACGACCTAGTCTTCAACTCACGACGAATTTTAAAAATCATATTTTTAACTTAGCGAAATAAAGTAAATTTTTGTTTTTAAATTCACACCAAACTTTAAATTTAAAATGCATAAAATTAAAAATTCACACCAAACTTAATTAAAAATTCATATTATAAATTCACACCAAACTTAAATTTAAAATGCATAAAATAAAAAAAATTCACACCAAACTTATATTAAATTTTGTTTTTATACATACAAACTTATATTAAAAATATTAATTTTTTTCAAATATTTTCAATTTTAAATATATATTAATTTTAAAAACATGGTAAAAATAAAATTAAAAATCTTTTTGGCTTTTATCCCATTTTAATCAATCAAATATTATCAAAAATATGCGCCCCTCTTTTCGGTAAAGTAATTTCGGTTCCATGACCTAATTTAACTCATGACAAATTTTTTAAATATTTTGAGTTTATTGATTAAAGATATTTATACCTTAAGAATAAACGTTAAATTTCGCAGTGATGTAATAAATTTTTGTATGATATCAATAATTTCGGTCGCAAGACCTAATTTTATCGAATACCAATTTAATACTTTATAGCGAACAAATTAGCGTTTATTATCAAAAGGATAAAAATAAAAATAAAAATAAAAACTGTACAGACTTACCTGTGAAATATATTTCTTAGTGATATGCTCTAGCCCACTCATAAGATAGTCGGACTAATTGATTTTCCATGGCTACATAGGCGTAACCTCGAGCATTTAATGTTTTTTCTTCTAAACATATGAACGGTCCATCTCTGCATAAAGTAACAAATTCGGTGTTTGAATAGGTTTGATTATTTGAACATTTACCTTCGTGTGACCATTTTCCGCATTTGTGACATTTTTCAAGGTGTCGTGCTCTTCTTTTCACTGCGGATTTTGATTTTCCTTTACCAAATTGTAACTTATTATCTTCGCATCTGAATTCTTTTTCTTACTCCGTCCAATTTACCTCTGATTAATGATACTATTTCACTCGGAAGTGTGTCATTATTACTTTTAGTGATCAAAGCGTGTAGCATTAGACCATGGTTTAGTTCACAGGAAGTCTTCATTTCGTAAAAACCTAAAAAAATAAAAATTCAGAATGGAGGGAGAAGACTAGTTCTTTAGGGTCTGCTAGGGAAAGACCATTCGGGTTCTATTTTCGAGAACTACACGAAAACAGAAAATCTAACTCTAACAGAAATACATATTATCCTTTAAAGACTTGATTCTCCCCACACTTAGTTAGCTGTGGTATCGAAATTGTGATTAACTTCGTTGTCAACTTTCATCGGACTATCTATGTAATGTTTAACTCTGTGACCATTAACCTTAAATTCAATCCCATTTGAATTTATTAATTCTACTGTTCCGTATGGGAAAACTCTTTTGACTATGAATGGTCCAGACCATCTTGATTTCAATTTTTCAGGAAATAGCTTGAATCGTGAATTGAAAAGAAGAACTCTGTCTCCTTCTTTGAATTCTTTTGAACTTCTGATTCTTTTATCATGCCATTTCTTTGTTCTTTCTTTATAGATTAAGGAATTTTCATATGCTTCATGTCTTAATTCTTCTAATTCGTTTAATTGACTTAACCGTAGACGTCCAGCTTCATGTAAATCAAGATTACATGTCTTCAAAGCCCAAAATGTTTTGTGTTCAATTTCTACTGGAAGATGACATGCTTTTCCATAAATGAGTCTAAAAGGTGTGGTTCCAATTGGAGTTTTGTAGGCTGTTCTAAAAGCCCAGAGTGCATCCTCCAACTTAATGGACCATTCCTTCGGATTTGATCCTACGGTTTTTTCTAGAATACGTTTTAAAGCTCGGTTGGTATTCTCAACTTGTCCACTTGTTTGTGGATGATATGCGGTGGAGATTTTATGAGTTACTCCATATCTTTTAAGAACTTTCTCAAGTTGATTGTTACAGAAATGAGTTCCCCGATCACTTATTAAAGCTTTCGGTGTTCCAAACCTTGCAAAAAGACGTTTTAAAAAATTGACTACAACTCGTGCATCGTTAGTTGGGAGAGCTTGTGCTTCCACCCATTTAGATACATAATCAATGGCTACGAGAATATATAGATTATTATGAGATTTTGGAAATGGACCCATAAAGTCAATACCCCAAATGTCAAATACTTCACATACTTGAATGACATTTTGTGGCATTTCATCACGTTGACTTATTTTTCCGGCCCTTTGACAAGCATCACAGGATTTGCAAAGAAGGTGCGCGTCTTTGTAAATTGTAGGCCAATAGAATCCAGCATCATAAACTTTTCTTGATGTGAGTTGAGGCCCATAATGCCCTCCTGTTGGTCCTGTGTGACAATGGTTTAAGATTTTACTAGCTTCATCTCCGAATACACATCGGCGTATTATTCCATCGGGACAACTTTTAAACAAATGTGGATCTTCCCAGAAATAGTGTTTTATATCACTGAAGAATTTCTTTCATTTTTGGTATGACAATCCTTTTTCAAGGAATCCACATACTAAGTAGTTTGCATAGTCTGCAAACCATGGAATTTCATTATAATCTATCTTCAATAGATATTCATCAGGAAAGTTATCTTGTATGGCCGATTCATTTAGAACTTCTAATTCGGGATTTTCAAGACGAGAAAGATGATCAGCGGCGAGATTTTCTGCTCCTCTTTTATCTCGGATTTCGATATCGAACTCTTGTAAGAGTAAGATCCAACGGATTAATCTTGGTTTGGCATCTTGTTTCGAAAATAGGTATCTAAGAGCAGAATGGTCAGTATAGACCACCGTTTTAGCTAGAACGAGATATAAACGAAATTTGTCAAAAGCAAAGACAATAGCAAGGAGTTCTTTTTCAGTAGTTGTGTAATTCATTTGTGCTCCTTGTAACGTCTTACTAGCATAATATATAGGTTGAAATCGTTTTTCAATCATTTGTCCTAAAACGGTTCCCATTGCAAAATCACTTGCATCGCACATTAGTTCAAACGGTAGATTCCAATTTGGTGTTATCATGATCGGTGCATTAGTGAGTTTCTCTTTAAGAATATTAAAAGATTTGATACATTCATCTAAAAAGATGAATGGAGCATCCTTTTCTAGGAGTTTATTCATAGGAGTGGCAATTTTAGAAAAATCTTTTATGAAACGTCGGCAAAAACTGGCATGCCCTAGAAAACTCCTAACTCCTCTAACATTGGTGGGATGTGGAAGTTTAGCAATTACATCTACTTTAGCTCTATCCACTTCAATTCCTTCCTTTGAAATTTTATGTCCAAGAACGATGCCTTCTTTAACCATGAAATGGCATTTCTCCCAATTAAGAACTAGATTTGATTGTTCGCATCTAATAAGCATTCGTTCCAGATTAACTAGACATGATTCAAATGTATCACCGAAGACTGAAAAGTCATCCATGAAAACTTCCATGCATTCTTCTATCATGTCGTGAAAAATCGCCATCATGCACCTTTGAAAGGTTGCAGGGGCGTTGCAAAGTCCAAATGGCATGCGTTTGTAAGCAAAAGTACCATAAGGGCACGTGAGCGTGGTTTTCTCTTGATCTTCGGGTGCTATTGGAATTTGAAAGTATCCGAAAAATCCATCAAGAAAACAATAGTAACTGTTTCCGGCTAATCTTTCCAACATTTGATCAATGAAAGGTAAGGGAAAGTGATCTTTTCTGGTGGCGTCATTTAATTTTCTATAATCAATACATACACGCCATCCTGTTACAGTCCTAGTAGGAATAATGTAACATCCCGCGTTTTTCCGTTAAATTATTTTAACACCGTCTTTTTTTTTAAATAACATCCCTCGTCACCTATACTCGTGCACTTCGTTAACTAGTGTTCATGATAATCCCGTTACTCGATTATAACATCTCTCGTTAACTTGCGTTTTAAAAATATTCGTTTGGTTATTTCCCGCACCCGACAACAAACTTGAGGGACTAATCTCGCCATTCGGGTAAACTTGGCTAACTAGTGACTCCTCACCACCACACACTTCATTTCACCATCTTCTTCCTCTTTTTCTTTCTTCCTTTTCTCTCAAGAACACAAACACAAAATTCATCATCTAATTTTGATCTTAGAAGCTCACAACAAATCCGACTACATATTCTTAATCCTCTCGTCATCCTCTACGATTTGATACTAACTACACCGATTTTGGGTAACATTTCTAAAACTCTAGATTTCTCAAATTCATGTTTTTGACTTGATATGTTGTTAGTTAGTGTCTATGGCTCGTGTATAACATGAATATATGATTTGTATGCTCGATCTTGATGTTTTGGTGTAACTAGCTTGAAAATGAAAAGTGTATGCTTAATCTTTGATTTTGGATGATGAAATGTGTTTAGATGTTAATGTTTGTGTGTTCAAAGTGTTAGTTACTTCAATAGCTTCGTTTTGGTGTGTTGATTGACATGAAAACCTTACATTAACATGATTAGTGATTTTGAGGTTTTGGTTAGGGTTTGACAACTCTTAAAACGAACTTTTGATGCTTTGAATGCTTGTTAATGTTATTGATAAGTGTTTAGTTGTATTACATGTTTCATTACCTTCAAAACGGCATATCATATGTATAAATTGGATTCCCGAAACTTAAATTGCAATTGATGAACTTGAAACTTGAAAATAAACCTCTATTGATCACTTGACGGGATTTCGGTTATTGTATATGATGTTTTTGCTTGATGAAAAGTGCTTAGTTGCGTTCCTTGTCGAAAGAGCTTTCCGGTGATATAAAATACATGTTCTAATTGTTTGCGGATCATAAATTGTGATTGTTTGAAGTTTGGGTCGTGCACTTGTGTTTTTCTGCAAACAGGACCTGAATGCCCATTGGGACGCCGTCCTGATTTTTGGGACGCCGTCCCACTCTTCATATTGGGACACCGTCCTGATTTTGGGACACCGTCCTGATACACTAAAATGGGCTGTTTTGCTTGGTCATTTGACGTAAAAATGTTTGATATGCTACGGACCTCCGATTAACATGAAACTTGGCCAACATGCTCATATATGATTATATAACTTAGAAAAATTGTCGGATACCCGACCCGACCCCGTTGACTTTGACTTTGACCAAGTTTGACTTTTAGTCAAACTTAACTAAACACTTATGCAATCGTTCTAGTCTTTCTTTTATACTTGATTCTTGCATGAAACTTGACAACGTGATTCACATGCTATACTTTTCGAGTCGTAACGAGCCATAGGACTAATTGAACACATTTCACCCGACCTTGTGTCGTAATCGGTTAATTGATACAACTTATTTGTTTAGGTCAAGGCTAAGCAACTTTCATGCACACGTTTACTTTGTGAAGTACATTTATACTCGTGCACTCGAGGTGAGATCATAGTCCCACCTTTTCAACAACTTTTTATACTTTTAAATTGTGGGCTGAGAAACATACACTTTGTTACATTTTGTACTACTTACTTTTATACTTTGAACACAAGTACAAGGAAAACAAACATTCCACAGCGAGTTAGAACAAAAATCCTCAATTCGATTATCATTAGTTACACTTGCAGGGTGTAAGCGAGAACTTGTATTGTGTGGCCATACGGGTTTGACAAACCCTCATTACGGACGGTTCGCTACCATCTACGGATGAAATATATTTTCGAGAAATAGTGTATGTTCTAACGCTATTGTGATGGGGTTCTATGGAAGGAAACGTTAAGTCTTGATAATTGGGTGCTCGTGAACAATACTTTTGGAATGCAAACGATTATGATAATCAACGTTATGGGAATACTAAATCTTGTGGTTCAAAAACAACTTTTATTACAAACACCTATGATTTCACCAACGTTTTTCGTTGACAGTTTTCTATATGTTTCTCAGGTTCATACTTGGCTATTTGATACATGCTTCCGCGTACACTCATACTTGCTTGGAGTCGAGCATACATGCATACACTCTGATTTCTTGCTTGGGGTCAAGCATACATACATACATACGCTAGTGATAGCACCTTTGGATTCAAACATATTGTTTACATACTTACGCTATTTATAGCAACTGTGATTTTCAACTTATATTATGTCGCAAGTTATGTCATTTACACTTTACAATTTTTGTAATCTTAAACTTGTTGTCGAATTGTTTGTAAACTAAACTTTGCAAGTCTTGTACGTTTCAAATGAATGCGACATAATTTTGGTCAAACGAGTCTCATATAGGGACTACGACCACGTTTCGGGACCTCAGTTAGCGACGCCGTCAATGACGATTTTGGTCGGGTCGCTACAGATGGTATCAGAGCGTTGGTTGTAGGGAACTAGGACATGCATTAGTGTGTCTGACAGAGTCGTTAGGACACATTAGTGAGTCTAGACTACAACCGGATAGTTAGCCTTTGCATTCTGACATACATTTGCTATAGATAGCACTTACTTGACTACTTGTGCATTATACTTGAATCATTCTTAGGAAAACTTTTTAATGGTACCCAACCTTCATCATACGAACTCGTATTCTGCCACTTTGGTTCGGGAACTCTGACTCCTTGGTTGTTATTCACCCCGTCTCATCTTACTATCCATGAGTATTGTAAAGTCACTGTCACTACTCTAGATGAGTATCGTCATCACTATTTATCGCTACGGTTGCGTACTACTCGCTATCATGACTCGTTACTCTTTTCATACCTAACTACGTTATTGTCTGATTCGAACCGCATTGACGTGAACAATCACTTATACACTTCCCTCGGGGAACGCATCTTTAGAGTTGCACAAATTCTTTCGATTCAATACGAATCATGTTTGAGACGTCGTTACATTTTGTTCATTTTAGATTTTCACGATGACACGAACTTGAACCCATGGAGTGATGTGGGAATGGAGGTATGATTTGGCGTAATATAACGACACTTGATCAACGTGGTTATATTACGGTAAGACATACCGAAGTTCTAATGACACGTGATGGTGGTTAGACTCGATCAACCTAATCACCACCATGTGCCATGTACATGACTTCATCCTTTCATGTTTGGACATCTGAAAACTCCGCAAGTACTGACAACAACCATACCGGGGACACACCTTCGACTATTGTCGAACTATATTTATGCTTCCGAATGAATGACGAATTCTTTCGACTTCGACCATATGTTACACGTGTATACTATCTCGTCCTCGCACAGTCTTATTGACTAACTACAATTTACTCGTTATGCTCGCATCGAGGCGGAAACTTCTCTCGCCTTACACTCGTAATTCTAGTTCAGGAAATCTTTTATTGTAAATTCTCAATGGAGAGAGACTCTTCACGTTATACTAGTACTCGCCTCGAGAGTGAGTAGTCCCGACGAACGTTTTTGAAAACCGATAAATCTTCCGCAACGCAAATTTCTTGAGAAACTTGTTCTAACTAACGTTTTCGAGTCCTAAAGGATTTGTTCAAATATACCTTACGGAATGTACTCCGTTTCGGACCGAGATCCTCGTTTCATTCCTAGACTTCGGAGTGCCTCACAAAAAGCCTCGAGACCACGTCTAGACATGAGTACCGCGCATCAACCACAACCCGACTGGCCGAACGAACATACGATTCAAACCCTGGAAACCATAACACGAGTTTGTGTTATCAACTTCAAATTTACTTGAGAGACGTATTCTCCTTTAGCCGCATCGTACTACCATGATTTTCATCGAGTTTTAAAGTCACACCTTTTGAAACCACATGTGACCAGAAACGTCATTCTCCTTTTTGTCAACCCAAGTAAAAGATGACGAATTCACCGGGCCCGAGTTTATTCATGAGCAACCGAGAAAATTTATTCATATTCAAGCAAGACCCAACACGACTCATAATCACCAAGAGCTACGCCGATGTTGGACGTAAACCTTTCTAATTCCACGAGGAACCGCGTAATATTAAAAGTCGCACCTTGAAAAGGTGAAATCCGTTTCGGGAAACATAGAAAGCTAAATCCGCGATATTTTAACCCTTTTGAAATCTTGGGGTGTTTTGGACCCGTTGCTAGCCGCTTAGATTGTTCGACTCATTTGAGTCTCCGTTTATCCTACATTCGCTGTATCAACTTAAAGACGTGTTTTGCGAAACAAGAACTTGATATCTTTTTAATGAACTTCCTATCGATGATAAACTTAATTTCCTAGGAGGACCGGTTGAAACCATGAATCGTGAAACCAAACCTTAAATTTCATAGTCCCACCTTTTCAACAACTTTTTATACTTTTAAATTGTGGGCTGAGAAACATACACTTTGTTACATTTTGTACTACTTACTTTTATACTTTGAACACAAGTACAAGGAAAACAAACATTCCACAGCGAGTTAGAACAAAAATCCTCAATTCGATTATCATTAGTTACACTTGCAGGGTGTAAGCGAGAACTTGTATTGTGTGGCCATACGGGTTTGACAAACCCTCATTACGGACGGTTCGCTACCGTCTACGGATGAAATATATTTTCGAGAAACAGTGTATGTTCTAACGCTATTGTGATGGGGTTCTATGGAAGGAAACGTTAAGTCTTGATAATTGGGTGCTCGCGAACAATACTTTTGGAATGCAAACGATTATGATAATCAACGTTATGGGAATACTAAATCTTGTGGTTCAAAAACAACGTTTATTACAAACACCTATGATTTCACCTACGTTTTTCGTTGACAGTTTTCTATATGTTTCTCAGGTTCATACTTGGCTATTTGATACATGCTTCCGCGTACACTCATACTTGCTTGGAGTCGAGCATACATGCATACACTCTGATTTCTTGTTTGGGGTCAAGCATACATACATATATACGCTAGTGATAGCACCTTTGGATTCAAACATATTGTTTACATACTTACGCTATTTATAGCAACTGTGATTTTCAACTTATATTATGTCGCAAGTTATGTCATTTACACTTTACAATTTTTGTAATCTTAAACTTGTTGTCGAATTGTTTGTAAACTAAACTTTGCAAGTCTTGTACGTTTCAAATGAATGCGACATAATTTTGGTCAAACGAGTCTCATATAGGGACTACGACCACGTTTCGGGACCTCAGTTAGCGACGCCGTCAATGACGATTTTGGTCGGGTCGCTACAAATAAGCTCATTTTTCTCATTTGTGAAGACAGTCCTTCCACCCTTCTTAGGTACGCATTGAACTGGGCTTACCCATGGACTATCAGAAATTGGGTAAATTAAACCTGCATCTAGCAGTTTAATAATTTCTTTTTTAACTACATCTTGCATATTATGATTTAGTCTTCGTTGGCGTTGCACATACGTTTTATGACCTTCTTCCATAAGGATTTTATGTGTGCAATACGAAGGACTTATTCCTTTAATATCATGAATCTTCCATGCAATGGCTGGTTTATGAGCTTTCAACACAGAAATTAGTTGTGATTTCTCATTTTCAGTAAGAGAAGACGATATTATTACAGGTAATTCAGATTCACCATGTAAATAAGCGTATTCCAAATGGTTTGGAAGTGGCTTTAATTCTAATGTCGGAGGTTCTTCTATCGATGATTTATATCGATATCTGTCTTCTTCTTTTAGCATTTTAATTTCTTCTGTTGTTGGTTCATATCCATTAGCTATTAGTGTAGCTAACATTTCAGCTTCATTAATTGGTTCAGTTCCTTCTCCTAAAGAATATTCTCATGTTCCTTGTAATTCTGGAAATTCTTCTAACAATTCTGCATGTGAATCTATAGTTTGAATATAATAGCATGTATCATCTGCAGATTGCGGTTGTTGCATTGCTCTATCAACTGAAAAGGTAACACTCTCGTCCTCTATACTTAGGGTCAATTTCTTACCAAACACGTCTATCATTGCTTTAGCCGTGTTTAAGAATGGTCTTCCTAATATGAGAGGAACTTGAGAATCTTCTTCCATGTCCAGAACAACAAAATCTACTGGAAATACTAAAGTACCAACTTTAACTAGCATGTTCTCCATTATCCCTCTAGGATATTTTATTGATCTATCGGCTAGTTGTATATTTATTCTTGTTGGTTTCAATTCTCCAAGGTCTAGTTTAGTGTATAGTGAATACGGCATTAAATCTATACTAGCACATAAGTCTGCCAATGCTTCTATTGAACTAAGACTACCCAGAAAACATGGAATTGTGAAACTTCCTGGATCAGATAGTTTTTCTGGTATCTTATTCAACAGCACTGCAGAACAATTAGCATTCATAGTAACAGCCGAGAGTTCTTCCATTTTCTTTCTATTCGTGATCAGATCTTTCAAGAATTTAGCATATCTAGGCATTCCTGAAATCACATCAATGAAAGGAAGATTGACATTTATTTGTTTAAACATATCCAAAAATTTGGATTGCTCGGCTTCAAGTTTCTCTTTTTTCATTTTACTCGGGTAAGGAAGTGGTGGTTGGTATGGTTTAACATAAGGTTTAGCCTTAACTGTGTTATCTTCATTAACCTTTTCAACTACTGGTTCTTTTTCCTTATCTTGCTCAGGTTGTGGTTCTTGTGGAGTAGGAATAGCTTCATCAGGAATTTCAGGTATTTCAGGTGATTTAAGTGTAATACCACTTCTTGTGGTAATGGCTTTAGCTGTTTCATTCCGGGGGTTAGCATTTGTATCACTAGGTAGACTTCCCGGTTTTCTTTCACCTATTAACCTTGCTAGGTTACTCACTTCTTGTTTCAGGTTTTGAATAGAAGCTTGTTGATTTCTAAATGCTTGAGCATTTTGTTCATTGGTTTGTTTTTGAGATGTGAAAAACTGCGTTTGAGTTTCAACTAGCTTCGTCATCCTATCTTCTAAATTCAGCCTTTTATCATCGGTTTGTGGTGGTTTGTTTTGAAAATTAGGTCTTTGCTGATTGTAAGTATTATTGGATACTTGTTGATTGCTAGGACCTTGTTGGTTGTTGTATGGAACATTTCGGTTATAATTCTGGTTTTGATTGTAGATCAGTCTTGGCGGTTGATAATTATTTTGATAATTATTTCCAGGCCTTTGGTTTATATATGAAATATTCTCTCTTTGTTCCATTGTTAGTTCAATACTGAGACAATCTTTTGTCAAATGTGGTCCTCCACACTGCTCATAACTAATTCGTATTGAGTGTATATCTTTAGTCATCTTTTGCATTCGTCTCTCGACAGCATCTATCTTTGCGGAAATGGAATCTAAGTCATGGCTAGAATCGGCTCTAGCTGCTTTAGATGATCTAACGATATCTTTTTCTTGGTGCCACTCATGTGAGTGGGAAGCAGTGTTATCAATAATTTTGTAAGCATCAGTTTCTGTTTTCTTCATAATGGAACCACCAGCTGCTATATCTATGTCTTTTATTGTAGTAATGTCGCATCCTTGGTAGAATATTTGTACTATTTGACAGGTGTCTAAACCATGTTGCGGACATCCTCTTAATAACTTTCCAAATCTTGTCCATGCCTCGTATAGAGTTTCATTTGGTTTCTGTGTGAACGTAACAATTTCTCCTTGAAGTCTTACGGCTTTAGATGCAGGAAAGAATTGTTTAAGAAATTTTTCAACTAAAACGTCCCATGTATCAATCGCCCCTTCAGGTAACGATTCCAACCAATCTTTGGCTTCTCCCTTTAAAGTCCAGGGAAATAACATGAGATATATCTGTTCATCCTCAACTTCTCTTATTTTAAATAGTGTGCAGATCCTATTAAAGGTACGAAGATGTTCATTTGGATCTTCCTTCGGCGCACCACTAAATTGGCATTGATTAGTCACCATATGTAGAATTTGTCCTTTGATTTCATAATCTGGCGCATTAATGTCTGGATGAGTAATTGCGTGACCTTGGCCAGTGCGTTTAGCTCTCATTCGGTCTTCCATACTTAAAGGTTCCGTTACTTCCATAATTGAATTTGTTGAATCTGAATCACTAGAGGATTCTGATTTAATGGTTCGTTCCTCAACACTCTCTGTTTGAATGATTGGTGGTTCCGGAGGAAAAATTAATGGTTCAGGATCTATGAATTGTCCCTGAATATTCTACGAATTCTCAATTGTGAGGTCGGGTTCAAAAAATGGATTATCGAAAATTTGAATTGGAGTACTTGGTCGACTGGATGACGATTCTAAAGAAAAATCAACGGCGGTAATATTTGCTAAATGTCTTGATCTAGTTACAGGTGGTGGACGTACAAAAAGTGGTGAACGTCTTGCTCAGTGCATTCACTGAATATCATATTAGTCTTTAAAAGGAAAGAAAAATTATATAAGTTATTCAATTAATAGACTTTTCTGATTTTGCCCACGTTTCGAATAGCCAAAAGATGTAGCAGAGGGGCAGGATTCGTTTGGTCTCAATATAATTGAGTACTGTTTTGCTCCAATAACCCGGTCCACGTACAAATCCAACTATTACTACGAACCAGAAAATTTTGATGTCTATCAATTTAACCACTTAAAATAAATTTTCGTAATTTTAAGAAATTTAGATAAGAAGTAGAATAAAAATCTATGTCCTAAAACTAGAATAGCGAGAAATAAGAAAGAAAAAGAGTGCGTCGAAAAAGGTCGAAAAAGAAAAGGGTTGAAAAATAAAAGGCGTCGAAAAATAAGAAAGAGAAAAAAAATTGACTTATAAAACTTAAAAACACTCGACTAACCCAACCTTATTACTATCACTAACTTAAAATTAAAATTGCAAATTGAGATTACTAATTGGAGTGATAATTGATACATAGGTAAAAGGCGTCGAAAAATAAAAATAAAAATAAGAAAGTAGCGCGTCTAAACTTAAAAAGGAACTAAAAACTAAAAATTAAAAGTTGCGTCTAAAAATATTAAGGCTTACAAGTAAAACTATATCCCAAATGGCAATAACTTAAAAAGGTACTAAAACTTAAAAAGGCGTCGCAAAATTCTAAAGCACCTAAATCTTAGTCTAAAGAAAAAGCACTTAAGGGATTTTACGGCAAAGCCTAAAAATCTAGAAATAAAAATAACTATGGCAAAAACTATGGCTTAAAACTAAATATGGGCGAAAAATACAAAAATTACGCTAAAACAATTAAAAAGGTACAAAATATAAAAATATACTAAAAGTTATAAAAAGTACAATTTTTATAAAAATATTATTTTTATATTATTTATTTAATAAAACTATTAATTTTATAAACTAATTAAACTAATTAAACTAAATATATAAAATAATAATAAAAACTAATAACTAATTAAATAAGAAAACCTAATTAGGGTTTTAAATTAAATAATAATTATAATAATTACTCCGTATTTAATGCTGTTTTAGGGCAACAGTGGCGTGTCAGGTGATCTCATGCGATCGCATGAGATATTGCCTTCGGGCTCTTGCGATCGCATGAGCTGAGGATTTGGGCCAGGATACGGGCTGCTACAGTAGCAGGCCGAGAGTTTTTATTATATATATATATATATTTTTTTGCTGTGTTTATTTTTTCTGTTTTAAAAATATATTTATATAAATTAAATTAAACTTATATTTTTATAAAATAAAGATAAATAAACTTTTATAGAACTTAAATATTTAACAAATTCTTAAAAATATTTATATTTTTGTTTTTCTTTCTATATTTTTGGATATTTAAAACGTATTTTTACAAAAGCGTATTTTTATAAAAGTAAACTAAAAATAAAAATCTTTTTTTTATATTAGCGTTGTGCTTCCGGCTTTTAAGCTAGATTTCGGTCCCCGACAGCGGCGCCAAAAACTTGATGTCGTAGCGTGGGGGTACGAAATAGTTTATATTTTACTAGGAAAAACTATTAAATACGATACAATTTTACACAAAATATATATTCGAGTTAGATTTAGGTGGGTGTGTGAGTTTGCCTTTCAAAAAAAAAAAAAAAAAAAAAAAAAATTTTACACAAAATATGACAAGTTTTAATTATTTATTTACAAATGGGATATACCTAAACCTTGCTACAACACTATAGGCAGTGTACCTAATCGTAGAGTAGTATAGTTTTTAGTAAGTCTGGTTCGTTCCACAGGGAGCGGGCTTATTGCACACTATATTTTTAAACAACTATATTTGTACAAAATATATATAATTATATATAATAATATATAAAAGGGGGTTTACCGTTTAATGACCGGTTTGTCGATTTATATTTTAAACGATGCGTATAGTAAATGACGATATTTAAATAACAATATAAAATAAATAACAATAATTAAAATGACAATAAATAAAAGTACGAGGAAAAATGAAATAAAATATATTATGCTTATTTAAGCTTCTGTAACCATGATGTTTGACGTTTTGATTATTTATTACTCTGGGTTAATTATCCTTTGTCCTGGATTATTTGATAAGTCCATCTAGTTTTTGTCCATAACGGTCCATCAGTCATAAATATAAAGTGCGAGTGTCCTCGTCAAATTATCCTTATACCCGAAGTTAAATATTCCAACTAATTGGGGACTTAAACTGTAACAAGGTTTTAATACTTTGTTTAATAATTACACCAGGATATCGACTGCGTGCAACCCAAGGTTTTAATACTTTGTTATCAATTATGTCAAGTGTCCTTGTACATAATTTCACCCCTGTTTTAATAATTCCATAGACTATTAATCCATTCCCGTGTCCGGTTAAATGAACGATTATTCGTACATATAAATACCCCGCCCATCGTGTCCGATCGAGTGTATATGGTTATTTATAGGGACGTCCAATTGTAAATCTTTATATTAAAATTAACAAACTATCATTTAGTTAAACAAATATAAAGCCCATTAATAGCCCATAGTCTAATTTCCACAAGTGTCGTTCTTTTGTCCAAACCCCAATTATGGTACAAAGCCCAATTACCCAATTTTAGTAATTAGCCCAACATCATGATTACTTCGATTTAGATAAGCATAATAATGGCTTAGCTACGAGACATTAATGAAAATAATATAAACATAACTTACAATGATTAAAAATAGCGTAGCGTTACACGGACAGAATTTCGACTTCAAAAACCCGTAAAATAACCTTTACATAACACGAACTAATCTAATATAAAACTACCCTATATTATATATATATATATATATATATATATATATATATATATATATATATATATATATATATATATATATAATATATTTATTTATTATTTATTACAGAGTATTATTATTATTATTTTTATTCTTAAACTCGGCAGAATGCATGGCCTTTTATAGGGATTTCTGATTTTTCAAACTCCGCGAGTCGTGGAGTTTTTGGCCTTCAAACTCCGCGAGCCGTGGATTTTGATTTTCCAGCTCACATCAATTTGGATCTTAGCTTTGCCGACATAATATATAAATAAATATAATATATAAATAATTTTAAGAATTATTTAAATATTATATTATATTTATGTGCATAGTTGACTTGTAATTTTTAGTCCGTTGCGTCGAGCGTTGAGAGTTGACTCATGTCCCGGTTCCGGATTTTCGAACGTCCTTGCGTATTATTTTATATCGTGTACTTTGCGTTCCGTAACTTGTACTCTTGTCATTTTTAGACGTTTCTGATCAATAAATTGAACCACTTGGATTGTATCTTGTACATTTGAGCTTTTTGGTCATTTGCGTCTTCAAATCGTCATTTTCGCCTTTTGTCTTCGCACTTATTTAATATAAACGATTACAACTTAAAATAGGACAATTACAACTAAATAATTTACATATTGGGAGGATATTGCTACTAAATATATGTTTATTTGGAGCACTATCAGTAGTTATTGATAGTATTCGACGTAAATCAATGCGTATAAGTAGGTAAGGTACGGAAACAATTATTTGAGATGTATTATACAAATATTATTATTATTATATTATATACTGTATATCATAGTAGGTATCTTTACAATTTGCATTTGAAATGAGAAATATACTCTTACTTGTTCACATGTATGATGTATGTAATTTGTAAAGTCTGTTATCTTAAAGTCTGTTATCATTTTGATGATTTCCTTTGAAGCCTTCATTTTAAAAGTAAGAGAACTTGAAAGTAAAAGAACTAGCTATCAACATGAAAAAGGTGTTGTAGATCAAACAGCAGCATCCAAACTATCAACTTGAAAGTGAATGAACCAGGATAAGCCGAATGACAAGAATCCACGGGATAAGATTTTAGACGTATGATTGATTACTATAGCATAGCTTGATCGTAGTAGCCCAAAAGAGCACAAAAAAAATGCCCATGAAAAAGTTTATAAAAGTGGTTGCTCGTACGAAGACCTTGAGTTTAAGCTAAGAACAATGTTTGACCAACACGAAGACATTCCAATGAACTCGAGATCGATTCTAGCTAGCCAAAAACCCCAAGTGGTAGTTGTGTCTATCAAACCCCCAAACACGAGTGTAACCATCAGATGCAGGGGCCACACCAAATGATCTTCCTCATTGTCTACTAATCTGACAGTAGCCACAGGGCTCGATAATCTGGAGCTTAAAAAGAGTCGCATTCAGGTAGGGGCTGTTGAAGGCATAATTCCACACCCTGCTTTTCCACTTTGAAACTAATTGAAATTCTAAACAGCTTGACAAAGGCATGTTGATATAAGCATAACCGGTAAGCGAAGGGAAACGATCATTGTGAAGGACCAAGGGAAAAGATCATTATCTAAGAATTGAAATTCTTAGACAAGTAACCGTATAACCTTAAAACACCTAAAATTATTACACCATCATTATGTAGGACGAATGCTTGTACCATAATCAGCTGAAGAACCACTTTCAATTGTTTCATATCTTGAAAAATAAATTAAGAAACATCACTCATAATGGTGGCGATCCAATGTTGGTTTTTCCAATGCTTGATTACTGTAAAGAAATCACTTCTCCAACCGAACACCATACAACCTGATCTACCAGTGGCTTCCACTTGAATCACTTCGAATACATAATGTTTCCAAATTTCGTTAAGTACAGGTTGAGGAACACTTTGAACCATAGTTTCTTGGATTGCTAGGAAATGGACTTGAAAGAGATTGACCAAAGAACCCGTCATACGATCTCTTGACTTATTTTCGAGGCCGGGAGTATTTCACGAGATGAGCCTCATAGTTTTGGTGTGCTGATGAGTTGCTCATCGTCCTCCATGTTTTTCATTATAAGGTCAAAGTTTTGCATTCCTCCTTGTAAGTGAGTTTTTTTGCCCCGAATTGTTTCCCATCTATCTTGCTTTTTTTGAAGTTAGTTTTATTGCCTACCACATGACTGATTTCACTCTCAGTATCAAAAAAACCGAAGATGTTTGGAATCTTGTCGACCGAACTGTTATTGACATTTTTTACCTTCTTCTTGCCTTCTTCTATATTAGTTAGGATAAAAGGTTCCTGATTAGCTTCATTGGGGATACATCGAGCCCTAATTTTTTCACAAGAAGCTTGGCAATCGTTTCCCAGACATTGATTGTTATCGTGACATTTGTTTGTATTTGTAAGTTTTGAAGCAAAAGTTCCAGCTTTGTTCAATGAAGAGAGAGGTTTACAGGTGAACTATTTGAAATATTTTTTGGAGTGGAAGGATTTTTTGGTGATAATTGGTCAAGGGTAGGGTAGTCATTTTCATTCAAGTTAAAAGGTGAATCTTGGTGTATGGGATGAGCCGAAAGTGCATTGTGCCCACTCTCCATCTTGTCTTGTACCTTCTCTTTATATTTGGAAGAAAACAAAGCTTTTTTAATCTCTGCAGCTGCTTTTTCTTTTTGACAAGAGATGGCCTTAGACACTTTCTCCAAAGAATAATGTACCTCCTTTGAAATGATTACTTCTTCAGGTAAGCTGACTTTTGTAGGTGTTTTGAAAAGTGAATTATCACTGATAACGTTAATATTATCATCTTCCGGTGAGAATTCCAGCGGCTGTTGAACATCCAGCACCTCTGAATCTTTTTGTGCCGATCTTTTTTGTTCTTCGATGATCTTGATAGCAGCTTGAAGTGCATCATTATATTCCTCAATGATGTCGTCATACGCAATCTCTAATGGTTCATTGTGATTGACTTCCTCAATCCATAGATTACATGTTTGAATATTAGCAACATTAGCTTTGACATACTTATCAATCAGACCCGTATCGTAAATTTCAACCATGGCATACATAGTATCAGATTGTTTAAGATTGTATACGTTCTGTTCTACATGAATAACTCTGCCAAAATTTGTGACGATCGCTCTAAATCCACTTGGACGAACACGTCATTCATCGATTTCATTGCCAGGTATTTGACCTCTATATGATACGTTTTGTAAACATTGCATTCTTTTGAAAAGGCACACCATAAATGAATATTTAAATCAAAGGTTTTCGACATCTGATGATTTCTACATATAGACAATCACCGTAATATAATAATTTACAATAATACTTCCGTTGACAATGCAGTCAAAATAATATACATGGTGATGATTTGGTGAATGCAACGTTTCCTTGAAAAATATACCATGTATGACTCCATGCACATAGCTTGTCTAACATATAAGCAAACAGCGGAAGACTTCTAGAGAACCTGAGAATAAACATGCTAACAAGTGTCAACACAAAGGTTGGTGAGTTCATAGTTTTAATGTTGCGCATATTCTGTATATAAAGGTGGATCACAAGATTTCAGTTGTTCAATCCAGAAACGTTTATCAAAATATTCTACGAAATTGAGCACCCTAGTAACTAAACTTAACGTATATATAATTTATACCCTTTGTATAATCATCTTAATAATACACGCAAACCAACGTGTACGCTTCTCAAATAGCATACGTCCGTTAAAAGGCTAGTGCTCTAGCTCGGACGGGGATATCAAGCCCTATGGATCCATATACTACTACTCGTGCCCACCAGTTCTTATAACTGGCAGTTAACAGTTACCAAAGCTAAGGGATTTTCGGTTCAAACTCAGTGTAGAATTTAGTATGTACTTGTATCCATTGCGTTTAAAATAAAGTGCATGTATTCTCAGCCCAAAAATATATATTGCAAAAGCAATTAAAAAGGGATCAATGAAACTCACCTTAGCAGCATATAAAGTCGTTCACCAAAATGTGATCGAAACTCGGATTACCAAATAACCGTAGATCTCAACCTAGAGAACATATGTTGGTCAATAAATGTCTATCAAGCTAGGTCAGGTCATAGTGTATAACAATCCTAATGCTCGAGATCGACATACAAAAGTCATCCAAAGTCGTTTCAAAAAGTCAATTTTGACAGTTGTTTAACAAAACGAGACGTACCTTATATTAGGATTCATTTACTCGGTTGGTAATATTCAAAAATCTAATTTATCAATCTCGTAAACAAGTTGTTTAAATCTTAATTGCAGATTCAAAAGCAATTTCAATTAACGTCAATCATAATTCAGTTGATCATATCTTTTAATCCGTTCATCGAATTTATTCGATATCTAAATGAAAAGTTATTGATTTTTCGCCAGCTTTCCAAAAACATGTATATCATATACCTTTTTACCAGTAATATATGTATTTAATTCGTGATTCATTATAAACTGTTTAACGACGAAATTTAGCATATAAGCATATATAAATATATATACTCGTGCACTAGACATGGATACACAATGAATGTATAAAAGATAAAATATGAGTGCTTACGTATCAATATTGAGATTCAATATTGTAGGAAAGTACGTAGACGCAACAGAGATGATAAACACAAGATTTGATTCACAAATATACCCTCTAACATTACCCATAACCTCCTTGGCAATAACCCATAATTTCCTTAGCTCTATCCCGCTCAAAACCCCATTTTGAAGATGACACGCTCATAACCTCGTCGTAGTATTTTATGTATATATACTACTAATAATAATATTATAATAATCTTAATAATAATAATAATAATAATTATAATAATAATAATAATAATAATAATAATAATAATAATAATAATAATATAAATAATAATACGGAGGAATGAATCGAGCTTTTATAGTATGTGGCCTGCTACAGTACCTCATGCGATCGCATGAGTTTTCAGTGTTTTTGCCATGCGATCGCATGGCCGCCTTATCCGTTTTTGTTTGCTAGTTCGTCGACATCAAATAGTGTTTTACTGTAGCAATAGCATTTACTGTAGCAAATAGTGTTTACTGTAGCAATAGTGTTTACTGTAGCAAATAGTGTTTACTGTAGCAAAGTCGTTTCACTGTAGCATTGTAGCAAAGTACGGTTCCACTGTAGCAATAGTGTTTACTGTAGCAAATAGTGTTTTACTGTAGTAAATAGTGTTTTACTGTAGCAAATAGTGTTTTACTGTAGGAAAGTCGTTTTTTACTTGTACATATATATATACATATAATTGTTCATGAATCGTCCAGAGCAGTCAAATGTAATGAAACAGTTCTAAAATTTTGAGATTCAACTTCATAGACTTTGCTTATCGTGTCGGAAACGTTAAATCATTTAAAGATAAAGTTTAAATTTGGTCACAAATTTCCGGGTTGTCACAGTACCTACTCGTTAAAGAAATTTCGTCCCGAAATTTGAGTGAGGTCGTCATGGCTGACAATAAAAATATTTTCATGACGAATATGAGTTGGTAAATAGAATTTTATCACCATTGAATAATACGGATAAAACAATCCGATTACTCGAAGCGTATGTGAGAAGTTATCGTAATAGAGTGAAATGGAGAATAGAGATTCGTCTTATCTCTTGATGTAGTAACGATTGATTTTTGGAATTTAAGGAATAGAAAATCTTCATAATTTAAGTAAGATTTGATTCTTCAAAATTTAAGGAAATTAGGATTTCCTTTGATTAAATGCATAATCTGCCTCGATTGCTATGTCTGATATTTTGCTATAAATTAACCTCTTCCGTTTCATTTATTCTCACCACTCCTATAATCTTCTTTCTTATTTCATACTTACAAAAGATTTGTGAAAATGCTTCATACAGTTCTGATTCTTGATATTTTCTTGGCTATCATATCATTCATTCTTCTTTTTCATCTGCCACCAGAGGAAGTTATTTTCTTCTACTATTACCTTGAGGTTATATTGTTTTTCATTCTCCCGTGTCTTTATATTGCTATACGCATTGATATACACGGTTTGTAATTTCGGGGTTGTTTTCGGGCTTTATATTTTCCATTATATTTCAGAGCTTCATGCTTTCGTTTTCTCTTCCCGACTTTAAGTCAAGCGAATAATGGTTCAGAATTCGTAGGTATGAATTTCGGAATAAACATAATTAATATTCTAAGAAAGAAATGGTAATGGCACAATCTGACTTGTCAAATTACCAGAATATCCGAAAAAGATCGAATCATCAAGAAATATATTTTCTTGATATATTTATAGATTATATAGAATTAAAGAGTTATGTAACATGGTTTATGATGAGGGTGTGATCTGTGAACCTTTGTCACGTTCCATTAGAAACTCAACATAACTTACTGTAATATAATCACGTTGATCAAGTGTCATTATATTATACTAACTCATGCTTCAGTTCCCAACATTACTTCAAAACATCCATTTTTTCGAATTTTTCAGATTTTAGAAACTAAAATAGTTTCTTTTATGATGTAACATAGATAGCGCGAAGAGGTAATGATTTCAGATAAGAATGGTTTCGAAAAATATCTTCAGAAATATGGAGGATATTTATAATGGGAGATACGATGATATCTTAGAATATTTAAGATAAGATGATGATGAAGAATATTGTCCGCAAAGGTTTTAGAGTAAGGAGCAAGGTATTTGCTAATGATTTCAGCAGACTCTGAATCATTTGAATTCTTTGAAGGTAGATCTAGTCTTTGTGATTTGTCCACAGCCTCCTTCATGGTCTGCTCAATCCGTTTTTCAATTCCAAACCTTCTCTTTTTCTCAGCTTTACCACCATACTATTCTTTATCATCAAACTTTTGACTGTTAAGGTCGTTTACAGTTTTTGCTGCTTCATCAACATTTTTCCAAAATTCGGAGAACTAGTTTCGTAGTTTGGGGTGTTTTTCGGAAACTTCACATTTGAAGTATGTAAGTCCAGGAGGTAGACGTTATATGTACACATATAACTGTTGGCGTAGACGTGCTACAAGATTTCAAAATACTGATTGCTAATTCCTGATAGTTGGTATGGCAATTGCCGATACAAGATGTGGATGAGTACATGATACGGTTTCAATGAGTATAAGAATTTTTCGGAAGGTCAAAGATCAATGAAGTTGTTGATAAATTTACTGCTAGTGTGGTGGAACATGAAAGGTTCCCAAGTAACGAAAACGTATATGCCAAAATTACAAGTCTGAAAGGTCGTCGTTGACTGGTTGAATGGTTGATAATACTGGATAATTTGAAAAGGAATTGCAAGGTTATTTTCAGTAAAAACAATGCTAAAGGATCTTGCATAGTTTTGAAGTCAAAGTATAGCTTTGAAAGATGTAGAGATCTAAGAATGATGTCACCGGTTCAGAGTTATGGCTTGGATTCTGATCCGTCGATATCAGAATATGTGATTGAATTTGTATGAAATGATTGTGTATCATTGTGAAGATAGTGAGTATAGTTAATGATTTTTGAATCAAAATTGAAGAATGTACAGTGTAACATATTAATTGTGAACTTAAATATTTCTCGAGTAGTACCTACCCGTTAAAGATTTCACAATTAATACTTTGTACAAAAGAATTTTTACTACCGTCTTTATGAAAATATATGTATGTATATTTTTTTCAAATCTAATACAGATTTAATGAGTTAATATCATATTAAGCTCATTTGATTTTTCACTTGACTTAGAAATGATTAATCTCTAAAACATTAAAGATTACATAATCTTTGCGGAGTATTTCGCTAATGTAATCGATACTTCATTATTTATTCTTATTTCTCGGTGAAGGATGTTGATGCTTGTGGAATCTTTGTGAACCTTACAAGGCACAGATGATGTTTTCTGGAAAGTTTCGAGTACATCGAAAATGAAAATGTAAAATCAATTATGTAATTGAATAATACACTTGGTTTATTATGAAATGGAATTCATTAAGTTGAAACAGAGATTGTAGTTAACAATGGTTAAGTTGTTAAGGAAGGATGTACATCATTGCATATTAGTAATATGAACTAACCGAGTAGTACCTACCAGTTAAGATTCACACGTAATAGCTTAGTAAGAAAAGATTTATTTTGATTTCAAAATTCATATATATTAAATATACATAAAAACATTTTCAGGGGAAATAAGTTAATACTTCATCGGTTATTGTTGCTGGTATTTTTTGGTAACTACGATGCGTATGACGTTGATGTTCAAGGTACATATTGTGATGTTGAGGCTTGCGGTGCGGATGTTGTTGGTGGTGGTAATGGTACTGTTGGTGTTGTTGTCGGTGGTACTGTTGATGCCGAAGATTCTGCTGGTGCTTGTAACCTTTGCACCATATTCTCCAAAGCCACTACCCGAGCGTGAAGCTCGTTGACTTCTTCTACTACACCGGGATGATTGGCGGTTTGGATGAGCGGATGAATAAGATCCAGAATTTGAGAGAGTATATGATCATGATGAGATATTCTGGAGATGAGAGAGAAAATGGTATTACGAACAGGTTCGCCGGTAAGTGCTTCAGGTTCTTCGCCAAGAGGGCAATATGGTGGATGGAAGGGATCGCCTTCTACTTATCTCCAATAATTAAGTAGGGTACGAACCCATCCCCAATTCATCCAGAATAGATGATGGTTAATTGGTTGATCCATTTCGGTTACACTGTCTTCGGAATTCAGGTGAATATCCATATCGGAATAGCTGTCAGAGTTTAAGGAATTTGAACTAGATACGGGATCCATCTTGTATAATTAGGGAGATGATTTTTTTTATATGAATTAGATTATAGAATTTAGTTTGGTATTCTTCAATACATAATTTACATATGTATATATAATACCAAATTCCATAAATCACGGAGAAATTTTCGGAAGATGTCAGGAAAAATTTACAGTAATAGATATGCTAAGATATGAATTTTGTCTATACACTATTCATGTAACCAATGCAGTAAAATGTGTCTAGACTAGGAATGATAAGCAGGTAATTTCCGACAAAAAATGATAAGCAAAACTTTTGACATGCAGACACGGTCGAAGTCCAGACTTACTAATGCATCCTAACAACTATCAGTTAGACACACTCATGCAAGACCTGGTTCTCTAGGACCAACGCTCTGATACCAACTGTGACGATCGCTCTAAATCCACTTTGACGAACACGTCATTCATCGATTTCATTGCGGGGTATTTGACCTCTATATGATACGTTTTGTAAACATTGCATTCTTTTGAAAAGGCACACCATAAATGAATATTTAAATCAAAGGTTTTCGACATATGATGATTTCTACATATAGACAATCACTGTAATATAATAATTTACAATAATACTTCCGTTGACAATGCAGTCAAAATAATATACATGGTGATGATTTGGTGAATGCAACGTTTCCTTGAAAAATATGCCATGTATGACTCCATGCACATAGCTTGTCTAACATATAAGCAAACAGCGGAAGACTTCTAGGGAACCTGAGAATAAACATGCTAACAAGTGTCAACACAAAGGTTGGTGAGTTCATAGTTTTAATGTTGCGCATAATCTGTATATAAAGGTGGATCAAAAGATTTCAGTTGTTCAATTCAGAAACGTTTATCAAAATATTCTACGAAATTGAGCACCCTGGTAACTAAATTTAACGTATATATAATTTGTACCCTTTGTATAATCATCCTAATAATACACGCAAACCAACGTGTACGCTTCTCAAATAGCATACGTTCGTTAAAAGGCTAGTGCTCTAGCTTGGACGGGGATATCAAGCCCTATGGATCCATATACTACTACTCGCGCCCACCAGTTCTTATAACTGGCAGTTAACAGTTACCAAAGCTAAGGGATTTTTGGTTCAAACTCAGTGTAGAATTTAGTATGTACTTGTATCCATTGCGTTTAAAATAAAGTGCATGTATTCTCTGCCCAAAAATATATATTGCAAAAGTAATTAAAAAGGGATCAATGAAACTCACCTTAGCAGCATATAAAGTCGTTCACCAAAATGTGATCGAAACTCGGATTACCAAATAACCGTAGATCTCAACCTAGAGAACATATGTTGGTCAATAAATATATATCAAGCTAGGTCAGGTCATAGTGTATAACAATCCTAATGCTCGAGATCGACATACAAAAGTCATCCAAAGTCATTTTAAAAAGTCAATTTTGACAGTTGTTTAACAAAACGAGACGTACCTTATATAAGGATTCATTTACTCGGTTGGTAATATTCAAAAATCCAATTTATCAATCTCGTAAACAAGTTGTTTAAATATTAATTGCAGATTCAAAAGCAATTTCAATTAACGTCAATCATAATTCAGTTGATCATATCTTTTAATCAGTTCATCGAATTTATTCGATATCTAAATGAAAAGTTATTGATTTTTCTCCAGCTTTTCAAAAACATGTATATCATATACCTTTTTACCAGTAATATATGTATTTAATTCGTGATTCATTATAAACTGTTTAACGACGAAATTTAGCATATAAGCATATATAAATATATATACTCGTGCACTAGACATGGATACACAATTAATGTATAAAAGATAAAATATGAGTGCTTACGTATCAATATTGAGATTCAATATTGTAGGAAAGTACGTAGACGCAACAGAGATGATAAACACTAGATTTGATTCACAAATATACCCTCGAACATTACCCATAACCTCCTTGGCAATAACCCATAATTTCCTTAGCTCTATCCCGCTCAAAAACCCATTTTGAAGGTGACACGCTCATAACCTCGTCGTAGTATTTTATGTATATATACTACTAATAATAATATTATAATAAGATTAATAATAATAATAATAATCTTAATAATAATAATAATAATAATAATAATAATAATAATAATAATAATAATAATAATAATAATAATAATAATATAATAAATAATAATACGGAGGAATGAATCGAGCTTTTATAGTATGTGGCCTGCTACAGTACCTCATGCGATCGCATGATTTTTCAGTGTTTTTGCCATGCGATCGCATGGCCGCCTTATCCTTTTTTGTTTGCTAGTTCGTCGACATCAAATAGTGTTTTACTGTAGCAATAGTGTGTACTGTAGCAAATAGTGTTCACTGTAGCAAATAGTGTTTTACTGTAGCAAAGTCGTTTCTGTAACACTGTAGCAAAGTACGGTTTTACTTTTGCAAATAGTGTTTTACTGTAGCAAATAGTGTTTTACTGTAGGAAAGTCGTTTTTTACTTGTACATATATATATATACATACATATAATTGTTCATGAATCGTCAAGAGCAGTCAAATGTAATGAAACAGTTCTAAAATTTTGAGATGCAACTTCATAGACTTTGCTTATCGTGTCTGAAACGTTAAATCATTTAAAGATAAAGTTTAAATTTGGTCAAAAATTTCTGGGTTGTCACAAAACTCTTGGCCACTTCGATCGTACATGTAGGAGAGCAACAGTCGTAAGGGATGCCTCTAATCATTACTTTTAAAATTCTAGAGAACTTGTGTTTCCTTTGAATCATTGGAATGACTTCAAGAAACTCTATATCGTTCATAGTCGGGCCCATCATCATTCTCTTGTAACTTTCCTCATCACAACACTGAACAATGTAAGCGTAGTTACCCCAAGTAGAAATCGCCTTAATAGAAATAAATCTGCTCTTCAACCACTTAAAAAGTTTAAGTGCTTTGATTGGTTTGTTATCGAAAATGATAGCAGTTAACGACAATTGGTTGCAAGTATCAAGATTGGGAGACAAATTAATGTTTAGAGTTGTAGTATTAGTAGTATGGGTTTGACCAGTGTACTCGTTGGAATTGATTTTAATATTCAATTCATTCTTAGCAAACCTAACAAATATTGCCCTGCCATTTAAAATTGATCCGTTCATCTTTGTGACAACATCAGTGGCTTGGTTTATATTATTAAATCTGACAAATGCGAAGGATCTATCTTGTTTTTACGATATACCCTGAATGTCACCGAAATTTTGAAATATACTATTAATTATAGTGGGATTGGTATACCTAGAAAATCCTCCTAAAAATATTGTTGTTTTTCTGGGAAAGACTGGATGGTTATTAGGTTGAGGGGTGGGTAATTGTTGGTTAATTGAGATGGAATTGGGATAAGTGGGTTTGAAGTTTTGAAAAATATTTTGGGAAGAAAGGTTGTTTTTTTGGGAGAAAAAAGGTGCCATGGTCTTTTTAGAGCTTTTTATGAAAATGATCTATTGTCCAATAGCAGTAAATGGTTAAATTATATTAGTAGTTACACATCTGTTTACAGAATTCGAATATGGATCTATTAAATTAAATGTAGTACACACACTAGTAATTTCACACCAAACTGGTTGGAAACAAGATATCTTTTATTCCAGATATCATCACTCATGAGGACCATTTAAGGATATTCAAGGAGCACATGCAAAATGGAGATAAGAAAGCAAAGTTTTTGGGTATGGCAGATGGGCACCACTTTTGTTGGTAGTGTATCCCACATCGGCCTTGGTAGTAAAAATTAAGTAGTTTATAATAGCTTGGGTTCCCCATCCCCTTCAATTAACTTTTAATACTATATTGTTGTAAGTTGCAAACTTGCAATAATCGTTTTGACATGCCATTGATCTGGACCCAATTTTATTTTTAAATTTTAAAATTATCAGATAATGAAAAGATGCTTAATTAGAAAAAAAAGTATGATCAGAGTCTACCAAGTCAAGAATGCGTTTATCGACGAAAATATACAATGGTATAATCTAGAGATTTTTTTTTGTTGGCGAAATGGAGGAAAGACCAAAGGAAAATATATTAATAATAAGAGGATACAAAATATAAGATAAAACACGAGATGCCAATACAAGGCAAACCCAACAAACACGGCAAAAACTAAAAACAAGACAAAAGCTAACCCATCCTGAAATACCAGAATTTTGCGCCATGATATATATTATTGTTGAAATATTAATGTTTTTCTAGATTAATTTAGAATAAACTAATACTTACTAGTATTAGATATTTACTAGTATTGGATATTTTAGAAGAGATTAACTAGAAGGTAGTAGAAGAGCTAGTCAAAATATCGGAATGTGCTAGAACCATTTGATCACCGTCATTGTGAGCCTATAAATAGGAAATATGGCTTCTAAAATTAGATGTACACTAACAACAAAATACAAACAAATTGAAGTAATAAAACCCAACTTTCTAAAAACTCTTCTCCATTCTAGTTTCTAAAACACCCCCTCAAAATTATAATACATCTAAATTTAAAGCTAATCAACTAATCTAAATAAATAACAAATCTAACAAGTGGTATCAGAGCCATTTGGGCGTTCGTTCGAGTACACCATGACTACCGTTGATGCATACAATATTCCCGTCCCTATCTTTGATGACGACAACTATGATTTTTGGAGTATCCGAATGAAGACATATTTTCAAGCACAAAGCTTGTGGGATATTGTCGAAATCCGGTTTACAGCTCCGAAAGACGTCGGAACTCTGTCCGCGGAAGAACAAGAAAAATACAACAAAAATGTAGTCAGAAATGTTGCTGCTCTAGGCTACATTCAACAAGCCTTCACAGCATCTATCTTTCCACGAATCATGGGAGCTACGACAGCCAAAGAGGCGTGGAGTATCCTTCAAGAAGAATTTCAAGAAAATGTCAAGGTGAGATCCGTCAAACTACTAACTCTAAGACGAGATTTTGAAAATTTAAATATGAAAGACACAGAGACCGTAAAATATTACTATTCTAGAATTAAAGAAATAGTATATCAAATGAGAGCCTATGAAGATAACATAACTGATAAGAGGATCGTAGAAAAGATATTTATCAGTATGACTGAAAAATACGATCATGTCATTACCGCTATTGAAGAGTCAAAAGACATCGAGACTCTGTCAGTAACGGAATTAGTTGGCTCTCTAGAAGCGTACGAGGCTAGACTGAGTCGGCGCAGTGAAAACTCACTCGAAAGTGCCTTTCAGTCTAAACTCAAATTAAGGTCTCAAAAATCTAATAATGGTGGGAAAAGAAATCTTGAAGAAAATTTGAGAGGAGGAGCAAAACCCAGAACCAGGTTCGATCAAAAAAGAAAAAGCTACCCTCCATGTGGTATTTGCAAAAGGACAAACCACTTGGAGAAAGATTGTTTCCACAAAGGGAAGCCACAATGCAATAACTGCAAAAGATTTGGGCATCTAGAAAAATATTGTCGCTTAAAACAAAATCATCGAGCTAACTTCAAGGTAGAAAGTGAAGATATACCAGAGAACAAAAATCAGCTATTCTATGCCTGTCATGTCACAAATAAACAGAGGGACGATACTTGGTTGATCGACAGTGGGTGCAGCAACCACATGACAGGAGATGAGAAGTTATTTCATAGTATCAACACGTCAGTAAAATCCGTCAAACTATGGAATGGAGCGCTTGTTGTGTAGTGACCCGAACTTTTCCATGTTTATATATATTAATTGAGATTGATATTTACATGATTAAATGTTTTCAACATGTTAAGCAATCAAACTTGTTAAGACTTGATTAATTGAAATATGTTTCATATAGACAATTGACCACCCAAGTTGACCGGCGATTCACGAACGTTAAAACTTGTAAAAACGACATGACGATATATATATGGATATACATATGGTTAACATGAGATTATTATAAGTAAGTATCTCCATAAGTATATTAACAATGAGTTATATACATATAAACAAGACTACTAACTTAAGGATTTCGAAACGAGACATATATGTAACGATTATCGTTGTAACGACATTTAAATGTATATATATCATATTAAGATATATTAATATATCATAATATCATGATAATATAATAATTTAACATCTCATTAGATATAATAAACAATGGGTTAACAACATTAATTGAGATCGTTAACTTAAAGGTTTCAAAATAACACTTACATGTAACGACTAACGATGACTTAACGACTCAGTTAAAATGTATATACATGTAGTGTATTTAGATGTATTAAAATACTTTTGGAAGACTTCAAGACATATATCAAAACACTCATACTTAACGAAAATGGTTACAGTTACTTTCCCATTCTTTTCTTTCATCAAGAATTCTAGTCGTATTCTTACCCGTATTACACACAGCTTCAAAACTTACTTACTATGGGTATATACCAATAGGAACTAGCATGGGATTCCACTCTTGATTATGTCATGTATAACTAATCAATTTTAACTTCTACCATGAGCTAGTCAACTAACTAGAACTCCTTTTAACCCCACTCACCACTCACCAATTACCACTCATCATTCACTCCATTTCACTTCCAATTCTCTTTCTAATTCTCTCTCAACACACACACACTATTATGAACGTATTTTTCCAATAGTTAATCATCATCTTCATCAAAAATCACTTTAAGAATCAAGCTATAATCATCATAGGAAGAACACTTCAAGAACACTTCAAAAATCCCTTCAAGTTTACAAATTTACTTCCAAGCTTTCTAATCCATTCCAAGTAATCATCTAAGATCAAGAAACCTTTGTTATATACAGTAGGTTATCTTTCTTATTCAATTTAATATTCATATTCAAACTTTGATTCAATTTCTATAACTATAAACTATCTTAATTCGAGTAAAAATCTTACTTGAACTTGTTTTTGTGTTATGATCCTACTTCAAGAACTTTCAAGCCATCCAAGATCCTTTGAAGCTAGATCATTTCTTGTCACTTCCAGTAGGTTTACCTACTAAACTTGAGGTAGTAATGATGTTCATAACATCATTCGATTCATATATATAAAACTATCTTATTCGAAGGTTTAAACTCGTAATCACTAGAACATAGTTTAGTTAATTCTAAACTTGTTCGCAAACAAAAGTTAATCCTTCTAACTTGACTTTTAAAATTAACTAAACACATGTTCTATATCTATATGATATGCTAACTTAATGATTTAAAACCTGGAAACACGAAAAACACCGTAAAACCAGATTTACGCCGTCGTAGTAACACCGCGGACTGTTTTGGGTTAGTTAATTAAAAACTATGATAAACTTTGATTTAAAAGTTGTTATTCTGAGAAAATGATTTTTAGTATGAACATGAAACTATATCCAAAAATTATGGTTAAACTCAAAGTGGAAGTATGTTTTCTAAAATGGTCATCTAGACGTCGTTCTTTCGACTGAAATGACTACCTTTACAAAAATGACTTGTAACTTATTTTTCTGACTATAAACCTATACTTTTTCTGTTTATATTCATAAAATAGAGTTCAATATGAAACCATAGCAATTTGATTCACTCAAAACGGATTTAAAATGAAGAAGTTATGGGTAAAACAAGATTGGATAATTTTTCTCATTTTAGCTACGTGAAAATTGGTAACAAATCTATTCCAACCATAACTTAATCAACTTGTATTGTATAAGAATTAGGGAACAGACACCCTAATTGACGCGAATCCTAAAGATAGATCTATTGGGCCTAACGAACCCCATCCAAAGTATCAGATGCTTTAGTACTTCGAAATTTATATCATATCCGAAGGGTGTCCCGGAATGATGGGGATATTCTTATATATGCATCTTGTTAATGTCGGTTACCAGGTGTTCACCATATGAATGATTTCTATCTCTATTGTCATAACCCGTCCTTAACCATAAGAACGTGTTAGATAACGTATGATTTCATTGCGAGGTATTGACCTCTATATGCGACATTTTTAAAAAGGAAAACTGCATATATTATACATTACAAACCAAACCATTATTTTTGTTACAAGCTTTAGACAATAAAAAGATGATTATCGTTTAACGATAATCTTCGACTTACAAACTTTACAAATGATAATAACAACACGATTTCTAGCATATTTTACAACACACGTCCTCGGATATGCAGTTTTATTTTTGACACAAATATGAGTACGCATGATCCTGCTTAGATTCAACATAATGCAGCGGAAGCTTTAATTATCACCTGAGAATAAACATGTTTAAAAACGTCAACATAAAGTTGGTGAGATATAGGTTTAGTGCGCAGCAATATATATATAGACCACAAGATTTCGTATATAAACATTTCAATAAAAATATTCTAAGTGGTTGAGCACTTGGTAACCATACTTAACATTTTCACGTCGCATATTCCCTTTAATATGAAATCTTACTACACCGTACCAAGTGTAGTCACAAAACGAAGTACTGTGCAACCGTTGAATACTGGTCGTCCAGTCCGATTGGGGTTGTCAGGCCCGATAGATCTATCAACAGAATTCGCGTTTACAATACCGCTGTAAATATTAGTTACCAAGCTACAGGGAAGTATGCCAGTGGTACAACTCAACGTAGAATATATTTTTCAGTTACTTGTGTCCATAATGTAAAACATAAAATACATGTATTCTCATCCCGAAATATTTAGAGTTTAAAAGTGGGACTATATACTCACTCTTGTCTTGATGATATATATATTTTGACTCGGTCTTCCGGTTGATATCACGAACCTATCCATATATAATATATCAATATGTTTTCATTTTAAAACAAACGTTATATATATATATACTTGTTATACTTTTAATATTTTGAATATTTCCTTAGTCCGAAGTTAGCTGTCCGAGGTTAGTAATTCAATTTTAATGGTTCATTTTTTTTAGATGTTTAATATACCCGCAATAAATAAAACCCCCAACGAAATAAATAAAACCCCATCGTATATGTATTGGTCGAGATTAATCTTGACCCATGGTACCGGTGTTGTCAAATGACGTGTTGCGTACATAAAGTACCGGTGTTGTCAAATGACGTGTTGCGTACAATCATGGGATCTTATGATTAATCTTCTCGTGTTGTTTACGGGTGATCCTGAACCATATAAAATTGAATTATAAGTACATATATATAAAATATCATGTTATCTTAGAAATATGTGATTTATATCATTTTTTTCCAATTGATCCCGTAGTTGAAATGATCTAGGATAACCAATTTTGTTTCGGTCATAGTTTCTTCGTTACAAATCCGTTTTCGTTGATTCAAATTGCCATCTTCTTGGATCGAGTTCTTCTTTAAGACTATGAACTGTAAATACCTTGGTTTGTATTCAAAATCATACGGCATAAGTGAAACATTAGTGAAACATATGAAGTTAAACATTTTTGTTACAACAAAATCATTTAATGACCATTTTTCTAAAAATACTTATACTTTGAAAAACCAAGTTTTACCTTGTTAAATTAGCATATACATAAGTTATATTACAGGTCTTGAAGTATTTTAAAAGTTAAGTTAGAAGGATCTATTTAGTTTGCAAACAAGTTTGAAAACATTCAAACTATGTTCTTGTTGTTAAACTTTTGTACCACAAAATAAGATAGCTATATATATATGAATCGAATAAGGTTATGAACATAGATTCTACCTCAAGTTCCTTGGATGAAGTTGCTGTAAGAGAGAAGTAAGAAGCTAGAATCAAAAGGGTGTTGGAAGTGGATGAAAGATTGGAAGTAAGTTGGTGTTCTTGGAGGGTTTTCTTGAAATGTTTTTGTATGGTTTTCTTATGGTGTTTTAGTATGGTTTTTGAAGCTAGATCTTCTTGGTAGGTTACTGAATTGTTATGGAGTTTAGAGAGTAAGAAAGAGTGTGTGTTTTTAGTTAAGAGATTGAAGTAAAAATGAATCAAAAATGATGATACATATATACTCCTAAAAATGTGATCTTTAAGGATAACATGACAAAATTCTAGTTTGTATTTTTGTAATTAGTCTTGCAATGATTCAAAAGTAATTACCTTATACATAAGGCATGAATAAGGGCTGGTTAGGTGGTGATTTGATGTGTATATACCAATAGTAAATACGTATAGAAGCTTGGTATGATACGAGTACAAATACTCTAGGTATACGTATAGAAATTTTGTGAAAAATGGAATGAGGATTCAAATATAGCTATCTTTTGTGAATACACTTATATGATTTTATGTATTTAAGTTCTTAAAAGTGATTAAATACATTACTTATACAATATATGTATAAACATTATATTTCTTAAGTATTTATGTCAAATAACGTTACGTATAGTTATCGTTTTGAAAACTTAAGTTAGTAGTTTCAAAATACACATATAACTTGTTGTTATTAATATAAAATGAGGTATTAAAACATTCCTTAATCATGTTAAATATGTATATATACATATATATACACAAACGTATAATTATCATATATTGTATGGTTCGTGATATCATCGGTCAAACTAGACGGTCAAACGTTGTGTAAAACTCTTTTCGAAAATACAAGTCTCGACAATTTGGATTGCTTATCATGTTGGCAAGGTTTAATTTATGTAAATATTAATCTTATAAGTATAGTATGATCGAAAAAGTGCGGGTCGTTACATTACCTCCCCGTTAAATAAATTTCGTCCCGAAATTTTAAAATTGTACCTATTTTGCGTCATCGAGAAACAAGTGTGGATACTTTTGCTTCATCTGATCCTCTCGTTCCCAAGTAAACTCGGGACCTCTTCTAGCATTCCAACGAACCTTAACAATCGGTATATTACTCTGTTTGAGCTGTTTAACTTCACGGTCCATGATTTCGATTGGTTCTTCGACGAATTGTAGTTTCTCGTCGACATGAATTTCTTCAAGAGGAATGGTGAGGTCTTCCTTTGCAAGACACTTCTTAAGGTTTGAGACGTGAAAGGTATTATGTACTCCGGCGAGTTGTTGCGGTAACTCGAGTCGATAAGCTACCGGTCCAATGCGTTCGATGATCTTGAACGGGCCTACGTACCTTGGGTTTAGTTTACCCCTTTTGCCGAAACGTATCACACCTTTCCAAGGTGACACCTTTAGCATAACCATGTCCCCGACCTGAAACTCTAATGGTTTCCTTCGGACATCGGCGTAGCTCTTTTGGCGACTACGGGCTGTTTTCAATCTCTCCTTGATTTGAACTATCTTCTCGGTCGTTTCGTGTATGATCTCGGGACCAGTTAAATGTCGATCTCCTACTTCATTCCAACAGATAGGAGATCTACACTTCCTTCCGTACAATGCTTCGAATGGCGCAGCTCCAATGCTCGCATGATAACTATTATTATACGAGAATTCTGCTAACGGTAGATATTTATCCCATCCGTTTCCAAAATCGATCACACATGCCCTGAGCATGTCTTCGAGAGTCTGAATCGTTCTTTCACTCTGTCCATCGGTTTGTGGATGATATGCGGTACTCATATCCAAACGAGTTCCTAGTGCCTCCTGTAGTGATTGCCAAAACTTTGAGGTAAATCTACTATCACGATCGGATATAATGGAAATAGGTATTCCATGCCTTGAAACAACTTCCTTTATATACAATCGTAATAGTTTCTCCATTCTATCTGTTTCCTTTATAGGCAAGAAATGTGCAGACTTGGTGAGACGATCAACAATCACCCAAATGGTGTCGTATCCCCAGGCAGTCTTTGGTAACTTCGTGATGAAATCCATGGTAATACCATCCCATTTCCATTCTGGGATTTCTGGTTGTTGAAGTAACCCTGACGGCTTTTGATGTTCTGCTTTGACTTTGGAACAAGTCAAACATTCCCCAACATATGTTGCAACGTCGGTCTTTAAGTTAGGCCACCAATAACGTGTCTTAAGATCTTGATACATCTTTCCAACTCCAGGATGTATCGAATATCTTGTCTTATGTGCCTCGTTCAATATCAACTTCCTTAATCCACCCAACTTCGGTACCCAAATACGATTTGCAAAATATCGAATTCCATCTTCCCGCATAACGAGTTGCTTCTCATACTTCTTCATTATTTCATTTCCTATATTTTCTTTAGTAAGTGCTTCTCGTTGAACTTCTTTGATTTGTGAGTTGAGATTCATGCGAATTTTTATGTTCATCGCTCGTACTCGAATTGGTTCTCGTTCCTTTCTGCTTAGAGCGTCGGCCACCACGTTCGGTTTCCCGGGATGATAACGAATTTCACAATCATAGTCATTTATTAACTCAACCCACCTACGTTGCCTCATGTTCAGCTGTTTTTGATCGAAAATATGTTGAAGGCTTTTATGATCAGTAAACACAGTGAATTTAACCCCATACAAGTAATGTCTCCACATCTTCAATGCAAACACGACTGCTCCCAGTTCTAGATCATGCGTCGTATAATTCCGCTCGTGAATCTTCAATTGTCGGGATGCAAATGCAATTACTTTCTTTCGTTGCATAAGAACACAACCAAAACCTTGTCGCGAAGCGTCACAATATATTTCAAAATCATCGTTCCCTTCAGGTAACGATAAAATAGGCGCCGTAGTTAACTTCTTCTTCAATAATTGAAATGCGTTCTCCTGCTCCGAGGTCCATTCGTATTTCTTCCCTTTTTGCGTTAATGCTGTCAACGGCTTAGCTATTCGAGAAAAATCTTGAATAAACCTTCTATAATAACCGGCTAAACCCAAAAATTGGCGTATCTGCATTGGTGTCTTAGGAGTCTCCCATTTTTCAATGGCTTCAATTTTTGCTGGATCAACCTGAATTCCTTTGCTACTAACAACGTGGCCAAGAAATTGTACTTCTTTCAACCAGAAAGCACACTTAGAAAATTTAGCATAAAGTTGTTCTTTTCTCAACAATTCCAGTATCAACCTTAAATGCTCTTCATGCTCTTGCTCACTCTTGGAATAGATAAGAATATCATCAATGAAAACGATAACAAACTTATCTAAATACGGACTACAAACTCGATTCATGAGGTCCATGAATACAGCTGGCGCATTCGTCAATCCAAACGGCATAACCAAAAATTCGTAATGACCATAACGTGTCCGAAAAGCAGTTTTCGGTATGTCCTCTTCTTTAACGCGTAGTTGATGATAGCCCGATCTTAAATCGATTTTCGAATAAACACATGATCCTTGCAATTGATCAAATAAGTCATCAATTCTCGGTAGTGGATACCGATTCTTGATAGTTAACTTATTTAATTCACGATAGTCTATACACATCCTAAAAGATCCATCTTTCTTCTTAACAAACAAAATTGGAGCTCCCCACGGTGAAGTACTCGGTCGTATGAATCCACGGTCCAGTAATTCTTTTAACTGACTTTGAAGTTCTTTTAACTCGGACGGTGCAAGTCTATATGGAGCACGAGCCACTGGTGCAGCTCCTGGTACTAAATCTATTTGAAATTCTACCGATCTAAATGGAGGTAATCCCGGCAATTCTTCCGGAAAAACTTCAGGAAAATCTCTTGCCACAGGCACGTCGTTGATGCACTTTTCTTTCTTTTCGACTTTATTAACATGTGCTAAAATAGCGTAACATCCCTTTTCTAAACACTTCTTGGCTTTCAAACAGCTAATGAGTTTTAGCTTTGAATTACCCTTCTCTCCATAAATCATCACCGGTATTTTATCCTTACCAGGAATACGAATTGCCTTCTTGGCACAAACAACTTCCGCTCCTATTTTGGACATCCAGTCCATGCCGACTATTACATCAAAACCTCTTAATTCCACGGGTATTAAGTCGATTTTAAACGTTTCTCCGGCTAGATTTATTTCACAATCACGACAAATTTTATCGGCTTTAATTAGTTTACCATTAGCTAACTCAATCAAGTACTTAGCATCTAGAGGTAATGATGAACAATTCAATTTAGTGTAAAAATTTATACACACGTAACTTCTATCGGCGCCAGTATCAAATAAAATAGATGCTGATAAGTTATTAATGGTAAACGTACCCGTAACAAGCTCCGGGTCTTCTCGTGCCTTTCTAGCATTAATAACAAACGCTCTTCCACGTGCAGGTCCGCCATTCTGATTCGGGCACTGACTCTTATAGTGACCTTGTTTTCCACAACCAAAACAAGTAATGGTAGCCAAAGCAGTTCTATTTGCGTTGGTGGCAGGAGTCTTGTTGCCATTTGTAACGAGAGCCTTACAATCTTCCGCAAGATGACCTTGTCGATTACACTTGGTGCATAACACACTACAGTAACCAAAGTGATGTTTGTGGCAACGGTTGCATAAAGGATTTTGTCCTTTATAACCAAAGCTTAAACCACTACCCGCACCTTGCGTGTTTTCTTGTTTCTTAAAAGATTGTTGTTGGTTACCTCGATCATAATTTCCATTCCACTTTCTTTTGTTACCTGATACCTTCACATCAGTATTGGATACTTTCTTATCCATGATGACCTGATCCATTAGCTCGTTTGCCATGGTTATAGCTTCATGAATTGTCTTAGGTTTCGATGCTGTAACATTTGCCTTGACCTTTTTGGGCAAACCAGCTTTGTACATTTCAATCTTCCGTTCTTCGGTTGGAACCAATTCAGGACATAGCAAAACTAATTCCATGAATCGCTGGTTGTAGTTGGTGATTTCAGTACCAACCACCTTCAAACTTCGTAACTCATCTTCTAACTTAATAACCTCATTCCTTGGACAATACTCGGTGATTATCATTGCTTTGAATTCTTCCCATGGAGTATCATAAGCTACATCTCCTCCTACCGCCTTCACATAATTCTTCCACCATGTGAGTGCACTATCTTGTAAAGTGCACGATGCAAACTTGGTCATGTCTTTTTCATCACAACCACTGATTTTGAACACAGTCTCCATCTTTTCTATCCATCGGGTTAAACCGATCGGTCCTTCCGTTCCACTGAATGATGAAGGTTTGCAAGCTTGGAAAGTCTTGTAAGAGCATCCTACACGAGGATTTGGATTAACTGCAGCAGCTCTTGCAGCTTCGACCCATAGCATTCTATCGTTCACTCGCTGGTTGATGAGTTCCTCGAGTTCTTGTTCCGTCATTCGATTCAATCGCGCCATTTCCTAATGAAAGAAAATAATTATTCACATGGAATATTATAGATGTAGTGTGTATTTATAGTACATTTATAGCTTGTTAATAATATGAACCAGGTATTATTATAAAAGCCTTTTCTTCTTATTAGCGTTTTATAATTATATCTTGGGTAGTACCTACCCGTTAATGTTCATACTTAATAGCTTAGTACAGAATCAATTACTACAATCTAAATAATACTTAACCATGGAAAATTATTGCATTTCATACTTCGCTATTTTACATATGCTTACATCAAACTTTAAACAAACCACACTAATAATATTATACAAAACATTATGTGATTCCATGGTTTAATACGGTAGCGCATCATTTGGTCTATTTCCCAAAACATTTATGTCCAGGGAATCCCCCAACGCGAATCCTAGCTGTCTCCCTACGTTTTGGCTGAGGAGCCGAAGAACTAGATGCAGGGATAGCACTAATAGGAATAGCGGGAATAGGGGTGGTAGTGTTGAGTGGAATTGGTGCCACATCATTCTCATTAAACTCGGAATTTGGATTTTCTAATTCATTAGCCTTTCGTTTCTTTCCTAGTTCGAACTCGTCTTTTGTAATTTCCTGTATTTCTTCCTCGGGTTCACTTTCCTCCTCGGGTTCACTTTCCTCCTCGGGTTCACTTTCCTCCTCGGGTTCACTTTCCTCCTCGGGTTCACTTTCCGGGTTCTCTATAGTTGGTTCATCCGGAATTTGTGAGTCTTCCCCAAGGATATCATTTTCGTCATCGGACAGGTTAATGACTGGAACGCCATCTGAAGATTCTGATTCGGAGTCGTTGATTGTGATAACAATTTTTGAGCTCGACATCTATCACACAACAACTAACCCATTAGTACTTATATAATATTTACATATAAATTTTAACCAACAGTGATAAGCAATGGTTTTTTTTTTTTAAATCAGACCCGGTCAAAGTCCAGACTTACTAATGTATCCTAACGGCTTCTCGGTTAGACACACTAATGCAGACCTGGTTCGCTAAGACCAACGCTCTGATACCACATGTCATAACCCGTCCTTAACCATAAGAACGTGTTAGATAACGTATGATTTCATTGCGAGGTATTGACCTCTATATGCGACATTTTTAAAAAGGAAAACTGCATATATTATACATTACAAACCAAACCATTATTTTTGTTACAAGCTTTAGACAATAAAAAGATGATTATCGTTTAACGATAATCTTCGACTTACAAACTTTACAAATGATAATAACAACACGATTTCTAGCATATTTTACAACACACGTCCTCGGATATGCAGTTTTATTTTTGACACAAATATGAGTACGCATGATCCTGCTTAGATTCAACATAATGCAGCGGAAGCTTTAATTATCACCTGAGAATAAACATGTTTAAAAACGTCAACATAAAGTTGGTGAGATATAGGTTTAGTGCGCAGCAATATATATATAGACCACAAGATTTCGTATATAAACATTTCAATAAAAATATTCTAAGTGGTTGAGCACTTGGTAACCATACTTAACATTTTCACGTCGCATATTCCCTTTAATATGAAATCTTACTACACCGTACCAAGTGTAGTCACAAAACGAAGTACTGTGCAACCGTTGAATACTGGTCGTCCAGTCCGATTGGGGTTGTCAGGCCCGATAGATCTATCAACAGAATTCGCGTTTACAATACCGCTGTAAATATTAGTTACCAAGCTACAGGGAAGTATGCCAGTGGTACAACTCAACGTAGAATATATTTTTCAGTTACTTGTGTCCATAATGTAAAACATAAAATACATGTATTCTCATCCCGAAATATTTAGAGTTTAAAAGTGGGACTATATACTCACTCTTGTCTTGATGATATATATATTTTGACTCGGTCTTCCGGTTGATATCACGAACCTATCCATATATAATATATCAATATGTTTTCATTTTAAAACAAACGTTATATATATATATACTTGTTATACTTTTAATATTTTGAATATTTCCTTAGTCCGAAGTTAGCTGTCCGAGGTTAGTAATTCAATTTTAATGGTTCATTTTTTTTTTAGATGTTTAATATACCCGCAATAAATAAAACCCCCATCGAAATAAATAAAACCCCATCGTATATGTATTGGTCGAGATTAATCTTGACCCATGGTACCGGTGTTGTCAAATGACGTGTTGCGTACATAAAGTACCGGTGTTGTCAAATGACGTGTTGCGTACAATCATGGGATCTTATGATTAATCTTCTCGTGTTGTTTACGGGTGATCCTGAACCATATAAAATTGAATTATAAGTACATATATATAAAATATCATGTTATCTTAGAAATATGTGATTTATATCATTTTTTTCCAATTGATCCCGTAGTTGAAATGATCTAGGATAACCAATTTTGTTTCGGTCATAGTTTCTTCGTTACAAATCCGTTTTCGTTGATTCAAATTGCCATCTTCTTGGATCGAGTTCTTCTTTAAGACTATGAACTGTAAATACCTTGGTTTGTATTCAAAATCATACGGCATAAGTGAAACATTAGTGAAACATATGAAGTTAAACATTTTTGTTACAACAAAATCATTTAATGACCATTTTTCTAAAAATACTTATACTTTGAAAAACCAAGTTTTACCTTGTTAAATTAGCATATACATAAGTTATATTACAGGTCTTGAAGTATTTTAAAAGTTAAGTTAGAAGGATCTATTTAGTTTGCAAACAAGTTTGAAAACATTCAAACTATGTTCTTGTTGTTAAACTTTTGTACCACAAAATAAGATAGCTATATATATATGAATCGAATAAGGTTATGAACATAGATTCTACCTCAAGTTCCTTGGATGAAGTTGCTGTAAGAGAGAAGTAAGAAGCTAGAATCAAAAGGGTGTTGGAAGTGGATGAAAGATTGGAAGTAAGTTGGTGTTCTTGGAGGGTTTTCTTGAAATGTTTTTGTATGGTTTTCTTATGGTGTTTTAGTATGGTTTTTGAAGCTAGATCTTCTTGGTAGGTTACTGAATTGTTATGGAGTTTAGAGTGTAAGAAAGAGTGTGTGTTTTTAGTTAAGAGATTGAAGTAAAAATGAATCAAAAATGATGATACATATATACTCCTAAAAATGTGATCTTTAAGGATAACATGACAAAATTCTAGTTTGTATTTTTGTAATTAGTCTTGCAATGATTCAAAAGTAATTACCTTATACATAAGGCATGAATAAGGGCTGGTTAGGTGGTGATTTGATGTGTATATACCAATAGTAAATACGTATAGAAGCTTGGTATGATACGAGTACAAATACTCTAGGTATACGTATAGAAATTTTGTGAAAAATGGAATGAGGATTCAAATATAGCTATCTTTTGTGAATACACTTATATGATTTTATGTATTTAAGTTCTTAAAAGTGATTAAATACATTACTTATACAATATATGTATAAACATTATATGTCTTAAGTATTTATGTCAAATAACGTTACGTATAGTTATCGTTTTGAAAACTTAAGTTAGTAGTTTCAAAATACACATATAACTTGTTGTTATTAATATAAAATGAGGTATTAAAACATTCCTTAATCATGTTAAATATGTATATATACATATATATACACAAACGTATAATTATCATATATTGTATGGTTCGTGATATCATCGGTCAAACTAGACGGTCAAACGTTGTGTAAAACTCTTTTCGGAAATACAAGTCTCGACAATTTGGATTGCTTATCATGTTGGCAAGGTTTAATTTATGTAAATATTAATCTTATAAGTATAGTATGATCGAAAAAGTGCGGGTCGTTACATCTATGTATGGGATGTATATTGAAATATGAAATCTTGTGGTCTATTGTTACAATTTGATATATAGGTTAAACCTATAACTCACCAACATTTTTGTTGACGTTTAAAGCATGTTTATTCTCAGGTGAATACTAAGAGCTTCCGCTGTTGCATACTAAAATAAGGACAAGATTTGGAGTCCATGTTTGTATGATACTGTGTAAAAACTGCATTCAAGAAACTGATTTCGATGTAACATATTTGTATTGTAAACCATTATGTAATGGTCGTGTGTAAACAGGATATTTTAGATTATCATTATTTGATAATCTACGTAAAGCTTTTTAAACCTTTATTTATGAAATAAAGGTTATGGTTTGTTTTAAAAATGAATGCAGTCTTTGAAAAATGTCTCATATAGAGGTCAAAACCTCGCAACGAAATCAATTAATATGGAACGTTTTTAATCAATAAGAACGGGACATTTCAGTTGGTATCCGAGCGTTGGTCTTAGAGAACTGGAATTTTGCATTAGTGTGTCTTATCGAGTTTGTTAGGATGCATTAGTGAGTCTGTACTTCGACCGTGTTTACTTGAAAAATGATTGCTTAACAAATTTTGTTGGAAACTATATATTTTTAACATGTGAATATTATGTGATATATTAATCTCTTAACGCGTTTGATATTATGTGATAGATGTCTACCTCTAGAACAAGTCCCATTGACTCACCTAATAATAATGAAGAGTCAAATGTAAATTGGAATGAGTAGTGGACTGATTCACAAGTTCCCGAAGAGGAACCGGAAGAAGAGTCGGAACCGGAATAAGAATCGGAACCGGAAGAAGAATCGGAACCGGATGAAGAAATAGAACCGGTGGGGGAAATAATAAAACGGTTAAGTAAAAGAAAATCCTAAACCAACCGACCAAGGTTAATTATGGTCAATGGTGTTTCCGCCAAGGAAGCAAAATATTGGGAGGATTACCAATTCTCCGATGAATCGGATTCCGACGAGAATTCCGATGATGTTATAGAAATTACCCCAATTGAATTTAAAAAGGCAAAAGAATATAATAAGGGAAAGGGCATAAAAATAGAGAAATCTAATTCCAACCCCGATGAACTTTATATGTATCGTCAACCCCCGAAGTCCTTAAGTTGTAACAATGACCCGGGAACCTCTAAACCACCAGGTTTTTCTAAACCAATGTGGAAAATGATGGCTCGTATTAAGGGAACATCATATATCCCTAGAAACTTGGCAAAACGAACCAAAACCGAAGAAGAAGAAACAAGCGAGTCAGAATAAGATAGTTGTATTCGTGTGGTGTAATATATGTAATATAGTGTGCTTATGCTTTATGATATATGTAAAAATTGCTTGTATTAACAAGTATTTTTTTTATGAATCTAACTCTTGTCTATTTTACAGTATAAAAACACAAAATGGATAGACAACCCAATATTTTAAGAGACCTACCCGGAGACATGATTGATGAAATCTTGTCTAGAGTCGGTCAGAATTCTTCGGCACAACTATTTAAGGCGAGATCAGTTTGTAAGACATTCGAAGAACGTTCCAAGAATGCCTTGGTTTATAAAAGGCTTTCGTTCGAAAGATGGGGGATATCACATTGGTAAATCCATAAGTTACGATGTGTTTACTTTGACGCATATATTGCGGGGAACCCAAATGCTATTTTACGCAATGGGTTAAGAAATTATTTTGACTCAATATATCCGAATATTGGACTTCGTGATTTAGAAAAAGCGGCTAACATGCAACATAAAGAAGCATGTTATGCTTACAGATTAGTAATGTTCGCTTCTCACCAAAGTGAGTACAAGAACATCGGGCTACAACTATTAAACAAAACGTTCCCACAAGTGACGGAGTCGGTAATTGGGGTAAGAAATGAGGTTTTTAGATTGTTACAGAACTGTTGGACATTACGTAACCCTCGTCCCTTTGACGACGTTACAATACGCTGTCTTATCAACGGCCATAACGGTTATGTTCCACAAGACCAAGGATGGGAAGTAGTCCTAGTAAAACCAGAATGCATGACTTGTTTCTGGACGTATGAATTACGTGTCTTTATTGCCTTTGCTGAACGACTTGTGTACTAGCTAGAATTATCTTCACAACCATCTTGTATCAAATTTATTGTGTGCTATATTTCATGTTATATGTAAAATAAGCGGTATTGTAAGTTTGTAAAATATTGTGTAAAAGTTTGAACGCGAAATATTATTATAATCAGTTTTTCATATAGAATTGTAGTAGTTGAATTGTATATTAGCTACTAAGTATGAACTTAACGGGTAGGTACTACCCGAATTTAAACTTATAAAACGCTAATATGAAGAAAAAGCTTTTATAAATGAGTTCATATTATGCTACGAAATACTATTAACTACTCTTAATATTCTGTATGATTAACTTGTTCCATTTGACTATTTTGAAGGAAATGGCACCGACTACTCGACACACCGTGAATATGAATGAAGAGGAATTCCGTACATTTCTAGCTTCAAACACAGCCACAGTACAGGCTGCGCTACATACCAACAATAACCTTGGATCTAGCAGTACAGGAAATCGTGTAGGATGCACCTACAAAGAATTCACTGCCTGCAAACCTTTGGAATTTGATGGAACCGAAGGACCGATCGGATTGAAACGGTGGACCGAGAAGGTCGAATCGGTGTTTGCCATAAGTAAGTGTACTGAAGAGGACAAAGTGAAGTACGCTACGCATACCTTCACAGGTTCTGCGTTAACATGGTGGAATACCTATCTAGAGCAAGTGGGACAAGACGATGCGTACGCACTACCGTGGTCAGCATTCAAGCACTTGATGAACGAGAAGTACCGTCCCAGAACCAAGGTCAATAAGCTCAAGACAGAACTTAGAGGGTTACGAACCCAAGGATTTGATATTACCACGTACGAAAGACGATTCACAGAATTGTGCCTATTGTGTCCGGGAGCATTCAAAGATGAGGAAGAGAAGATCGACGCGTTTGTGAAAGGATTACCGGAAAGAATCCAAGAAGATATAAGTTCACACGAGCCCGCCTCCATACAACAGGCATGTAGAATGGCTCACAAACTAGTGAACCAGATTGAAGAAAGAATTAAAGAACAGACTGCTGAAGAGGCCAATGTGAAGCAAGTCAAAAGAAAGTGGGAGGAAAACGGTGATAAGAATCACCAATACAACAACAACAGCAATTACAACAATAATCGCAACAATTATCCCAACAATCGCAACATCAATCGCAACTACAACAAACGGCCCACCAACAATAACAACAACAACAAAAACAACAACAATAATAACAGCAACTACAACAATCATCCCAATAACAATAATAACCGCAACAACAATAACAATCAGAAGCAGCTATGCCAAAGGTGTGAAAAGTATCACTCGGGGTTCTGCACCAAATTTTGCAACAAGTGTAAAAGAAATGGTCATAGCGCGGCGAAGTGTGAGGTCTACGGACCAGGGGTTAATAGAACGAAAGGAACAAATGGTGTCAGAACGAGTAATGGCGGAGCAAGTAGTGTCGGAGCAAGTTATGCCAATGTAGTTTGTTATAAATGTGGAAAACCGGGCCACATTATTAGAAATTGCCCGAACCAGGAGAACACGAATGGACAAGGCCGCGGAAGAGTTTTCAATATTAATGCGGCAGAGGCACAAGAAGACCCGGAGCTTGTTACGGGTACGTTTCTTATTGACAATAAATCTGCTTACGTTTTATTTGATTCGGGTGTGGATAGAAGCTATATGAGTAGAGATTTTTGTGCTATATTAAGTTGTCCATTGACGCCTTTGGATAGTAAATTTTTACTCGAATTAGCAAATGGTAAATTAATTTCAGCAGATAATATATGTCGAAATCGAGAAATTAAACTGGTTAGCGAAACATTTAAGATTGATTTGATACCAGTAGAGTTAGGGAGTTTTGATGTGATAATCGGTATGGACTGGTTGAAAGAAGTGAAAGCAGAGATCGTTTGTTACAAAAATGCAATTCGCATTATACGAGAAAAAGGAAAACCCTTAATGGTGTACGGAGAAAAGGGCAACACGAAGCTACATCTTATTAGTAATTTGAAGGCACAAAAACTAATAAGAAAAGGTTGCTATGCTGTTCTAGCACACGTCGAGAAAGTACAAACTGAAGAAAAGAGCATCAATGATGTTCCCATTGCAAAAGAATTTCCCGATGTATTTTCGAAAGAATTACCGGGATTACCCCCACATCGATCCGTTGAATTTCAAATAGATCTTGTACCAGGAGCTGCACCAATAGCTCGTGCTCCTTATAGACTCGCACCCAGCGAGATGAAAGAACTGCAAAGCCAATTACAAGAACTTTTAGAGCGTGGTTTCATTCGACCAAGCACATCACCGTGGGGAGCTCCTGTTTTGTTTGTCAAGAAGAAAGATGGTACATTCAGGTTGTGTATCGACTACCGAGAGTTGAACAAACTTACCATCAAGAACCGCTACCCACTACCGAGAATCGATGACTTATTTGATCAACTACAAGGCTCGTCTGTTTATTCAAAGATTGACTTACGTTCCGGGTATCATCAAATGCGGGTGAAAGAAGATGATATTCCAAAGACTACTTTCAGAACATGTTACGGTCATTACGAGTTTATGGTCATGCCATTTGGTTTAACTAATGCACCAGCTGTGTTCATGGACCTTATGAACCGAGTGTGTGGACCATACCTTGACAAGTTTGTCATTGTTTTCATTGATGACATACTTATTTACTCAAAGAATGACCAAGAACACGGTGAACATTAGAGAAAGGTGTTAGAAGTATTGAGGAAGGAAGAATTGTACGCTAAGTTTTCAAAATGTGCATTTTGGTTGGAAGAAGTTCAATTCCTCGGTCACATAGTGAACAAAGAAGGTATTAAGGTGGATCCGACAAAGATAGAAACTGTTGAAAAGTGGGAAACCCCAAAAACTCCGAAACACATACGGCAGTTTTTAGGACTAGCTGGTTACTACAGAAGGTTCATCCAAGACTTTTCCAGAATAGCAAAACCCTTGACTGCATTAACGCATAAAGGGAAGAAATTTGAATGGAATGATGAACAAGAGAAAGCGTTTCAGTTATTGAAGAAAAAGCTAACTACGGCACCTATATTGTCATTGCCTGAAGGGAATGATGATTTTGTGATTTATTGTGACGCATCAAAGCAAGGTCTCGGTTGTGTATTAATGCAACGAACGAAGGTGATTGCTTATGCGTCTAGACAATTGAAGATTCACGAACAAAATTATACGACGCATGATTTGGAATTAGGCGCGGTTGTTTTTGCATTAAAGACTTGGAGGCACTACTTATATGGGGTCAAAAGTATTATATATACCGACCACAAAAGTCTTCAACACATATTTAATCAGAAACAACTGAATATGAGGCAGCGTAGGTGGATTGAATTGTTGAATGATTACGACTTTGAGATTCTTTACCACCCGGGAAAGGCAAATGTGGTAGCCGATGCCTTGAGCAGGAAGGACAGAGAACCCATTCGAGTAAAATCTATGAATATAATGATTCATAATAACCTTACTACTCAAATAAAGGAGGCGCAACAAGGAGTTTTAAAAGAGGGAAATTTAAAGGATGAAATACCCAAGGGATCGGAGAAGCATCTTAATATTCGGGAAGACGGAACCCGGTATAGGGCTGAAAGGATTTGGGTACCAAAATTTGGAGATATGAGAGAAATGGTACTTAGAGAAGCTCATAAAACCAGATACTCAATACATCCTGGAACGGGGAAGATGTACAAGGATCTCAAGAAACATTTTTGGTGGCCGGGTATGAAAGCCGATGTTGCTAAATATGTAGGAGAATGTTTGACGTGTTCTAAGGTCAAAGCTGAGCATTAGAAACCATCAAGTCTACTTCAACAACCCGAAATCCCGGAATGGAAATGGGAAAACATTACCATGGATTTCATCACTAAATTGCCAAGGACTGCAAGTGGTTTTGATACTATTTGGGTAATAGTTGATCGTCTCACCAAATCAGCACACTTCCTGCCAATAAGAGAAGATGACAAGATGGAGAAGTTAGCACGACTGTATTTGAAGGAAGTCGTCTCCAGACATGGAATACCAATCTCTATTATCTCTGATAGGGATGGTAGATTTATTTCAAGATTCTGGCAGACATTACAGCAAGCATTAGGAACTCGTCTAGACATGAGTACTGCCTATCATCTACAAATTGATGGGCAGAGCGAAAGGATGATACAAATGCTTGAAGACATGCTACGAGCATGTGTTATTGATTTCGGAAACAGTTGGGATCGACATCTACCGTTAGCAGAATTTTCCTACAACAACAGCTACCATTCAAGCATTGAGATGGCGCCGTTTGAAGCACTTTATGGTAGAAAGTGCAGGTCTCCGATTTGTTGAAGTGAAGTGGGGGATAGACAAATTACGGGTCCGGAGATTATGCAAGAAACTACCGAGAAGATCATCCAAATTCAACAACAGTTGAAAACCGCCCAAAGTCGACAAAAGAGCTACGCTGACATTAAAAGAAAAGATATAGAATTTGAAATTGGAGAGATGGTCATGCTTAAAGTTGCACCTTGGAAAGGCGTTGTTCGATTTGGTAAACGAGGGAAATTAAATCCAAGGTATATTGGACCATTCAAGATTATTGATCGTGTCGGACCAGTAGCTTACCGACTTGAGTTACCTCAACAACTCGCGGCTGTACATAACAATTTCCACGTCTCGAATTTGAAGAAATGTTTTGCTAAAGAAGATCTCACTATTCCGTTAGATGAAATCCAAATCAACGAAAAACTTCAATTCATCGAAGAACCCGTCGAAATAATGGATCGTGAGGTTAAAAGACTTAAGCAAAACAAGATACCAATTGTTAAGGTTCGATGGAATGCTCGTAGAGGACCCGAGTTCACCTGGGAGCGTGAAGATCAGATGAAGAAGAAATACCCGCATCTATTTCCAGAAGATTCGTCAACACCTTCAACAGCTTAAAATTTCGGGACGAAATTTATTTAACGGGTAGGTACTGTAGTGACCCGAACTTTTCCATGTTTATATATATTAATTGAGATTGATATTTACATGATTAAATGTTTCCAACATGTTAAGCAATCAAACTTGTTAAGACTTGATTAATTGAAATATGTTTCATATAGACAATTGACCACCCAAGTTGACCGGCGATTCACGAACGTTAAAACTTGTAAAAACGACATGACGATATATATATGGATATACATATGGTTAACATGAGATTATGATAAGTAAGTATCTCCATAAGTATATTAACAATGAGTTATATACATATAAACAAGACTACTAACTTAAGGATTTCGAAACGAGACATATATGTAACGATTATCGTTGTAACGACATTTAAATGTATATATATCATATTAAGATATATTAATATATCATAATATCATGATAATATAATAATTTAACATCTCATTAGATATAATAAACAATGGGTTAACAACATTAATTGAGATCGTTAACTTAAAGGTTTCATAACAACACTTACATGTAACGACTAACGATGACTTAACGACTCAGTTAAAATGTATATACATGTAGTGTATTTAGATGTATTAAAATACTTTTGGAAGACTTCAAGACATATATCAAAACACTCATACTTAACGAAAATGGTTACAGTTACTTTCCCATTCTTTTCTTTCATCAAGAATTCTAGTCGTATTCTTACCCGTATTATACACAGCTTCAAAATGTACTTACTATGGGTATATACCAATAGGAACTAGCATGGGATTCCACTCTTGATTATGTCATGTATTACTAATCAATTTTAACTTCTACCATGAGCTAGTCAACTAACTAGAACTCCTTTTAACCCCACTCACCACTCACCAATTACCACTCATCATTCACTCCATTTCACTTCCAATTCTCTTTCTAATTCTCTCTCAACACACACACACACTATTATGAACGTATTTTTCCAGTAGTTAATCATCATCTTCATCAAAAATCACTTCAAGAATCAAGCTATAATCATCATAGGAAGAACACTTCAAGAACACTTCAAAAATCCCTTCAAGTTTACTAATTTACTTCCAAGCTTTCTAATCCATTCCAAGTAATCATCTAAGATCAAGAAACCTTTGTTATATACAGTAGGTTATCTTTCTTATTCAAGGTAATATTCATATTCAAACTTTGATTCAATTTCTATAACTATAAACTATCTTAATTCGAGTAAAAATCTTACTTGAACTTGTTTTTGTGTTATGATCCTACTTCAAGAACTTTCAAGCCATCCAAGATCCTTTGAAGCTAGATCATTTCTTGTCACTTCCAGTAGGTTTACCTACTAAAATTGAGGTAGTAATGATGTTCATAACATCATTCGATTCATATATATAAAACTATCTTATTCGAAGGTTTAAACTCGTAATCACTAGAACATAGTTTAGTTAATTCTAAACTTGTTCGCAAACAAAAGTTAATCCTTCTAACTTGACTTTTAAAATTAACTAAACACATGTTCTATATCTATATGATATGCGAACTTAATGATTTAAAACCTGGAAACACGAAAAACACCGTAAAACCGGATTTACGCCGTCGTAGTAACACCGCGGGCTGTTTTGGGTTAGTTAATTAAAAACTATGATAAACTTTGATTTAAAAGTTGTTATTCTGAGAAAATGATTTTTATTATGAACATGAAACTATATCCAAAAATTATGGTTAAACTCAAAGTGGAAGTATGTTTTCTAAAATGGTCATCTAGACGTCGTTCTTTCGACTGAAATGACTACCTTTACAAAAATGACTTGTAACTTATTTTTACGACAATAAACCTATACTTTTTATGTTTAGATTCATAAAATAGAGTTTAATATGAAACCATAGCAATTTGATTCACTCAAAACGGATTTAAAATGAAGAAGTTATGGGTAAAACAAGATTGGATAATTTTTCTCATTTTAGCTACGTGAAAATTGGTAACAAATCTATTCCAACCATAACTTAATCAACTTGTATTGTATATTATGTAATCTTGAGATACCATAGACACGTATACAATGTTTCGACCTATCATGTCGACACATCTATATATATTTCGGAACAACCATAGACACTCTATATGTGAATGTTGGAGTTAGCTATACAGGGTTGAGGTTGATTCCAAAATATATATAGTTTGAGTTGTGATCAATACTGAGATACGTATACACTGGGTCATGGATTGATTCAAGATAATATTTATTGATTTATTTCTGTACATCTAACTGTGGACAACTAGTTGTAGGTTACTAACGAGGACAGCTGACTTAATAAACTTAAAACATCAAAATATATTAAAAGTGTTGTAAATATATTTTGAACATACTTTAATATACATGTATATATTGTTATAGGTTCGTGAATCAACAGTGGCCAAGTCTTACTTCTCGACGAAGTAAAAATCTGTGAAAGTGAGTTATAGTCCCACTTTTAAAATCTAATATTTTTGGGATGAGAATACATGCAGGTTTTATAAATGATTTACAAAATAGACACAAGTACGTGAAACTACATTCTATGGTTGAATTATCGAAATCGAATATGCCCTTTTTATTAAGTCTGGTAATCTAAGAATTAGGGAACAGACACCCTAATTGACGCGAATCCTAAAGATAGATCTATTGGGCCTAACGAACCCCATCCAAAGTATCGGATGCTTTAGTACTTCGAAATTTATATCATATCCGAAGGGTGTCCAGGAATGATGGGGATATTCTTATATATGCATCTTGTTAATGTCGGTTACCAGGTGTTCACCATATGAATGATTTTTATCTCTATGTATGGGATGTATATTGAAATATGAAATCTTGTGGTCTATTGTTACAATTTGATATATATAGGTTAAACCTATAACTCACCAACATTTTTGTTGACGTTTAAAGCATGTTTATTCTCAGGTGAATACTAAGAGCTTCCGCTGTTGCATACTAAAATAAGGACAAGATTTGGAGTCCATGTTTGTATGATACTGTGTAAAAACTGCATTCAAGAAACTGATTTCGATGTAAAATATTTGTATTGTAAACCATTATGTAATGGTCGTGTGTAAACAGAATATTTTAGATTATCATTATTTGATAATCTACGTAAAGCTTTTTAAACCTTTATTTATGAAATAAAGGTTATGGTTTGTTTTAAAAATGAATGCAGTCTTTGAAAAACGTCTCATATAGAGGTCAAAACCTCGCAACGAAATCAATTAATATGGAACGTTTTTAATCAATAAGAACGGGACATTTCATGTTGATACTAAAGGCAAAGGTACTATTACTGTTCAAACTAATAACGTCACTCGATCTATCAATGATGTTCTTCTAGTACCAAGCCTAGCAAGTAACTTGCTAAGTGTTGGTCAAATGATGGAGCACGGATACTCTTTACTCTTCGAAGACAAATCATGCATTATTCGTAACAAGAAAAATAACTATAAATTAATAGTTGAAGTGCCAATTGAGAACCGTAACTTTCCTCTTCGTTGGCAGTATATCAGAGACACGGCCATGAAAGTTCAAGTTGAAGAATCATGGCTATGGCATCGAAGATTTGGCCACTTTAACTTTCACTAAAAATCCTTCAATAAAAAAAATATAATGAGAGACTTGCCAAGCATAGAAGAGATCACTGACACCTGTGAAAGATGTGTGATGGGCAAGCAACATCAAAAATATTTCCCTCGTGATAAGGCTTGGAGAGCGAAAGGTATACTAGAGCTGGTGCACACTGACATTTGTGGACCAATGAGGACCCCATCTCTTAACCAAAACAGGTACTTCATCCTCTTCATCGATGATTTTTCTAGAATGACGTGGGTTTATTTCATGCGTGAAAAATTAGAAGTATTTACGATATTCAAGAAGTTCAAGAATTTCGTAGAAAAAAGTAGTGGCCATTATATAAAAACACTAAGGAGTGATAGTGGAAAAGAATACACCTCTACACAATTCAATAAATTTTGTGAAGATGAAGGAGTGAAACGCCAACTCACAGTTGGTTAAGCTCCTGAACAAAATGGCATCTCTAAACGTAAGAATTGAACTGTAATGGAAATGGCCAAAACAATGATACATGAAAAAGGCCTTCCAAATAGTTTCTTGGCTGAAGCTGTATACACAGCTGTATATATACTAAATCGATGTCCCACGAAATTCGTAGAAAATAAGACTCCGATAGAGGCATGGAGTGAAAGGAAACCGTCGGCGAAACATCTGCGAGTATTTGGATCTATCTGCTACATCCATGTTCCTAAGGAGAAACGTCACAAGCTCCAAGAAAAATCGGAGAAGGAAATATTCTTGGGCTATAGCACACAGTCAAAAGGCTACCGAGTTTATAACCTGGAGACAAATAAGATTGTGGTCAACTGAGACGTGGAGTTTGACGAAGACGCTTCTTGGAACTGGGAGAAAAACAAAGTTGAAAAACACACATATCTGCCGCGGATATCTATGGAAACTCCAGTTGAAAAACCACCACAAATGGAGCATTCTGAACAACAGGAAAGTACCTGAGATACGAGCCCTACTACACCAACTTCTCTGACAGCAACATTACCTATAGCGCAAGACGAATCAAGTCCAGAGTAAACACCTGGAAGAGTCAAAAAGTTAACGGAGGTATATGAGACTTGCAACTTCACAACTATAGAACCTGAAAGCTATGAAGTTGCAGCTAAAGATGAAAAGTGGGTGGCTGCTATGAACGAAGAAATTAAAATGATCAAGAAAAACAACACGTGGGTGTTAGTTGATCCTCCATAAAATAAAGAAATAATTGGAGTAAAGTGGGTTTACAAAACAAAGCTCAACCCTGATGGTTCTATACAAAAACACAAAGCAAGGCTAGTAGCTAAAGGCTACTCGTAACAAGCAGGAGTCGACTACACCGAAACCTACGCACCTGTAGCACGACTGGATACTATACGAGCACTTGTGGCGCTAGCAGCTCAACGAAGATGGAAGATTCACCAACTAGATGTGGAATCAGCCTTTCTAAATGGGTTTCTAGAAGAAGAAATATATGTCGAGCAACCACAAGGGTTCATTAAGAAAGAAAAATAAAATCAAGTCCTAAAGCTAAAGAAAGCCTTGTATGGACTTAAACAAGCACCACGTGCTTGGTATAGCCGCATTGACAACTACTTCACAAGTTCAGGATTCAGGAGGAGTCAAAGTAAGCCCACACTCTACATTAAAATCTAAGGTAACTCTGACACTCTCATTATTTCCTTGTATGTAGATGATCTTATATATACGGGAAACAATGACAGAATGATATAAGAATTTAAAGAAGATATGATGAAAACGTTCGAGATGAGCGACCTTGGTTTGATGCGATATTTTCTTGGCATCGAAATTAGTCAAGAAAATGAAGGCATCTTCATATGCCAAAAGAAATATACAGAAATTCTTCTGAAAAAATTTAAACTATACGGTTGTAAAACCGTAGCCACGCCACTAGTCGCCAATGAGAAGATGAGAAAAGAAGATGGATCCGAGAAAGCAGACACCTCAAGATTCAAAAGTCTCATTAGAAGCTTACTTTATCTAATATCAACAAGGCCAGATATTATGTATGCAACCAGTCTACTATCCAGGTACATGCAAAATCCTTCACAAATACATTACGGAGCTTCAAAAAGAATATTAAGATACTTGCAAGGTACCATGGACTATGGAATATGGTACAAGCCCACAATAGACTCAAAGCTTCATGGATACACAGATAGCGATTGGGCCGGATCGGTGGATGACATGAGAAGTACTTCAGGATATGCATTCATACTTGGATCTGGTGTATTTTCTTGGGCATCAAAGAAACAAGAAACGGTGGCACAATCGTCAGCCGAAGTCGAGTACGTCGCAGCCGCAAACGCAGCTAATCAAGCTATATGGCTAAGAAGAATACTAGAATACATGGGCAAAAAAAGACGAAGCTACAAAAATATTTTGTGATAACAAGTCTGCAATCGCGATGGCAAAGAATCTTGTGTTCCATGGCAGAACAAAACAAATTGACATCAAGTATCACTTTCTACTAGAAGTCTCTGCCAAGAAAGATATTGAATTAAAATACTGCAAGACCGAAGAGCAGATTGCAGATATTTTCACTAAAGCGTTGCCAAGACCCAAGTTCGAGCTCTTACGCAATATGCTGGGAGTAATACCGAAAAACATTAAGGAGGAGTGTTGAAATATTAATGTTTTTCTAGATTAATTTAGAATAAACTAATACTTACTAGTATTAGATATTTACTAGTATTGGATATTTTAGAAGAGATTAACTAGAAGGTAGTAGAAGAGCTAGTCAAAATATCGGAATGTGCTAGAACCAATTGATCACTGTCATTGTGAGCCTATAAATAGGCAATATGGCTTCCAAAATTAGATGTACACTAACAACAAACCACAAACAAATTGAAGTAATAAAACTCAATTTTTTAAAAACTCTTCTCCATTCTAGTTTCTAAAACACCCCCTCAAAATTATAATACATCTAAATTTAAAACTAATCAACTAATCTAAATAAATAACAAATCTAACAACTATGGATCACCACACACAAGAAAAAAAAAGTACATAAGCAATAGAAGAAACTAATGTAAATTCATAAGGTTGCGGTAAAAAGAAGTCATGAATCAAGACTATTGGTATCTCACAGCACAGAAACGGCACTGAAGCACCCACAAGTCCAGACCAGGACCAAACAATTGTAGGATTAATGTGCAAGGTACAACATATAACTATATGGCTAACTTCATTTGAGCCTTCGGGGTCACACACATATACACCGAGACGTCAAATAAAATATATATATGATGTATATATATTACTCGAGTAACAAAATAGTAAATCGAAATTAATTCATTTACTATTCATATGAATAGTAAATAAAATGAAATTAATTAATTTACTATTCACATGAAAGCAACATGATAGAAATTATTAATTATAAGTTACATAACATACCCCTGAAGTATTTGAGAAATACGACAAATATTAGATTTTGGGAATCAAAATATAGATAGAAATAAAATAACATTGTACGCGTTTTGTTTCACGGACTTCACAATTCAATGTTTACTTTTACACATATATTATAAATATAAGCATTGATTGGTTTTTGGAAAGAATAATGATGCTTAAGTGTTCTTGCAAACAAGAGTTATACGGAGGATTATTATTGTTTCATTAAATTAATCAAAGGTTGATTAATTGTTACTTGGATTTGGACTAGCATCCATTGACGGTCGTTTGAAGTGTAGTGTGGACTATCCTAAGAGACGGTCATATTTTTGATCGTAGGTTTCTCTCCGTCTCATCAATTTCTCCAAGAAAGGTATATCGTTAACTCCTCTTTTGTTTTCTATTCATGACAATTATTATGGTGTAACTGGATCATTGGGAAAGATTAATCGTGTGCATGTTTTATTAAATAAGTGAATATTTAATCTTGTAAAATTTTGTTCATAAAATAATAAAAGATTATTATTTTTACTATCCGCTGCGTTAATCTGAAATTGGTAAAAGTACACACGGTTATCCAACAGTGGTATCCGAGCCGCTTTTACACCATCTTAATTGTCGCGTGACTATTCTTTAGATTTTTAGCTTTGTGGTGTATTGGTGAAAGTCGAAACCTTTTTGGTTTTTAAAGTCAACGCGGTTGATTTAGACTTAACCTAATGACGTACAAATATGATTGAAAGAATATCACTAATTTAAATTGTAGATTAATTATTTTGGCTTGAATATTTATTATAATTGTTGATTGCTGCATTCCATGGTTGTACACATGCATTGTAACCATGGACAAGCCATATGTAGATTTTAATAATGTAGTTATTAAAATTGTGATTGCACACATAGCCCATAATATGTATGATTATTGTGATTGTTGATTACGGCAATATTAAGTCATATTGATTTATTAGAAAGGCCATTTTGAAGCCAAAGTTGTATTATATTTATTTTTCATTTTCATAGTATTGTATTTAAGTTTATTCTAAATTGTAAAAGTATTAGATTAGTTGTATTTTTCAATTTTAAATAAATGTAATAAGATGAAGATTAAAGATAAAGATGCAACGTGGAGTTTGACTTCGAAGATGGCGAACAGGTCAATTTGACAACGATGACGTTTGTCAAGTTTTCACTTGATTCTTGAATTAAGTGGGAGCTACGATATTACCCTTAGTTTAACCTCTTGATCCCATGTCGGCTCATGAGATCAAGCATAGGATTTTTGGGCTAGGCTATGTGTGTGTGATGCATGATTGTGTTTTATTTTACGCATTTATATTTAATTGTTGATTATAATATATGCTAAATGTTTTTGATGAAAACATTAAATAAAACCGGTAACGAGTTTCAAAGATTAAAATTGATGATTTTAAAATAAGTTAAACTCTAACGAGTTTAATGTTAAATGATTTTGAAAGTTAAATAATATATATGGACGACATCTTTTACAACTGTTTTAAAACGATACACGTTTGTGTATTTGTTATTTTTATATCCTATAAATTAAATAACAAATTAGATCACAAACATAATCGACATATACAATTGGAAATTTTTTTTAACTAATAGTGTAGCGAATCTTGTGTGCATGCATTATTCGTTGACACAAACTTTTTCCAAAATACCCATCAAATTTAAGTCATGTCATCCAATAAGCTTGCAAACACTCCTCGTTATTTTTCTGATCTAGTGAGACTAGGCTGAATTATAGCCACGAGGTGGATTTTTTGATCTAGTGAGACTAGCGTGAATTTTCACTGTTTCCAAATTGGACGACTTAATCGTATTCACGGTGAGACCTGAGTTCGAGGAAATGATGGGACAAACATGCCATTAGATAATAGTGGTTTGTTGGACTACATATATCTCTAGGTCCCATAAAGATCTAAGAGTTGTACTTGTAATGCAATTGGTACCCGCTACCTACCAAGAGAATCCATAACTGCTAGCTGATCAACAGATGTGGCTATGGAACCTCTATGTGGATCTTAGGCTTTCGAAAATTAATTATTTTTGAAAAATATTATAAAAAAATCTTGGGTAGTTAATTTATTAAAGCTCAATATCGAAAATACTAAATTGAATCTTATATCTGGTGTAGATGTTAAATAATCAAAACGTAAACTAAAACACACTTCCTTCTTTGTTGGAGAAGGATAAACTCAATGTTCAAACTTTCTAGACTGGCACTGCAACCTGAGAATTGTTCTCAAGCATAATTGGAAGTTGAATAAAGTTTAGAACCTATATCCTTTCTTCCTGTTGTGGCAGTTGCTGCTGCTCAGCAAAATGATTATCGAATGTTGTTCAATGATTAGGAAGAAATAGGATTGAAGGGTGAAAAAGAATAAGCCGAATACTTTGTGGAAGGAAAATGACAAATCATTTGCTAGGAAAAATATTCCACCTTCCAAGAAGGAAAGCCCAACAAAAGACGCCGAATGTTTCCATTGTGGAAAGGTTGGCAATTGGAGAAGGAAGTTGTCATATCTTCCAATTTGAGCTGAGAAAAGGCAACGCTGGTGAGACTAGCAAATCAGGTATATTCCATATATAGTTATATACTTCTTCTAGTGATTCCTAGATCTTTGTTAACTGGTTGTGGCATTCACACCTGTAACAATATGAAGGGAATGAGAAGAAGTAATAGACTGAAGAAAGACACACTGGATTTACAAGTAGGCAAAGGGGATCAAGCTTTTGTTAAAGCTATTGGTACCTCTGAACTTAGTTTTCTAAGTGGTCTTATTGTTTTGTTGGAACAATAGCATTATGCTCTCAATACTGCGAGCAACATAGTTTGAAAGATGTCAGTTTTGAACTTGTATTTACACACTTAGGTATTTCAGTTTCTAAGGATAATATATTTATCTTAATACCTATCCACGTGATGGTATTTTTGAAATTGATATGCATAGTGTAATTTCAAATGAGAATTCTGTGTATACCTACATCGCCAAAGTCTTCAAGCAAGACTTGAATAAGACCTATCTATGACATTTTCATATTGGTCATATAAACAAACAATGCATTTCAAAACTCCAATCTAATGGACTTTTGGAATCAATTGCCTCTGAGTCATTTGATGAATGCAAGTCATGTTTATGCGAAAAGATGATAAATGGAAAAGATGATAAATGCTTCTTTCTCTGATTTAGGTAAAAGATCTAAAGATCTTTTAGGACTAATACATACTGTTGTATGTAGCCCTTTAAGAACGATGTATAGATTTAGTTAATTTACTTCATTAATGAGTACAGTAGCTATGATTATGTTCACTTGCTGAAACATAAACATAAAGCTATTTTAACATTCAAAAGTATTCCAAAATGAAGTAGATAATCAGCTTGGAAAGACCATTAAAGCACTTCGCTCCGATGGAGTAAGTAAGTTTATGAGTCAAGAGTTTTTTGGACCACCTAAAGAATTGTGGGATTGTCTCATAGTTCACTCTACCTTACACACCACAACATGATGGTGTGTCTGAGTAAGAGGAATCGAACTTTACTTGATATAGTTTGATTTATGATGAGTCTGATTTCTCTACTACCGTCTTTTAGGGATATGCATGAGAGTCTGCTGCAGGCATACTCAATGTGATTCCAACTATGAAGGTAGAAAAGACACCATATGAGTTATGGCATGGGAAGAATCCCAAGTTGTCTTATCTGAAAGTCTGGGGTTGTAAAACGTACGTGAAGCATGACACTTCAAACAAATTAGAACCCAAAACTATCTAATGTTACTTTGTACGATACATAAAGGAAACAATGGGTTACTACTTTTACTACCAAGCTGAAGACAACATGTTTTCTGCTCGGTCTGCTGAATTCCTGGAAAGAGATATTCTCTTACAAGAAGTCAGTGGGAGTAAAGTAGATCTTGAAAAATTCAAGTACTTTAAAGTAACATACCTTCAGTAAGCACTGGCAATCCACACGTTGAAACTGAGCACACTGTTGGTGAGCCAGAACGTGTTACACCTGCACTTTATAGATCTAGTAGAACTCATCGGCTTATGAGGTTTAATTATCTGATTAATTCAGATAAACCTCAACTAAGGGATTATGATGAACCCTCTAGCTGCGTGAGGCCATATCAGATCCTGAATCTAAAAATGACTAGATTCTATGAATACAGATATGCAGTCGGTAACAACCCTGATTTTTCCGTTACTTCCGTTAATCTTCCGTTAGTTTATTTAACGGTGATTATTTAACTTTTATGTGTTTATGTGTAATAAATACATACTTGCTCTTCAGAGGGTTACAATAATTAATATGGGTTGGTATTAATTCACATAAATATTTCGGATAATGAAATACGATAAAAACGATACGATTTTGATAATAGCTTTTTGAGCAACGAAACGCTCGGGTTTATTTTAATAATTAATTATTAACTTTTTAAAATATTTAATTTATTGGGTTTTTAATAAATTAAGCTATTGGTTGCGTTTAACGATCGGGTTAGCGTTTTGGGCCTTCGGTACGACTAAACAACACTTAAAATGGACCACGATTACACGGGATTGCAAAACGAGAGCCCGGGGATACCCCATGGGGCCCAATCGGCCGACCCCTCCCCCATACCCCCTTATATTTCAATTTTTGTAAGTTTAGGGGCTTATGTGCTAATTGTTTAAACTAGGGTTAGTATAAATAGAAGTATTAACCTAAAAATAAATAAAACCCTCACAATTAAAAAGCTGCAGTCGATCCCTCCTTGCTCCCTCCCCATCGTCGACCATCATCACCATCACCATACCATCAATTTTCAATTTTTGATAAAACCTCAAGAACAAACGTTGCAATTCTCGATCTCCTCTACGCGTTGGTATAATTCTTTTAGCGATCTAAGGTTGCATTACTCGGCAATAAACCGTACAAGTTAATTGTTCACTCTTCAATCCGAGCTTTATTCAAAGGTGAGTCTACTGTCCCACTTTTTACATGTTTTCAGGGATGAGAATACACGCTGTTATACTTACATTTTCAAATGCTTTTGTATTGACATGAGAACTATATAAGCATATTGAGTTTGTTCAAAAAGCCTCTAGCTTGAATACTTTTAATACCATCGGTGTAAGCACAATTTAGATGGACGGATCTGTAACGACCCTGGATTTTCCAACGTTTATTTATTAATAATTATTATTATTAATACGTGTAATTAAAAGAATGTATGTAATTACATTTACATGTTGCCATGATTGCCCGTACTTGACTTTTAAGTGCCCGAAACGTCTTTGTGACACACGAAACTTCACGAATAATATTTTTAGATATTATTTACATTCATGATTAAGTTTATTAATCATTTTAATTAACTAAAGTTGTTAGTTAATTACATGAGCTTTTATTGGACTTATTTGTTAATTTATTGAACTTGGGCTTTGATTAATGTTGTGGACTCTTGATATTGGGCTTCCAAGCCCACCCTACATTTTAAATGGACTTAATGAGCCCATAAGACTTGTAAGTAGTACTTGTACATGGAAACTAGTTAGTTACTTCATTAAGAATCTAGTTACCTTATAATCCCCATGAGACCACATCTAATATCCATCTTTTGTAAGCTTTTCATGCTAATAACCAACAAACGCTCCCCATCTCCCTCCCATGCTGCTGACCGCCAGCTTAGTGGCCCTTTAGGGGTGTTTTTGTTTCAAATTTTCCATTATCTTATTCACTAGAACACTCTCATTTCACACACACACAATTACTTGTAATTTCTCTCAACTTTCTCTCTTTTCTCTCTAGTTTTGGTAAGTAACTTGAGCATCTCTTCCTTCTTTTTTTCTTGCCAAAACCGTGGCCCAACAACCCACAATCATCATCCTCTTTTGTTACTTGTTGTTGTTAGTTGTTACATGTAATTGTTAGTTGTTCTTTACTAGTTACAAGATCAAACTTACTAGTTTGATTCTTCATAATATCTTGTATTTATCAAGAATACTCAAGAACATAACTTACTAGTTATGGTTCTACATATACTTTCTTAAAAGATTGCAAGTTCATGTGTTGATTAAACTCATACTTGAAGTTCATGAAGTAAACTTTAAAGTTTACTTTCTAAAGATCAAACTTTGGTTTGAATCTTTAAAGTATGAACAACCATGAACAAATTACATGTTTACTTAGTTTACTTCTTCTTGCACTTTACTTTCATGTAATTAGTTTAAATGGTCAAGTACTACAAGTTAGTCTTGATCTCATTAATCTTGAACTAAAAGTTAACCTTGAAAGTTCAAGAACACACAAATAAGTTTTCTTTAAATATAACTTTGTATACTTATGCTTGATCTAGACTTTTGAGTCTTGGATCTTCAGGATCTAACTAAGAACTATGTTCTATATTTTAAGATCTTGATTAGTTAGCTTACTTTCAAGTTTAGAGTTCAATATTTCTATTATAGTTCATGTAAGTGTCAAACCTAAGACTTTGATGTAACTTTGGTTCATCAAACTACATGCAACTCTTAAGTGAGTTGTGCTTCATGTCTTAGACTTGCACTAGGGTTATGATGGTCAAGACTTGGTTAAGATGATGTAGATACATCAATGAGTTGTACACTTGAAGCTATATGCATCAAGGATGAGAACCATGATGAACATCAAGCACCAAGACCACCGGAACTCACTTAAACTTACTGTTTCTGTCCAAACCCTACTGACCTGCTGTTTCTGTAACAGACCAGTAGACCTGGGCTATTGTGGCTATAATTTTCAAATAGATCTTTTCGAGTAGATAACTTTTCATATAGGACTCGCCTTAATCCGAGTTACGGTTTAGGATTTATGGCCCTCCGATCGTCACTAGGTCCTTTTAACGTTGTGCAGAAATTTCAGACCTACTCGCACTTAAACCGTCACCACAGCTAAACGAAGATGAGTTTTCTTCTGTAAATTTTACCACACTTAAAGGACTCATAGACGGAGCCATGGCCACTGGTCTCACCTTAATTTAGTAAGGGTAGAGGCCGTGGTGACTGATCAAATTCAGCTTTTGTTTTAAACTACTTTCATAAACGAAACTCACTTTACGCCTTTTGTTTGATGATGAATGATGATGACCCTTAAGACCTTATTTACATACTTTTAAACCTATTAAGACGATTTACTGACTTAGTACTATTTGCCTTAGGTTGAGGACCTTCGGACCGATTACTTGCACACCTTTTTCCGAACCGATTTTACGACTACATTATCATTGTGAGTTATAGCATTCCCTTTTTACTTTAAACTTATTTTGGGAACTGAGAATACATGCGGATTTTATGTTTTACATTCTAGGCACGAGTACTTAAACTTATATATGTGTGGGTTATACAACGGCATAAACATTCCCTTTAGCTCGGTAACGTTTAATCATTGGTTTTTGAACCGTGAACGCGAATCTTAGATATGGATCCATAGGGTTTGACATCCCCACTCGGTATAGTCGCGCTAGCATTTAACGAGTGTTTAATACTTCATAGACATACGCACTTGCCAAGTGTACTTTCAGGGGGTATAAACGTTAAGTTAGTTACCAAGTGCCCACGGTTAACATATACTTTATCATACTGTTTTGAAACGCTCTTTGTAGCACTGAAATCTCGTGGCCTACCTTACTTACTGTTATACTTAAACTATAGCTCACCAACCTTTGTGTTGACGTTTTTAAGCATGTTTTTCTCAGGTGCTTGAGGTTAGCTTCCGCTGTGTACTAGTGATGCTGTAGACACCCGCTGCTCTAGAGATGTCCTGCATGAACGTTTACTTTTGCATTCATAACTTTACTACTTTTGAAACTATGCTTGTAACGACCATTGGGGTCACACATACTTATTTATTTGCTTCTGTTTATTGAAGCACGCTTTTGATGTAAAACATTCGACGTCGGTTATGCCGTCACCTTTTAATCATGAATGCAACTTGCTTTGAAAACGCATATAGTACTTAACCTTGTAATGATCCTGTTGTTGATGATTCGTACATGATGGTTTTGTACGGGGCATCACATTTGGTATCAGAGCATTGGTTGTAGAGAATTAGGTTGCATTAGTGAGTCTAAGACCGACCCGAGTAGGATTCACTAATAGGACTAATCTACGACTTGCTAGTTTACTTGTTTCCGCTGAACTTACTGCATGCTGCTGCTTACTTTTACTGCTATATGCCATATGATATTACATGATTTCACTACTGTATGATATTACTTGCTTTCGATTGCCTAGTACTTCTGTACGATTCGTTATTATTGCCATGCTACTTATTGTTATACATGATTTAAAACTGTTGGCCTAATACGTGCTTGCTTTATGACTTACTGATGAAAGGACCCGTTCATATACATTATAAACGATTCACGATAGTTGATTACATTGCGAGGTATTTGACCTCTATATGATACATTTTACAAACATTGCATTCGTTTTTAAAAGACAATCTTTCTTTACATCGAAAATTGACAGTCATGCATACCATTTCATAATATCCACTATCCAACTATAAATTGATTTAATAATAATCTTTGATGAACTCAATGACTCGAATGCAACGTTCTTCGAAATATGCTATGAAAGACTCCAAGTAATATCTTTAAAATGAGCAAATGCACAGCGGAAGATTTCTTTAACACCTGAGAATAAACATGCTTTAAAGTGTCAACCAAAAGGTTGGTGAGTTCATTAGTTTATCATAATCATTTATTTCCATCATTTTAATAGACCACAAGAATTTCATTTCCAGTTCTCATAAATATACGTCCCATGCATAGAGACAAAAATAATCATTCATATGGTGAACACCTGGTAACCGACATTCACAATATGCATATAAGAATATCCCCATCATTCCGGGATCCTCCTTCGGACATGATATAAATTTCGAAGTACTAAAGCATCCGGTACTTTGGATGGGGCTTGTTGGGCCCGATAGATCTATCTTTAGAGTTCGCGTCAATTAGGGTGTCTGTTCCCTAATTCTTAGATTACCAGACTTAATAAAAAGGGGCATATTCAGTTTCGATCATTCAACCATAGAACGTAATTTCGATTACTTGTGTCTATTTTGTAAAACAGTTATAAAAGTTGCGCATGTATTCTCAGCCCAAAAATATAAAGGGTAAAAAGGTAAATGAAACTCACCATACTGTATTTCGTAGTAAAAATACATATAACGTCATTGAACAAGTGCAAGGTTAGCCTCGGATTCACGAACCTAAATTAATTATATATATTTATGTGTTGGTCAATATTTGTCTAAAAAATTAGGTTAAGTCATAGTGTACCACAATCCTAATGCTCGAGACTAATATGCAAAAGTCAATAAAAGTAAATTTGACTCAAAATAATTTCCAAAAATCTATACATGATTAATATATAGTTTAAATATCGTCATTTTATATTTTTAAATATTTTTAAAAGATTTATTAGAGTAAATAATATAATTTATTTATTAATAAATAAAATTTTATATTAAATTTATATAATAAAATATACTTTTATATATATTAAGTAATAAAATTTATAGGGTTCATTTAATATCATAAAGATAATATGATAGGTATTATTAAAGTAAGTTATTACACGTAGTAAAATATGTTTGTATCACATATTTATTTGATAAAATAATATCTATAATGATAGTAAGTAAAAGTTGTATTATTTTGTAATAATAATTATTATTATAAAAATATCAATATTTATAATTACTAAGATGACATTATGATAAAACGATAATTCTAATTATGATAACTTTAATATTTACGATAATTTTTAATATTATCTTTAAAATAATAATTCTATTTAAAATAATAATAATAATGATATTTTATAGTAACAATGACATTTCTATTAAAATGATAGTTTTAATACTAACGATACTTTTAATAATAATAGTAATGATAAAAATAATAAGAACGATAATTTTATCTAAATCAATATCTTATAATATTTTAATTTCATCATGATACTCTTACTCATTATTTCCTAATCGTTTCGTTTAATAGCTTTTAATCGTCTTTTATATCGTGTTCATAATAATGATAATAATAGTAATCAAAATAATTAGGTGTTACAAATATTTGTTTTAAATACACTAATATTAATAATGATAGTTACTATAACATTATTAACGATAATACTAATAATTATCTTAATGATAATATAGTAATAATAATAATAACAATAACAATATCCATTTTTAAATAATGATATATATATTAATAACGATAATAATAATAATAATAATAATAATAATAATAATAATAATAATAATAATAATAATAATAATACTAATTATAACTTTAATGATAATAACGATAGTAATAATAAAAAAAATAACAATTTTTAATGATAAATCTCTTTTATTGATAAAGATAATAATAATCATAATAATAAGATAAAACTAGAACGACGATAAAAACGACGATAATAATAATCATTTTTAATAAAAATATCGAAAATTCAATTGATTATAACTTCTAATCCGTTCATCGAAACCATTCGATATCTAAAGGAAAAGTTCTTAATTTTTCGCTAGCTTTCCAAGGACATGCATATCTTATACCTTATCTCAACCGCAAGTGTAACTAATTCAACATTCAACCTAACCTGTCTAAGGGAAATATTAAAAGTACAAGCATGCATAATCCTAAATACTCGAGCACTAGTCAGGGATACACTATTAGTATGTAAAAGTTAAATTATGAGTACTCACGTATCAATATTGAGATTCAATACTGCAGGAAAGGTACGTAGACGCAACGGAAATGATAAACACTATATTGACCTCACGAGCATACCCATGAACCATACTCAATCACCTCCATAGCTATAACCCATAATTTCCTTAATCCTATCCCACTCGAAAAACAATTTCGAAATCACTCGGACAGCACTCCGTCGTAATATTTTATGTATACTAATAATATCTTGAAATAATACGGAGTAAATATATATATATGTAAATCGATTGAGAGAGTTTAGAGAAAAATATTTTCAAGTTTCTATGAAATAATGAAACCTATTGAATTCTATTTATAATAGATTTTTGAATTATTAAAGTGAATTATTAAAGTATGAATTATTAAAGTGAATTATTAAAGTATGAATTATTAAAGTGAATTATTAAAGTATGAATTATTAAAGTGAATTATTAAAGTATGAATTATTAAAGTGAATTATTAAAGTATGAATTATTAAAGTGAATTATTAAAGTTAAAGTAAAGTAAAAATAAAGTAAAGGTAAAGTTTAAGTATAGTAAAAGTATAAAACTATGTACGTATAATACGCGTATAAATATATATAATATTAATTTAAATCGTTATATATATTAAATAAAATATAAATATCGTTATCTTTATCATAGTAGTTAAGTAATGAGTTGTCAAAAGTGATTCTAGATATTTATAAAAGTTATATACGTTTTAATAATAAAGTTCTTTTTAAACTGAAAACGTTTTTGTACGTTTAAAACTAAATAGATCAATCGAGTCTTTATGAGATTCAATCTTCCACTATCCTTTATCTAGTTCTCAATGATTGACAATTTGTTCTTATTTATAAATCACTTTACCATTTTCCGAATATTGTTAAAATGGAAGATTTCTCAAATCAACGTGGGCCTTTCAACAGAGACTTGTAATCATAATTCAATATATCTGATAATTCAATCATTTGATCTTATCTTCTAATTCCATTGATAAACATTTTGAAACAGATACAATCATATAAAGTATTTAATCTAATATTTTGTTTACGTTTCAAGTTATAATATATATACACATATACATATATAATCATATTCGTTTAATGGTTCGTGAATCGTTGGAACTTGGTCGAGGGTGAATGAATGTATGAACATAGTTTAAAATTCTTGAAATTTAACTTAACAAATATTGCTTATCGTGTCGGAAACATATAAAGATTAAAGTTTAAATTTGGTTGGAAATTTACGGGTTGTCACAGTACCTACCCGTTAAAGAAATTTCGTCCTGAAATTTGAGTGGAAAGGTCGTGAATGATAATAAGTATGTTTTTATGATGCATACGGGCTGAAAATTAGAGTTTTATCATCAGCGAATAATTTGGATAAACAATCCATTTATATGAAGAGTACGAATGAAGCTAACATAGAAGAGTGAAATGAGTAAGTGTAGATTCATCTTATCATTTGACGTAGATATGATTGATTCCCAGATTTTAAGGGATTTGAAGAAAATCTTCTTAATAAGATTTGACTCTCCGGTAATCAAGGGAATTAGGATCCGCTTTAAATGCGATCGTCCATTTTAATTGTTCTGTCAGAGATTTTCTTATAAATTCACCTCCTTCGTTTCCTTACAACTCACACCTTCTGTTGATGTATTTTATGCAAGTCCCTAGACATCTACCCACGTCCATTGTAGGTACAATAGTTTACAGGCCACCATGATTGCTCGTTATTATCCTATACGTGTTTGTATGTGGTTACAGGAACTGCAGGAACGAGATTTAGATGTTTGACTATGTTAGACTTAGTCAGACGTACGAGTGAAGCCTCACTAGTTCACCTGACAGGCTCATACGTACGGCTGATGCTGAGCTAAGTCACAATTACAACCTAAATGAGAAGACACGAGTGAGTGATCACCCGTATGGCTGATGAAGCCAACTTGTACGTGTGATGAATGAATCGTATGGGTGAGTCAACAACAGGGGTATATAAAGTCTTATGTTCTTCAATTTTAGGTTAAGCCTCTCATTTGTTACACACACTCAGATCTAGTGAGCTCCTTCAATTTTCTCTCAATCCAAATCACCCAGGTGGTGAATAATAGCTCTAGGTGTTGATCTAATCACACTTGATTTAGTTGTGGTTTGACTAAATTAATCAAAAAAAAAAAATTACCTATTCACTAGAGGGTTTGATTCACTTATTCCGCCATTGTGTGAGTTAAATCTGTTGATTTCTAAGTTCCTAGTCATGTTTCATCACCTTCTATTCTTTCCCCCTCAACTCATATTTTAAAGTATTCATAAATATGCTCCATCCAGTTCTGATTCTCGATATACTTCTAACTTTCATATTGGTCATTCTTCTTTTTCATCTACCGCCGGAAGAATCTATTTACTTCTACTATACTCTTGGGTTTATAGTGTTTCTAGTTCTCCCGTGTCTTTATATTGCTATATGCATCGATATATATAGTTTATAATTTCTGGTTTATCGTTGGGCTTTATATGTTCCCTTATATTTCAAAGTCTCTGCTTCTGTCTTCTATAATCATTATCATTAACAGTTAATGCTCTCTTTTATTTGCTGTAATTTATACCCCAATTTTTATTTCGGAGTTTTGTCCTTTTGTTTCTTCTTCTTGCGATTAAGCACCGCTTGTAATGGTCCAGAATTCACAGATATGAATTTCAGAATGAACATTGTTAATGTTCTAGGAAGTAAATTGTGATGGCACGATCTTGACTTGTCAAATTACTAGAATACCTTGGAAAAGGCCGAATCATCAAGAAATATTTTCTTGATATTTTAGAGGTTAAATAGAGTACAAGAGTCGTATAACATGGCACATGATGATATTATGATCTGTGAATCATCACGTTCCATTTAGAAACTCAGCATGACTTACTGTAATATAATCACGTTGATCAAGTGTCATTATATTATATTAATTCATGCTTCAGTTCCCAACACTACTTCAAAATATTCCTATTTTAAACTTGAATGTTTCAGAATTTAGAAACTAAAATAGTTTCTTTTATGATGTAATACAGATAGCGCAAAGAGGTAAATGATTTCAAATAAGAAAAATTAAGAAAATATCTTCAGAAATGTGGAGGATATTTATAATGAAAGATATGATGATATTTTAGAATTTCTAATATCAGAGGATGATGAAGAATATTGTCCGCAGGGGTTTAGAGTCAGGAGCAAGGTATTCGTTAATGACTTCAGCAGGTACTGAATCATTTAGATCCTTTGAAGTCAGGTTCAGTCTTTGTAATTTGTCCAAAGCCTCCTTCCTACTTTGCTCAATCCGTTTTCCAGTTCCAAAACTTCTCTTTTTCTGCGCTTTGCCAGCACACTTCATCATTATCATTCAGCTTTTACCGTTTAAAGTCATTTTTAGTTTTTGCTGCTTCATCAGCATTTTTTCCATTTTCGGAGAACCAATTCTTAGTTCGGAGTGTTTTTCAGAAACTTCACATTCAAATTAAGTCCAGAAGATAGACGTTATATATACACATATAACTGTTGGCGTAGACATGCTGTGAGATTTCAAAATACTGATTGCTAATTCCCAATAATTCGTATGGCAATTCTCATTACAAGATGCGAATGAGTAAATGATGGGGTTTCAATAAATAATTATAATGACTTTTTGGAGAGGCTAAAGTCAAAGGGTAATGAAGTTGTTGGTACATCTGCTAATAATGTGGTGGAATGTAAAAGGTTCCCTGGTAACGATGGTGTATATCTCAAGGTTATAATAAGGTTAGTCTAACTGAAAAGTTGAAGTTGACTTGCTGGAGCTGTGACAAAACTGGCTACTTTGAATAGGAGTCGCAAAGTTATTTTTGCTAATAAATGCCAAAGAATCTGACGCGGATACGTTGTTTAAACTTTTACTTTGGTTTCAAGAGTTTTTCGGGTACATAACTGTGGGTAACATGTGGTTGGATCATCATCTCGATTGCTCATCATTCGAAGTGTCTTCAGAAATTTTCGAAGGGTTTGAACACATATTGTAATCGTTAACATACATTTGATGTTCTAACACAGTTTTGAAGTCAAAATATAGCTTGTGAAAGATGTAAGGATCTAAGAGTGATGATTTTGGTCATATCTCGAGTTGAATTTTGAGATTTCAAAATCAGAATATGTAATTAAATTTTGAATGAGTATGGTTGTTTTGATTTCTATAAAAGAATGTATATTGTTGTGAAAGTTGGGAGTATAATGGATAATTTGCTGAATCAGATTCGAAGAATGTAACATATTAATTGTGAATTTATATATCTCTCGGGTATTACCTACCCGTTAAAAAAAAATTTCACAATTAATATTTTGTACAAAGGAATTTTATTACAGTCTTTATGAAAATATATATATGTATATTTTCTTCAGATGTAACATAGATTTAATGAGTTAATGTTAAATTAAACTCATTTGATTTACGGTTGAAACTTGAATTTAATAATCCCTAAAGTCTTTAAAAAGTACATAACTTTTACGCAGTATTTCTTTAATGACATTGAAATTATGAATCAATACTTTGTTATTTGTTGATGTATGATGTTCGGTTGGTGGAATTCTTGTGAATTTCGCAAAGTACGAATGATGTTATCTGAAAAGTTTCGGGTACATCGATGATGAAAGTGTAAAATCAAATATATACTTGATTTATTATGATTTGGAATTTGTTGAATTGTGACAGAGATTGTAGTTAACGCTGGTTAAGTTGCGGCCGAAGGACGTACATTATTGCATATTTGTAATATGAATTAACCGAGTAGTTAAGATTCACACACAATAGTTTAGCACGGAAAGATTTATTTCAAAAAAAAAATATATATATATATATATATATATATATATATATATATATATATATATATATATAATATACATATAATTTCTTGAGAGGGAATGAGTTAATTCTTCATAACTCGTTGATACAATATACACGTTATTGATTCGTAATGATGTCCATAGTGATCCTTGAACTGACGGAGTTTGTGATGTTATATGTGTTGTTGATTCGGATGTTGACTGTACTGACGATGCTGGTAACGCTGACGGTACTGTTGATGCTGTTGGTAAAGCAAGTTTAGCTTGTTAATCACGCACCATTTTTGTCAGGGTTTCTACTCTTCCTTCTATCATTTTGGTTCGCTTAACTGATTTATGGTTAGGGCTAGATTAGATAATCTCTAAGACTTTAGAGATTACATAATCGCCGCAGAATGTTTCTCCAATGAAGTTATGAATTAATACTTCGTCAGTTATTGTTGTTGGTACTCCTTGGTATCTATGGTGCGTATGACGTTGATGCTCATGGGACAGATTGTGAAGTTGAGGTTTACGACGTGGTTGTGGTTGGAGGTGGTAATGGTACTGTTGGCGTTGATGATGGTGGTACTGGTTATGCTGCTGATGCTGCTGCTGGTGTTTGTAATCTCTGCACCATATTCTCCAAAGCCACTACCCGAGCGCGAAGCTCGTTGACTTCTTCTATTACACCGGGGTGATTGTCGGTTCGGACGAGCGGATAAATAAAATATAAAATTTGATGTAATATATAATCGTAACGAGATACTCTGGAAATGAGCGAGAAAATGGTGTTTCGGACAGGTTCGCCGGTAAGTGCTTCAGGTTCTTCGTCAAGAGGGCAATGTGGTAGATGGAAGGGATCACCTTCTTCTTGTTTCCAATGATTGAGGAGGCTACGAATCCATCCCCAATTCATCCAGAATAGGTGATGACTGATTGGTTGATCTATTCCGGTCACACTGCTTTCGGAGCTTGAATGGGATTCCATTTCGGAATCTGAGTGACTTGAACTGATGACGAATTCCATTTCGTACGATTGGATAAAGGATTTTTTTTTTCGATATGAAATGATTTTGGCTAACGGATGGTATTCTAATTACATATATATATATATATATATATATATATATATATATATATATATATATATATATATATATATATATATATATATATATATATATATATATATATATATATATATATATATATATATATATATATATATATATATATATATATATATATATATATATATATATATATATATATAGATCAAAAGATTTCGTAGATTGCGGAGGACTTTGCGGGATATGTCAGGCAAAGTTTAAAGTAACAGATACGATAAGATATGATTTAGCAGATATGCTAAGATATGAATTTTTGTCTATACACTATTCATGCAATCAATGCATCAAGACGTGTTTTAGACTAAAAATGATAAGCAGGTAATTTCCTGAGGATGATAAGTAGTTAATTTTCGACACAAAATGATAAGCAAAACTTTTGACATGCAGACACGGTCGAAGTCCAGACTCACTAATGCATCCTATCGACTTATCAGTTAGACACACTAATGCAGACCTGGTTCGCTAAGACCACCGCTCTGATACCAACTGAAAGGACCCGTTCATATACATTATAAACAATTCACAATAGTTGATTACATTGCGAGGTATTTGACCTCTATATAATACATTTTACAAACATTGCATTCGTTTTTAAAAGGCAATCTTTCTTTACATCGAAAATTGACAGTCATGCATACCATTTCATAATATCCACTATCCAACTATAAATTGATTTAATAATAATCTTTGATGAACTCAATGACTCGAATGCAACGTTCTTCGAAATATGCTATGAAAGACTCCAAGTAATATCTTTAAAATGAGCAAATGCACAGCGGAAGATTTCTTTAACACCTGAGAATAAACATGCTTTAAAGTGTCAACCAAAAGGTTGGTGAGTTCATTAGTTTATCATAATCATTTATTTCCATCATTTTAATAGACCACAAGAATTTCATTTCCAGTTCTCATAAATATACGTCCCATGCATAGAGACAAAAATAATCATTCATATGGTGAACACCTGGTAACCGACATTCACAATATGCATATAAGAATATCCCCATCATTCCGGGATCCTCCTTCGGACATGATATAAATTTCGAAGTACTAAAGCATCCGGTACTTTGGATGGGGCTTGTTGGGCCCGATAGATCTATCTTTAGAGTTCGCGTCAATTAGGGTGTCTGTTCCCTAATTCTTAGATTACCAGACTTAATAAAAAGGGGCATATTCAGTTTCGATCATTCAACCATAGAACGTAATTTCGATTACTTGTGTCTATTTCGTAAAACAGTTATAAAAGTTGCGCATGTATTCTCAGCCCAAAAATATAAAGGGTAAAAAGGTAAATGAAACTCACCATACTGTATTTCGTAGTAAAAATACATATAACGTCATTGAACAAGTGCAAGGTTGGCCTCGGATTCACGAACCTAAATTAATTATATATATTTATGTGTTGGTCAATATTTGTCTAACAAATTAAGTTAAGTCATAGTGTACCACAATCCTAATGCTCGAGACTAATATGCAAAAGTCAATAAAAGTAAATTTGACTCAAAATAATTTCCAAAAATCTATACATGATTAATATATAGTTTAAATATCGTCATTTTATATTTTTAAATATTTTTAAAAGATTTATTAGAGTAAATAATATAATTTATTAATTAATAAATAAAATTTTATATTAAATTTATATAATAAAATATACTTTTATATATATTAAGTAATAAAATTTATAGGGTTCATTTAATATCATAAAGATAATATGATAGGTATTATTAAAGTAAGTTATTACACGTAGTAAAATATGTTTGTATCACATATTTATTTGATAAAATAATATCTATAATGATAGTAAGTAAAAGTTGTATTATTTTGTAATAATAATTATTATTATAAAAATATCAATATTTATAATTACTAAGATGACATTATGATAAAACGATAATTCTAATTATGATAACTTTAATATTTACGATAATTTTTAATATTATCTTTAAAATAATAATTCTATTTAAAATAATAATAATAATGATATTTTATAGTAACAATGACATTTCTATTAAAATGATAGTTTTAATACTAACGATACTTTTAATAATAATAGTAATGATAAAAATAATAAGAACGATAATTTTATCTAAATCAATATCTTATAATATTTTAATTTCATCATGATACTCTTACTCATTATTTCCTAATCGTTTCGTTTAATAGCTTTTAATCGTCTTTTATATCGTGTTCATAATAATGATAATAATAGTAATCAAAATAATTAGGTGTTACAAATATTTGTTTTAAATACACTAATATTAATAATGATAGTTACTATAACATTATTAACGATAATACTAATAATTATCTTAATGATAATATAGTAATAATAATAATAACAATAACAATATCCATTTTTAAATAATGATATATATATTAATAACGATAATAATAATAATAATAATAATAATAATAATAATACTAATTATAACTTTAACGATAATAACGATAGTAATAATAAAAAAAAATAACAATTTTTAATGATAAATCTCTTTTATTGATAAAGATAATAATAATCATAATAATAAGATAAAACTAGAATGACGATAAAAACGACGATAATAATAATCATTTTTAATAAAAATATCGAAATTTCAATTGATTATAACTTCTAATCCGTTCATCGAAACCATTCGATATCTAAAGGAAAAGTTCTTAATTTTTCGCTAGCTTTCCAAGGACATGCATATCTTATACCTTATCTCAACTGCAAGTGTAACTAATTCAACATTCAACCTAACCTGTCTAAGGGAAATATTAAAAGTACAAGCATGCATAATCCTAAATACTCGAGCACTAGTCAGGGATACACTATTAGTATGTAAAAGTTAAATTATGAGTACTCACGTATCAATATTGAGATTCAATACTGCAGGAAAGGTACGTAGACGCAACGGAAATGATAAACACTATATTGACCTCACGAGCATACCCATGAACCATACTCAATCACCTCCATAGCTATAACCCATAATTTCCTTAATCCTATCCCACTCAAAAAACAATTTCGAAATCACTCGGACAGCACTCCGTCGTAATATTTTATGTATACTAATAATATCTTGAAATAATACGGAGTAAATATATATATATGTAAATCGATTGAGAGAGTTTAGAGAAAAATATTTTCAAGTTTCTATGAAATAATGAAACCTATTGAATTCTATTTATAATAGATTTTTGAATTATTAAAGTGAATTATTAAAGTATAAATTATTAAAGTGAATTATTAAAGTATGAATTATTAAAGTGAATTATTAAAGTATGAATTATTAAAGTAAATTATTAAAGTATGAATTATTAAAGTGAATTATTAAAGTATGAATTATTAAAGTGAATTATTAAAGTTAAAGTAAAGTAAAAATAAAGTAAAGATAAAGTTTAAGTATAGTAAAAGTATAAAACTATGTACGTATAATACGCGTATAAATATATATAATATTAATTTAAATCGTTATATATATAAAATAAAATATAAATATCGTTATCTTTATCATAGTAGTTAAGTAATGAGTTGTCAAAAGTGATTCTAGATATTTATAAAAGTTATATACGTTTTAATAATAAAGTTCTTTTTAAACTGAAAACGTTTTTGTACGTTTAAAACTAAATAGATCAATCGAGTCTTTATGAGATTCAATCTTCCACTATCCTTTGTCTAGTTCTCAATGATTGACAATTTGTTCTTATTTATAAATCACTTTACCATTTTCCGAATATTGTTAAAATGGAAGATTTCTCAAATCAACGTGGGCCTTTCAACAGAGACTTGTAATCATAATTCAATATATCTGATAATTCAATCATTTGATCTTATCTTCTAATTCCATTGATAAACATTTTGAAACAGATACAATCATATAAAGTATTTAATCTAATATTTTGTTTACGTTTCAAGTTATAATATATATACACATATACATATATAATCATATTCGTTTAAAGGTTCGTGAATCGTTGGAACTTGGTCGAGGGTGAATGAATGTATGAACATAGTTTAAAATTCTTGAAATTTAACTTAACAAATATTGCTTATCGTGTCGGAAACATATAAAGATTAAAGTTTAAATTTGGTTGGAAATTTACGGGTTGTCACAACTGACATGGAAAATTTATTTTTCCTTGTTCGGATGTCGGATGTACCACCTGCTAGCGTTTTGGGCAGTTCAGACTCAGACCCCGTCGCCCCACCTGCTGCTGCTGCCGATACACCGGTCCCGCTACCCATTAGTGATCTCAGCGCTTCTACTTCCAGAGCCAGTAGTAGTACACCTGCCCCAGTGGCTGCTTCCGATGGACACGTAGGCCCTACGGAGATTCCAGCTCCGTCTGCTCTCGGACCCTCGGGGTCACAGCCCCGCATCGGTGGGATTAAGATTCCCGCGGAGTTCGGGGAAGGGCCATTTCGTAACCATATGCGCACGCCTTGCCGATGCACTCCCGACGGACGTTTAGTGCCGATTCCGCCAGGCAGACACAGACAGATGTTGGCCGCCTTCGGACTACCAGTTCAGTCACCCGTACCACCACCGCATGATTCGGATGACTCATCATCCGCTGATTCTTCATCAGATGATTCTTCATCAGACTCCAGTGACGACGAGGACCCTGCTGATATACCTATTCAGGCACCCTCCACCCCGCCGAAGAAGCGGTACCGTCCTGATGGCACCATCATTCCAGGGGTGAATGGAGGTCGTGCTTTCACTGATGCTTTTGGTCGGCGTCGGAGGGTTACTGCCCGTAAGCGGCTTGTGCCGTACCCTGCCGACCCACTCATACGTAAGGCACCTCATTACGTGCTGACTATTTCTGGAGCCGGGACATCTGAACCTCGTTTCGTGAGGGCTGCACCACCTGCACCACCGGCACCATCTGCACCACCGGCACCACCTACCCCACCAGCACCGCCTGCCCCACCAACTCCCACTGTCGAGGAATTGACAAGGGAGGTGGAAATCCTCCGAGCTCGGGTTACTGAGCTCGAGGAGCAGTTGGCTCAGGTTTTAGATATCCTACACCCAGCTTCACCGTAGGACTTTTGTATTAGATTTCATGATGTAATCTAGTTGTAGCTGTTGTATTATTCATGTATTGTACGGACTTACTCAGATGTATGGAACTTATTATTATTAATGGAACTTTGCGTTATTTAATTCTTGTACAATGTTCTATTTACATTACTGTACGATGATTCTGTGGTATTTGTACCTAGATGCGTTATTTAATAACATGTGATGTTTTGATTCCATGTTGGTTACTATATACTGTATTATTACTACTTGCATACTGGATTTTGACTTGAGTCAAAATTTTTGTTTAGAACATCATGGCTAACGGTCGATCCACACCTACTGCTGCTCAAATTGAAGAGATGATCCAAGAACGTGTCGCTGCAGCCCTAGCAGAAAGAAATCTCCAAGCTCCACCGCCACCACCACCGGTTATCCCACCCATTCGAAATGGGTGTACTTACAAGGAATTCCAGAGCTGTAAACCGCATAACTTCAGTGGAACCGAGGGACCGGTTGGTCTCACCAGATGGTTCGAGAAACTTGAATTAGTATTCCGAGTTAGCAACTGTTCGGAGGACAACAAGACCAAGTTTGCTTCGTGCACGCTATCTGACGGCGCGCTAACATGGTGGAACACGTTAGCTCAAGCGAAAGGCATTGATGAGGCGTATGCTACGCCATGGGAGGAATTCAAAGCTGCTATGATTGATGAGTATTGTCCGAGGACCGAAATCCAGAAGATGGAGATGGAATTCATGCAGTTAAAGGCCGTTGGAAACGACCTTGATGGTTACAACAGGAGATTTTTGGAACTAGCTCTTATGTGTCCGACAATGGTCACTCCGGAATTCAAGCGTATGGAGAGATACGTCTGGGGACTTCCTAAGTCCATCAAAGGAAACGTCACATCGTCTAAACCACCGAATGTTCCCGAAGCAATGCTCAAGGCGCATACCCTCATGAATCAGATTCTTGTTGATGAGCCGGAGAAGGCTAAGTTTGAGGCTGGTAGTAGCGAAAAGAGGAAATGGGACAACAACCACAACAACCACAACAACAACAACCACCACAACAACAGGGGGAGAACTTATGACCATACCCCCGCCAAGAGGCACAACAACGGTGGAAACCCCAACCCCAACAACAACACCAACACCAACCCGAACTACAAAGTGAAATGTCCCGTTCTTATTGATTAAAAACGTTCCATATTAATTGATTTCGTTGCGAGGTTTTGACCTCTATATGAGACGTTTTTCAAAGACTGCATTCATTTTTAAAACAAACCATAACCTTTATTTCATAAATAAAGGTTTAAAAAGCTTTACGTAGATTATCAAATAATGATAATCTAAAATATCCTGTTTACACACGACCATTACATAATGGTTTACAATACAAATATGTTACATCGAAATCAGTTTCTTGAATGCAGTTTTTACACAATATCATACAAACATGGACTCCAAATCTTGTCCTTATTTTAGTATGCAACAGCGGAAGCTCTTAATAATCACCTGAGAATAAACATGCTTAAAAAGTCAACAAAAATGTTGGTGAGTTATAGGTTTAACCTATATATATCAAATCATAATAATAGACCACAAGATTTCACATTTCAATACACATCCCATACATAGAGATAAAAATCATTCATATGGTGAACACCTGGTAACCGACATTAACAAGATGCATATATAAGAATATCCCCATCATTCCGGGACACCCTTCGGATATGATATAAATTTCGAAGTACTAAAGCATCCGGTACTTTGGATGGGGCTTGTTGGGCCCGATAGATCTATCTTTAGGATTCGCGTCAATTAGGGTGTCTGTTCCCTAATTCTTAGATTACCAGACTTAATAAAAAGGGGCATATTCGATTTCGATAATTCAACCATAGAATGTAGTTTCACGTACTTGTGTCTATTTTGTAAATCATTTATAAAACCTGCATGTATTCTCATCCCAAAAATATTAGATTTTAAAAGTGGGACTATAACTCACTTTCACAGATTTTTACTTCGTCGGGAAGTAAGACTTGGCCACTGGTTGATTCACGAACCTATAACAACATATACATATATATCAAAGTATGTTCAAAATATATTTACAACACTTTTAATATATTTTGATGTTTTAAGTTTATTAAGTCAGCTGTCCTCGTTAGTAACCTACAACTAGTTGTCCACAGTTAGATGTACAGAAATAAATCAATAAATATTATCTTGAATCAATCCACGACCCAGTGTATACGTATCTCAGTATTGATCACAACTCAAACTATATATATTTTAGAATCAACCTCAACCCTGTATAGCTAACTCCAACATTCACATATAGAGTGTCTATGGTTGTTCCGAAATATATATAGATGTGTCGACATGATAGGTCGAAACATTGTATACGTGTCTATGGTATCTCAAGATTACATAATATACAATACAAGTTGATTAAGTTATGGTTGGAATAGATTTGTTACCAATTTTCACGTAGCTAAAATGAGAAAAATTATCCAATCTTGTTTTACCCATAACTTCTTCATTTTAAATCCGTTTTGAGTGAATCAAATTGCTATGGTTTCATATTGAACTCTATTTTATGAATCTAAACAGAAAAGTATAGGTTTATAGTCGGAAAAATAAGTTACAAGTCGTTTTTGTAAAGGTAGTCATTTCAGTCGAAAGAACGACGTCTAGATGACCATTTTAGAAAACATACTTCCACTTTGAGTTTAACCATAATTTTTGGATATAGTTTCATGTTCATAATAAAAATCATTTTCTCTGAATAACAACTTTTAAATCAAAGTTTATCATAGTTTTTAATTAACTAACCCAAAACAGCCCGCGGTGTTACTACGACGGCGTAAATCCGGTTTTACGGTGTTTTTCGTGTTTCCAGGTTTTAAATCATTAAGTTAGCATATCATATAGATATAGAACATGTGTTTAGTTGATTTTAAAAGTCAAGTTAGAAGGATTAACTTTTGTTTGCGAACAAGTTTAGAATTAACTAAACTATGTTCTAGTGATTACAAGTTTAAACCTTCGAATAAGATAGCTTTATATGTATGAATCGAATGATGTTATGAACATCATTACTACCTTAAGTTCCTTGGATAAACCTACTGGAAAAGAGAAAAATGGATCTAGCTTCAATGGATCCTTGGATGGCTCGAAGTTCTTGAAGCAGAATCATGACACGAAAACAAGTTCAAGTAAGATCATCACTTGAAATAAGATTGTTATAGTTATAGAAATTGAACCAAAGTTTGAATATGATTATTACCTTGTATTAGAATGATAACCTACTGTAAGAAACAAAGATTTCTTGAGGTTGGATGATCACCTTACAAGATTGAAAGTGAGCTAGCAAACTTGAAAGTATTCTTGATTTTATGTAACTAGAACTTGTAAAAAATATGAAGAACACTTAGAACTTGAAGATAGAACTTGAGAGAGATCAATTAGATGAAGAAAATTGAAGAATGAAAGTGTTTGTAGGTGTTTTTGGTCGTTGGTGTATGGATTAGATATAAAGGATATGTAATTTTGTTTTCATGTAAATAAGTCATGAATGATTACTCATATTTTTGTAATTTTATGAGATATTTCATGCTAGTTGCCAAATGATGGTTCCCACATGTGTTAGGTGACTCACATGGGCTGCTAAGAGCTGATCATTGGAGTGTATATACCAATAGTACATACATCTAAAAGCTGTGTATTGTACGAGTACGAATACGGGTGCATACGAGTAGAATTGTTGATGAAACTGAACGAGGATGTAATTGTAAGCATTTTTGTTAAGTAGAAGTATTTTGATAATTGTCTTGAAGTCTTTCAAAAGTGTATGAATACATATTAAAACACTACATGTATATACATTTTAACTGAGTCGTTAAGTCATCGTTAGTCGTTACATGTAAATGTTGTTTTGAAACCTTTAGGTTAACGATCTTGTTGAATGTTGTTAACCCATTGTTTATTATAACAAATGAGATGTTAAATTATTATATTATCATGGTATTATGATATAAAATATATCTTAGTATGATGTATATACAGTTAAATGTCGTTACAACGATAATCGTTACATATATGTCTCGTTTCGAAATCATTAAGTTAGTAGTCTTATTTTTACATATGTATTTCATTGTTAATACACTTAATAATATATTTACTTATCATTTAACATAATTAACCAAGTGTATCAATATCTTAATATGATTCATATGTACCTAGTAAGACGTTGTTATAACGATAATCGTTATATATATCGTTTTCGAGTTTCTTAAATTAATAGTCTCATTTTTATGTATATAACTCATTGTTAAAATACCTAATGAGATACATACTTATAATAAAAACATGTTAACTATATATATAACCATATATATGTCATCGTATAGTTTTTACAAGTTTTAACGTTCGTGAATCACCGGTCAACTTGGGTGGTCAATTGTCTATACGAAACATATTTCAATTAATCAAGTCTTAACAAGTTTGATTGCTTAACATGTTGGAAACACTTAATCATGTAAATATCAATCTCAATTAATATATATAAACATGGAAAAGTTCGGGTCACTACAGTACCTACCCGTTAAATAAATTTCGTCCCGAAATTTTAAGCTGTTGAAGGTGTTGACGAATCTTCTGAAAATAGATGCGGGTATTTCTTCTTCATCTGATCTTCACGCTCCCAGGTGAACTCGGGTCCTCTACGAGCATTCCATCGAACCTTAACAATTGGTATCTTGTTTTGCTTAAGTCTTTTAACCTCACGATCCATTATTTCGACGGGTTCTTCGATGAATTGAAGTTTTTCATTGATTTGGATTTCATCTAACGGAATAGTGAGATCTTCTTTAGCAAAACATTTCTTCAAATTCGAGACGTGGAAAGTGTTATGTACAGCCGCGAGTTGTTGAGGTAACTCAATTCGGTAAGCTACTGGTCCGACACGATCAATAATCTTGAATGGTCCAATATACCTTGGATTTAATTTCCCTCGTTTACCAAATCGAATAACGCCTTTCCAAGGTGCAACTTTAAGCATGACCATCTCTCCAATTTCAAATTCTATATCTTTTCTTTTAATGTCAGCGTAGCTCTTTTGTCGACTTTGGGCGGTTTTCAACCGTTGTTGAATTTGGATGATCTTCTCGGTAGTTTCTTGTATAATCTCCGGACCCGTAATCTGTCTATCCCCCACTTCACTCCAACAAATCGGAGACCTGCACTTTCTACCATAAAGTGCTTCAAACGGCGCCATCTCAATGCTTGAATGGTAGCTGTTGTTGTAGGAAAATTCTGCTAACGGTAGATGTCGATCCCAACTGTTTCCGAAATCAATAACACATGCTCGTAGCATGTCTTCAAGCGTTTGTATCGTCCTTTCGCTCTGCCCATCAGTTTGTGGATGATAGGCAGTACTCATGTCTAGACGAGTTCCTAATGCTTGCTGTAATGTCTGCCAGAATCTTGAAATAAATCTGCCATCCCTATCAGAGATAATAGAGATTGGTATTCCATGTCTGGATATGACTTCCTTCAAATACAGTCGTGCTAACTTCTCCATCTTGTCATCTTCTCTTATTGGCAGGAAGTGTGCTGATTTGGTGAGACGATCAACTATTACCCAAATAGTATCAAAACCACTTGCAGTCCTTGGCAATTTAGTGATGAAATCCATGGTAATGTTTTCCCATTTCCATTCCGGGATTTCGGGTTGTTGAAGTAGACCTGATGGTTTCTGATGCTCAGCTTTGACCTTAGAACACGTCAAACATTCTCCTACATATTTAGCAACATCGGCTTTCATACCCGGCCACCAAAAATGTTTCTTGAGATCCTTGTACATCTTCCCCGTTCCAGGATGTATTGAGTATCTGGTTTTATGAGCTTCTCTAAGTACCATTTCTCTCATATCTCCAAATTTTGGTACCCAAATCCTTTCAGCCCTATACCGGGTTCCGTCTTCCCGAATATTAAGATGCTTCTCCGATCCTTTGGGTATTTCATCCTTTAAATTTCCCCCTTTTAAAACTCCTTGTTGCGCCTCCTTTATTTGAGTAGTAATGTTATTATGAATCATTATATTCATAGATTTTACTCGAATGGGTTCTCTGTCCTTCCTGCTCAAGGCATCGGCTACCACATTTGCCTTCCCCGGGTGGTAACGAATCTCAAAGTCGTAATCATTCAATAATTCAATCCACCTACGCTGCCTCATATTCAGTTGTTTCTGATTAAATATGTGTTGAAGACTTTTGTGGTCGGTATATATAATACTTTTGACCCCATATAAGTAGTGCCTCCAAGTCTTTAATGCAAAAACAACCGCGCCTAATTCCAAATCATGCGTCGTATAATTTTGTTCGTGAATCTTCAATTGTCTAGACGCATAAGTAATCACCTTCGTTCGTTGCATTAATACACAACCGAGACCTTGCTTTGATGCATCACAATAAATCACAAAATCATCATTCCCTTCAGGCAATGACAATATAGGTGCCGTAGTTAGCTTTTTCTTCAATAACTGAAACGCTTTCTCTTGTTCATCATTCCATTCAAATTTCTTCCCTTTATGCGTTAATGCAGTCAAGGGTTTTGCTATTCTGGAAAAGTCTTGGATGAACCTTCTGTAGTAACCAGCTAGTCCTAAAAACTGGCGTATGTGTTTCGGAGTTTTCGGGGTTTCCCACTTTTTAACAGTTTCTATCTTTGCCGGATCCACCTTAATACCTTCTTTGTTCACTATGTGACCGAGGAATTGAACTTCTTCCAACCAAAATGCACACTTTGAAAACTTAGCGTACAATTCTTCCTTCCTCAATACTTCTAACACCTTTCTCAAATATTCACCGTGTTCTTGGTCATTCTTTGAGTAAATAAGTATGTCATCAATGAAAACAATGACAAACTTGTCAAGGTATGGTCCACACACTCGGTGCATAAGGTCCATGAACACAGCTGGTGCATTAGTTAAACCAAACGGCATGACCATAAACTCGTAATGACCGTAACGTGTTCTGAAAGCAGTCTTTGGAATATCATCTTCTTTCACCCGCATTTGATGATACCCGGAACGTAAGTCAATCTTTGAATAAACAGACGAGCCTTGTAGTTGATCAAATAAGTCATCGATTCTCGGTAGTGGGTAGCAGTTTTTGATGGTAAGTTTGTTCAACTCTCGGTAGTCGATACACAACCTGAATGTATCATCTTTCTTCTTGACAAACAAAACAGGAGCTCCCCACGGTGATGTGCTTGGTCGAATGAAACCACGCTCTAAAAGTTCTTGTAATTGGCTTTGTAGTTCTTTCATCTCGCTGGGTGCGAGTCTGTAAGGAGCACGAGCTATTGGTGCAGCTCCTGGTACAAGATCTATTTGAAATTCAACGGATCGATGTGGGGGTAATCCCGGTAATTCTTTCGGAAATACATCGGGAAATTCTTTTGCAATGGGAACATCATTGATGCTCTTTTCTTCAGTTTGTACTTTCTCGACATGTGCTAGAACAGCATAGCAACCTTTTCTTATTAGTTTTTGTGCCTTCAAATTACTAATAAGATGTAGCTTCGTGTTGCCCTTTTCTCCGTACACCATTAAGGGTTTTCCTTTTTCTCGTATAATGCGAATTGCATTTTTGTAACAAACGATCTCCGCTTTCACTTCTTTCAACCAGTCCATACCGATTATCACATCAAAACTCCCTAACTCTACTGGTATCAAATCAATCTTAAATGTTTCACTAACCAGTTTAATTTCTCAATTCCGACATATATTATCTGCTGAAATTAATTTACTATTTGCTAATTCGAGTAAAAATTTACTATCCAAAGGCGTCAATGGACAACTTAATTTAGCACAAAAATCTCTACTCATATAGCTTCTATCCGCACCCAAATCAAATAAAACGTAAGCAGATTTATTGTCAATAAGAAACGTACCCGTAACAAGCTCCGGGTCTTCCTGTGCCTCTGCCGCATTAATATTGAAAACTCTTCCACGGCCTTGTCCATTCGTGTTCTCCTGGTTCGGGCAATTTCTAATAATGTGGCCCGGTTTTCCACATTTATAACAAACTACATTGGCATAACTTGCTCCGACACTACTTGCTCCGCCATTACTTGTTCCGACACCATTTGTTCCTTTCGTTCTATTAACCCCTGGTCCGTAGACCTCACACTTCGCCGCGCTATGACCATTTCTTTTACACTTGTTGCAAAATTTGGTGCAGAACCCCGAGTGATACTTTTCACACCTTTGGAATAGCTGCTTCTGATTGTTGTTGTTGTTGCGGTTATTATTGTTGTTGGGATGATTGTTGTAGTTGCTGTTGCTGTTGTTGTTGTTGTTATAGTTGGGCCGTTTGTTGTAGTTGCGATTGATGTTGCGATTGTTGGGATAATTGTTGCGATTATTATTGTAATTGCTGTTGTTGTTGTATTGGTGATTCTTATCACCGTTTTCCTCCCACTTTCTTTTGACTTGCTTCACATTGGCCTCTTCAGCAGTCTGTTCTTTAATTCTTTCTTCAATCTGGTTCACTAGTTTGTGAGCCATTCTACATGCCTGTTGTATAGAGGCGGGCTCATGTGAACTTATATCTTCTTGGATTCTTTCCGGTAATCCTTTCACAAATGCGTCGATCTTCTCTTCCTCATCTTCGAATGCTCCCGGACACAATAGGCATAATTCTGTGAATCGTCTTTCGTACGTGGTAATATCAAATCCTTGGGTTCGTAACCCTCTAAGTTCTGTCTTGAGCTTATTGACCTCGGTTCTGGGACGGTACTTCTCGTTCATCAAGTGCTTGAATGCTGACCACGGTAGTGCGTACGCATCGTCTTGTCCCACTTGCTCTAGATAGGTATTCCACCATGTTAACGCAGAACCTGTGAAGGTATGCGTAGCGTACTTCACTTTTTCCTCTTCAGTACACTTACTTATGGCAAACACCGATTCGACCTTCTCGGTCCACCGTTTCAATCCGATCGGTCCTTCGGTTCCATCAAATTCCAAAGGTTTGCAGGCAGTGAATTCTTTGTAGGTGCATCCTACACGATTCCCTGTACTGCTAGATCCAAGGTTATTGTTGGTATGTAGCGCAGCCTGTACTGCGGCTATGTTTGAAGCTAGAAAAGTACGGAATTCTTCTTCATTCATATTCACGGTGTGTCGAGTAGTCGGTGCCATTTCCTTCAAAATAGTCAAATGGAACAAGTTAATCATACAGAATATTAAGAGTAGTTAATAGTATTTCGTAGCATAATATGAACTCATTTATAAAAGCTTTTTCTTCATATTAGCGTTTTATAAGTTTAAATTCGGGTAGTACCTACCCGTTAAGTTCATACTTAGTAGCTAATATACAATTCAACTACTACAATTCTATATGAAAAACTGATTATAATAATATTTCGCGTTCAAACTTTTATACAATATTTTATTAACTTACAATACCGCTTATTTTACATAAAGCATGAAATATAGCACACAATAACTTTGATACAAGATAGTTGTGAAGATAATTCTAGCTAGTACACAAGTCGTTCAGCAAAGGCAATAAAGACACGTAATTCATACGTCCAGAAACAAGTCATGCATTCTGGTTTTACTAGGACTACTTCCCATCCTTGGTCTTGTGCAACATAACTGTTATGGCCGTTAATAAGACAGCGTGTTGTAACGTCGTCAAAGGGACGAGGGTTACGTAATGTCCAACAGTCCCGTAATAATCTAAAAACCTCATTTCTTACCCCAATTACCGACTCCGTCACTTGTGGAACCGTTTTGTTTAATAGTTGTAGCCCGATGTTCTTGTTCTCACTTTGGTGAGAAGCGAACATTACTAATCCGTAAGCATAACATGCTTCTTTATGTTGCATGCTAGCCGCTTTTTCTAAATTACGAAGTCCAATATTCGGATATATTGAGTCAAAATAATTTCTTAACCCGTTGCGTAAAATAGCATTTGGGTTCCCCGCAATATATGCGTCAAAGTAAACACATCGTAACTTATGGGTTTCCCAATGTGATATCCCCCATCTTTCAAACGAAAGTCTCTTATAAACCAAGACATTCTTGGAACGTTCTTCGAATGTCTTACAAACTGATCTCGCCTTAAATAGTTGTGCCGAGGAATTCTGGCCGACTCTAGACAAGATTTCATCAATCATGTCTCCGGGTAGGTCTCTTAAAATATTGGGTTGTCTATCCATTTTGTGTTTTTAAACTGTAAAATAGACAAGAGTTAGATTCATAAAAAAATACTTATTAATACAAGCAATTTTTACATATATCATAAAGCATAAGAACACTATATTACATATATTACACCACACGAATACAACTGTCTTATTCCGACTCGCTCGTTTCTTCTTCTTCGGTTTTGGTTCGTTTTGCCAAGTTTCTAGGGATATATGATGTTCCCCTAATACGAGCCGTTATTTTCCACATTGGTTTAGAAAAACCTGGTGGTTTAGAGGTTCCCGGGTCATTGTTACAACTTAAGGACTTCGGGGGTTGACGATACATATAAAGTTCATCGGGGTTGGAATTAGATTTCTCTATTTTTATGCCCTTTCCCTTATTATTTTCTTTTGCCTTTTTAAATTCAGTTGGGGTAATTTCTATAACATCATCGGAATTCTCGTCGGAATCCGATTCATTGAAGAATTGGTAATCCTCCCAATATTTTGCTTCCTTGGCGGAAACACCATTGACCATAATTAACCTTGGTCGGTTGGTTGAGGATTTTCTTTTACTTAACCGTTTTATTATTTCCCCCACCGGTTCTATTTCTTCATCCGGTTCCGATTCTTCTTCCGGTTCCGATTCTTCTTCCGGTTCCGACTCTTCTCCCGGTTCCTCTTCGGGAACTTGTGAATCAGTCCACGCATCATTCCAATTTACATTTGACTCTTCATTATTATTAGGTGAGTCAATGGGACTTGTTCTAGAGGTAGACATCTATCACATAATATCAAACGCGTTAAGAGATTAATATATCACATAATATTCACATGTTAAAAATATATAGTTTCCAACAAAATTTGTTAAGCAATCATTTTTCAAGTAAACACGGTCGAAGTCCAGACTCACTAATGCATCCTAACAAACTCGATAAGACACACTAATGCAAAATTCTGGTTCTCTAAGACCAACGCTCGGATACCAACTGAAATGTCCCGTTCTTATTGATTAAAAACGTTCCATATTAATTGATTTCGTTGCGAGGTTTTGACCTCTATATGAGACGTTTTTCAAAGACTGCATTCATTTTTAAAACAAACCATAACCTTTATTTCATAAATAAAGGTTTAAAAAGCTTTACGTAGATTATCAAATAATGATAATCTAAAATATCCTGTTTACACACGACCATTACATAATGGTTTACAATACAAATATGTTACATCGAAATCAGTTTCTTGAATGCAGTTTTTACACAATATCATACAAACATGGACTCCAAATCTTGTCCTTATTTTAGTATGCAACAGCGAAAGCTCTTAATAATCACCTGAGAATAAACATGCTTAAAACGTCAACAAAAATGTTGGTGAGTTATAGGTTTAACCTATATATATCAAATCATAATAATAGACCACAAGATTTCACATTTCAATACACATCCCATACATAGAGATAAAAATCATTCATATGGTGAACACCTGGTAACCGACATTAACAAGATGCATATATAAGAATATCCCCATCATTCCGGGACACCCTTCGGATATGATATAAATTTCGAAGTACTAAAGCATCCGGTACTTTGGATGGGGCTTGTTGGGCCCGATAGATCTATCTTTAGGATTCGCGTCAATTAGGGTGTCTGTTCCCTAATTCTTAGATTACCAGACTTAATAAAAAGGGGCATATTCGATTTCGATAATTCAACCATAGAATGTAGTTTCACGTACTTGTGTCTATTTTGTAAATCATTTATAAAACCTGCATGTATTCTCATCCCAAAAATATTAGATTTTAAAAGTGGGACTATAACTCACTTTCACAGATTTTTACTTCGTCGGGAAGTAAGACTTGGCCACTGGTTGATTCACGAACCTATAACAACATATACATATATATCAAAGTATGTTCAAAATATATTTACAACACTTTTAATATATTTTGATGTTTTAAGTTTATTAAGTCAGCTGTCCTCGTTAGTAACCTACAACTAGTTGTCCACAGTTAGATGTACAGAAATAAATCAATAAATATTATCTTGAATCAATCCACGACCCAGTGTATACGTATCTCAGTATTGATCACAACTCAAACTATATATATTTTGGAATCAACCTCAACCCTGTATAGCTAACTCCAACATTCACATATAGAGTGTCTATGGTTGTTCCGAAATATATATAGATGTGTCAACATGATAGGTCGAAACATTGTATACGTGTCTATGGTATCTCAAGATTACATAATATACAATACAAGTTGATTAAGTTATGGTTGGAATAGATTTGTTACCAATTTTCACGTAGCTAAAATGAGAAAAATTATCCAATCTTGTTTTACCCATAACTTCTTCATTTTAAATCCGTTTTGAGTGAATCAAATTGCTATGGTTTCATATTGAACTCTATTTTATGAATATAAACAGAAAAGTATAGGTTTATAGTCGGAAAAATAAGTTACAAGTCGTTTTTTTAAAGGTAGTCATTTCAGTCGAAAGAACGACGCCTAGATGACCATTTTAGAAAACATACTTCCACTTTGAGTTTAACCATAATTTTTTGATATAGTTTCATGTTCATAATAAAAATCATTTTCTCTGAATAACAACTTTTAAATCAAAGTTTATCATAGTTTTTAATTAACTAACCCAAAACAGCCCGCGGTGTTACTACGACGGCGTAAATCCGGTTTTACGGTATTTTTCGTGTTTCCAGGTTTTAAATCATTAAGTTAGCATATCATATAGATATAGAACATGTGTTTAGTTGATTTTAAAAGTCAAGTTAGAAGGATTAACTTTTGTTTGCGAACAAGTTTAGAATTAACTAAACTATGTTCTAGTGATTACAAGTTTAAACCTTCGAATAAGATAGCTTTATATGTATGAATCGAATGATGTTATGAACATCATTACTACCTTAAGTTCCTTGGATAAACCTACTGGAAAAGAGAAAAATGGATCTAGCTTCAATGGATCCTTGGATGGCTCGAAGTTCTTGAAGCAGAATCATGACACGAAAACAAGTTCAAGTAAGATCATCACTTGAAATAAGATTGTTATAGTTATAGAAATTGAACCAAAGTTTGAATATGATTATTACCTTGTATTAGAATGATAACCTACTGTAAGAAACAAAGATTTCTTGAGGTTGGATGATCACCTTACAAGATTGGAAGTGAGCTAGCAAACTTGAAAGTATTCTTGATTTTATGTAACTAGAACTTGTAAAAAATATGAAGAACACTTAGAACTTGAAGATAGAACTTGAGAGAGATCAATTAGATGAAGAAAATTGAAGAATGAAAGTGTTTGTAGGTGTTTTTGGTCGTTGGTGTATGGATTAGATATAAAGGATATGTAATTTTGTTTTCATGTAAATAAGTCATGAATGATTACTCATATTTTTGTAATTTTATGAGATATTTCATGCTAGTTGCCAAATGATGGTTCTCACATGTGTTAAGTGACTCACATGGGCTGCTAAGAGCTGATCATTGGAGTGTATATACCAATAGTACATACATCTAAAAGCTGTGTATTGTACGAGTACGAATACGGGTGCATACGAGTAGAATTGTTGATGAAACTGAACGAGGATGTAATTGTAATCATTTTTGTTAAGTAGAAGTATTTTGATAAGTGTCTTGAAGTCTTTCAAAAGTGTATGAATACATATTAAAACACTACATGTATATACATTTTAACTGAGTCGTTAAGTCATCGTTAGTCGTTACATGTAAATGTTGTTTTGAAACCTTTAGGTTAACGATCTTGTTGAATGTTGTTAACCCATTGTTTATTATAACAAATGAGATGTTAAATTATTATATTATCATGGTATTATGATATATAATATATCTTAGTATGATGTATATACAGTTAAATGTCGTTACAACGATAATCGTTACATATATGTCTCGTTTCGAAATCATTAAGTTAGTAGTCTTATTTTTACATATGTATTTCATTGTTAATACACTTAATAATATATTTACTTATCATTTAACATAATTAACCAAGTGTATCAATATCTTAATATGATTCATATGTACCTAGTAAGACGTTGTTATAACGATAATCGTTATATATATCGTTTTCGAGTTTCTTAAATTAATAGTCTCATTTTTATGTATATAACTCATTGTTAAAATACCTAATGAGATACATACTTATAATAAAAACATGTTAACTATATATATAACCATATATATGTCATCGTATAGTTTTTACAAGTTTTAACGTTCGTGAATCACCGGTCAACTTGGGTGGTCAATTGTCTATACGAAACATATTTCAATTAATCAAGTCTTAACAAGTTTGATTGCTTAACATGTTGGAAACACTTAATCATGTAAATATCAATCTCAATTAATATATATAAACATGGAAAAGTTCGGGTCACTACACAAAGGAACCTTACCACAATGCAAACGGTGCTACAAACACCACACTGGGTATTGCAATGTTGTCTGCGAGAAGTGTCAACGGGCTGGGCATATCGAAAAAGACTGCAAGGTCACCACTTTGAATGGGAAGCCGAATACCAATGGACCTAAGAAGTGCTACGAATGCGGGCAGACGGGCCATTTCAGAAATGCGTGCCCAAACAAGCGAAAAGATGGCGGGCCACCCCGTGGTAGAGCTTTTAATGTTAATGCAAGGGATGCACGCGATAACCCCGACTTGGTAACAGGTATATTCACAATCAACAATCTTTTAGCTTCTGTCTTGTTTGATACTGGTGCGGATAGAAGTTATGTATGTAGACATTTTTGCGATAAGATTAATTGGTCATTAGTCCCGTTAAAAGAGAGTATGCTTGTCGAGGTCGCCAATGGAAAACTTGAGAAAGTTGACCATATTAGTCGTGGAGCTATTATCAACATAGCTGGTGCAGATTTCGAAATTGATTTGATACCTATCAAACTGGGAAGCTTTGACGTGATCGTTGGTATGGATTGGTTGAGCAAGATAAAGGCCAATATTATCTGTGGAGATAAAGCACTTCGCATACCACAAGGAGATGGCGAACCACTGATCATCTATGGAGAGAGATGTACCTCGAAGTTGAACCTCATTAGTTGCGTGAAAGCGCAAAAGATTATGAAGAAGGGACGTTTTGCTATCCTAGCACATGTGAAAGCGGTAGAAACTGAGGTGAAGAGCGTGAACGACGTTCGAATTGTTAACGAATTTTCTGACGTCTTCCCAGAGGAATTTCCTGGATTGCCACCGCAGAGAGCAGTAGAGTTTCAGATTGATTTAGTGCCAGGAGCAGCACTTGTAGCTCGCGCACCTTATAGACTCGCACCTTCCGAGATGCAAGAATTATAGAGTCAACTACAAGAGCTACTTGATCGAGGATTTATCCAACCAAGTTTCTCGCCTTGGGGCGCACCGGTTCTGTTTGTGAAGAAGAAGGATGGATCCTTCCGTATGTGTATCGACTACCGTGAACTCAACAAATTGACTATCAAGAATCGGTATCCTCTTCCACGAATTGACGATCTTTTGATCAACTACAAGGATCGAGTGTCTACACAAAGATCGATTTGCGATCCGGATATCACCAACTGAGGGTGAAGGAAAGTGACGTGATGAAGATGCATTTAGAACTCGTTATGGTCATTATGAGTTTCTCGTGATGCCATTCGAATTGACCAATGCACCTGCCGTGTTCATGGACCTCATGAATCGTGTCTGCAAGCCGTACTTGGATAAGTTTGTTATTGTCTTTATAGATGATATCCTCATCTACTCTAACAGCGAAGAAGAACATGAGCAACACCTCCGACTAGTGCTTGAGCTCCTGAGACAAGAGCAACTTTACGCCAAATTCTTCAAGTGTGAATTTTGGTTGAAGGAAGTTCAATTTATGGGTCATGTTGTGAGCGACCAGGGTATCAAAGTTGATCCCACCAAGATTGAAGCCATCAGCAAGTGGGAGACCCCCACTACTCCGACGCATATTCGCCAATTTTTAGTTCTCACCGGTTATTACCGAAGGTTTATCGAAGGATTTTCTCTGATTGCGCGTCCTTTGACCGTGCTGACTCACAAGGGTAAGAAGTTCATTTGGAAACCCACACACGAATCAGCATTTCAAACTTTGAAGAAGAAGTTAACCTCCGCACCTATCCTATCACTTCCCGAAGGCAGTGACGACTTTGTTGTTTATTGTGATGCATCGAAGAGTGGTTTTGGTTGTGTTCTGATGCAACGATCAAAGGTTATTGCCTATGCCTCCCGCCAATTGAAGATTCACGAGCGGAACTACACTTCACGATCTTGAACTTGGAGCCGTTGTCTTTGCGCTTAAATTATGGCGACACTATTTGTATGGAACTAAGAGCACTATCTTCACCGATCACAAGAGCCTCCAACACATCTTCGATCAAAAGCAACTGAATATGAGACAGCGTCGATGGATCGAGACGCTCAACGACTACGATTGTGAACTCCGTTATCACCCTGGCAAGGCCAATGTTGTAGCTGACGCTTTGAGCCGAAAGGAGAGGACGGCACCTCTTCGTGTTAGGGCTCTGAACATCACCATTCATTCGAATCTCAACAGCCAGATCAGGTAGTCCAAGATGAGGCTCTCAAGGAGGAGAATATATCTCACGAACATTTGAACATACTTGTCTCTCGATTCGAGGTTAGGGAGTCTGGACTCCGATGTTATGCCGGAAGAATTTGGGTACCTTGTTATGGAGATCTACGGAACCTTATACTTGATGAAGCCCACAAGTCGAGATATTCTATTCATCCTGGAGCGGGCAAAATGTACCACGACCTTAAAGAACAGTATTGGTGGCCGAATCTTAAGAAGGACGTCGCGACTTATGTTGGTAAGTGTTTGACTTGCTCGAAGGTTAAATCCGAGCATCAGAGACCTTCTGGTTTACTTCAACAGCCGAAGATCCCACAATGGAAGTGGTAAAGGATCACAATGGATTTTATCACCAAGCTGCCAAAGACGGTGGGCGGATACGATACTATTTGGGTAATTGTTGACCGCCTTACCAAATCTGCACACTTCCTAGCGATGAAGGAAACTGATACAATGGAAAGACTTGCTCAATTATACATCAAGGAGGTTGTATCTCGTCACGGTGTACCTTTATCGATCATCTCCGATCGCGATCCCCGTTTTGCCTCTAGATTTTGGCGCTCTTTACAAGAAGCCATGGGAACTCGTCTCGATATGAGTACTGCTTATCATCCTCAGACTGACGGGCAAAGTGAGCGAACGATTCAGACCTTGGAGGACATGCTGCGTGCATGTGTCATTGATTTCGGAAAGGCCTGGGAAAGGCATTTGCCACTCGCCGAATTCTCGTACAACAACAGTTATCACTCGAGCATTAATGATGCACCTTTTGAAGCGTTGTATGGCCGTAAGTGCTGATCTCCTATTTGTTGGGCTGAAGTAGGCGAAAAGCAAATCACCGGACCCGAGGTAGTCCACGAAACGACGGAGAAGATTGCTCAGATTCAAGCTAGACTTAAGACTGCCCGTGATCGTCAAAAGAGTTATGCCGATCTTAAACGTAAAGACTTTGAATTCAACGTTGGTGATCGTGTTATGTTGAAAGTTGCACCTTGGAAAGGTGTGATTCGTTTTGGAAAACGTGGAAAGTTGAACCCACGATACATTGGTCCTTTTGAAATCTTGGAACGTGTTGGACCCGTTGCATACCGTTTGAATCTACCAGCACAATTGAGCTCAGTTCATCCTACCTTCCACGTGTCAAACTTGAAGAAGTGCCTTGCGGCACCGGAACTTATCATACCACTGGAAGAACTTACAATTGACGACAAACTCCACTTTGTGGAAGAACCTGTTGAAATTATGGATCGTGAGATCAAAACTTTGAAAAGCAACAAGATTCCGATCGTTCGAGTACGATGGAATGCCAAACGAGGACCTGAGTTTACTTGGGAGCGAGAGGATCAAATGATGCGGAAGTATCCTCACCTTTTCCCGACTCCTCCATCTACCTCAGCTTAAATTTCGGGACAAAATTTTCTTTAACAGGTGGGTAATGTAACGACCCTGGATTTTTCAACGTTTATTTATTAATAATTATTATTGTTAATACGTGTGATTAAACGAATGTATGTAATTACATTTACATGTTGCCATGATTGCCCGTACTTGACTTTTAAGTGCCCGAAATGTCTTTGTGACACACGAAACTTCACGAATAATATTTTTAGATATTATTTACATTCATGATTAAGTTTATTAATCATTTTAATTAACTAAAGTTGTTAGTTAATTACATGGGCTTTTATTGGACTTATTTGTTAATTTATTGAACTTGGGCTTTGATTAATGTTGTGGACTCTTGATATTGGGCTTCCAAGCCCACCCTACATTTTAAATGGACTTAATTAGCCCATAAACTTGTAAGTAGTACTTGTACATGGAAACTAGTTAGTTACTTCATTAAGAATCTAGTTACCTTATAATCCCCATGAGACCACATCTAATATCCATCTTTTGTAAGCTTTTCATGCTAATAACCAACAAACACTCCCCATCTCCCTCCCATGCTGCTGACCGCCAGCTTAGTGGCCCTTTAGGGGTGTTTTTGTTTCAAATTTTCCATTATATTATTCACTAGAACACTCTCATTTCACACACACACAATTACTTGTAATTTCTCTCAACTTTTTCTCTCTTTTCTCTCTAGTTTTGGTAAGTAACTTGAGCATCTCTTCCTTCTTTTTTTCTTGCCAAAACCGTGGCCCAACAACCCACAATCATCATCATCTTTTGTTACTTGTTGTTGTTAGTTGTTACATGTAATTGTTAGTTGTTCTTTACTAGTTACAAGATCAAACTTACTAGTTTGATTCTTCATAATATCTTGTATTTATCAAGAATACTCAAGAACATAACTTACTAGTTATGGTTCTACATATACTTTCTTAAAAGATTGCAAGTTCATGTGTTGATTAAACTCATACTTGAAGTTCATGAAGTAAATTTTAAAGTTTACTTTCTAAAGATCAAACTTTGGTTTGAATCTTTAAAGTATGAACAACCATGAACAAATTACATGTTTACTTAGTTTACTTCTTCTTGCACTTTACTTTCATGTAATTAGTTTAAATGGTCAAGTACTACAAGTTAGTCTTGATCTCATTAATCTTGAACTAAAAGTTAACCTTGAAAGTTCAAGAACACACAAATAAGTTTTCTTTAAATATAACTTTGTATACTTATGCTTGATCTAGACTTTTGAGTCTTGGATCTTCAAGATCTAACTAAGAACTATGTTCTATATTTTAAGATCTTGATTAGTTAGCTTACTTTCAAGTTTAGAGTTCAATATTTCTATTATAGTTCATGTAAGTGTCAAACCTAAGACTTTGATGTAACTTTGGTTCATCAAACTACATGCAACTCTTAAGTGAGTTGTGCTTCATGTCTTAGACTTGCACTAGGGTTATGATGGTCAAGACTTGGTTAAGATGATGTAGATACATCAATGAGTTGTACACTTGAAGCTATATGCATCAAGGATGAGAACCATGATGAACATCAAGCACCAAGACCACCAGAACTCACTTAAACTTACTGTTTCTGTCCAAACCCTACTGACCTGCTGTTTCTGTAACATACCAGTAGACCTGGGCTGTTGTGTCTATGATTTTAAAATATATCATTTCAAGTAGATAACTTTTCATATAGGACTCGCCTTAATCCGAGTTACGGTTTAGGATTTATGGCCCTCCGATCGTCACTAGGTCCTTTTAACGTTGTGCAGAAATTTCAGACCTACTCGCACTTAAACCGTCACCACGGTTAAACAAAGACGAGTTTGCTTCTGTAAATTTTACCACACTTAAAGGACTCATATATGGAGCCATGGCCACTGGTCTCACCTTAATTCAGTAAGGGTAGAGGCCGTGGTGACTGATCAAAGTCAGCTTTTGTTTTAAACTACTTTCATAAACGAAACTCACTTTACGCCTTTTGTTTGATGATGAATGATGATGACCCTTAAGACCTTATTTACATACTTTTAAACCTATTAAGACGATTTACTGACTTAGTACTATTTGCCTTAGGTTGAGGACCTTCGGACCGATTACTTGCACACCTTTTTCCGAACCGATTTTACGACTACATTATCATTGTGAGTTATAGCATTCCCTTTTTACTTTAAACTTATTTTGGGAACTGAGAATACATGCGGATTTTATGTTTTACATACTAGGCACGAGTACTTAAACTTATATATGTGTGGGTTATACAACGGCATAAACATTCCCTTTAGCTCGGTAACGTTTAATCATTGGTTTTTGAACCGTGAACGCGAATCTTAGATATGGATCCATAGGGTTTGACATCCCCACTCGGGATAGTCGCGCTAGCATTTAACGAGTGTTTAATACTTCATAGACATACGCACTTGCCAAGTGTACTTTCAGGGGGTATAAACGTTAAGTTAGTTACCAAGTGCCCACGGTTAACATATACTTTATCATACTGTTTTGAAACGCTCTTTGTAGCACTGAAATCTCGTGGCCTACCTTACTTACTGTTATACTTAAACTATAGCTCACCAACCTTTGTGTTGACGTTTTTAAGCATGTTTTTCTCAGGTGCTTGAGGTTAGCTTCCGCTGTGTACTAGTCATGCTGTAGACACCCGCTGCTCTAGAGATGTCCTGCATGAACGTTTACTTTTGCATTCATAACTTTACTACTTTTGAAACTATGCTTGTAACGACCATTGGGGTCACACACACTTATTTATTTGCTTCTGTTTATTGAAGCACGCTTTTGATGTAAAACATTCGACGTCGGTTATGACGTCACCTTTTAATCATGAATGCAACTTGCTTTGAAAATGCATATAGTACTTAACCTTGTAATGATCCTGTTGTTGATGATTCGTACACGATGGTTTTGTACGGGGCATCACAGGATCCGTTAGGTTGACAACCTCACCCACTATAAAAACTGTGGTGCATTTATTTTGAACATTAAATACATTTGAACAAGTGTATAACATTTTACGAGGTAAGGCGGGTATAGTGGCTTCTATACTCGGGTCATTGCTAGTATTCAGGTGCTCAGATTATGCAAACAATAAAATCTCGTGGTCAAGGAAACTAAACTATTTTTCTGATAACTGTTTTTGTTCAGACACTGTTACATTACTTTAAACTTGTAGATTCACCAACATTATTTGTTGATCTGTTTTTGCGTGTTGTTATTCTCAGGTCCTTAAGAGAAAGGCTTCCGCTGTGTTTGCTGCATGTCTGGCCGTGGAGTCAGCATTTGATTTAATGAACATTATTTACTTTCGCATTTAAAACTTTTATACTGTTTAAATACTGTTGTCTTGTAGTTACGATCATAACAGTGTTTCTATTTTGGGATATTTGACTTATATTTTTGAAAGTTAATTTTTAATAAAATTAAATGCGATTGCTTTAAATGTCTCATATAGAGGGCTTAACTGTTAACTGTGGGACCTGGATTAACACGCCGTCAGATGGTAATTTGGCGGGGTGTTATAGTTGGTATCAGAGCTAATGGTTCGTAGGGAAACTAGGACTTGCATTAGTGTGTCTGATTTGGTCATTAGGACACCTTGATGAGTCTAGACTACGACCGGGACTTAGTCATTACATGAGTACTTTGTGACTAACGTTATTTACATGACTAATCTGTTTCGTATGTGTTCTTGTACTATGAGTTAGATGTCACGGGATTCAGGAAACAGTAGCAGCGACTCCAGTGTGGCTGAGGTGAATGCTCCTGCCCCAGCACCTGCTCCGCATCAGATACCTAACCATCCCGTGAACCTTTATGCATTGGATTTGGTTCATACTAACCGTAACAGAGATATTGTTGATCGTGTTAACGCTTTGAGCGATATTGCTAGGACATATCCGCACCCCGATGATCTTGATAGGTTGGAGGAAAGGGTCACAGGTATAAATACTTATACGTACGAGGCTGAAGCGAGGTTTGTGGAGATGGCGAGATTGATAGTAGCCTTGACTGTCAGGGTGGCTGCGTTGGAGGCGGAACATAATAGGCCTAGGAATGATGGACCTGCCTCCCATACCCGACAGAAGAGGAAGTGAAGGGTCGTTGACCATGAGCTTCTTTTCCTTTTTCATCTGCCATACTTTCTTTAATTGATTATATACGACTTACCGAGTGTTATAAACCGGGCTACTAGTACATTATGTTTATTGTTTGGTTTACTACTTTGGAATTTGGTTTATCACTTTAGGATTTTATTTATATTAATGGTGGATTATGCTATTAGTAACTATTATCTTCTATTGCATGCGGTATTATTCTATATTTAGTAACTTTGTATGATAGTAATACTTGTGTTACGTTACACTACTACTATTGTCATTAATGTTACTACTTAGTGCTACTACCACTACTATCACTACATAACACTAGTACCACTACTACTACCACTAGTGTTACTACTATCACCACTATCACTACTTACACTACTTCTCACTACTAGCGAATCTTTTCGTACTATTATTTACTAGTCTTTAACACTCGTTGCTAGTATATTTTCATATATATATATATATATATATATATATATATATATATATATATATATATATATATATATATATATATATATATATATATATATATATATAGCGTTGTTTTGACACTGACCTGGTGTGTTTTTCTGTGTTAAAGATGCCTCCGAAGGAATCAACCGCCGCCCAAATCAGGAGAATGGTCGCCCAAGGAATCGCGGCTGAAAGAGCTGAACTACTGAGAGAATTCAACAACGCTCAAAACAGTAATGATCGTGGTGGTTCGAGCAACACCAATGGGAACGGCACTCAAGGCCGTAATGGATGTTCTTACAAAACATTCACTAGTTGCAACCTGCATTCTTTCAACAGAATGGAGGGACCAGTTGGTCTCACTAGGTGGTTTGAGAAGCTCGAGTCGGTTTTCCGCATTAGTGGGTGTAATGATAACGACAGGGTAGGCTTTGCAACCGGCACACTGGCAGACAGTGCGCTCACCTGGTGGAACAACTATGCTCAATCCCTGGGTCATGATCAGGCTTATGCCCTACCTTGGGACACTCTGAAGCAAATAATGATAGAGGAGTATCGTTCGAGGAACGAGATTAAGAAAATGAAACGCGAGTTCTGAGGGCTGAAGTTAGTAGGCAACGATCTCACCGCCTATAACAAGAGGTTCTTTGAGCTGGCGTTAATGTGTCCTGAAATGGTTACTCTGGAAAGGCGTAAGGTGGAACTGTACATTGAAGGTCTGAGTGAGAATATTCAAGGCGGGGTCACTACTTCAAAACCCGCAAACGTGCAGGAAGCTATTGACATGGCTAGTTTGCTATTGGATCAGATTGCCCAAAGAGGGAAGGGCACTACAGTGAATGAGAATAAGTCAAACGATGGTAAGAGGAAGTGGAACGGTGGTCAGGACAAGAATTTTAATCAACAGCCGTTCAAAAAGTAAGATTCTTATCGCAACGACACTGGAATCACATGAACCAACTCCGGGTATAAGGGCAAAAAGCCACAATGTCTGAAGTGTGGCAAGCATCATATTGGAAACTGTTCTGTTCTAAATTGTGACCGTTGTAAGAAGTTTGGTCATTTGTTAAAAGATTGCAAGGTTAATCTCAATGGCAACACCAACAACAGCAGCACTGCAAGTAACGCAAACAATGCTAATAATGGTAAGAACTGTTATGATTATGGACAGCCGAGTCATTTCAAGAAGTACTGTCCTAAGAACAACAATGGGAATGCTCGAGGCAGGGCATTCAACATCAATTCTGTGGAAGCTCGTGATGAACCGAAACTAGTCATGAGTACGTTTTCACTCGATGATCAACCTGTTTATGTTTTGTTTGATACTGGCGCCGATAGAAGTTTTATATCTAAGGATATTTGTCACAATGTTAAGAAACCTATTTCTTCCTTAGATAACGTGTATTCCATAGAACTAGGAAATGGTAACTTGATGAGAGCTGATAAGATTTATCGTGATTAGGTATGGCAATGGATACCCGATCCAGTGGATATTCATCCGATCCACCCGATTATTCGTGGATATGGATGATCTAAATGGATATGGATATGGATATGGATGAAAAAATTTCATCCATGGATGAACCCGCTTTCACCCGAAATAATTAAATATATAAATTTATCACTTAAATTAGTATCATTTATGTAGTGATATTTCATTAATTATATTCATATTAATCTTTCTTTATATTTTCTCTAAAAATATAACTTTCTTCTTATATTTTGGTTTGTTTAAATAATCAAATGCATTTATCTTACGTTGGTGGTTCAAATGTGATTTCATGTAACTAAAAGTAAGCAACTTACATGTCGATATCTTTACACGTTTAATAGGTTATCTATTGAATATTTGTTATATAGATTAGTAAAATGTGACTTTCGGTCGCATAAACTATTAAAAATATTACTTTTGATCGTATATAGTGAACCACCGCTTATAATTGATAAAAATAAAATAAATTTAAACGGGTATGGATAATTATCCATTAACCCGCTTCATCCGACGGATATGGATATGGATGGATGAAAAGTAAAAAAAATAAATGGATATGGATATGGATACGGCCTCACCCGATCCATATCCGATCCATTGCCATCCCTAATCGTGATTGTACTTTGACATTAGAAAGTAAGCCTTTTAGCATTGATGTGATACCTATTAAACTGGGAAGTTTTGACCTTGTGGTTGGAATGGACTGGTTAGCTGATAACAAAGCCGAGGTGGTTTGTGACCTAAAGGCTATTCGTATTCCTATTGCTGACGGTGAACCTATGATAATTTATGGTGAAAAGAATGGTTCACATTTACATCTCATTGACTGCTTGAAAGTCCAGAAGTATGTGAGAAAGGGATGTATCGCGTTCTTGGCTCATGTAAGCCAAATTGTACCAGAAGAAAGGAGACCCGAAGACGTACCTATAGTTAAGGAATTTCTTGAAGTTTTTCCGGAGGATTTACCTGGTCCCCTACCGCATCGAGAAATTGAGTTTCAGATAGACTTAGTGCCAGGAGCGGCACCGGTGGCTCGCGCACCGTACAGACTCGCACCCCTAGAGTTTGAAGAGTTGTCTAGTCAATTGCAAGAGTTGTTAGACAAGGGATTTATTCGACCGAGTTCTTCACCTTGGGGAGCTCCAGTCTTGTTTGTTAAAAAGAAAGATGGGTCGATGAGATTGTGTATCGACTACAGAGAATTGAACAAGTTGACAATCAAGAATCGGTATCCGCTACCGAGGATTGATGACTTATTTGATCAGCTGCAGGGATCCAGTTATTATTCGAAGATTGATTTGAGATCTGGGTATCACCAATTGAGAGTCAAAGAAGCTGATGTCTCGAAGACAGCGTTTAGAACACGTTATGGACATTATGAGTTTACAGTGATGTCGTTTGGTTTGACGAACGCACCAGCAGTGTTCATGGACCTCATGAACCGTGTGTGTAAGCCATACCTAGATAAATTCGTCATTATGTTTATTGATGATATATTGGTGTACTCCAAGAACCGAGAAGAGCACGAGCAGCATCTACGTTCGATATTGACTATGCTTAGAGAAGAGCAGTTATATGCAAAGTTCTCTAAGTGTGACTTTTGGTTACCAGAAGTACAGTTTCTTGGCCATGTTGTAGGGGCCAATGGAATACAGGCCGATCCAGCAAAGATTGAGTCGGTTAAGAATTGGGAAACTCCAAAGACGCCAACCCAGATTAGGCAATTTTTGGGTCTAGCTGGTTACTACAGAAGATTCATTGAAGGGTTCTCTAAGATCGCCCGACCATTAACCGCATTGATACATAAGGGCAAGAAGTTTGAGTGGTCAGAACCGCAAGAGACTGCATTTCAGTTGTTGAAGGGGAAGTTAACAACTGCACTAGTATTGTCTCTACCCGAGGGAAGTGAAGATTTTGTTGTTTATTGTGATGCCTCACGTCAAGGAATGGGTTGCGTGCTTATGCAACGAAACAAGGTTATTGCTTATGGATCGCGTCAGTTAAAGATTCATGAGCAGAACTACACTACGCACGACCTTGAGTTAGGAGCTGTTATCTTTGCACTTAAAATGTGGAGACACTACCTGTTTGGAATCAAGTTCACTATCTTCACTGACCATAAGAGTTTACAGCACATATTCGATCAGTAACAGCTCAACATGAGACAACGACGTTGGATGGAACTACTTAACGATTATAACTGCGAACTTCAATACCATCTGGGCAAGGCGAATGTTGTGGCGGATGCCTTAAGCAGAAAGGAGCGAGAGAAACCTCTTAGGGTTAAAGCGCTTAACATAGTTGTCCGTACGAATCTCACATCACAAATCCGCGAAGCACAACAAGAAGCTAAGAAACAAGAAAATGTCGATGTTGAATTTCTCAGAGGAATGGATAAGAAATTTGACATCAAGTAGAACGGAACACGGTACTTTGCTAACTGAATTTGGGTACCAAAGTTTGGTGGATTGAGAGAACTAGTTTTGGAGGAAGCACACAAGTCGAGATACTCAATTCATCCGGGATCAGATAAAATGTACCAAGATTTGAAGGCGTTTTATTGGTGGCCAAATTTGAAAGCTGACATTGCTACCTATGTCGGGAAGTACTTGACTTGCGCTAAAGTCAAGGCTGAGCATCAGAAGCCATCAGGATTATTAACTCAACCAGAGATTCCCCAGTGGAAGTGGGAAGGTATTTCCATGGACTTCATTACGAAACTACCAAGAATGGCGGGAGGTCACGATACTATTTGGGTTATCATGGATCGTCTCACTAAGTTCGCACACTTCTTACCGATAAGGGAAACTGATAAAATGGAGAAGTTGGCTCAGATCTACATTAAGGAAGTCGTCTCTAGGCATGGAGTGCCTATATCTATTATATCCGACCATGACAGCAGATTTACTTCCAGGTTTTGGCAATCATTACAGAAAGCAGTAGGGACCTGTTTAGATATGAGTACAGCATATCACCCCCAGACGGATGGCCAGAGTGAACGAACTATTCAGACTTTTGAGGACATGTTGAGAGCGTGTGTTATTGATTTCGGAAACGGATGGGATAAATATTTACCACTGGTTGAGTTCTCGTACAATAACAGCTACCATGCGAGCATTAAAGCTGCATCTTTCGAAGCATTGTGTGGAAGGAAGTGTAGATCTCTCGTTTGTTAGAGCGATTTGGGAGACAGTCAGTTGACAGGTCCTGAGATTATTCAGGAGATAACTGAGAAAGTCTTACAGATTCAGGAATGACTGAGAATGGCGAGAAGTCATCAAAAGAGTTACGTCGATATTAGATGGAAGGACATAGAGTTCCAAGTTGGTGACAAGGTTATGCTTAAGGTATCACCTTGGAAGGGTGTTGTACGATTTGGGAAACGAGGTAAACTGAGTCCTAGATATGTTGGACCATTTGAGATAACTGAAAGAGTTGGACCGGTAGCTTACAGATTGGAATTGCCACAAGCACTTAGCGGTATTCATGACGTTTTCCATGTATCCAATCTAAAGAAGTGCCTAGCCGATGGTAATTTGATTATTCCTTTAGAGGAACTACATATCGACGACAAACTTCATTTCATTGAGGAACCTGTTGAAATCTTGGGCCGTGAGGTCAAACAGTTGAAGCAAAGCAGAATTCCTATCGTTAAAGTTCGGTGAAACGCGAGAAGAGGACCAGAGTTCACGTGAAAGCGTGAAGACCAGTTGTTTCCCGAGGAAACTACTTCAGAGGACGATCACTAAAATTTCGGGACGAAATTTTCAATAACAGGTGGGTAATGTAACAACCCTGATTTTTCCGTTACTTCCGTTAACCTTCCGTTAGTTTATTTAACGGTGATTATTTAACTTTTATGTGTTTATGTGTAATAAATACATACTTGATCTTCGTAGGGTTACAATAATTAATATGGGTTGGTATTAATTCAAATAAATATTTCGGATAATGAAATACGATAAAAACGATACGATTCTGATAATAGCTTTTTGAGCAATGAAACGCTCGGGTTTATTTTAATAATTAATTTTACTAATTATTAACTTTTTAAAATATTTAATTTATTGGGTTTTTAATAAATTAAGCGATTGGTTGCGTTTAACGATCGGGTTAGCGTTTCGGGCCTTCGGTACGACTAAACGACACTTAAAACGAACCATGATTACACGGGATTGCAAAACGAGAGCCCGGGGATACCCCATGGGGCCCAATCGGTCGACCCCTCCCGCATACCCCCTTAAATTTCAATTTTTGTAAGTTTAGGGGCTTATGTGCTAATTGTTTAAACTAGGGTTAGTATAAATAGAAGTATTAACCTAAAAATAAATAAAACCCTCACAATTAAAAAGCTGCAGTCGATCCCTCCTTGCTCCCTCCCCATCGTCGACCATCATCACCATCACCATACCATCAATTTTCAATTTTTGATAAAACCTCAAGAACAAACGTTGCAATTCTCGATCTCCTCTACGCGTTGGTATAATTCTTTTAGCGATCTAAGGTTGCATTACTCGGCAATAAACCATACAAGTTAATTGTTCACTCTTCAATCCGAGCTTTATTCAAAGGTGAGTCTACAGTCCCGCTTTTTACATGTTTTCAGGGATGAGAATACACGCTGTTATACTTACATTTTCAAATGCTTTTGTATTGACATGAGAACTATATAAGCATATTGAGTTTGTTCAAAAAGCCTCTAGCTTGAATACTTTTAATACCATCGGTGTAAGCACAATTTAGATGGACGGATCCGTTAGGTTGACAACCTCACCCACTATAAAAACTGTGGTGCATTTATTTTGAACATTAAATACATTTGAACAAGTGTATAAAATTTTTCAAGGTAAAGCGGGTATAGTGGCTTCTATACTCGGGTCATTGCTAGTATTCAGGTGCTCAGATTATGCAAACAATAAAATCTCGTGGTCAAGGAAACTAAACTATTTTTCTAATAACTGTTTTTTTCAGACACTGTTACATTACTTTAAACATGTAGATTCACCAACATTATTTGTTGACCTGTTTTTGCGTGTTGTTATTGTTAGGTCCTTAAGAGGTAGGCTTCCGCTATGTTTGATGCATGTCTGGCCGTGGAGTCAGCATTTGATTTAATGAACATTATTTACTTTCGCATTTAAAACTTTTATACTGTTTAAATACTGTTGGCTTGTGGTTACGATCACAACAGTGTTTCTATTTTGGGATATTTGACTTATGTTTTTGAAAGTTAATTTTTAATAAAATTAAATGCGATTGCTTTAAAAGTCTCATATAGAGGGCGTAACTGTTAACTGTGGGACCTGGATTAACATGCCGTCAGATGGTAATTTGGCGGGGTGTTATACAGTCCATGAAGGATAATCAAGTATGAGACCTGGTTGATCTTCTACCCAATTGTAAGACAATGAGGTAAAAATGGGTCTTCAAAGGAAGACTGATATGGACGGTAATGTAAACACCTTTAAAGCTCGATTGGTGACAAAAGGTTATGATGAAAGTTTTTCACCAGTCGCGAGCCTTAAAACAATTAGGATACTTATTGCCATGGTTACCTTTCATGATAATAAAATATGGCTAATGGATGTCAAAACCGCTTTCCTAAATGGCGACCTAAGCGAGGACGTATATATGGTTCAGCTGGAAGGGTTTATGAATCCTAAGCATCCTAATAAAGTATGCAAGCTTCTAAAATCCATTTATGGATAAAAGCAAGCATCCAGGAGCTAGAATCTTAAGTTTAATGAGAAAATCAAAGTGTTTAATTTTTCTCAAAACCAAGATAAGTCCTGAGTTTACATTAGAGCTAGTGGGAGCAAAATAGTCTTCTTGATCTTATATGTTGATGACATATTACTTATTAGAAATAACATTCCAACTTGCAAAATGTCAAGTCTTGGCTTGTAAAATGTATTTCCATAAAGCATCTTGATGAAGCTACTTATATTATTGGAATGAGGATCTATACAATAGATCCATTGGCTTATTGGTTTGAATCAAAGTACATACATTATCTTGCAGAGATTTAGCATGCAAAACTCCAAGCATGGAGCTTTGCCAATGCAAAAAGGCATAATCATGAGAAAGTCTCAAAAGTCCTATCATAGCAGATGAGATGAGACAAATGAAATGTATCACATATGCTTCGGCTATATGATCCATTATGTATGCCATGATATGTACTATACTCGATGTTTTGTTAGTTTTGAGTTTGATGAGTCATTGTCAACATAATCCAGGTGAAGTACATTGGATTATTGTTAAGAATATTCTTTAGTATTTGCAGAGTACTAATGGTATGTTCTTGATTTATGGTGGTTTGAAAGAAGAGTTAAGTATTAAGTTTTATACTGATTCTAGTTTCCAAACTGATCAAGATGATTTTCGATCCAGTCACGTTGTTTCTTTGTCATGATGGGTAAGACAGTTGATTGGAAGAGCTCTAGCAGAGCACTGTTGAATAATCTACAACAAAAGCAGAATACATTGTTGACTGAGAAGCTGCTCAGAAAGCTGTCTGGATAAGGAAGTTTGTTGTTATACTCAGAGTAGTACACAACATTTAATCTTCTATAATATGTACTGTGATAGCTCGAGTGTTAATATACTTTCGAAAGAATCACATATACATAAAAGTATCTGGCACATTCTTCAAAAGTTTTACTACATTAATTAAGTCATTAAGAGGAATGATATTAGTATTCTTAAAGGTTCATACAAATGATAATGTGGCTGACCCGTTCATGAAACCCATGATGCACAACAAGCATGATGATCATTCTAGTAATACTGGACTTCGTTATGCTGCTGATCTTTTTCATTTGTAATTTAGTATTTGGATATTTTTGGAACATTAAGCAGTTTTATATTAATGAATTGATATATAGTTGGTATGATCATTTTCATTTATATCATTGTATTCTATATTAGCATGTTTAATCCATGAATAATTGTTGATTATTCAAAATCTCCATAATCGATTATGTTATGGGAATAACATGAATTAAGATTAATATGAAATTTTGGTTATATTCATTGATGATGAATAGTTAACTTGTTGAGACCAAAATTCGTATGTATTCATTGATGATGAATATTGGAATGACCCAACCATGAGATGTCACTACATGGATCGCAGTCAGTAGTGAATCTTTTAGTGATTATGTCTTTGTGTCCTTAGACTTGAGATGCACGCCCGTCTTGATGAGTGTAGCATTGTATTTTGATATGGTTAAATGTTGTCCTGAATAAGGCTGTTATAAAGGCCATTATTGGGTATAATGTAAAGCTCGTGATAGACACGTGTATGCAATATAGGATTTGTTTCTCTAAAATGTTTGGAGTTAGATACTTTTTGAGCTCCTCGATAAATGAATAAGATATTTGTGTGACCGCACCCAGATGTAATTAAGATGATACTTAATTAATTTGGTGATCTAATTCAGTTCTAAGATCAAGAAACTAAATTGTTAAACAAATGAGAATGACTGATGATCTATATCTCAAGTTTAACTAAAGTATCTGAAACAAAAGGACGAATGACGTTTAAAACTTACCATAAATAGTTTCGAGAAACTACCCTCACATGAATTTGGGGACAATGACGTGTTGCTAGACGCTTACCATTGTTTGTATAGTTACTTGGTGTTGTGCCATGCACAAGTGGGAGTCTGTAGGATTAATGTGCAAGGTACAACATATAACTATATGGCTAACTTCATTTGAGCCTTCGGGGTCACACACATATACACCGAGATGTCAAATAAAATATATATATGATGTATATATATTACTCAAGTAACAAAATAGTAAATCGAAATTAATTCATTTACTATTCATATGAATAGTAAATAAAACGAAATTAATTAATTTACTATTCACATGAAAGCGACATGATAGAAATTATTAATTATAAGTTACATAACATACCCCTGAAGTATTTGAGAAATACGACTTTTTAAAACCAAATCAATCGAAATATTAGATTTTGGGAATCAAAATATAGATAGAAACAAAATAACTTTGTACGCGTTTTGTTTCACGAACTTCACAATTCAATGTTTACTTTTACACATATATTATAAATATAAGCATTGATTGGTTTTTAGAAAGAATAATGATGCTTGAGTGTTCTTGCAAACAAGAGTTATACGGAGGATTATTATTGTTTCATTAAATTAATCAAAGGTTGATTAATTGTTACTTGGATTTGGACTAGCATCCATTGACGGTCGTTTGAAGTGTAGTGTGGACTATCCTAAGAGACGGTCATATTTTTGATCGTAGATTTCTCTCCTTCAATCAGTTTCTTCAAGAAAGGTATATCGTTTACTCACTTTGTGAATTACATATTTTGACAATTATTATGGTGTAACTGGATCATTGGGATAAATTAATCGTGTGCATGTTTCATTAAATATATGAACATTTAATCTTGTAAATGTTTTATGAAATAATAAAAGATTATTATTTTAACTATCCGTTGCGTTAATCTGACTAAAAGTACACACGATTTTCCAACAACAATGTGAACCACGGATTCAGTTTAAATCAGAACATGATGATCTTCCAAGAAACCTTGAATGTTTTGGTTCTCAAAAAATCACCAATCAGAACATGATGATCTTCCAAGAAACCTTGAATGTTTTGGTTCTCAAAAAATCACCAATCTGGAGAATTTGGTTGATCTGCAAATGCTTTTCAACATTTATGCTTCTTAAAGAGAAGCATTTACATTGCAGTCCTGTTCATTGAAACTTTCTATGTAATTGAGTTATTCATTCTAGTTGCCTGAAGCCCAGGACTAGACTTCTTGCAAACAACTGTACCATTGGGAAATACTCCGTACCAATTAAAAAAGAGGCATGGAAATTCTCAAATGTCACAGAAACTAGTATATGTCTTTATTTGAATGTAATATATACCACTTCACGTTGTATTCTTATAAGAGATAACTCTATGAATTACATGGTTTACATGCTGCACCTAAATATGTATATAGCTAGCTACAAGATGAAAAAGAAAAGAATGGAAAAAAAGAAACAGAACAAAATTGTAGAGAATCCATCCTCATAAATTTAACACGAAAAATGCAATCGATCAGTGAGTTGTACAAATTCATCTTCATGGCAGGAAATCATTAAGTCTCCCATTGGATGATGAAATCCAAGTTCTTCCTCGGAGTGACGCAATAAATCTTGGAACAAAGGTTGGTCCAAAAAAGATATTGGGACCACAAACCGCCTTTTCTGAATTTCACCAACATACACCGCTAGATGACCTTTTGGGATATCATATTGATATTTTTGGCTGCGAAGAGACTTCAGTTTGCTAAAACTTTTCAGGTTAGAAATCAGAGTTGGCAACCGGACAAGACCCATATCCTGAAGTTGAAAATAAGTTCTTTATATGTTCTTATAGAATTAGTATTACAGACAAGCTTTCTTGAAGTTGAATGAGTTTGAAGACTTACAATATTATGATTAGAACTTTTAGATACACTGCTATTTATAAGCAATGTAGCCAACTGGCTTGAAAAAAGTTATGTTGCTGCACATGGCCACCTTCCTAAATAGTTTTTGAGACTCCCAATCATCTTTTAGATAGGTACATCATGCTATATGATTGATTAATGGCTGTTAAATAATTTTAATTAATGGATCGCCGACTCGTGAATTTAATCTTGGTCGAGGTGTTAGACAAGGTGACCCGCTATCACCTTTTTTATTTATTTTGGCCGCGGAAGGGCTTAATTTACTTACTAAGGTGGCGGTTCAGAAGTGTAAATTCAAAGGCCTTGAAATTGGTTCGGATAAAGTTATGGTTTCTCATTTACAATACGCGGATGACACTATCTTCATTGGCGAGTGGGATGAAAATAATGTGAATAATCTCATGTTACTCCTTAAATGCTTCGAGTTGACTTCCGGGTTGAAAATAAATTATCATAAGAGTCAATTATTCGGGATAGGTGTTCCTAACAATGAGGTTGTTGCTCTGTCTAGCAAGTTCAATTGTCAAGAAGGTAAGTTACCTTTTATTTACCTTGGCATACCCGTGGGAGCCAAGATGGGTAAAGTTTGCAATTGGTCTCCGGTTATCGAAAAGTTTAAAAAACGTTTATCGGATTGGAAAGCTAGAACGGTGTCTTACGGTGGTCGTGTTACTCTTATAAAGTCGGTTCTAAATAGCCTCCCGTTGTACTACTTCTCCCTCTTTCGTGCCCCGGTATATGTTCTCAATTCGTTAGAGTGTATTAGACGTAAATTCTTTTGGGGCGGGTCGGGTACGGATAAAAAAATTTCGTGGGTAAAATGGGAAAAAGTCATTCTTTCATACTTTAACGGGGGGTTAAATATCGGATCACTTAAATGTAAAAATCTTGCTTTACTCGGGAAATGGTGGTGGCGTTTCAACATAGAATCTGGGGCTTATTGGGTCAAAATTATTAAAAGCATTTATGGTAATGATGGGGGTTTATCGGGCAATTTTGATACTCATCTTGCTCCCACCGGGAGCACTTGGTGTAGAATTGTTAATGCAGGTATTGACATTGATAACTCAGGAATTCATTTTTCTAATTCCTTTGTTAAAAAAGTCAACAATGATTGCAATACTCGTTTTTGGGATGATCATTGGCTAGGGAATTACAAACTGAAAGATAAATTTGCTCGGCTATACCGGCTTGAATCGGTTAAAGACGTGCTAATTATGGATCGGTTTGAACAATCTGCTTCGGGTTTTAATTGGAACTGGGAATGGCTGCAAAATCCTCGGGGTCGAACAGCAGGTGAATTAAGCGACCTGCTGAATTTATTATCATCAGTCTCGTTTAATAGGGACAAACAGGATACCTGGACGTGGAACCTTTCGAGTAAGGGCTTCTTAACTGTAAAAAAATTGACATCAATCATAGAAGAACATATTCTAGCGGAGCATGCAGTCTCATCATCTCAAGACACTTTGCGTAATAATCTTCTTCCGAAAAAATTGAAATCTTCATTTGGAGGGCTATACAACGTAAATTACCGGTTCGTGTAGAATTAGATAAAAGAGGTATCGATCTTCACACGGTTAGATGCCCTCTTTGCAACGACGGCATCGAATCGGTTGATCATTCTTTGATTTTATGCAATCAAGTTTGGGATATTTGGGATAGGGTATACAAGTGGTGGAATCTTGGTAATGTTTCAAACCTGAGCATTAATGAATTGTTTCGGAGCAACACAATGCTTCAATTGACACCGTTCGGGAAAAAGTTATGGCAAGCAGTGGAGTGGTCGTGCGGTTATCTCCTATGGAAAAATAGAAATGATATGGTCTTCAAAAAGAAAAGTTGGACTCCGCCGGTTGCTCTGAACGAGATTCAAATTAAATCGTTCAAGTGGATTTCTCATCGTATTAATGATAAAAGGCTTGATTAGTTGACTTGGCTTTCAAATCCTCAAAGCTTTGCGACTTAATAGTTTTAGCTAGTTTGTTCTTCTTGCTTGTTATTTGTATATTCGTGTTGGGGTTGTTTTCTTATCATCCCCTTTTGTTTCTTTCGAGTTTTCTTTTATATATTCTCTTGCTTTTCAATATATATATATATATATATATATATATATATATATATATATATATATATATATATATATTAATATTAATATTTAATATTAATATTATAGGAATACTTCAAGTTGCATATGAAATGGGAAAAAAAGTTTTTTAATTGTTCACATGTATCTCAGTCATCATACATTATCCACAGGGCCGTCGTTGTTAAATTTATAGGCCCTGTGCGATAAATAAAAGTAGGGCCCTTATATACGAAATTTTTTCAATTATATACAAGATTTCGTGTTTTCTTTTTTAATTTTTTAAACTATTAATTTATAAATGTACTTGTGTATGTAAAATGAGCCTAGTTATGCAACATTAGAATTCATTTTTTAGGGCCCTATAAATATTGGGCCCTGTGCGGCAGCACGGGTTGCACGCCCCAATATCCGGCCCTAATTATCCAAATATATAACAACAAAAGGGTTTGATTGCCGTTTTGGGATTTAATTTCTGGCTAAAACGACATGCGAAACCCACAGTTTTTAGATTACGTGTTCACAAGCCCAACCATCCTTATTTTTTGTTTTATTTCACATTCTCTGCTTTACTCCCTCACTCTTCCCACTATTTCTCTCTCTTGAAAATACAACCACGACCTATCCCTTTTGACGATCAACATGGTATATTCCGACCATAGCAGCCGCTGCCACCACTACCAATAAATCCGTGGCGAATTCCCGAACACGATGGTGCAATTTTTTCTACATGTCACCACCCTACGGCTTCGCCGTAGTCTCGATGGACGGTTAAAGGTTAGCGCTTCCTTTCGTGTGATTCTCCTTTTCTACTGGGTGTTTTCTACTGGGTGGTTCTAACGTTAGCGATCGAATTTGTAAGAAAGTTTAGAGCTTGAATCTGAAAACTTAGGGTTGTCTTTTTGTTTAAAACCTAAAAAGTTATGTCATCCATTATTATTATTTATTTCTTTTTGAGGTACAAGTTGTTGTTTTGTTGTCACACCCCCTAAATAGAACCGGGGGTAATCTGTGACTAACCAATACCAAAACACAAGTGTAAAGCGAGAACGACTCTATATGAGACGTTTTAATTAAAAGTCAATGTATTAATGCAGCGGATTGTATTAAGTCATTACAATTTGTAAACCCAAAATATAAAAGTAATCTAAATTGTTTTAATGCATAATGTAAATGTTAAAAATGCGGACTCCAAAGCAGCAAAGCCCAAATAGCACACAAAGTCTTTAGCAATCTTCACCTGAGACAAAACATGCTTAAAGAGTCAACCAAAAAGGTTGAGTGAACAACATAGGTTTAATATAGTTTTAGACCACAAGATTTAATAATAATAAAGTTCAATCAGTTCGGTAGTAGTGCTGAGGTGTATGATATCGAGACTAAACAAAGTTACCCCGTGATCACTTTTATTCGTTCGTGTCGTTGAATCATTATTATGTAACCAAAGACCAGCGGTCAAATGGTTAGAGACGTCACTCTCAATAGCGCTATTCACAATAACTAAGCTTACCAAATTCCAGTAATTAACGATATCATGGCAGGGATTTAGCATGAATCAAAGCATGCAGCACAGTTTGAACTAATCAAAAGAAAGTTTTCATGTACTTGTGTCTAAGCATAAAACAGTTTGAAAGCAAGCATGTGTCTCACCCCAAAGTTTAAAATAAGTAATAGAAACAGTTAAAAAGTGGGGCTATGAAGTTCACCTTAATAGCAAGTAAGCAAATCCACGCAAGTAGTATGAATGGAGTGTGTAAGTGGAGATCTCAACCTAGAGATATAGTATTCAATTAGGTAATGTCTAATAGACATAAAGTTTGTTTGTTAATATAGTAAACTATATTAACAGTGACAGTTTTTGAGAAAGTTATATTTATATGAGTGATAATATACTTAGTGTTATTAAGTATTACTACATAGGTAGGTGTACATGTTATACTAATAATAGTTTTATTATTTACTTTAATTATTCAACTGTTATGTAAGTTATCATTATATGTTACGTGTGTAATTATATCTATGTGATACATACATATATACATTCTTTATTATTATTATCATACATGTATGTATTTATAACTATAGGATATGTATATATATTTAGTAGGTGTATATGTTACATATATATAAGCGTAGAATGGTACATATACTTATTACTTCTCATTATTATTATTAGGTTTACTATCTTATTAACCTACATACTGAACATTCATACATACATTCACACGTACATATACATACTTATATACACATACATATACACGTATGCATATATTTACATATACACACACACATATACATACAGTGTATACATGCACATACGTACGTATGCATGCATGCATTCACGTACATTATGATCATAACTATGTTACAAAACCACAAATCATAACCTAACTCTTTAAATCGAAATCATTATATCTTCACATAAAATCACAAGTTTCTATAACTAATAGTTACATTCATTAACCCTAATCATCATAATCATAATCATACTTGTTATCATCTTTTAGTCATAGTTTTTAATTATACTTTTACTTTAATCATACTCATTATATTATTACTAATAAATTTTCATTAAACCTACTTAGCATAATTACTCAATAATTATAATTCATACATCTTTTATCATTATCACGCCCTAGTTATTACATAAAATCATAAGTACTCATTAACCTCCTAACTTTCAGCTACATAAAATCATAATCATAATCTCATACTAGTTCATCCCCTTTTTATCATTATCATTATCTTTTCAACAATCATAACCCATTTATTATTAACTAATCAAGATCATACTTATAATTATTCATTCATGATGTTCATTATTTATTCATTCACATTCTTAATTCATTAATACTTATCATAATACTTATATTATCATTAAAAGTAATTGATTTAAACACATAATTAGACTAGGGTTTATTAGTTATACCTTAACAAGATTGAGAGTGGGACGATAATGACGCGAAAACAAAACAGAAACTGGAGCAACTTGTAGTGACCCGAACTTTTCCATGTTTATATATATTAATTGAGATTGATATTTACATGATTAAATGTTTCCAACATGTTAAGCAATCAAACTTGTTAAGACTTGATTAATTGAAATATGTTTCATATAGACAATTGACCACCCAAGTTGACCGGTGATTCACGAACGTTAAAACTTGTAAAAACTATATGATGACATATATATGGATATATATATAGTTAACATGATACTATGATAAGTAAACATATCATTAAATATATTAACAATGAACTACATATGTAAAAACAAGACTACTAACTTAATGATTTTTAAACGAGACATATATGTAACGATTATCGTTGTAAAGACATTTAATGTATATATATCATATTAAGAGATATTCATACATGATAATATCATGATAATATAATAATTTAAAATCTCATTTGATATTATAAACATTGGGTTAACAACATTTAACAAGATCGTTAACCTAAAGGTTTCAAAACAACACTTACATGTAACGACTAACGATGACTTAACGACTCAGTTAAAATGTATATACATGTAGTGTTTTAATATGTATTTATACACTTTTGAAAGACTTTAATATACTTATCAAAATACTTCTACTTAACAAAAATGCTTACAATTACATCCTCGTTCAGTTTCATCAAGAATTCTACTCGTATGCACCCGTATTCGTACTCGTACAATATACAGCTTTTAGATGTATGTACTATTGGTATATACACTCCAATGATCAGCTCTTAGCAGCCCATGTGAGTCACCTAACACATGTGGGAACCATCATTTGGCAACTAGCATGAAATATCTCATAAAATTACAAAAATATGAGTAATCATTCATGACTTATTTACATGAAAACAAAATTACATATCCTTTATATCTAATCCATACACCAACGACCAAAAACACCTACAAACACTTTCATTCTTCAATTTTATTCATCTAATTGATCTCTCTCAAGTTCTATCTTCAAGTTCTAAGTGTTCTTCATAAATTCCAAAAGTTCTAGTTTCATAAAATCAAGAATACTTTCAAGTTTGCTAGCTCACTTCCAATCTTGTAAGGTGATCATCCAACCTCAAGAAATCTTTATTTCTTACAATAGGTTATCATTCTAATACAAGGAAATAATCATATTCAAACTTTGGTTCAATTTCTATAACTATAACAATCTTATTTCAAGTGATGATCTTACTTGAACTTGTTTTCGTGTCATGATTCTGCTTCAAGAACTTCGAGCCATCCAAGGATCCGTTGAAGCTAAATCCATTTTTCACTTTTCCAGTAGGTTTATCCAAGGAACTTAAGGTAGTAATGATGTTCATAATATCATTCGATTCATACATATAAAGCTATCTTATTCGAAGGTTTAAACTTGTAATCACTAGAACATAGTTTAGTTAATTCTAAACTTGTTCGCAAACAAAAGTTAATCCTTCTAACTTGACTTTTAAAATCAACTAAACACATGTTCTATATCTATATGATATGCTAACTTAATGATTTAAAACCTGGAAACACGAAAAACACCGTAAAACCGGATTTACGCCGTCGTAGTAACACCGCGGGCTGTTTTGGGTTAGTTAATTAAAAACTATGATAAACTTTGATTTAAAAGTTGTTATTCTGATAAAATGATTTTTATTATTAACATGAAACTATATCCAAAAATTATGGTTAAACTCAAAGTGGAAGTATGTTTTCTAAAATGGTCATCTAGACGTCGTTCTTTCGACTGAAATGACTACCTTTACAAAAACGACTTGTAACTTATTTTTCCGACTATAAACCTACATTTTTTCTGTTTAGATTCATAAAATAGAGTTCAATATGAAACCATAGCAATTTGATTCACTCAAAACGGATTTAAAATGAAGAAGTTATGGGTAAAACAAGATTGGATAATTTTTCTCATTTTAGCTACGTGAAAATTGGTAACAAATCTATTCCAACCATAACTTAATCAACTTGTATTGTATATTATGTAATCTTGAGATACCATAGACACGTATACAATGTTTCGACCTATCATGTCGACACATCTATATATATTTCGGAACAACCATAGACACTCTATATGTGAATGTTGGAGTTAGCTGTAGTGACCCGAACTTTTCCATGTTTATATATATTAATTGAGATTGATATTTACATGATTAAATGTTTCCAACATGTTAAGCAATCAAACTTGTTAAGACTTGATTAATTGAAATATGTTTCATATAGACAATTGACCACCCAAGTTGATCGGTGATTCACGAACGTTAAAACTTGTAAAAACTATATGATGACATATATATGGATATATATATATATTTAACATGATACTATGATAAGAAAACATATCATTAAGTATATTAACAATGAACTACATATGTAAAAACAAGACTACTAACTTAATGATTTTTAAACGAGACATATATGTAACGATTATCGTTGTAAAGACATTTAATGTATATATATCATATTAAGAGATATTCATACATGATAATATCATGATAATATAATAATTTAAAATCTCATTTGATATTATAAACATTGGGTTAACAACATTTAACAAGATCGTTAACCTAAAGGTTTCAAAACAACACTTACATGTAACGACTAACGATGACTTAACGACTCAGTTAAAATGTATATACATGTAGTGTTTTAATATGTATTTATACACTTTTGAAAGACTTAAATACACTTATCAAAATACTTCTACTTAACAAAAATTCTTACAATTACATCCTCGTTCAGTTTCATCAACAATTCTACTCGTATGCACCCGTATTCGTACTCGTACAATACACAGCTTTTAGATGTATGTACTATTGGTATATATACTCCAATGATCAGCTCTTAGCAGCCCATGTGAGTCACCTAACACATGTGGGAACCATTATTTGGCAACTAGCATGAAATATCTCATAAAATTACAAAAATATGAGTAATCATTCATGACTTATTTACATGAAAACAAAATTACATATCCTTTATATCTAATCCATACACCAATGACCAAAAACACCTACAAACACTTTCATTCTTCAATTTTCTTCATCTAATTGATCTCTCTCAAGTTCTATCTTCAAGTTCTAAGTGTTCTTCATAAATTCCAAAAGTTCTAGTTTCATAAAATCAAGAATACTTTCAAGTTTGCTAGCTCACTTCCAATCTTGTAAGGTGATCATCCAACCTCAAGAAATCTTTGTTTCTTACAGTAGGTTATCATTCTAATACAAGGTAATAATCATATTCAAACTTTGGTTCAATTTCTATAACTATAACAATCTTATTTCAAGTGATGATCTTACTTGAACTTGTTTTCGTGTCATGATTCTGCTTCAAGAACTTCGAGCCATCTAAGGATCCATTGAAGCTAGATCCATTTTTCTCTTTTCCAGTAGGTTTATCCAAGGAACTTAAGGTAGTAATGATGTTCATAACATCATTCGATTCATACATATAAAGCTATCTTATTCGAAGGTTTAAACTTGTAATCACTAGAACATAGTTTAGTTAATTCTAAACTTGTTCGCAAACAAAAGTTAATCCTTCTAACTTGACTTTTAAAATCAACTAAACACATGTTCTATATCTATATGATATGCTAACTTAATGATTTAAAACCTGGAAACACGAAAAACACCGTAAAACCGGATTTACGCCGTCGTAGTAACACCGCGGGCTGTTTTGGGTTAGTTAATTAAAAACTATGATAAACTTTGATTTAAAAGTTGTTATTCTGAGAAAATGATTTTTACTAAGAACATGAAACTATATCCAAAAATTATGGTTAAACTCAAAGTGGAAGTATGTTTTCTAAAATGGTCATCTAGACGTCGTTCTTTCGACTGAAATGACTACCTTTACAAAAACGACTTGTAACTTATTTTTCCGACTATAAACCTATACTTTTTCTGTTTAGATTCATAAAATAGAGTTCAATATGAAACCATAGCAATTTGATTCACTCAAAACGGATTTAAAATGAAGAAGTTATGGGTAAAACAAGATTGGATAATTTTTCTCATTTTAGCTACGTGAAAATTGGTAACAAATCTATTCCAACCATAACTTAATCAACTTGTATTGTATATTATGTAATCTTGAGATACCATAGACACGTATACAATGTTTCGACCTATCATGTCGACACATCTATATATATTTCGGAACAACCATAGACACTCTATATGTGAATGTTGGAGTTAGCTATACAGGGTTGAGGTTGATTCCAAAATATATATAGTTTGAGTTGTGATCAATACTGAGATACGTATACACTGGGTCGTGGATTGATTCAAGATAATATTTATCGATTTATTTCTGTACATCTAACTGTGGACAACTAGTTGTAGGTTACTAACGAGGACAGCTGACTTAATAAACTTAAAACATCAAAATATATTAAAAGTGTTGTAAATATATTTTGAACATACTTTGATATATATGTATATATTGTTATAGGTTCGTGAATCAACCAGTGGCCAAGTCTTACTTCCCGACGAAGTAAAAATCTGTGAAAGTGAGTTATAGTCCCACTTTTAAAATCCAATATTTTTGGGATGAGAATACATGCAGGTTTTATAAATGATTTACAAAATAGACACAAGTACGTGAAACTACATTCTATGGTTGAATTATCAAAATCGAATATGCCCCTTTTTATTAAGTCTGGTAATCTAAGAATTAGGGAACAGACACCCTAATTGACGCGAATCCTAAAGATAGATCTATTGGGCCTAACAAACCCCATCCAAAGTACCGGATGCTTTAGTACTTCGAAATTTATATCATATCCGAAGGGTGTCCCGGAATGATGGGGATATTCTTATATATGCATCTTGTTAATGTCGGTTACCAGGTGTTCACCATATGAATGATTTTTATCTCTATGTATGGGATGTGTATTGAAATATGAAATCTTGTGGTCTATTGTTACGATTTGATATATATAGGTTAAACCTATAACTCACCAACATTTTTGTTGACGTTTAAAGCATGTTTATTCTCAGGTGAATATTAAGAGCTTCCGCTGTTGCATACTAAAATAAGGACAAGATTTGGAGTCCATGTTTGTATGATATTGTGTAAAAACTGCATTCAAGAAACTGATTTCGATGTAACATATTTGTATTGTAAACCATTATGTAATGGTCGTGTGTAAACAGGATATTTTAGATTATCATTATTTGATAATCTACGTAAAGCTTTTAAAACCTTTATTTATGAAATAAAGGTTATGGTTTGTTTTAAAAATGAATGCAGTCTTTGAAAAATGTCTCATATAGAGGTCAAAACCTCGCAACGAAATCAATTAATATGGAACGTTTTTAATCAATAAGAACGGGACATTTCAGTTGGTATCAGAGCGTTGGTCTTAGAGAACCAGAAAATTTGCATTAGTGTGTCTTATCGAGTTTGTTAGGATGCATTAGTGAGTCTGGACTTCGACCGTGTTTTCTTTAAAAATGATTGCTTAACATTTTTGTTGGAAACTATATATTTTTAACATATGAATATTATGTGATATATTAATCTCTTAACGTGTTTGATATTATGTGATAGATGTCTACCTCTAGAACAAGTCCCATTGACTCACCTAATAATAATGAAGAGTCAAATGTAAATTGGAATGATTTGTGGACTGATTCACAAGTTCCCGAAGAGGAACCGGAAGAAGAGTCGGAACCGGAAGAAGAGTCGGAACCGGAAGAAGAATCGAAACCGGAAGAAGAATCGGAACCGGATGAAGAAATAGAACCGGTGGGGGAAATAATAAAACGGTTAAGTAAAAGAAAATTCTCAACCAACCGACCAAAGTTAATTATGGTCAATGGTGTTTCCGCCAAGGAAGCAAAATATTGGGAGGATTACCAATTCTCCGATGAATCGGATTCCGACGAGAATTCCGATGATGTTATAGAAATTACCCCAACTGAATTTAAAAAGGCAAAAGAAAATAATAAGGGAAAGGGCATAAAAATAGAGAAATCTAATTCCAACCCCGATGAACTTTATATGTATCGTCAACCCCCGAAGTCCTTAAGTTGTAACAATGACCCGGGAACCTCTAAACCACCAGGTTTTTCTAAACCAATGTGGACAACGACGGCTCGTATTAGGGGAACATCATATATCCCTAGAAACTTGGCAAAACGAACCAAAACCAAAGAAGAAGAAACGAGCGAGTCGGAATAAGATAATTGTATTCGTGTGGTGTAATATATGTAATATAGTGTTCGTATGCTTTATGATATATGTAAAAATTGCTTGTATTAATAAGTATTTTTTTTATGAATCTAACTCTTGTCTATTTTACAGTTTAAAAACACAAAATGGATAGACAACCCAATATTTTAAGAGACCTACCCGGAGACATGATTGATGAAATCTTGTCTAGAGTCGGCCAGAATTCCTCTGCACAACTATTTAAGGCGAGATCAGTTTGTAAGACATTCGAAGAACGTTCCAAGAATGTCTTGGTTTATAAGAGACTTTCGTTTGAAAGATGGGGGATATCACATTGGGAAACCCATAAGTTACGATGTGTTTACTTTGACGCATATATTGCGGGGAACCCAAATGCTATTTTACGCAACGGGTTAAGAAATTATTTTGACTCAATATATCCGAATATTGGACTTCGTGATTTAGAAAAAGCGGCTAACATGCAACATAAAGAAGCATGTTATGCTTACGGATTAGTAATGTTCGCTTCTCACCAAAGTGAGAACAAGAACATCGGGCTACAACTATTAAACAAAACGTTTCCACAAGTGACGGAGTCGGTAATTGGGGTAAGAAATGAGGTTTTTAGATTATTACGGGACTGTTGGACATTACGTAACCCTCGTCCCTTTGACGACGTTACAACACGCTGTCTTATCAACGGCCATAACGGTTATGTTGCACAAGACCAAGGATGGGAAGTAGTCCTAGTAAAACCAGAATGCATGACTTGTTTCTGGACGTATGAATTACGTGTCTTTATTGCCTTTGCTGAACGACTTGTGTACTAGCTAGAATTATCTTCACAACTATCTTGTATCAAAGTTATTGTGTGCTATATTTCATGCTTTATGTAAAATAAGCGGTATTGTAAGTTTGTAAAATATTGTATAAAAGTTTGAACGCGAAATATTATTATAATCAGTTTTTCATATAGAATTGTAGTAGTTGAATTGTATATTAGCTACTAAGTATGAACTTAACGGGTAGGTACTACCCGAATTTAAACTTATAAAACGCTAATATGAAGAAAAAGCTTTTATAAATGAGTTCATATTATGCTACGAAATACTATTAACTACTCTTAATATTCTGTATGATTAACTTGTTCCATTTAACTATTTTGAAGGAAATGGCACCGACTACTCGACACACCGTGAATATGAATGAAGAGGAATTCCGTACTTTTCTAGCTTCAAACATAGCCGCAGTACAGGCTGCTCTACATACCAATAATAACCTTGGATCTGGCAGTACAGGAAATCGTGTAGGATGCACCTACAAAGAATTCACTGCCTGCAAACCTTTGGAATTTGATGGAACCGAAGGACCGATCGGATTGAAACGGTGGACCGAGAAGGTTGAATCGGTGTTTGCCATAAGTAAGTGTACTGAAGAGGACAAAGTGAAGTACGCTACGCATACCTTCACAGGTTCTGCGTTAACATGGTGGAATACCTATCTAGAGCAAGTGGGACAAGATGATGCGTACGCACTACCGTGGTCAGCATTCAAGCACTTGATGAACGAGAAGTACCGTCCCAGAACCGAGGTCAATAAGCTCAAGACAGAACTTAGAGGGTTACGAACCCAAGGATTTGATATTACCACGTACGAAAGACGATTCACAGAATTGTGCCTATTGTGTCCGGGAGCATTCGAAGATGAGGAAGAGAAGATCGACGCGTTTGTGAAAGGATTACCGGAAAGAATCCAAGAAGATATAAGTTCACACGAGCCCGCCTCCATACAACAGGCATGTAGAATGGCTCACAAACTAGTGAACCAGATTGAAGAAAGAATTAAAGAACAGACTGCTGAAGAGGCCAATGTGAAGCAAGTCAAAAGAAAGTGGGAGGAAAACGGTGATAAGAATCACCAATACAACAACAACAGTAATTACAACAATAATCGCAACAATTATCCCAACAATCGCAACATCAATCGCAACTACAACAAACGGCCCAACAACAACAACAACAACAACAACAGCAACTACAACAATCATCCCAACAACAATAATAACCGCAACAACAACAACAATCAGAAGCAGCTATGCCAAAGATGTGAAAAGAATCACTCGGGGTTCTGCACCAAATTTTGCAACAAGTGTAAAAGAAATGGTCATAGCGCGGCGAAGTGTGAGGTCTACGGACCAGGGGTTAATAGAACGAAAGGAACAAATGGTATCGGAACGAGTAATGGCGGAGCAAGTAGTGTCGGAGCAAGTTATGCCAATGTAGTTTGTTATAAATGTGGAAAACCAGGCCACATTATTAGAAATTGCCCGAACCAGGAGAACACGAATGGACAAGGCCGTGGAAGAGTTTTCAATATTAATGCGGCAGAGGCACAGGAAGACCCGGAGCTTGTTACGGGTACGTTTCTTATTGATAATAAATCTGCTTACGTTTTATTTGATTCGGGTGCGGATAGAAGCTATATGAGTAGAGATTTTTGTGCTAAATTAAGTTGTCCATTGACGCCTTTGGATAGTAAATTTTTACTCGAATTAGCAAATGGTAAATTAATTTCAGCAGATAATATATGTCGGAATCGAGAAATTAAACTGGTTAGCGAAACATTTAAGATTGATTTGATACCAGTAGAGTTAGGGAGTTTTGATGTGATAATCGGTATGGACTGGTTGAAAGAAGTGAAAGCAGAGATCGTTTGTTACAAAAATGCAATTCGCATTATACGAGAAAAAGGAAAACCCTTAATGGTGTACGGAGAAAAGGGCAACACGAAGCTACATCTTATTAGTAATTTGAAGGCACAGAAACTAATAAGAAAAGGTTGCTATGCTGTTCTAGCACACGTCGAGAAAGTACAAACTGAAGAAAAGAGCATCAATGATGTTCCCGTCGCAAAAGAATTTCCTGATGTATTTCCGAAAGAATTACCGGGATTACCCCCACATCGATCCGTTGAATTTCAAATAGATCTTGTACCAGGAGCTGCACCAATAGCTCGTGCTCCTTACAGACTCGCACCCAGCGAGATGAAAGAACTACAAAGCCAATTACAAGAACTTTTAGAGCGTGGTTTCATTCGACCAAGCACATCACCGTGGGGAGCTCCTGTTTTGTTTGTCAAGAAGAAAGATGGTACATTCAGGTTGTGTATCGACTACCGAGAGTTGAACAAACTTACCATCAAGAACCGCTACCCACTACCGAGAATCGATGACTTATTTGATCAACTACAAGGCTCGTCTGTTTATTCAAAGATTGACTTACGTTCCGGGTATCATCAAATGCGGGTGAAAGAAGATGATATTCCAAAGACTGCTTTCAGAACACGTTACGGTCATTACGAGTTTATGGTCATGCCGTTTGGTTTAACTAATGCACCAGATGTGTTCATGGACCTTATGAACCGAGTGTGTGGACCATACCTTGACAAGTTTGTCATTGTTTTCATTGATGACATACTTATTTACTCAAAGAATGACCAAGAACACGGTGAACATTTAAGAAAGGTGTTAGAAGTATTGAGGAAGGAAGAATTGTACGCTAAGTTTTCAAAGTGTGCATTTTGGTTGGAAGAAGTTCAATTCCTCGGTCACATAGTGAACAAAGAAGGTATTAAGGTGGATCCGGCAAAGATAGAAACTGTTGAAAAGTGGGAAACCCCGAAAACTCCGAAACACATACGCCAGTTTTTAGGACTAGCTGGTTACTACAGAAGGTTCATCCAAGACTTTTCCAGAATAGCAAAACCCTTGACTGCATTAACGCATAAAGGGAAGAAATTTGAATGGAATGATGAACAAGAGAAAGCGTTTCAGTTATTGAAGAAAAAGCTAACTACGGCACCTATATTGTCATTGCCTGAAGGGAATGATGATTTTGTGATTTATTGTGATGCATCAAAGCAAGGTCTCGGTTGTGTATTAATGCAACGAACGAAGGTGATTGCTTATGCGTCTAGACAATTGAAGATTCACGAACAAAATTATACGACGCATGATTTGGAATTAGGCGCGGTTGTTTTTGCATTAAAGACTTGGAGGCACTACTTGTATGGGGTCAAAAGTATTATATATACCGACCACAAAAGTCTTCAACACATATTTAATCAGAAACAACTGAATATGAGGCAGCGTAGGTGGATTGAATTATTGAATGATTACGACTTTGAGATTCGTTACCACCCGGGGAAGGCAAATGTGGTAGCCGATGCCTTGAGCAGGAAGGACAGAGAACCCATTCGAGTAAAATCTATGAATATAATGATTCATAATAACATTACTACTCAAATAAAGGAGGCGCAACAAGGAGTTTTAAAAGAGGGAAATTTAAAGGATGAAATACCCAAAGGATCGGAGAAGCATCTTAATATTCGGGAAGACGGAACCCGGTATAGGGCTGAAAGGATTTGGGTACCAAAATTTGGAGATATGAGAGAAATGGTACTTAGAGAAGCTCATAAAACCAGATACTCAATACATCCTGGAACGGGGAAGATGTACAAGGATCTCAAGAAACATTTTTGGTGGCCGGGTATGAAAGCCGATGTTGCTAAATACGTAGGAGAATGTTTGACGTGTTCTAAGGTCAAAGCTGAGCATCAGAAACCATCAGGTCTACTTCAACAACCCAAAATCCCGGAATGGAAATGGGAAAACATTACCATGGATTTCATCACTAAATTGCCAAGGACTGCAAGTGGTTTTGATACTATTTGGGTAATAGTTGACCGTCTCACCAAATCAGCACACTTCTTGCCAATAAGAGAAGATGACAAGATGGAGAAGTTAGCACGACTGTATTTGAAGGAAGTCATCTCCAGACATGGAATACCAATCTCTATTATCTCTGATAGGGATGGCAGATTTATTTCAAGATTCTGGCAGACATTACAGCAAGCATTAGGAACTCGTCTAGACATGAGTACTGCCTATCATCCACAAACTGATGGGCAGAGCGAAAGGACGATACAAACGCTTGAAGACATGCTACGAGCATGTGTTATTGATTTCGGAAACAGTTGGGATCGACATCTACCGTTAGCAGAATTTTCCTACAACAACAGCTACCATTCAAGCATTGAGATGGCGCCGTTTGAAGCACTTTATGGTAGAAAGTGCAGGTCTCCGATTTGTTGGAGTGAAGTGGGGGATAGACAGATTACGGGTCCGGAGATTATACAAGAAACTACCGAGAAGATCATCCAAATTCAACAACGGTTGAAAACCGCCCAAAGTCGACAAAAGAGCTACGCTGACATTAAAAGAAAAGATATAGAATTTGAAATTGGAGAGATGGTCATGCTTAAAGTTGCACCTTGGAAAGGCGTTGTTCGATTTGGTAAACGAGGGAAATTAAATCCAAGGTATATTGGACCATTCAAGATTATTGATCGTGTCGGACCAGTAGCTTACCGACTAGAGTTACCTCAACAACTCGCGGCTGTACATAACACTTTCCACGTCTCGAATTTAAAGAAATGTTTTGCTAAAGAAGATCTCACTATTCCGTTAGATGAAATCCAAATCAACGAAAAACTTCAATTCATCGAAGAACCCGTCGAAATAATGGATCGTGAGGTTAAAAGACTTAAGCAAAACAAGATACCAATTGTTAAGGTTCGATGGAATGCTCGTAGAGGACCCGAGTTCACCTGGGAGCGTGAAGATCAGATGAAGAAGAAATACCCGCATCTATTTCCAGAAGATTCGTCAACACCTTCAACAGCTTAAAATTTCGGGACGAAATTTATTTAACGGGTAGGTACTGTAGTGACCCGAACTTTTCCATGTTTATATATATTAATTGAGATTGATATTTACATGATTAAATGTTTCCAACATGTTAAGCAATCAAACTTGTTAAGACTTGATTAATTGAAATATGTTTCATATAGACAATTGACCACCCAAGTTGATCGGTGATTCACGAACGTTAAAACTTGTAAAAACTATATGATGACATATATATGGATATATATATATATTTAACATGATACTATGATAAGAAAACATATCATTAAGTATATTAACAATGAACTACATATGTAAAAACAAGACTACTAACTTAATGATTTTTAAACGAGACATATATGTAACGATTATCGTTGTAAAGACATTTAATGTATATATATCATATTAAGAGATATTCATACATGATAATATCATGATAATATAATAATTTAAAATCTCATTTGATATTATAAACATTGGGTTAACAACATTTAACAAGATCGTTAACCTAAAGGTTTCAAAACAACACTTACATGTAACGACTAACGATGACTTAACGACTCAGTTAAAATGTATATACATGTAGTGTTTTAATATGTATTTATACACTTTTGAAAGACTTAAATACACTTATCAAAATACTTCTACTTAACAAAAATTCTTACAATTACATCCTCGTTCAGTTTCATCAACAATTCTACTCGTATGCACCCGTATTCGTACTCGTACAATACACAGCTTTTAGATGTATGTACTATTGGTATATACACTCCAATGATCAGCTCTTAGCAGCCCATGTGAGTCACCTAAAACATGTGGGAACCATTATTTGGCAACTAGCATGAAATATCTCATAAAATTACAAAAATATGAGTAATCATTCATGACTTATTTACATGAAAACAAAATTACATATCCTTTATATCTAATCCATACACCAACGACCAAAAACACCTACAAACACTTTCATTCTTCAATTTTCTTCATCTAATTGATCTCTCTCAAGTTCTATCTTCAAGTTCTAAGTGTTCTTCATAAATTCCAAAAGTTCTAGTTTCATAAAATCAAGAATACTTTCAAGTTTGCTACCTCACTTCCAATCTTGTAAGGTGATCATCCAACCTCAAGAAATCTTTGTTTCTTACAGTAGGTTATCATTCTAATACAAGGTAATAATCATATTCAAACTTTGGTTCAATTTCTATAACTATAACAATCTTATTTCAAGTGATGATCTTACTTGAACTTGTTTTCGTGTCATGATTCTGCTTCAAGAACTTCGAGCCATCTAAGGATCCATTGAAGCTAGATCCATTTTTCTCTTTTCCAGTAGGTTTATCCAAGGAACTTAAGGTAGTAATGATGTTCATAACATCATTCGATTCATACATATAAAGCTATCTTATTCGAAGGTTTAAACTTGTAATCACTAGAACATAGTTTAGTTAATTCTAAACTTGTTCGCAAACAAAAGTTAATCCTTCTAACTTGACTTTTAAAATCAACTAAACACATGTTCTATATCTATATGATATGCTAACTTAATGATTTAAAACCTGGAAACACGAAAAACACCGTAAAACCGGATTTACGCCGTCGTAGTAACACCGCGGGCTGTTTTGGGTTAGTTAATTAAAAACTATGATAAACTTTGATTTAAAAGTTGTTATTCTGAGAAAATGATTTTTACTAAGAACATGAAACTATATCCAAAAATTATGGTTAAACTCAAAGTGGAAGTATGTTTTCTAAAATGGTCATCTAGACGTCGTTCTTTCGACTGAAATGACTACCTTTACAAAAACGACTTGTAACTTATTTTTCCGACTATAAACCTATACTTTTTCTGTTTAGATTCATAAAATAGAGTTCAATATGAAACCATAGCAATTTGATTCACTCAAAACGGATTTAAAATGAAGAAGTTATGGGTAAAACAAGATTGGATAATTTTTCTCATTTTAGCTACGTAAAAATTGGTAACAAATCTATTCCAACCATAACTTAATCAACTTGTATTGTATATTATGTAATCTTGAGATACCATAGACACGTATACAATGTTTTGACCTATCATGTCGACACATCTATATATATTTCGGAACAACCATAGACACTCTATATGTGAATGTTGGAGTTAGCTATACAGGGTTGAGGTTGATTCCAAAATATATATAGTTTGAGTTGTGATCAATACTGAGATACGTATACACTGGGTCGTGGATTGATTCAAGATAATATTTATCGATTTATTTCTGTACATCTAACTGTGGACAACTAGTTGTAGGTTACTAACGAGGACAGCTGACTTAATAAACTTAAAACATCAAAATATATTAAAAGTGTTGTAAATATATTTTGAACATACTTTGATATATATGTATATATTGTTATAGGTTCGTGAATCAACCAGTGGCCAAGTCTTACTTCCCGACGAAGTAAAAATCTGTGAAAGTGAGTTATAGTCCCACTTTTAAAATCCAATATTTTTGGGATGAGAATACATGCAGGTTTTATAAATGATTTACAAAATAGACACAAGTACGTGAAACTACATTCTATGGTTGAATTATCAAAATCGAATATGCCCCTTTTTATTAAGTCTGGTAATCTAAGAATTAGGGAACAGACACCCTAATTGACGCGAATCCTAAAGATAGATCTATTGGGCCTAACAAACCCCATCCAAAGTACCGGATGCTTTAGTACTTCGAAATTTATATCATATCCGAAGGGTGTCCCGGAATGATGGGGATATTCTTATATATGCATCTTGTTAATGTCGGTTACCAGGTGTTCACCATATGAATGATTTTTATCTCTATGTATGGGATGTGTATTGAAATATGAAATCTTGTGGTCTATTGTTACGATTTGATATATATAGGTTAAACCTATAACTCACCAACATTTTTGTTGACGTTTAAAGCATGTTTATTCTCAGGTGAATATTAAGAGCTTCCGCTGTTGCATACTAAAATAAGGACAAGATTTGGAGTCCATGTTTGTATGATATTGTGTAAAAACTGCATTCAAGAAACTGATTTCGATGTAACATATTTGTATTGTAAACCATTATGTAATGGTCGTGTGTAAACAGGATATTTTAGATTATCATTATTTGATAATCTACGTAAAGCTTTTAAAACCTTTATTTATGAAATAAAGGTTATGGTTTGTTTTAAAAATGAATGCAGTCTTTGAAAAATGTCTCATATAGAGGTCAAAACCTCGCAACGAAATCAATTAATATGGAACGTTTTTAATCAATAAGAACGGGACATTTCATTAGCTATACAGGGTTGAGGTTGATTCCAAAATATATATAGTTTGAGTTATGATCAATACTGAGATACGTATACACTGGGTCGTGGATTGATTCAAGATAATATTTATCAATTTATTTCTGTACATCTAACTGTGGACAACTAGTTGTAGGTTACTAACGAGGACAGCTGACTTAATAAACTTAAAACATCAAAATATATTAAAAGTGTTGTAAATATATTTTGAACATACTTTGATATATATGTATATATTGTTATAGGTTCGTGAATCAACCAGTGGCCAAGTCTTACTTCCCGACGAAGTAAAAATCTGTGAAAGTGAGTTATAGTCCCACTTTTAAAATCTAATATTTTTGGGATGAGAATACATACCGGTTTTATAAATGATTTACAAAATAGACACAAGTACGTGAAACTACATTCTATGGTTGAATTATCAAAATCGAATATGCCCCTTTTTATTAAGTCTGGTAATCTAAGAATTAGGGAACAGACACCCTAATTGACGCGAATCCTAAAGATAGATCTATTGGGCCTAACAAACCCCATCCAAAGTACCGGATGCTTTAGTACTTCGAAATTTATATCATATCTGAAGGGTGTCCCGGAATGATGGGGATATTCTTATATATGCATCTTGTTAATGTCGGTTACCAGGTGTTCACCATATGAATGATTTTTATCTCTATGTATGGGATGTGTATTGAAATATGAAATCTTGTGGTCTATTATTATGATTTGATATATATAGGTTAAACCTATAACTCACCAACATTTTTGTTGATGTTTTAAGCATGTTTATTCTCAGGTGATTATTAAGAGCTTCCGCTGTCGCATACTTAAATAAGGACGAGATTTGGAGTCCATGCTTGTATGATATTGTGTAAAAACTGCATTCAAGAAACTTATTTTGTTGTAACATATTTGTATTGTAAACCATTATGTAATGGTCGTGTGTAAACAGGATATTTTAGATTATCATTATTTGATAATCTACGTAAAGCTTTTTAAAACCTTTATCTATGAAATAAAGGTTATGGTTTATTTTAAAAATGAATGCAGTCTTTGAAAAACGTCTCATATAGAGGTCAAAACCTCGCAACGAAATCAATTAATATGGAACGTTTTTAATCAATAAGAACGGGACATTTCAGTTGGTATCCGAGCGTTGGTCTTAGAGAACCAGAATTTTGCATTAGTGTGTCTTATCGAGTTTGTTAGGATGCATTAGTGAGTCTGGACTTCGACCGTGTTTACTTGAAAAATGATTGCTTAACAAATTTTGTTGGAAACTATATATTTTTAACATGTGAATATTATGTGATATATTAATCTCTTAACGCGTTTGATATTATGTGATAGATGTCTACCTCTAGAACAAGTCCCATTGACTCACATAATAATAATGAAGAGTCAAATGTAAATTGGAATGATTCGTGGACTGATTCACAAGTTCCCGAAGAGGAACCGGAAGAAGAGTCGGAACTGGAAGAAGAATCGGAACCAGATGAAGAAATAGAACCGGTGGGGGAAATAATAAAATGGTTAAGTAAAAGAAAATCCTCAACCAACCGACCAAGGTTAATTATGGTCAATGGTGTTTCCGCCAAGGAAGCAAAATATTGGGAGGATTACCAATTCTCCGATGAATCGGATTCCGACGAGAATTCCGATGATGTTATAGAAATTACCCCAACTGAATTTAAAAAGGCAAAAGAAAATAATAAGGGAAAGGGCATAAAAATAGAGAAATCTAATTCCAATCCCGATGAACTTTATATGTATCGTCAACCCCCGAAGTCCTTAAGTTGTAACAATGACCCGGGAACCTCTAAACCACCAGGTTTTTCTAAACCAATGTGGAAAATTACGGCTCGTATTAGGGGAACATCATATATCCCTAGAAACTTGGCAAAACGAACCAAAACCGAAGAAGAAGAAACAAGCGAGTCGGAATAAGATAGTTGTATTCGTGTGGTGTAATATATGTAATATAGTGTGCTTATGCTTTATGATATATGTAAAAATTGCTTGTATTAATAAGTATTTTTTTTTATGAATCTAACTCTTGTCTATTTTACAGTATAAAAACACAAAATGGATAGACAACCCAATATTTTAAGAGACCTACCCGGAGACATGATTGATGAAATCTTGTCTAGAGTCGGTCAGAATTCTTCGGCACAACTATTTAAGGCGAGATCAGTTTGTAAGACATTCGAAGAACGTTCCAAGAATGCCTTGGTTTATAAAAGGCTTTCGTTCGAAAGATGGGGGATATCACATTGGGAAATCCATAAGTTACGATGTGTTTACTTTGACGCATATATTGCGGGGAACCCAAATGCTATTTTACGCAATGGGTTAAGAAATTATTTTGAATCAATATATCTGAATATTGGACTTCGTGATTTAGAAAAAGCGGCTAACATGCAACATAAAGAAGCATGTTATGCTTACGGATTAGTAATGTTCGCTTCTCACCAAAGTGAGAACAAGAATATCGGCCTACAACTATTAAACAAAACGTTCCCACAAGTGACGGAGTCGGTAATTGGGGTAAGAAATGAGGTTTTTAGATTATTACGGGACTGTTGGACATTACGTAACCCTCGTCCCTTTGACGACGTTACAACACGCTGTCTTATCAACGGCCATAACGGTTATGTTCCACAAGACCAAGGATGGGAAGTAGTCCTAGTAAAACCAGAATGCATGACTTGTTTCTGGACGTATGAATTACGTGTCTTTATTGCCTTTGCTGAACGACTTGTGTACTAGCTAGAATTATCTTCACAACTATCTTGTGTCAAAGTTATTGTGTGCTATATTTCATGCTTTATATAAAATAAGCGGTATTGTAAGTTTGTAAAATATTGTATAAAAGTTTGAACGCGAAATATTATTACAATCAGTTTTTCATATAGAATTGTAGTAGTTGAATTGTATATTAGCTACTAAGTATGAACTTAACGGGTAGGTACTACCCGAATTTAAACTTATAAAACGCTAATATGAAGAAAAAGCTTTTATAAATGAGTTCATATTATGCTACGAAATACTATTAACTACTCTTAATATTCTGTATGATTAACTTGTTCCATTTGACTATTTTGAAGGAAATGGCACCGACTACTCGACACACCGTGAATATGAATGAAGAGGAATTCCGTACTTTTCTAGCTTCAAACATAGCCGCAGTACAGGCTGCGCTACATACCAACAATAACCTTGGATCTAGCAGTACAGGAAATCGTGTAGGATGCACCTACAAAGAATTCAGTGCCTGCAAACCTTTGGAATTTGATGGAACCGAAGGACCGATCGGATTGAAACGGTGGACCGAGAAGGTCGAATCGGTGTTTGCCATAAGTAAGTGTACTGAAGAGGACAAAGTGAAGTACGCTACGCATACCTTCACAGGTTCTGCGTTAACATGGTGGAATACCTATCTAGAGCAAGTGGGACAAGATGATGCGTACGCACTACCGTGGTCAGCATTCAAGCACTTGATGAACGAGAAGTACCGTCCCAGAACCGAGGTCAATAAGCTCAAGACAGAACTTAGAGGGTTACGAACCCAAGGATTTGATATTACCACGTACGAAAGACGATTCACAGAATTGTGCCTATTGTGTCCGGGAGCATTCGAAGATGAGGAAGAGAAGATCGACGCGTTTGTGAAAGGATTACCGGAAAGAATCCAAGAAGATATAAATTCACATGAGCCTACCTCCATACAACAGGCATGTAGAATGGCTCACAAACTCGTGAACCAGATTGAAGAAAGAATTAAAGAACAGACTGCTGAAGAGGCCAATGTGAAGCAAGTCAAAAGAAAGTGGGAGGAAAACGGTGATAAGAATCACCAATACAACAACAACAGCAATTACAACAATTATTCCAACAATCGCAACATAAATCGCAACTACAACAAACGGCCCAACAACAACAACAACAACAACAACAACAACAACAACAACAACAGCAACTACAACAATCATCCCAACAACAATAATAACCGCAACAACAACAACAATCAGAAGCAGCTATGCCAAAGGTGTGAAAAGAATCACTCGGGGTTCTGCACCAAATTTTGCAACAAGTGTAAAAGAAATGGTCATAGCGCGGCGAAGTGTGAGGTCTACGGACCAGAGGTTAATAGAACGAAAGGAACAAATGGTGTCGGAACGAGTAATGGCGGAGCAAGTAGTGTCGGAGCAAGTTATGCCAATGTAGTTTGTTATAAATGTGGAAAACCGGGCCACATTATTAGAAATTGCCCGAACCAGGAGAACACGAATGGACAAGGCCGCGGAAGAGTTTTCAATATTAATGCGGCAGAGGCACAGGAAGACCCGGAGCTTGTTACGGGTACGTTTCTTATTGACAATAAATCTGCTTACGTTTTATTTGATTCGGGTGCGGATAGAAGCTATATGAGTAGAGATTTTTGTGCTAAATTAAGTTGTCCATTGACGCCTTTGGATAGTAAATTTTTACTCGAATTAGCAAATGGTAAATTAATTTCAGCAGATAATATATGTCGGAATCGAGAAATTAACCTGGTTAGCGAAACATTTAAGATTGATTTGATACCAGTAGAGTTAGGGAGTTTTGATGTGATAATCGGTATGGACTGGTTGAAAGAAGTGAAAGCAGAGATCGTTTGTTACAAAAATGCAATCCGCATTATACGAGAAAAAGGAAAACCCTTAATGGTGTACGGAGAAAAGGGCAACACGAAGCTACATCTTATTAGTAATTTGAAGGCACAAAAACTAATAAGAAAAGGTTGCTATGCTGTTCTAGCACACGTCGAGAAAGTACAAACTGAAGAAAAGAGCATCAATGATGTTCCCATTGCAAAAGAATTTCCTGATGTATTTTCGAAAGAATTACCAGGATTACCCCCACATCGATCCGTTGAATTTCAAATAGATCTTGTACTAGGAGCTGCACCAATAGCTCGTGCTCCTTACAGACTCGCACCCAGCGAGATGAAAGAACTGCAAAGCCAATTACAAGAACTTTTAGAGCGTGGTTTCATTCGACCAAGCACATCACCGTGGGGAGCTCCTGTTTTGTTTGTCAAAAAGAAAGATGGTACATTCAGGTTGTGTATCGACTACCGAGAGTTGAACAAACTTACCATCAAGAACCGCTACCCACTACCGAGAATCGACGACTTATCAACTACAAGGCTCGTCTGTTTATTCAAAGATTGACTTACGTTCCGGGTATCATCAAATGCGGGTGAAAGAAGATGATATTCTAAAGACTGCTTTCAGAACACGTTACGGTCATTACGAGTTTATGGTCATGCCATTTGGTGTAACTAATGCACCAGCTGTGTTCATGGACCTTATGAACCGAGTGTGTGGACCATACCTTGACAAGTTTGTCATTGTTTTCATTGATGACATACTTATTTACTCAAAGAATGACCAAGAACACGGTGGACATTTGAGAAAAGTGTTAGAAGTATTGAGGAAGGAAGAATTGTACGCTAAGTTTTCAAAGTGTACATTTTGGTTGGAAGAAGTTCAATTCCTCGGTCACATAGTTAACAAAGAAGGTATTAAGGTGGATCCGGCAAAGATAGAAACTGTTGAAAAGTGGGAAACCCCGAAAACTCCGAAACACATACGCCAGTTTTTAGGACTAGCTGGTTACTACAGAAGGTTCATCCAAGACTTTTCCAGAATAGCAAAACCCTTGACTGCATTAACGCATAAAGGGAAGAAATTTGAATGGAATGATGAACAAGAGAAAGCGTTTCAGTTATTGAAGAAAAAGCTAACTACGGCACCTATATTGTCATTGCCTGAAGGGAATGATGATTTTGTGATTTATTGTGACGCATCAAAGCAAGGTCTCGGTTGTGTATTAATGCAACGAACGAAGGTGATTGCTTATGCGTCTAGATAATTGAAGATTCACGAACAAAATTATACGACGCATGATTTGGAATTAGGCGCGGTTGTTTTTGCATTAAAGACTTGGAGGCACTACTTATATGGGGTCAAAAGTATTATATATACCGACCACAAAAGTCTTCAACACATATTTAATCAGAAACAACTGAATATGAGGCAGCGTAGGTGGATTGAATTATTGAATGATTACGACTTTGAGATTCGTTACCACCCGGGGAAGGCAAATGTGATAGCCGATGCCTTGAACAGGAAGGACAGAGAACCCATTCGAGCAAAATCTATGAATATAATGATTCATAATAACATTACTACTCAAATAAAGGAGGCGCAACAAGGAGTTTTAAAAGAGGGAAATTTAAAGGATGAAATACCCAAAGGATCGGAGAAGCATCTTAATATTCGGGAAGACGAAACCCGGTATAGGGCTGAAAGGATTTGGGTACCAAAATTTGGAGATATGAGAGAAATGGTACTTAGAGAAGCTCATAAAACCAGATACTCAATACATCCTGGAACGGGGAAGATGTACAAGGATCTCAAGAAACATTTTTGGTGGCCGGGTATGAAAGCCGATGTTGCTAAATACGTAGGAGAATGTTTGACGTGTTCTAAGGTCAAAGCTGAGCATCAGAAACCATCAGATCTACTTCAACAACCCGAAATCCCGGAATGGAAATGGGAAAACATTACCATGGATTTCATCACTAAATTGCCAAGGACTGCAAGTGGTTTTGATACTATTTGGGTAATAGTTGATCGTCTCACCAAATCAGCACATTTCCTGCCAATAAGAGAAGATGACAAGATGGAGAAGTTAGCACGACTGTATTTGAAGGAAGTCGTCTCCAGACATGGAATACCAATCTCTATTATCTCTGATAGGGATGGCAGATTTATTTCAAGATTCTGGCAGACATTACAGCAAGCATTAGGAACTCGTCTAGACATGAGTACTGCCTATCATCCACAAACTGATGGGTAGAGTGAAAGGACGATACAAACGCTTGAAGACATGCTACGAGCATGTGTTATTGATTTCGGAAACAGTTGGGATCGACATCTACCGTTAGCAGAATTTTCCTACAACAACAGCTACCATTCAAGCATTGAGATGGCGCCGTTTGAAGCACTTTATGGTAGAAAGTGTAGGTCTCTGATTTGTTGGAGTGAAGTGGGGGATAGACAGATTACGGGTCCGGAAATTATACAAGAAACTACCAAGAAGATCATCCAAATTCAACAACGGTTGAAAACCGCCCAAAGTCGACAAAAGAGCTACGCTGACATTAAAAGAAAAGATATAGAATTTGAAATTGGAGAGATGGTCATGCTTAAATTAGCACCTTGGAAAGGAGTTGTTCGATTTGGTAAATGAGGGAAATTAAATCCAAGGTATAATGGACCATTCAAGATTATTGATCGTGTCGGACCAGTAGCTTACCGACTTGAGTTACCTCAACAACTCGCGGCTGTACATAACACTTTCCACGTCTCGAATTTGAAGAAATGTTTTGCTAAAGAAGATCTCACTATTCCGTTATATGAAATCCAAATCAACGAAAAACTTCAATTCATCGAAGAACCCGTCGAAATAATGGATCGTGAGGTTAAAAGACTTAAGCAAAACAAGATACCAATTGTTAAGGTTCGATGGAATGCTCGTAGAGGACCCGAGTTCACCTGGGAGCGTGAAGATCAGATGAAGAAGAAATACCCGCATCTATTTCCAAAAGATTCGTCAACACCTTCAACAGCTTAAAATTTCGGGACGAAATTTATTTAACGGGTAGGTACTGTAGTGACCCGAACTTTTCCATGTTTATATATATTAATTGAGATTGATATTTACATGATTAAATGTTTCCAACATGTTAAGCAATCAAACTTGTTAAGACTTGATTAATTGAAATATGTTTCATATAGACAATTGACCACCCAAGTTGACCGGTGATTCAGGAACGTTAAAACTTGTAAAAACTATATGATAACATATATATGGATATATATATAGTTAACATGATACTATGATAAGTAAACATATCATTAAGTATATTAACAATGAACTACATATGTAAAAACAAGACTACTAACTTAATGATTTTTAAACGAGACATATATGTAACGATTATCGTTGTAAAGACATTTAATGTATATATATCATATTAAGAGATATTCATACATGATAATATCATGATAATATAATAATTTAAAATCTCATTTGATATTATAAACATTGGGTTAACAACATTTAACAAGATCGTTAACCTAAAGGTTTCAAAACAACACTTACATGTAACGACTAACGATGACTTAACGACTCAGTTAAAATGTATATACATGTAGTGTTTTAATATGTATTTATACACTTTTTAAAGACTTCAATATACTTATCAAAATACTTCTACTTAACAAAAATGCTTACAATTACATCCTCGTTCAGTTTCATCAAGAATTCTACTCGTATGCACCCGTATTCGTACTCGTACAATACACAGCTTTTAGATGTATGTACTATTGGTATATACACTTCAATGATCAGCTCTTAGCAGCCCATGTGAGTCACCTAACACATGTGGGAACCATCATTTGGCAACTAGCATGAAATATCTCATAAAATTACAAAAATATGAGTAATCATTCATGACTTATTTACATGAAAACAAAATTACATATCCTTTATATCTAATCCATACACCAACGACCAAAAACACCTACAAACACTTTCATTCTTCAATTTTCTTCATCTAATTGATCTCTCTCAAGTTCTATCTTCAAGTTCTAAGTGTTCTTCATAAATTCCAAAAGTTCTAGTTTCATAAAATCAAGAATACTTTCAAGTTTGCTAGCTCACTTCCAATCTTGTAAGGTGATCATCCAACCTCAAGAAATCTTTGTTTATTACAGTAAGTTATCATTCTAATACAAGGTAATAATCATATTCAAACTTTGGTTCAATTTCTATAACTATAACAATCTTATTTCAAGTGATGATCTTACTTGAACTTGTTTTCGTGTCATGATTCTGCTTCAAGAACTTCGAGCCATCCAAGGATCCGTTGAAGCTAAATCTATTTTTCTCTTTTCCAGTAGGTTTATCCAAGGAACTTAAGGTAGTAATGATGTTCATAACATCATTCTATTCATACATATAAAGCTATCTTATTCGAAGGTTTAAACTTGTAATCACTAGAACATAGTTTAGTTAATTCTAAACTTGTTCGCAAACAAAAGTTAATCCTTCTAACTTGACTTTTAAAATCAACTAAACACATGTTCTATATCTATATGATATGCTAACTTAATGATTTAAAACCTGGAAACACGAAAAACACCGTAAAACCGGATTTACGCCGTCGTAGTAACACCGCGGGCTGTTTTGGGTTAGTTAATTAAAAACTATGATAAACTTTGATTTAAAAGTTGTTATTCTGATAAAATGATTTTTATTATGAACATGAAACTATATCCAAAAATTATGGTTAAACTCAAAGTGGAAGTATGTTTTCTAAAATGGTCATCTAGACGTCGTTCTTTCGACTGAAATGACTACCTTTACAAAAACGACTTGTAACTTATTTTTCCGACTATAAACCTACATTTTTTCTGTTTAGATTCATAAAATAGAGTTCAATATGAAACCATAGCAATTTGATTCACTCAAAACGGATTTAAAATGAAGAAGTTATGGGTAAAACAAGATTGGATAATTTTTCTCATTTTAGCTACGTGAAAATTGGTAACAAATCTATTCCAACCATAACTTAATCAACTTGTATTGTATATTATGTAATCTTGAGATACCATAGACACGTATACAATGTTTCGACCTATCATGTCGACACATCTATATATATTTCGGAACAACCATAGACACTCTATATGTGAATGTTGGAGTTAGCTATACACGGTTGAGGTTGATTCCAAAATATATATAGTTTGAGTTGTGATCAATACTGAGATACGTATACACTGGGTCGTGGATTGATTCAAGATAATATTTATCAATTTATTTCTGTACATCTAACTGTGGACAACTAGTTGTAGGTTACTAACGAGGACAGCTGACTTAATAAACTTAAAACATCAAAATATATTAAAAGTGTTGTAAATATATTTTGAACATACTTTGATATATATGTATATATTGTTATAGGTTCGTGAATCAACCAGTGGCCAAGTCTTACTTTCCGACGAAGTAAAAAATCTGTGAAAGTGAGTTATAGTCCCACTTTTAAAATCTAATATTTTTGGGATGAGAATACATGCAGGTTTTATAAATGATTTACAAAATAGACACAAGTAAGTGAAACTACATTCTATGGTTGAATTATCGAAATCGAATATGCCCCTTTTTATTAAGTCTGGTAATCTAAGAATTAGGGAACAGACACCCTAATTGACGCGAATCCTAAAGATAGATCTATTGGGCCTAACAAACCTCATCCAAAGTACCGGATGCTTTAGTACTTCAAAATTTATATCATATCCGATGGGTGTCCCGGAATGATGGGGATATTCTTATATATGCATCTTGTTAATGTCGGTTACCAGGTGTTCACCATATGAATGATTTTTATCTCTATGTATGGGATGTGTATTGAAATATGAAATCTTGTGGTCTATTATTATGATTTGATATATATAGGTTAAACCTATAACTCACCAACATTTTTGTTGATGTTTTAAGCATGTTTATTCTCAGGTGATTATTAAGAGCTTCCGCTGTCGCATACTTAAATAAGGACGAGATTTGGAGTCCATGCTTGTATGATATTGTGTAAAAACTGCATTCAAGAAACTTATTTTGTTGTAACATATTTGTATTGTAAACCATTATGTAATGGTCGTGTGTAAACAGGATATTTTAGATTATCATTATTTGATAATCTACGTAAAGCTTTTTAAAACCTTTATCTATGAAATAAAGGTTATGGTTTATTTTAAAAATGAATGCAGTCTTTGAAAAACGTCTCATATAGAGGTCAAAACCTCGCAACGAAATCAATTAATATGGAACGCTTTTAATCAATAAGAACGGGACATTTCACAACTGCAGCAACAAAGTCGACCCAGATCAGCCTATCTGGGTCAGGTTCACTCGACAGAAACAGAAAGCAGATTGCAGCAGCAGCTAGTAGCAATACTCGTTCAACCCTAAGGATTTTCTTGGGCTGTTTGATTATGTACAGGAAACAGAAAACAGAAACATATGATCAGTTATCAACAGGCTGCTATGGACCGAATGAAACAGCAGAAAACAGAAGGAACTTACAGCAGAAACTGAAGCAAAAACTCGATCTTCCTGAGCTATTTTGGACGTGACGGAAAGCTGTGAAAGGTGGTGATGATCGACTGAAAGCAGCAGGAGTAAACAGGCGAATGATGATGATGATTAACGATTGCAGGTTAGGGGTTTTGATGGTGGTTTAGTCGACAGAAAATAGATGGAAAGCAGAAGTTTTAGTCGACTGAAAGTGCAGGAGATTTGTGGTGATTTAATCTAAAAAATCCCGATGGTTTTTATAGATGTTGTGGGTTTCCTAATGGCTTTAAACTTCTTGGAGATCAAGGAACCTAATTAGGATCAAACTAGGATTATCCAACTTGGCAATCAAGTTAAGATTTCTAAAAAAAAATGCAGTCGAGATAAGATACCTATGATCTATTTTTTTTTATACGGCCCCATTTTTATTTATTTATTTATTTATGTATTATATATATATTTTCTTTTATTATTATTATTATTTTTATTATTATTATTATTATTATTATTATTATTTATTAATGTTGCAAACATTAGGGTTACATTTATTTATTTATTAGTCCTAGTCTTTTATAAATTGTATTAATTTTTATAGCTTATATAATAACACTTTTAAATATTAATGTCTATATATAGTCTGTATTAATAATGATAATACACATAAACATAAACTTTATACAACAGGAAATATCGACCAAAAGTTAATATTTAATCAATGCTGTTAAACAAAGTTTACGAGTATACACAGTCTTAATAATGGAACATATAACAGATATAACAGAACTGAAAAATTGAGGGTCGTCATAGTACCTCCCCGTTAATAAAAATTTCATCCCGAAGTTTTAGGTGGACTTCTCGGATGCATCTGCGGTTGAGAAGAGATGGGGATATTTCCGTCTCATTTGGTCTTCACGTTCCCAGGTATACTCGGGGCCTCGTCGCGAATTCCAACGGACTTTAACAATAGGTATAGTACTTTGTTTTAAGCGTTTCTCGTTTTGATCAACGACCTCAATTGGTTCTTCAATGAAGTGCATCTTTTCATCAATGCGAATGTCATCCAAAGGAATAACGAGTGTGTCATCAACAAGACACTTTTTGAGATTTGAGACGTGGAACACATCGTGTACCTTACTAAGCTCGGTAGGTAGTTCTAATCGATAAGTCACGGGACCAATTCTTTCGGTAATCTTGAAAGATCCAACAAAACTCGGACTTAGTTTGCTTCGTTTACCAAAACGAACGACTCCTTTCCAAGGGGATACTTTTAACATGACTTTATCACCAACTTAGAATTCTAAATCTTTACGATGAATATCAGCATAACTCTTTTGTCGGCTACGGGCAGTTTCTAACCGTTTCTTAATTTGAACGATCTTTTCGGTTGTTTCATGAATGATTTCCGGACTAGTTATTTGTCTATCCTCTAGTTCATCCCAACACAGTGGAGATCTACATTTTCGTCCGTACAAGGCTTCGAAAGGTGCAGCCTTAATACTTGAATGATAACTGTTGTTGTAAGAAAATTCGGCTAAAGGCAAGTGTCTATCCCAACCTTTGCCAAAATCGATAACACAAGCACGAAGCATATCTTCCAATGTTTGAATGGTTCGTTCACTTTGACCATCGGTTTGCGGATGATAAGCAGTACTCATGTCAAGTTGAGTTCCAAGAGCAGATTGTAAAGTTTTCCAAAATCTGGAGATAAATCGACTGTCGCGATCTGAAATGATTGAAATAGGGACTCCATGACGAGAGACAATCTCTTTGATGTAAAGTTGTGACAATTTCTCCATCTTGTCGGTTTCTTTGATCGGTAAGAAGTGTGCAGATTTAGTAAGACGATCCACTATGACCCATATAGTATCATTGCCGTTTGAAGTCTTAGGCAACTTGGTGATGAAATCCATAGTGATACATTCCCACTTCCACTGTGGAATATCCGGTTGTTGAAGTAATCCAGACGGCTTTTGATGCTCGGCCTTCACTTTCAAACAAGTAAGGCACTTGCTCACATAATCGGCAATATCAGATTTAAGATTAGGCCACCAATAAAACTCTTTCACATCGTGATACATTTTACTAGAGCCCGGGTGAATAGAATACCTAGTCTTATGTGCTTCATCCAAGAGTAGTTCTCGAAGGTTTCCAAAAATTGGGACCCAGATTCGGTTATTGAAATACCTTATTCCGTTTCCCTTGAGTTCAAGTTGCTTCACGAGACCTTTAAGTCCCTCGAGTTGAACGTTCTCTTCCTTCAATGCCTCAAGTTGTGCTTCACGGATTTGAGATGCAAGATTCGTACGAATACGTATGTTTAAAGCTCAGACTCGGATAAGTTTGACACGATCTTTTCTACTAAGTGCATCGGCAAATACATTCACCTTACCGGGATGATATTTAAGCTCACAGTCGTAGTCATTCAATAACTCAACCCAACGCCTTTGTCTCATGTTCAGCTGCTTTTGATCAAAGATATGTTGAAGACTCTTATGATCGGTAAACACCGTGAATTTAATCCCATAGAGATAATGTCTCCACATCTTCAATGTGAATACCACAGCTCCTAACTCTAGGTCATGCATGGTATAGTTCTTCTCATGTTTCTTCAATTGTCTAGATGCTTAAGCTATAACTTTGTTACGTTGCATTAAGACACATCCGAAACCTTGATTCGAGGCATCACAATAGACTACAAAATCGTCATTGCCATCGGGTAGTGATAGAATCGGGGCTGTGGTCAATTTATCCTTTAGAACCTTAAAAGCAAATTCTTGTTCTTCGGACCACTCAAACTTCTTCCCCTTGTGAGTTAGCTTGGTGAGAGGCTTGGCTAGAATAGAAAAATCTTTGATGAATCTTCGGTAATAACCAGCAAGTCCAAAGAATTGGCGAATATGTTTCGCACTCTTAGGTACTTCCCAATTCTGAATAGCAGTGATTATCGCCAGGTCGACGTGTATTCCTTCACAATCAACTACATGTCCGAGAAATTGTACGGTTCGCAACCAAAATTCACATTTAGAGAACTTGGCATACAGTTGTTCCTTCTTTAAGAGCTCTAGAATCAATCGCAAATGTTGCTCATGTTCTTTCTCGTTCTTGGAATAGATTAGAATATCGTCGATGAAAACAATCACGAATTTATCAAGATAAGGTTTGCATACACGGTTCATAAGATCCATGAATACAGCAGGAGCATTGGTTAAACCAAAAGGCATGACAAGAAACTCATAATGCCCATAGCGAGTTCGGAAAGCAGTCTTAGAAACATCAGTTTCCTTGACTCTCAATTGATGATAACCCGACCTAAGATCAATCTTCGAATAAATACTTGACCCTTGCAGTTGGTCAAACAGGTCATCAATACGCGGCAGAGGATAACGATTCTTGATGGTTAACTTATTGAGTTCTCGGTAATCAATACACATTCTCAACGTGCCATCTTTCTTTTTGACAAATAGAACAGGGGCTCCCCACGGAGACGAGCTAGGACGAATGAAACCTTTCTCCAAAAGTTCTTGTAGTTGGCTAGATAATTCCTTCATTTCGGATGGAGCTAAACGGTATGGTGCCTTTGCAATAGGTGCAGCACCGGGAGTCAAATCAATTTGAAACTCAACCTGTCGTTGGGGAGGGAGACCAGGGAGTTCCTCAGGAAAAACTTCGGGAAAGTCTCTAACCACTGGTACATCTTCAATATGTTTTTCTTCCGGTTCGACTTTCTTAACATGAGCTAAGATAGCTTGATACCCCTTCATTAGATATTTGCGGGTCTTGATACAAGAGATGATATTAAGTTTAGAACCACTAGTGTCTCCTTGAACGATTAGGGTTTTACCATTTTCTAGAGGGATGTTTATGGTTTTCTCATAGCACATGATTGCAGCTTTTAATGGGCGTAACCAATCCATTCCTACTACTATGTCAAAGCTTCCTAACACGACTGGAAAAAGGTCGATCTTAAAGTGTTTATCGGCTAGGATCAGATCACAGTTTTTATACACATTGTCTACTTTCATAACCTTACCATTAGCTACTTCTACAAGTCGTTTAATTTCTAAGGCTTGTGGTTTTTCGGTGAATAAGGCACAAAATTCAGTAGACACATAACTTCTATCGGCACCAGAATCAAATAAAACAGTAGCATAGATGTTGTTAACAAGAAACGTACCCGTTATCACTTCATCATCCTCACAGGCTTCTTCGGTAGTTATCACAAAAGCACGACTCTTAGCATTACCATTGTTACCCTTATTCTTTGGACACTGATTGCGGAAATGTCCAACTTCTCCACAATCATAGCAAGTTGGAACAAAAGCGTTTGACTTTATAGCGGGAGCTTTACAATACTTAGCAATATGTCCAGTTTTCTTGCACTTGGTGCAATGAGCCATACACCTCCCATAATGATGCTTATCACAGCGACCACATTGTGGTTTTATCCCAGCATAACCACTTCTAGAACTATCGGCAGCTTTCTTGTTTGAACCTTGACTTGAACCTTGAGATGGTTCAAACTTCCTCTTACCCTCACTAGACTTAGCCTCGGCTTGTTTATTAGCCGCAGCCTTTCTCCTTTTAGCCATCATTAAATTTTGAGCCATAAGTATCACTGCATCTAAGGTCTCTTTACTAGCAGCAATAACGTTTCCTTGAATCTCATCAGGAAGACCTTCTATGTATCGCTCAATCTTCTTTTGTTCAGTGGGAACCATATCCGGGCATAGAGAAACCAACTCTATATACCTGTTGGTATAAGCTTCAATGTTAGTACCAATGACCTTCAATTCCCAAAACTCCACTTCTAGCCTTTGAATTTGATTCCTTGGGCAAAATTTATCCGTCATCATTCTTTTCACAACGGCCCATGGAATAGTATTAGTAGCATCTAGCCCCACAGTTTGGGCATAAGCATTCCACCAAGTCAAGGCACGGCCACCTAGTGTGTGAGTGGCATACTTCACCTTGTCGGCTTCCGCACAGTTACAAATACGAAAGATTGATTCGACTTTTTCAAACCAACGAGTTAACTCGACTGCTTCCTCATTTCCATTGAAGGATGGAGGCTTACAGTTCATGAACTCCTTGTAGGTGCATGATGTAGGTGGATTCCCTTGGTTGTTCCCTTGATTATTGTTGCCTTGGGCGGCAGCAAGCAGTTGTTGAAATTGTGCGGGTGTCAAAGTGACGTTTGGAAGAGTGTTAGCACCACGAGTTGATTGAGCCATGATCTTCAATACATAAAAACAGTATTAGTTGAAGAGTTATGGTGCTAATAAGTTATAAATTGTTTTATAAATGCACAAATTTCACACAACAAGTAGTAGGGTATATATGTAAGAGAAAACAACAAGATGTAATAAAAACACTTAAATTTTTTTATTAAACATCACAAAGATAACTAACATCTTTTATTACACGGTACGAAAACTAGGATAAGCACGAAACGAAACTAAGATAGTAGTTTTAGGCAAAGCCTTTACAATGAATGGAAACACTAATACGAAAATGGAAAACATGTGCTAGAAGGACACTATCTAATGGTACTCTTTGAAGAAATCTTCAAAATCCTTCATTGACTTATCTTGAAGCGCTTTCATGTCGGCCATCATCTTCCCCAATTGATCTTGGTTCTTCTCGACCTTAGCCAATCGGGCACGAACAGGCGCTTACTCTTTATCCCCTAGGAGATCTTGAACATCTTTCATGAAACCTTCAAATACTTGGTGCCTTTGCCTTTGGTACTTGATAAAATCAGACATGAAATCAAAGATGCTCTCTAGCTCCTTTTCCAACCTATCTTGGCGTTTAATGATCATTGCCAAGTTGGTGGTGTCTTGTTTTTTAGAAGGCCCGGGGATAACACTAGTAAGGGTCTCGGGTTCCTTCCTCTTTAGAGAGTGAGGTGGGTCAACAGGGGGTTTGGACTTGGGTCTTCCTCCTTGTCATCCCTATCATAATTAGCATCGGTGCGGGATTTTCCCATAGAAAGAGAGTGTGGAGGAGTAGCGTGCGTGTAAACAGGTGATGTAGGCGGTGTAGCGGGTTCATAAACCGGTGATACGGGTAAAGTAGTAGGTGTGTAGTCCGGTGAGTTAACGGATCCTTCGGACTCGTTGTCGGAGATGGCGATCGGGCTAACACGAGACATCCTAAAAGACACGAAAGAACTAAGTTAGGCAAGTTCTAAGGAAGACGCAAAAGCACGAATTAAAACGTAAAGGAATATACTTAAAAATCGAGGCAGGAAAGGTTATAGTCCTATGGATTACTAAGGCACCCTAACTAACACATAAGGCACACATAAAATGCAATCCTGGTTCTCTATAACAACCTGGCTCTGATACCAATCTGTCACACCCCCTAAATAGAACCGGGGGTAATCTGTGACTAACCAATACCAAAACACAAGTGTAAAGCGAGAACGACTCTATATGAGACGTTTTAATTAAAAGCCAATGTATTAACGCAGTAGATTGTATTAAGCCATTACAATTTGTAAACCCAAAATGTAAAAGTAATCTAAATTGTTTTAATGCATAATGTAAATGTTAAAAATGCGGACTCCAAAGCAGCAAAGCCCAAATAGCACACAAAGTCTTTAGCAATCTTCACCTGAGACAAAACATGCTTAAAGAGTCAACCAAAAAGGTTGAGTGAACAACATAGGTTTAATATAGTTTTAGACCACAAGATTTAATAATAATAAAGTTCAATCAGTTCGGTAGTAGTGCTGAGGTGTATGATATCGAGACTAAACAAAGTTACCCCGTGATCACTTTTATTCGTTCGTGTCGTTGAATCATTATTATGTAACCAAAGACCAGCGGTCAAATGGTTAGAGACGTCACTCTCAATAGCGCTATTCACAATAACTAAGCTTACCAAATTCCAGTAATTAACGATATCATGGCAAAGATTTAGCATGAATCAAAGCATGCAGCACAGTTTGAACTAATCAAAAGAAAGTTTTCATGTACTTGTGTCTAAGCGTAAAACAGTTTGAAAGCAAGCATGTGTCTCACCCCAAAGTGTAAAATAAGTAATAGAAACAGTTAAAAAGTGGGGCTATGAAGTTCACCTTAATAGCACGTAAGCAAATCCACGCAAGTAGTATGAATGGAGTGTGTAAGCGGAGATCTCAACCTAGAGATATAGTATTCAATTAGGTAATGTCTAATAGACATAAAGTTTGTTTGTTAATATAGTAAACTATATTAACAGTGACAGTTTTTGAGAAAGTTATATTTATATGAGTGATAATATACTTAGTGTTATTAAGTATTACTACATAGGTAGGTGTACATGTTATACTAATAATAGTTTTATTATTTACTTTAATTATTCAACTATTATGTAAGTTATCATTATATGTTACGTGTGTAATTATATCTATGTGATACATACATATATACATTCTTTATTATTATTATCATACATGTATGTATTTATAACTATAGGATATGTATATATATTTAGTAGGTGTATATGTTACATATATATAAGCGTAGAATGGTACATATACTTATTACTTCTCATTATTATTATTAGGTTTACTATCTTATTAACCTACATACTGAACATTCATACATACATTCACACGTACATATACATACTTATATACACATACATATACACGTATGCATATATTTACATATACACACACACATATACATACAGTGTATACATGCACATACGTACGTATGCATGCATGCATGCACGTACATTATGATAATAACTATGTTACAAAACCACAAATCATAACCTAACTCTTTAAATCGAAATCATTATATCTTCACATAAAATCACAAGTTTCTATAACTAATAGTTACATTCATTAACCCTAATCATCATAATCATAATCATACTTGTTATCATCTTTTAGTCATACTTTTTAATTATACTTTTACTTTAATCATACTCATTATATTATTACTAATAAATTTTCATTAAACCTACTTAGCATAATTACTCAATAATTATAATTCATACATCTTTTATCATTATCACGCCCTAGTTATTACATAAAATCATAAGTACTCATTAACCTCCTAACTTTCACCTACATAAAATCATAATCATAATCTCATACTAGTTCATCCCCTTTTTATCATTATCATTATCTTTTCAACAATCATAACCCATTTATTATTAACTAATCATGATCATACTTATAATTATTCATTCATGATGTTCATTATTTATTCATTCACATTCTTAATTCATTAATACTTATCATAATACTTATATTATCATTAAAAGTAATTGATTTAAACACATAATTAGACTAGGGTTTATTAGTTATACCTTAACAAGATTGAGAGTGGGACGATAATGACGCGAAAATAAAACAGAAACTGGTGCAACTGCAGCAACAAAGTCGACCCAGATCAGCCTATCTGGGTCAGGTTCACTCGACAGAAACAGAAAGCAGATTGCAGCAGCAGCTAGCAGCAATACTCGTTCAACCCTAAGGGTTTTCTTGGGCTGTTTGATCACGTACAGGAAACAGAAAACAGAAACATATGATCAATTATCAACAGGCTGCTATGGACCAAATGAAACAGCAAAAAACAGAAGGAACTTACAGCAGAAACTGAAGCAAAAACTCGATCTTCCTGAGCTGTTTTGGACGTGACGGAAAGCTGTGAAAGGTGGTGATGATCGACTGAAAGCAGCAGGAGTAAACAGGCGAATGATGATGATGATTAACGATTGCAGGTTAGGGGTTTTGATGGTGGTTTAGTCGACATAAAACATATGGAAAGCAGAAGTTTTAGTCGACTGAAAGTGCAGGAGATTTGTGGTGATTTAATCTAAAAAATCCCGATGGTTTTTATAGATGTTGTGGGTTTCCTAATGGCTTTAAACTTCTTGGAGATCAAGGAACCTAATTAGGATCAAACTAGGATTATCCAACTTGGCAATCAAGTTAAGATTTCTAAAAAAAAAATTGCAGCCGAGATAAGATACCTATGATCTATATTTTTTTTATACGGCCCCCTTTTTATTTATTTATTTATTTATTTATGTATTATATATATATTTTCTTTTATTATTATTATTATTTTTATTATTATTATTATTATTATTATTTATTAATGTTGCAAATATTAGGGTTACATTTATTTATTTATTAGTCCTAGTCTTTTATAAATTGTATTAATTTTTATAGCTTATATAATAACACTTTTAAATATTGATGTCTATATATAGTCTGTATTAATAATGATAATACACATAAACATAAACTTTATACAACAGGAAATATCGACCAAAAGTTAATATTTAATAAATGCTGTTAAACAAAGTTTACGAGTACACAAAGTCTTAATAATGGAACATATAACAGATATAACAGAACTGAAAAATTGAGAGTCGTCATATTTGTACCCTGACGATTTTCTCGGTTAAAAAAAAGAGGGATATTTGAGGAAGATTAACTTTTTTAGTTTCGGGTTTTCGTCGGATCTTTTTATAAATCTGTTATATTTTGTAATTTTGATTCTGCAGATTAAATATGAAGTTTCATGAAGCTTTAGGATTTTTTTTTCGTATCATTTTTTTCATTTGATTATATCGTTGGATTTGCTGATATGTTGTTGTGAGTTTAAAAAAGATTGCCAAAAAAATTTAATCATACTTCGATTGTTATTTGTGAACAATTTTTAATTTTTAATTTTTTTTTTCTTCCAAAAAACAGAAATTGAATTAAGAAAAGCAAATCATCAAATTAATGAAGAGCTCATAATACAAGTAAAGGCAATGCTTTAAAATTAAAACCTTCCTTATACGAAAGCAACAACAATACATAAATAAGCAATATTGTACCCCAATCGTGTGAGAAGATAACTGGCAAATTGAAGGGAAAACTCGGCTAAAGGTGCTATGATGTGAATACTCAAATAGGCTGGACTACTTGGATCAGAAGAAATGTAGAATTAGGATAGGAGCCCATCTTTAAATAAACAGCCCCTGTATAATTCTGAATATTGGGCCGTAAGTGAAGTTCCAAACCACATATGGACCCAAAAAAACCTGATAACCATACCCATGCTTCCAAGCAATAAAGCACTTTGAATATGTCATTTCAGTCTGGTAATTTTACCAAGTATTCCACATATTTGAATGGTTAGAAAGCTTTAGCGTAGACACATTGCTTCACAACAATTTACCTTTGAGATTTTCTGGCAAGCAGTCAGTGACAAATATTCTTCTTTCCAGATCGAAACCAGGCCGCCTGAACTGCTCCTCGAACTGCCTTGAATACCTGTTACTCTCTATTAGTGTTTCTATTTGTATGTAATGTATTATTAGCTATATTTGTTTTATAACAATATTGATAGCTATATTTATTTTTTTGTTTCAGGAAGAAATAGGAAGATGCAACAATTTTGCAACACAAAAGACAACCTAATTTGTTAATTTACCGGTACGCTTTTTCGTTACTTATGGATCTCTTTCAACTATATCTTTTGGTTTTCTATATATATAGATGGATAGATAGATACAGTTTGTTCCTAATGTTGCCTCAAATCTTTTGGGCATTGATGTTAGCTGAACGTTTGTATTCGTATATAGAGGATACTCATTGCTCAAACAGTTTTGTTTCAAACGTTGTTGTTCCTGAAGGTATAATATTTTCTTCCTCTATAACTGATATTCTCTTCAATTTGGTAGTAATAGAATTTTAGAAAAAATGACCGATTATGCCGTTTATGTGATTGCATTCCACATTGAGTTTTTTTGTTCTGGCTAAAGCTCATTATATCTTTCGTCATTTACTTCATATAACTTTTTCTTAATTTGTTTATAGGTCGTTCAAGAGCGTGGGAAGGGTCCAGGAGAGGAGGTTCGACTCTGATATGTGGCTATATAACCGACGTTCGCAGCTGCCATCTGCTGTTTTCAATAATGATGGCATGGTTTATTCTTAATATTTTTTTTCTGTTTCTTATATGATATTATGAAGCAGGTGTAAATTATGTGTATTATTGCAGGTTTTGTTCTATAACATAACAAGAAAAGTCACCACAGCATGCTATGCTTATGCAGGACTCTTTTGTATAGTTTTGATCAACCTGGTAGACTAGATTGTATTAATGGATGTCTTTTGTACTGTATAAAACATAGCGGCCCACTGGAAATGTTTGATCAGTACATGATCGCTCAACAACAACATTATGATCACCGTTTGATCAGTACATGATCATACGTACGTAATTATGTTCTAACTATATCGTACTGTTTGCACAAACGTCCATAAAAACCAAAATGCGCTGCGCACCTCTTTTTTCTAGTTATGTAATATTTCTTAAAAGTATAAATATGCCATAGTATATTACAAGTATTTTTTTTTTTTTTTTTTGAAAAGCAAGAAATTATATAGACGAAAAACGATACAGTACAAGGCAACGGCCAAAAGAGGCCATCCCAAGAAAACAAGAAGACAAACAAAGGGTGCAAAGGATGCAACCCACACGAGCTAAAAAGCTAAATATCTAAATATCTAAATATACGGACGGATTTGTGAGCCAATTTTGCCACTCGATGTTTTTCCTTTTGATCCTACACGAAATCCACTCGAAAGACTTCATTTGGATTTCATTAACTAACACTGGTGCACTCGAGCTTTTGCCTTGAAAAACCGACGAATTCCGATTCTTCCATAGATAATAAGCACAAACCCACTCTACAGCTTGCCATATTTTTGAACCTAGAGCGGACATGATATTTGGCGATTTCCCATGAAAGTAGTCGGCAAAGTTAACACGCGGATACGAACCAAAACACCACCATTTAAAAACCCGAGACCACACTTCCGAAGAGAACTTACAATTAACTAAGGAATGATCCACCGATTCGAGACCATCATCACAAATGGGACACCGAACACTATGGAGATCGATTCCTCTTTTGTCAAGCTCGATTCGGACCGGGATTCTTTTCTTCAGACTTCTCCACACAGATTTCTAATTTTTTAGGAATAAGGTTGTTTCTCAGAGTTGCATTTGGGACTTGATTATTGGAACCGAGGATTTGAGCGTCGATGATATTTGATAATTTGTTAACCAAGAACATACCATTGTTTGCAAGGACCCCACTTCCACGTTTCATGAGCATTAAAATCAAAAGATATAGACCGAATCAAATTGCTAATTTCCTGAAGCTCATCGCTTGTACGGCCTGTTGGAGCACGAGTCCATTCCCACACCAAACGGACAGAATTAACCGAAGCATTATGGACTTGATCCTGCTGGACCGAAACCTGAGCTGATGTTGAGTTAACCTGCTGAGTCGGGGCAGAATACAAACCTACTGCTGCTGGAGGAGGAGACCGAAGACACATAGAAGAAAAACCTGCTGCTGTAGCGTCAGAATCCGAAGGAGGGATTGCTGCAACAGGAGCTGAAGCATAACCAGAGACAGTGGCTGGTATATTACAAGTATTTGTGAAAAGAATATATATCTAGCTAATTTGAGTACTAAAAGTCCAGTTGTAAGAATTAAGCCACATGGCTGATATGGGCACTATTTTCAAGTCTTCATAATTTAGGCTTTTAATTGTCCACTTGAGTTTCAGTTTATCAAGATCCAAGAAATTGAAATAATTTATAACGAACTTCTATCATTTGATAAGTCAAGAAAACCTTAAGAAAAATCTTGGATTATTCTGATAAGTCAACTGTGGAATTCATAGTAAAAATTAAAAAATTTATATCAGTTGAAAAAGTTTGTTGAACTAAAATGTCTCGAATATTTTTAGTACAGAATTGGACTAGAATTACTAGAGTAAGGAATGCCTAACTATGCAATTACAAGTTGTATTAGAGACTAAACACACATACCTTTGGGGACAGACCATGGTTCAATCTTGCTTATAACTTCATAAAGAATCAATCCATTCCAAAGGAAGAAATGAATTACCATTACCAATATAACTAACAGACAAAATTTGTATAGAACTATTCAATTTTTCACTTTTCACAAACCTAACCCCCTAACTTGAAACGCCCCGTCCTAATCCATCCGGACGAAGTCCATATTGATTATAAACGATTCATAATAGTTGATTACATCGCGAGGTACTTGACCTCTAAATGATACATTTTACAAACATTTCATTCATTTTTAAAAGACAAACTTTCATTACATCGAAAGTTGACCGGTATGCATACCATTTCATAATATCCAACTATAAATGATCTAATCCGTCATTCACTTAATAATCTTTAATGAACTTCAATGACTCGAATGCAACGTCTTTTGAAATATGTCATGAATGACTCCAAGTAATATCCTTAAAATGAGCTAATGCACAGCGGAAGATTTCTTTCAAACCTGAGAATAAACATGCTTTCAAGTGTCAACCAAAAGGTTGGTGAGTTCATTAGTTTATAGTAAACAGTAAAAATTCATCATTTTGATAGACCACAAGATTTAAATCTTGCATGATACAAATGGGCCCGAATCCTATACCCACCTGTAATGTACATGCGATATCTTTTAAATACAGTACACCTTTCTCGTGTACGAAATCATCTTTCATAAATCTTAGTAACCGTACACATATCTCGTGCACAAAAATAACATACACATAACCTGTGTATAAAATCATTCTCTCGATACATAACATTCATATCAATTGGTGGCAATTATCATGTCCACATAATTCAATGGTGGCAATTATCATATCCACATAATTCAACGGTGACAATTATCATGTCCACATAATTCAACAATAATCCGCAGAACTTCTGTCTGCATAATAATTCATTCGAGGAATGTTTTGCTTGTGTCTATCTCGTCAAACATTTATAAAAGCATTTCATGTATTCGCAGTTAAAAATGTATTTCAAAAGTATTTAATAAAGCAGTTGTAAAAGTAGCGCATGTATTCTCAGTCCCAAAAACGTAAAGAGTAAAAGGGAATCAAATGAACTCACCATATTGTATTTTGTAGTAAAAATACATATAACGTCATTGGACAACGTAGGGTTGGACTCGGATTCACGAACCTATATCATGTATGTATATATTAACACATACGATTGAAATCGAACGAATTTATGTATTATTAGTGATATACTTGTTATTTTAATAAATTGCGTGTTTCATTAATAACTTATTTAAATGTATTTATTTTATATACTTTAAATAATTAAAGATGTTAATATAGTTTAGTTAAGTATATTTCTATATGACTAGTTTTTATTGTAGTAATGATAATAATATTAGTAATAATATTGATAATTGATAATAATAATAATAATAATAATAATAATATGGTTTTTATAAAAATGATAATGATATTAGTAATAATGAAAATGATAATAATAATAATAATAATAATAATAATAATAATACTAATAATAATGTAAAAATAATAATGTATTTGTTAAAAATAATAATATTAGGGATAATAAAATAATAATGATAAAAATAATGATGATTCTAATAATAATAATAATAATAATAAAAATAATACTACCTTAAAAGGATAACAATTATGTCATAGCCCAAATTCGAACTCGAGACCTCTCGCTAGCGTGACCACATCCTAAGCCATCCAACCATTTCTGTCTTTCTGAATTAAACAGACCTTAATAATATTTAAACTGCCTTTTCGAATCATACTCACTCGCCATCCTTCTCATCTTAAAACAAAACAATCGATGGGTCTTAGCCCAATAGAAAAACAGACTAAGAAACTGGCCCAACTTAAATAATGATTTCGGCCCAAATATAAAATAATGCGATGGCAATTATAACCATTTATAAGTTCCATATTATTTGAAGATCAAACTAATCAAGATGAATGGTGGGGTTCGGCCAGGAAAAAGAAATCATAAAAAGAATTGAGTGGAGCAGTTAGTTGTCTAATGTCTTTATGATATCATCTTCATATCACCTTATTATTTTTCTAATATCGTCTACTTGTACCAATCATAACATCGTTATCTATATCTTTAACTATCATCATCATATACGGTATAATAACATCATCATTATTCCCGTCGTTGTAACATTAACCGAAATAGAGATAGAAGCAGCGAGATAGTAACAGCAAAGTAGAGTCAACTAGCAGACACGCATGTACCTCAATTTATTCGATGTTGGCCCCTCCACTAACCGATCGCCCCCACAAGTTTAAAATGATTGATACAGTGTCGATTGTAGTTCCATTATCAAACCTTTTCCTTTTTGCATTAGGGGACTATGGTGTGGGCCGTAGTTTTAGAAAAATTAAACCAAGCTATCCCTTTACACGTATTAGATTGACATATTCACGATTAATTTTATCATAATATATATCACCCAATAAGATGCATCGATGGTTGTTTCAAATTGGTTCTCAGATAGTCTGAGAATGAATCAAAACATAAGGTAAAGGTCGTGATAGTAGGGACTTTATGTAAAGTATTCGTCAGCTTATTAATATTGGTGGTGATGTATGATTGATCAGAAATCATGAAAAGAGTAACGGCCGTAGCAGTTGTAACATCCCGCCTTTTTCCGTTTACTTTCCGTTTATTCATTTTTAAAGCCCGTTATATATTTATAACATCTCCCGTTGATACGCATTTTAAATTATCTCGTTTAGGTAATTCACGCACCCGATTCAAACTTGAGGGGCTAAACTTGCCAAGATGCCAATTTGGTGACTAGGTCAAAGGGGTCAACCCTTCCTCCTTCATTCATTCATCCCCTCTTTCCCTAATTCTTTCTTCTTTTTCTCTCAACACCCAAATACAAAGATTCATCATCTAAATTCGGATTAGGAAGCTAACAACAAAACAAATTACAAATTCGTGATCCTTGCATCTTCCTCTTCGATTCCATACCGATTTCATTACATTTGGGTAACTTTCTAAAATCACTAGATTTTGTGTTCTTGATGTTTTTAACTTATAAAAGTGTTAATTAGTGTCTATGGCTCAAGTCTAACATGAATATATGATTTATATGCTCGATCTCGTTGTTTTAGTGTACCTAGCATGAACTTGAATTTTGGTGCGTTGTTCTTGAATTTTGGATGATCATATGTTGTTAGATGTTAAAGGTTGATGTTTTAATTGTGTTACTAGCATCACTAGCTTCAATTTGATGTGTAGGTTGCTTAGGAAAACTTCATGAACTTGATTATTGATTTTGGTGAATTTGGGTTGGGGTTTGATAAGCTTGAAATGGACTTTTGATGCTTGGAATGACATGAGATGTTATTAGTAAGTGTTAGGTTGTATTGTATGCTTGATTACCTACGAAATGGCGTATTGTATGTAGGTAGTAAGTTTCCGAATCATTGATATGTATTTATGAACTTGGATGCGGTTAATGATGAGTATTAAATGCGGTTTTGGTTGTTGTAAGTGTTGAATTGATAGACGAAATGTGTTTAGTTGTCTTCCTCGTCAAATTACCTTCCCAACGGTATAAAATACTTGACTTGATTATTTGCGGATCATAAATTGTGTTTATCTGGTTTTTGGTTCGTGCACTTAGAAGGTTTCTGCATCAGACTTGAATACCAATCTGGACGCCGTCCAGACCCTTGGACGCCGTCCCAGATTTCAAGGCTGGACGCCGTCCAGATACTTGGACGCCGTCCCAGTCTTCAAAGCTGAACGCCGTCCAGATACACTGGCAGGCTCTGTCTTCACTGGTCATTTTACGGAAAATGTTTGCTATGCTATAGACCTCCGATTCACATGTAACTTGTTCTAACATGCTCATACATGATTAAAAACCTCAGAAAAATAGTTCGGGACCCGACCCGAACGTGTTGACTTTTTCGTTGACTTTGACCGACCAAAGTTTGACTTTTTGTCAAACTTAACCAAATGATTATGCAACCTTCCTAACTTGTTTCTATACTTGTATCTTGCATGAAACTTGACAATTTGATTTCACATGCTACATAATCGAGTCGTAACGAGCCGTAGGACTAATTGAACATCTTTGACCTATCGTGTTTACCGTTATTGATACGACCTATTTGTTTAGGTCAAGACTAGCATTGTTCTTTGCACACGTTACTTGTCGAAGTACTTATTTACTCTTCCGCTCAAGGTGAGATCATAGTCCCATTTTTACTCTTTTGCACTTACATTTGGGATGAGAAAACATAAACGTTTCTTTTACTAAGTGAACACAAGTACAGGAAAACAAACATTCTACATACGAGTTTGAACAAAAATCCTCATTAGTTACACTTGCCGGGTGTAAGCGAGAACTTATGTTATATGGCCATATGGGTTTGACAAACCCTCATTCAAACGGTTCGCTACCGTTTACGAATGAAATGTATTTTCGAGAAACAGTGTATGTTCTAACACTATTGTGATGGGGTTCTATGGAAGGAATGTTAAGCATTGATAATTGGGTGCTCGTGAAACAAACTTTTGGAATGTATTACTATTATCTCATTGTTGTAAATCTTGTGGTTCACTTGTACTTACGTACTCAAACCTATGATTTCACCAACGTTTTCGTTGACAGATTTCTATGTTTTTCTCAGGTCCTTGAACGATACATGATACATGCTTCCGCTCATTATCTTGATACTTGCATTGGATGTCGAGTATATATGCATACATGGAGCGTATTTTGGCTACTTTTAAATTGTGTCGCATAAGTTTCATTTGTACTTATAACTTTGTAACGTAACTTGTGGTGGAACTATTCTTGTAAACTTTGAACAATCTTTACATTTGAAATGAATGCGACATATCTTTTGGTCAAACGTTGTTTTAAAGACTTATGACCACGTAACGGGACCTAAGTAGACGGCGCCGTCAATGACGATTTTGTTGGGTCGCTACAGATGGTATCAGAGCGTTGGTTGTAGGGATTTAGAGTTCATTGGTGTCAACCTCGAGTCATAGGGTACATTGGTGAGTCTAGACTACAACCGGCAAATAGACTTGAAGTAGGAATTACTTGACTACTTGTGCATTTATACTCGAACGCTTCTACTCATATCTACTCTTAGTCCATCTTAATCTCACGTTGTTTAATTTGATTGACACGCCACCTTGACTATATGAAATGATGTCGAATGCACATATGAATCAGGGTAATATAATTTCCGGGATTATATTACGGTGACTCATATGAACGTTCCGACATTGTGGCATAAAGAATTTAAGGCGAGTCAAGGAAAATTTTCTCTCTATCTTTATTCCATATCACGGTTAGTATTATTTAGGATACTAACCAACGGTATTCTTGTGTCTTGAAGGAACAATGGCTCGTCAACGCGCTCCTCCTGAAACTCCCGAACAAGCTCTACAACGAATGATATGAAATGTCCCGTTCTTATTGATTAAAAACGTTCCATATTAATTGATTTCGTTGCGAGGTTTTGACCTCTATATGAGATGTTTTTCAAAGACTGCATTCATTTTAAAACAAACCATAACCTTTATTTCATCAATAAAGGTTTAAAAAGCTTTACGTAGATTATCAAATAATGATAATCTAAAATATCCCGTTTACACACGACCATAACATAATGGTTTACAATACAAATATGTTACAACAAAATAAGTTTCTTGAATGCAGTTTTTACACAATATCATACAAGCATGGACTCCAAATCTCGGCCTTATTTAAGTATGCGACAGCGGAAGCTCTTAATAATCACCTGAGAATAAACATGCTTAAAACGTCAACAAAAATGTTGGTGAGTTATAGGTTTAACCTATATATATCAAATCATAATAATAGACCACAAGATTTCATATTTCAATACACATCCCATACATAGAGATAAAAATCATTCATATGGTGAACACCTGGTAACCGACATTAACAAGATGCATATATAAGAATATCCCCATCATTCCGGGACACCCTTCGGATATGATATAAATTTCGAAGTACTAAAGCATCCGGTACTTTGGATGGGGTTTGTTAGGCCCAATAGATCTATCTTTAAGATTCGCGTCAATTAGGGTGTCTGTTCCCTAATTCTTAGATTACCAGACTTAATAAAAAGGGGCATATTCGATTTCGATAATTCAACCATAGAATGTAGTTTCACGTACTTGTGTCTATTTTGTAAATCATTTATAAAACCTGCATGTATTCTCATCCCAAAAATATTAGATTTTAAAAGTGGGACTATAACTCACTTTCACAGATTTTTACTTCGTCGGGAAGTAAGACTTGACCACTGGTTGATTCACGAACCTATAACAATATATACATATATATCAAAGTATGTTCAAAATATATTTACAACACTTTTAATATATTTTGATGTTTTAAGTTTATTAAGTCAGCTGTCCTCGTTAGTAACCTACAACTAGTTGTCCACAGTTAGATGTACAGAAATAAATCGATAAATATTATCTTGAATCAATCCACGACCCAGTGTATACGTATCTCAGTATTGATCACAACTCAAACTATATATATTTTGGAATCAACCTCAACCCTGTATAGCTAACTCCAACATTCACATATAGAGTGTCTATGGTTGTTCCGAAATATATATAGATGTGTCGACATGATAGGTCGAAACATTGTATACGTGTCTATGGTATCTCAAGATTACATAATATACAATACAAGTTGATTAAGTTATGGTTGGAATATATTTGTTACCAATTTTCACGTAGCTAAAATGAGAAAAATTATCCAATCTTGTTTTACCCATAACTTCTTCATTTTAAATCCGTTTTGAGTGAATCAAATTGCTATGATTTCATATTGAACTCTATTTTATGATTCTAAACAGAAAAAGTATAGGTTTATATTCAGAAAAATAAGTTACAAGTCATTTTTGTAAAGGTAGTCATTTCAGTCGAAAGAACGACGTCTAGATGACCATTTTAGAAAACATACTTCCAATTTGAGTTTAACCATAATTTTTGGATATAGTTTCATGTTCATAATAAAAATCATTTTCTCAGAATAACAACTTTTAAATCAAAGTTTATCATAATTTTTAATTAACTAACCCAAAACAGCCCGCGGTGTTACTACGACGGCGTAAATCCGGTTTTACGGTGTTTTTCGTGTTTCCAGGTTTTAAATCATTAAGTTAGCATATCATATAGATATAGAACATGTGTTTAGTTGATTTTAAAAGTCAAGTTAGAAGGATTAACTTTTGTTTGCGAACAAGTTTAGAATTAACTAAACTATGTTCTAGTGATTACGAGTTTAAACCTTCGAATAAGATAGTTTTATATATATGAATCGAATGATGTTATGAACATCATTACTACCTCAAGTTTAGTAGGTAAATCTAATGGAAGTGAAAAGAAATGATCTGGCTTCAAAGGATCTTGGATGGCTTGAAAGTTCTTGAAGTAGGATCATGACACAAAAACAAGTTCAAGTAAGATTTTTACTCGAATTAAGATAGTTTATAGTTATAGAAATTGAATCAAAGTTTGAATATGATTATTACCTTGTATTAGAATGATAACCTACTGTAAGAAACAAAGATTTCTTGAGGTTGGATGATCACCTTACAAGATTGGAAGTGAGCTAGCAAACTTGAAAGTATTCTTTATTTTATGTAACTAGAACTTGTAGAATTTATGAAGAACACTTAGAACTTGAAGATAGAACTTAAGAGAGATCAATTAGATGAAGAAAATTGAAGAATGAAAGTGTTTGTAGGTGTTTTTGGTCGTTGGTGTATGGATTAGATATAAAGGATATGTAATTTTGTTTTCATGTAAATAAGTCATGAATGATTACTCATATTTTTGTAATTTTATGAGATATTTCATGCTAGTTGCCAAATGATGGTTCCCACATGTGTTAGGTGACTTACATGGGCTGCTAAGAGCTGATCATTAGAGTGTATATACCAATAGTACATACATCTAAAAGCTGTGTATTGTACGAGTACGAATACGGGTGCATACGAGTAGAATTGTTGATGAAACTGAACGAGGATGTAATTGTAAGCATTTTTATTAAGTAAAAGTATTTTGATAAGTGTATTGAAGTCTTTTAAAAGTGTATAAATACATATTAAAACACTACATGTATATACATTTTAACTGAGTCGTTAAGTCATCGTTAGTCATTACATGTAAGTGTTGTTTTGAAACCTTTAGGTTAACGATCTTGTTAAATGTTGTTAACCCAATGTTTATAATATCAAATGAGATTTTAAATTATTATATTATCATGATATTATCATGTATGAATCTCTCTTAATATGATATATATACATTAAATGTCTTTACAATGATAATCGTTACATATATGTCTCGTTTAACAATCATTAAGGGTGCGTTTGATAAAACTGAATGATTTATCACTGAATGATTCAGAGGTCTGAATAGTTCATAGACTCTGAATGATTATGGTTCTTAATGAAGATGAGTTGTTTGATAAGTCTTTTGAACCGATACTCTGAATAATATGAATTTACCATTTTATCCATCTTAATGATTTATTAATAAATTAAATAAGTTTGCTATGATTTTCTAAATTATGTTGAATTGTCTTAATATATTATATTATAAATATTAAAAGATACATGTTCAGTTTTAAACGAGAAACATTAAAAAGAACAATCAATTAAAAAATATTAATTTATAAGTGTATGTATGTAATACGAATGAAGAGAAAAGGAATTTGTGTTGCACTTTAGCAGTTAAAATATATGAGTTAAAAAGTATCATATTTATAGGTATAGTATTTAAGATTTAAATGAATATATGTAAATATGTATTAATTTAAAGTTTGCATGCATATCACAAAATTAAAATATACTCGGTAATTAATTACTATGTGGAAGTAGAAACGTAATGGAATTGACTAGGTGTATCTAGGGGTAAAATTGAACATAGTCACATGCTGGATGGTTCAGAGTGGAAATTGACACTGAAGCATTCCGAGCATTTCATTCAATTTAGTGGACACAAGTTATAAAATCAAACATACCTCCTCTGACCGAATCTGAGGTATTTCCTCTGAACCCTTCAATTCAGAGTCTATCAAACAGACCATAAGTTAGTAGTCTTGTTTTTACATATGTAGTTCATTGTTAATATACTTAATGATATGTTTACTTATCATAGTATCATGTTAACTATATATATATATATATCCATATATATGTCATCATATAGTTTTTACAAGTTTTAACGTTCGTGAATCACCGGTCAACTTGGGTGGTCAATTGTCTATATGAAACATATTTCAATTAATCAAGTCTTAACAAGTTTGATTGCTTAACATGTTGGAAACATTTAATCATGTAAATATCAATCTCAATTAATATATATAAACATGAAAAAGTTCGGGTCACTACAGTACCTACCCGTTAAATAAATTTCGTCTCGAAATTTTAAGCTGTTGAAGGTGTTGACGAATCTTCTGGAAATAGATGCGGGTATTTCTTCTTCATCTGATCTTTACGCTCCCAGGTGAACTCGGGTCCTCTACGAGCATTCCATCGAACCTTAACAATTGGTATCTTGTTTTGCTTAAGTCTTTTAACCTCACGATCCATTATTTCGACGGGTTCTTCGATGAATTGAAGTTTTTCGTTGATTTGGGTTTCATCTAATGGAATAGTGAGATCTTCTTTAGCAAAACATTTCTTCAAATTCGAGACGTGGAAAGTGTTATGTACAGCCGCGAGTTATTGAGGTAACTCAAGTCGGTAAGCTACTGGTCCGACACGATCAATAATCTTGAATGGTCCAATATACCTTGGATTTAATTTCCCTCGTTTACCAAATCGAACAACGCCTTTCCAAGGTGCAACTTTAAGCATGACCACCTCTCCAATTTCAAATTCTATATCTTTTCTTTTAATGTCAGCGTAGCTCTTTTGTCGACTTTGGGCGGTTTTCAACCGTTGTTGAGTTTGGATGATCTTTTCGGTAGTTTCTTGTATTATCTCTGGACCCGTAATCTATCTATCCCCCACTTCACTCTAACAAATCAGAGACCTGCACTTTCTACCAAAAAGTGCTTCAAACGGCGCCATCTCAATGCTTGAATGGTAGCTGTTGTTGTAGGAAAATTCTGCTAATGGTAGATGTCGATCCCAACTGTTTCCGAAATCAATAACACATGCTCGTAGCATGTCTTCAAGCGTTTGTATCGTCCTTTCGCTCTGCCCATCAGTTTGTGGATGATAGGCAGTACTCATGTCTAGACGAGTTCCTAATGCTTGCTGTAATATCTGCCAGAATCTTGAAATAAATCTGCCATCCCTATCAGAGATAATAGAGATTGGTATTCCATGTCTGGAGACGACTTCCTTCAAATACAGTCGTGCTAACTTCTCCATCTTGTCATCTTCTCTTATTGGCAGGAAGTGTGCTGATTTGGTGAGACGATCAACTATTACCCAAATAGTATCAAAACCACTTGCAGTCCTTGGCAATTTAGTGATGAAATCCATGGTAATGTTTTCCCATTTCCATTCTGGGATTTCGGGTTGTTGAAGTAGACCTGATGGTTTCTGATGCTCAGCTTTGACCTTAGAACACGTCAAACATTCTCCTACGTATTTAGCAACATCGGCTTTCATACCCGGCCACCAAAAATGTTTCTTGAGATCCTTGTACATCTTCCCCATTCCAGGATGTATTGAGTATCTGGTTTTATGAGCTTCTCTAAGTACCATTTCTCTCATATCTCCAAATTTTGGTAACCAAATCCTTTCAGCCCTATACCGGGTTCCGTCTTCCCAAATATTAAGATGCTTCTCCGATCCTTTGGGTATTTCATCCTTTAAATTTCCCTCTTTTAAAACTCCTTGTTGCGCCTCCTTTATTTGAGTAGTAAGGTTATTATGAATCATTATGTTCATAGATTTTACTCGAATGGGTTCTCTGTCCTTCCTGCTCAAGGCATCGGCTACCACATTTGCCTTCCCCGGGTGGTAACGAATCTCAAAGTCGTAATCATTCAATAATTCAATCCACCTACGCTGCCTCATATTCAGTTGTTTCTGATTAAATATGTGTTGAAGACTTTTGTGGTCGGTATATATAATACTTTTGACCCCATATAAGTAGTGCCTCCAAGTCTTTAATGCAAAAACAACCGCGCCTAATTCCAAATCATGCGTCGTATAATTTTGTTCGTGAATCTTCAATTGTCTAGACGCATAAGCAATCACCTTCGTTCGTTGCATTAATACACAACCGAGACCTTGCTTTGATGCGTCACAATAAATCACAAAATCATCATTCCCTTCAGGCAATGACAATATAGGTGCCGTAGTTAGCTTTTTCTTCAATAACTGAAACGCTTTCTCTTGTTCATCATTCCATTCAAATTTCTTCCCTTTATGTGTTAATGCAGTCAAGGGTTTTGCTATTATGGAAAAGTCTTGGATGAACCTTCTGTAGTAACCAGCTAGTCCTAAAAACTGGCGTATGTGTTTTGGAGTTTTCGGGGTTTCCCACTTTTCAACAGTTTCTATCTTTGCCGGATCCACCTTAATACCTTCTTTGTTCACTATGTGACCGAGGAATTGAACTTCTTCCAACCAAAATGCACACTTTGAAAACTTAGCGTACAATTCTTCCTTCCTCAATACTTCTAACACCTTTCTCAAATGTTCACCGTGTTCTTGGTCATTCTTTGAGTAAATAAGTATGTCATCAATGAAAACAATGACAAACTTGTCAAGGTATGGTCCACACACTCGGTTCATAAGGTCCATGAACACAGCTGGTGCATTAGTTAAACCAAACGGCATGACCCTAAACTCGTAATGACCGTAACGTGTTCTGAAAGCAGTCTTTGGAATATCATCTTCTTTCACCCGCATTTGATGATACCCGGAACGTAAGTCAATCTTTGAATAAACAGACGAGCCTTGTAGTTGATCAAATAAGTCGTCGATTCTCGGTAGTGGGTAGCGATTCTTGATGGTAAGTTTGTTCAACTCTCGGTAGTCGATACACAACCTGAATGTACCATCTTTCTTCTTGACAAACAAAACAGGAGCTCCCCACGGTGATGTGCTTGGTCGAATGAAACCACGCTCTAAAAGTTCTTGTAATTGGCTTTGCAGTTCTTTCATCTCGCTGGGTGCGAGTCTGTAAGGAGCACAAGCTATTGGTGCAGCTCCTGGTACAAGATCTATTTGAAATTCAACGGATCGATGTGGGGGTAATCCCGGTAATTCTTTCGGAAATACATCGGGAAATTCTTTTGCGACGGGAACATCATTGATGCTCTTTTCTTCAGTTTGTACTTTCTCGACGTGTGCTAGAACAGCATAGCAACCTTTTCTTATTAGTTTTTGTGCCTTCAAATTACTAATAAGATGTAGCTTCGTGTTGCCCTTTTCTCCGTACACCATTAAGGGTTTTCCTTTTTCTCGTATAATGCGAATTGCATTTTTGTAACAAACGATCTCTGCTTTCACTTCTTTCAACCAGTCCATACCGATTATCACATCAAAACTCCCTAACTCTACTGGTATCAAATCAATCTTAAATGTTTCGCTAACCAGTTTAATTTCTCGATTCTGACATATATTATCTGCTGAAATTAATTTACCATTTGCTAATTCGAGTAAAAATTTACTATCCAAAGGCGTCAATGGACAACTTAATTTAGCACAAAAATCTCTACTCATATAGCTTATATCCGCACCCGAATCAAATAAAACGTAAGCAGATTTATTGTCAATAAGAAACGTACCTGTAACAAGCTCCGGGTCTTCCTGTGTCTCTGCCGCATTAATATTAAAAACTCTTCCGCGGCCTTGTCCATTCGTGTTCTCCTGGTTCGGGCAATTTCTAATAATGTGGCCCGGTTTTCCACATTTATAACAAACTACATTGGCATAACTTGCTCCGACACTACTTGCTCCGCCATTACTCGTTCCGACACCATTTGTTCCTTTCGTTCTATTAACCCCTGGTCCGTAGACCTCACACTTCGCCGCGCTATGACCATTTCTTTTACACTTGTTGCAAAATTTGGTGCAGAACCCCGAGTGATACTTTTCACACCTTTGGCATAGCTGCTTCTGATTGTTGTTGTTGTTGCGGTTATTATTGTTGTTGGGATGATTGTTGTAGTTGCTGTTGTTGTTGTTGCTATTGTTGTTGTTGTTGTTGGTCCGTTTGTTGTAGTTGTGATTGATGTTGCGATTGTTGGGATAATTGTTGCGATTATTGTTGTAATTGCTGTTGTTATTGTATTGGTGATTCTTATCACCGTTTTCCTCCCACTTTCTTTTGACTTGCTTCACATTGGCCTCTTCAGCAGTCTGTTCTTTAATTCTTTCTTCAATCTGGTTCACTAGTTTGTGAGCCATTCTACATGCCTGTTGTATGGAGGCGGGCTCGTGTGAACTTATATCTTCTTGGATTCTTTCCAGTAATCCTTTCACAAACGTGTCGATCTTCTCTTCCTCATCTTCGAATGCTCCCGGACACAATAGGTACAATTCTGTGAATCGTCTTTCGTACGTGGTAATATCAAATCCTTGGGTTCGTAACCCTCTAAGTTCTGTCTTGAGCTTATTGACCTCGGTTCTGGGACGGTACTTCTCGTTCATCAAGTGCTTGAATGCTGACCACGGTAGTGCGTACGCATCGTCTTGTCCCACTTGCTCTAGATAGGTATTCCACCATGTTAACGCAGAACCTGTGAAGGTATGCGTAGCGTACTTCACTTTGTCCTCTTCAGTACACTTACTTATGGCAAACACCGATTCGACCTTCTCGGTCCACCGTTTCAATCCGATCGGTCCTTCGGTTCCATCAAATTCCAAAGGTTTGCAGGCAGTGAATTCTTTGTAGGTGCATCCTACACGATTTCCTGTACTGCTAGATCCAAAGTTATTGTTGGTAGGTAGCGCAGCCTGTACTGCGGCTATGTTTGAAGCTAGAAAAGTACGGAATTCCTCTTCATTCATATTCACGGTGTGTGGAGTAGTCGGTGCCATTTCCTTCAAAATAGTCAAATGGAACAAGTTAATCATACAGAATATTAAGAGTAGTTAATAGTATTTCGTAGCATAATATGAACTCATTTATAAAAGCTTTTTCTTCATATTAGCGTTTTATAAGTTTAAATTCGGGTAGTACCTACCCGTTAAGTTCATACTTAGTAGCTAATATACAATTCAACTATTACAATTCTATATGAAAAACTGATTATAATAATATTTCGTGTTCAAACTTTTACACAATATTTTACAAACTTACAATAACGCTTATTTTACATATAGCATGAAATATAGCACATAATAAATTTGATACAAGATGGTTGTGAAGATAATTCTAGCTAGTACACAAGTCGTTCAGCAAAGGCAATAAAGACACGTAATTCATACATCCAGAAACAAGTCATGCATTCTGGTTTTACTAGGATTACTTCCCATCCTTGGTCTTGTGGAACATAACCGTTATGGCCGTTGATAAGACAGCGTGTTGTAACGTCGTCAAAGGGACGAGGGTTACGTAATGTCCAACAGTCCCGTAACAATCTAAAAACCTCATTTCTTACCTCAATTACCGACTCCGTCACTTGTGGGAACGTTTTGTTTAATAGTTGTAGCCCGATGTTCTTGTTCTCACTTTGGTGAGAAGCGAACATTACTAATCCGTAAGCATAACATGCTTCTTTATGTTGCATGTTAGCCACTTTTTCTAAATCACGAAGTCCAATATTCGGATATATTGATTCAAAATAATTTCTTAACCCATTGCGTAAAATAGCATTTGGGTTCCCCGCAATATATGCTTCAAAGTAAACACATCGTAACTTATGGATTTCCCAATGTGATATCCCCCATCTTTCGAACGAAAGCCTTTTATAAACCAAGGCATTCTTGGAACGTTCTTCAAATGTCTTACAAACTGATCTCGCCTTAAATAGTTGTGCCGAAGAATTCTGACCGACTCTAGACAAGATTTCATCAATCATGTCTCCGGGTAGGTCTCTTAAAATATTGGGTTGTCTATCCATTTTGTGTTTTTATACTGTAAAATAGACAAGAGTTAGATTCATAAAAAAAAATACTTATTAATACAAGCAATTTTTACATATATCATAAAGCATAAGCACACTATATTACATATATTACACCACACGAATACAACTATCTTATTCCGACTCGCTTGTTTCTTCTTCTTCGGTTTTGGTTCGTTTTGCCAAGTTTCTAGGGATATATGATGTTCCCCTAATACGAGCCGTCATTTTCCACATTGGTTTAGAAAAACCTGGTGGTTTATAGGTTCCCGGGTTATTGTCATAACTTAAGAAATACGGGTGTTGACGATACATATAAAGTTCATCGGGTTTGGAATCAAATTTCTCTATTTTTATGCCCTTTCCCTTATTGTTCTCTTTTGCCTTATTAAATTGTGTTGGGGTAATTTCAATAACATCATCGGAATCCTTGTCGGGATCCGATTCATCGGAGAATTGGTAATCCTCCCAATACTTTGCTTCCTTGGCGGAAACACCATTGACCATAATTAACTTTGGTCGGTTGGTTGAGGATTTTCTTCTACTTAACCGTTTTATTATTTCCCCCACCGGTTCTATTTCTTCTTCCGGTTCCTCCTCCTCCGGTTCCGATTCTTCTTCCGGTTCCGATTCTTCTTCCGGTTCCTCTTCGGGAACTTGTGAATCAGTCCACGAATCATTCCAAATTACATTTGACTCTTCATTATTATTAGGTGAGTCAATGAGACTTGTATTAGAGGTAGACATCTATCACATAATATCAAACGCGTTAAGAGATTAATATATCACATAATATTCACATGTTAAAAATATATAGTTTCCAACAAAATTTGTTAAGCAATCATTTTTCAAGTAAACACGGTCGAAGTCCAGACTCACTAATGCATCCTAACAAACTCGATAAGACACACTAATGCAAAATTCTGGTTCTCTAAGACCAACGCTGGAATACCAACTGAAATGTCCCGTTCTTATTGATTAAAAACGTTCCATATTAATTGATTTCGTTGCGAGGTTTTGACCTCTATATGAGACGTTTTTCAAAGACTGCATTCATTTTAAAACAAACCATAACCTTAATTTCATCAATAAAGGTTTAAAAAGCTTTACGTAGATTATCAAATAATGATAATCTAAAATATCCCGTTTACACACGACCATAACATAATGGTTTACAATACAAATATGTTACAACAAAATAAGTTTCTTGAATGCAGTTTTTACACAATATCATACAAGCATGGACTCCAAATCTCGTCCTTATTTAAGTATGCGACAGCGGAAGCTCTTAATAATCACCTGAGAATAAACATGCTTAAAACGTCAACAAAAATGTTGGTGAGTTATAGGTTTAACCTATATATATCAAATCATAATAATAGACCACAAGATTTCATATTTCAATACACATCCCATACATAGAGATAAAAATCATTCATATGGTGAACACCTGGTAACCGACATTAACAAGATGCATATATAAGAATATCCCCATCATTCCGGGACACCCTTCGGATATGATATAAATTTCGAAGTACTAAAGCATCCGGTACTTTGGATGGGGTTTGTTAGGCCCAATAGATCTATCTTTAGGATTTGCGTCAATTAGGGTATCTGTTCCCTAATTCTTAGATTACCAGACTTAATAAAAAGGGGCATATTCGATTTCGATAATTCAACCATAGAATGTAGTTTCACGTACTTGTGTCTATTTTTTAAATCATTTATAAAACCTGCATGTATTCTCATCCCAAAAATATTAGATTTTAAAAGTGGGACTATAACTCACTTTCACAGATTTTTACTTCGTCGAGAAGTAAGACTTGGCCACTGGTTGATTCAGGAACCTATAACAATATATACATATATATCAAAGTATGTTCAAAATATATTTACAACACTTTTAATATATTTTGATGTTTTAAGTTTATTAAGTCAGCTGTCCTCGTTAGTAACCTACAACTAGTTGTCCACAGTTAGATGTACAGAAATAAATCGATAAATATTATCTTGAATCAATCCACGACCCAGTGTATACGTCAAACTATATATATTTTGGAATCAACCTCAACCCTGTATAGCTAACTCCAACATTCACATATAGAGTGTCTATGGTTATTCCGAAATATATATAGATGTGTCAACATGATAGGTCGAAATATTGTATACGTGTCTATGGTATCTCAAGATTACATAATAAACAATACAAGTTGATTAAGTTATGGTTGGAATATATTTGTTACCAATTTTCACGTAGCTAAAATGAGAAAAAATTATCCAATCTTGTTTTACCCATAACTTCTTCATTTTAAATCCGTTTTGAGTGAATCAAATTGCTATGGTTTCATATTGAACTCTATTTTATGAATCTAAACAGAAAAAGTATAGGGTTATAGTCGGAAATATAAGTTACAAGTCGTTTTTGTAAAGGTAGTCATTTCAGTCGAAAGAACGACGTCTAGATGACCATTTTAGAAAACATACTTCCACTTTGAGTTTAACCATAATTTTTGGATATAGTTTCATGTTCATAATAAAAATCATTTTCTCAGAATAACAACTTTTAAATCAAAGTTTATCATAATTTTTAATTAACTAACCCAAAACAGCCCGCGGTGTTACTACGACGGCGTAAATCCGGTTTTACGGTGTTTTTCGTGTTTCCAGGTTTTAAATCATTAAGTTAGCATATCATATAGATATAGAACATGTGTTTAGTTGATTTTAAAAGTCAAGTTAGAAGGATTAACTTTTGTTTGCGAACAAGTTTAGAATTAACTAAACTATGTTCTAGTGATTACGAGTTTAAACCTTCGAATAAGATAGTTTTATATATATGAATTGAATGATGTTATGAACATCATTACTACCTCAAGTTTAGTAGGTAAACCTACTGGAAGTGAAAAGAAATGATCTAGCTTCAAAGGATCTTGGATGGCTTGAAAGTTCTTGAAGTAGGATCATGACACAAAAACAAGTTCAAGTAAGATTTTTACTCGAATTAAGATAGTTTATAGTTATAGAAATTGAATCAAAGTTTGAATATGATTATTACCTTGTATTAGAATGATAACCTACTGTAGGAAACAAAGATTTCTTGAGGTTGGATGATCACCTTACAAGATTGGAAGTGAGCTAGCAAACTTGAAAGTATTCTTGATTTTATGTAACTAGAACTTGTAGAATTTATGAAGAACACTTAGAACTTGAAGATAGAACTTGAGAGAGATCAATTAGATGAAGAAAATTGAAGAATTAAAGTGTTTGTAGGTGTTTTTGGTCGTTGGTGTATGGATTAGATATAAAGGATATGTAATTTTGTTTTCATGTAAATAAGTCATGAATGATTACTCATATTTTTGTAATTTTATGAGATATTTCATGCTAGTTGCCAAATGATGGTTCCCACATGTGTTTGGTGACTCACATGGGCTGCTAATAGCTGATCATTAGAGTGTATATACCAATAGTACATACATCTAAAAGTTGTGTATTGTACGAGTACGAATACGGGTGCATACGAGTAGAATTGTTGATGAAACTGAACGAGGATGTAATTGTAAGCATTTTTGTTAAGTAGAAGTATTTTGATAAGTGTATTGAAGTCTTTTAAAAGTGTATAAATACATATTAAAACACTACATGTATATACATTTTAACTGAGTCGTTAAGTCATCGTTAGTCATTACATGTAAGTGTTGTTTTGAAACCTTTAGGTTAACGATCTTGTTAAATGTTGTTAACCCAATGTTTATAATATCAAATGAGATTTTAAATTATTATATTATCATGATATTATCATGTATGAATATCTCTTAATACGATATATATACATTAAATGTCTTTACAACGATAATCGTTACATATATGTCTCGTTTAACAATCAATAAGTTAGTAGTCTTGTTTTTACATATGTAGTTCATTGTTAATATACTTAATGATATGTTTACTTATCATAGTATCATGTTAACTATATATATATATCCATATATATGTCATCATATAGTTTTTACAAGTTTTAACGTTCGTGAATCACCGGTCAACTTGGGTGGTCAATTGTCTATATGAAACATATTTCAATTAATCAAGTCTTAACAAGTTTGATTGCTTAACATGTTGGAAACATTTAATCATGTAAATATCAATCTCAATTAATATATATAAACATGGAAAAGTTTGGGTCACTACATGATAGCCACCACCGTGGATGCGGCCATGGCCGGTCACTCTTCCAACAACAATAATAATAACAACCACAACAACAACAACAACAACAACAACAATGGAGCCGGTAACTCAAACGAAGGGTGCTCCTATAAATCCTTCATGGGGTGCAAACCTCACACTTTTGATGGAACCGGGGGACCGGTCATGCTCACCCGATGGTTTGAGCAAACGGAAGCCGTCTTTAGCATAAGCGGTTGTCGGGACCAAGACAAGGTCAAATACTCCACTCACACCTTCGCCGGTGTCGCTCTTACATGGTGGAATACTTATGTACAATCGGTGGGTACCGATGAAGCTCACGCCCTCTCTTGGGCCGACTTGAGGGAAAAGATGATTGTCGAATATTTCCCTCGTGAAGAAACCCGAAGGCTCGAACAAGAGCTAAGAACTTTAAAGGCGATCAGAAATGATCTCAAGGCTTATAATCAACGATTTTCCGAACTAGCCTTGATGTGCCCAAATCTTGTGAACCCCGAAGCTTTAAGGGTTGAACTTTACATGGATGGTCTTCCAAAGAGTATCAAGCACGGAGTAATGTCATCCAAACCCACTAATCATCAAGAAGCTTTGAACATGGCCCGCAAATTGATAGAAACGATTGACGAAATCGTAGTTTCGGCACCTAAGGCCGAGGATAAATCGGGCGGCAACAAAAGAAAGTGGGAACCCTCCCAATCAAGCAACAACAACTTTGCTAAGAAGCCTTACACCTCCGACGGCAAGAAGGGTTATGCCGGGAACCTACCTCTTTGCAACAAATGCAACAAACATCACTTTGGTGAATGTGGCGAGTTAATTTGCCACCGGTGCCAAGGAGTTGGTCATAAGGCCAATGAGTATAAAAGTGTTGCCCCCATCGCTCGAAAGGGGCCCAATGCACCAAAAACGGGCACTTGTTATGAATGTGGCCAAACGGGCCATTATAGAAATGCATGCCCGAAGAGGAAAGATAACCCCAATACGCGCGGCCGAGATTTCAACATCAACACCGAGGAAGCCCGAGATGATAATGAATTAGTCACGGGTACGTTTCTTCTCAACAATTCTAATGTCTCTTGCTTATTCGATTCGGGTGCCGATAAATGCTTTGTATCCAAGACTTTGACTCATTCTTTTAGCACTCCACCTCTTCCATTAGATACCACTTATACCATTGAAGTGGCCAACGGAAAACTATTGAGTGCCGACACATATTACCGGGGGTGTACATTAAACATTTTGGGTAATGAGTTTGAAATCGACTTGATACCCATGGAACTAGGTAGCTTCAATGTAATAATCGGTATGAATTGGCTAGCCAAAACGAAATCTCACATCCTTTGTGATCTTAACGCAATCCGAATCCCTATCGAGAATGGTGAACCTTTGATCGTCTATGGCGATAAGAGTTGCACCGGACTCAACCACGTTTCGTGTATTAAAGTTAGAAAACTACTCCGTAAGGGTTGTTTTGCGATCCTTGCTCACGTTAAGAAAGTCGAGTCCGATGAGAAGCACATCGATGATGTGCCAATTGTTAGTGACTATTCCGATGTATTTCCCGACGAATTGCCGGGTCTTCCACCTCATCGACCGGTTGAATTCCAAATCGATCTTATTCCGGGAGCCGCACCCGTAGCACGTGCACCATATAGACTCGCTCCATCCGAAATGCGAGAATTGTAAAGTCAAATCCAAGAACTACTTGATCGTGGTTTTATCCAACCTAGCCATTCACCTTGGGGCGCTCCGATTTTGTTTGTTAAAAAGAAAGACGGATCCCTACGAATGTGCATTGACTATCGTGAACTAAAGAAATTGACGGTTAAGAACCGATATCCTCTTCCTTGCATCGATGACCTCTTTGATCAATTACAAGGGTCTTGTGTATATTCAAAAATCGATCTCCGCTCTGGTTATCATCAATTGAGGGTTAAGGGGGAAGATGTCTCCAAAACCGCTTTCCGAACTCGTTATGGTAGTTATGAATTTCTTGTAATGCCATTTGGTCTCACTAACGCACCGGCGGTGTTCATGGATCTTATGAACCGCGTGTGCAAACCGTATCTTGACAAATTCGTTATCGTGTTCATCGATGATATTTTAGTCTATTCAAAAAGCGAAGAAGAACACGAGGAACACCTCCGACTTGTGCTTGAACTTTTAAGACAAGAACAACTCTATGCCAAATTCTCCAAGTGTGAATTTTGGTTAAAGGAAGTTCAATTTCTTGGTCATGTTGTAAGTGACCAAGGTATTAAAGTCGATCCAACGAAAATCGAAGCCATTAGTAAATGGGAGACTCCTACTACTCCTACTCATATCCGTCAATTCTTGGGTCTCGCCGGATACTACCGTAGATTCATCAAGGATTTTTCTTTGGTTGCTCGTCCTCTAACCACGTTAACTCATAAGGGAAGAAAATTCGTTTGGGCAACCGAACATGAATCCGCATTCCAAATCTTGAAAACGAAGCTAACCTGAAATTTCCCGTTCTTATTGATTAAAAACGTTCCATATTAATTGATTTCGTTGCGAGGTTTTGACCTCTATATAAGACGTTTTTCAAAGACTGCATTCATTTTTAAAACAAACCATAACCTTTATTTCATAAATAAAGATTTAAAAAGCTTTACGTAGATTATCAAATAATGATAATCTAAAATATCCTGTTTACACACGACCATTACATAATGGTTTACAATACAAATATGTTACATCGAAATCAGTTTCTTGAATGCAGTTTTTACACAATATCATACAAACATGGACTCCAAATCTTGTCCTTATTTTAGTATGCAACAGCGGAAGCTCTTAATATTCACCTGAGAATAAACATGCTTTAAACGTCAACAAAAATGTTGGTGAGTTATAGGTTTAACCTATATATATCAAATCGTAACAATAGATCACAAGATTTCATATTTCAATACACATCCCATACATAGAGATAAAAATTATTCATATGGTGAACACCTGGTAACCGACATTAACAAGATGCATATATAAGAATATCCCCATCATTCTGGGACACCCTTCGGATATGATATAAATTTCGAAGTACTAAAGCATCCGGTACTTTGGATGGGGTTTGTTAGGCCCAATAGATCTATCTTTAGGATTCGCGTCAATTAGGGTGTCTGTTCCCTAATTCTTAGATTACCAGACTTAATAAAAAGGGGCATATTCGATTTCGATAATTCAACCATAGAATGTAGTTTCACGTACTTGTGTCTATTTTGTAAATCATTTATAAAACCTGCATGTATTCTCATCCCAAAAATATTAGATTTTAAAAGTGGGACTATAACTCACTTTCACAGATTTTTACTTCGTCTGGAAGTAAGACTTGGCCACTGGTTGATTCACGAACCTATAACAATATATACATATATATCAAAGTATGTTCAAAATATATTTATAACACTTTTAATATATTTTGATGTTTTAAGTTTATTAAGTCAGCTGTCCTCGTTAGTAACCTACAACTAGTTGTCCACAGTTAGATGTACAGAAATAAATCGATAAATATTATCTTGAATCAATCCACAACCCAGTGTATACGTATCTCAGTATTGATCACAACTCAAACTATATATATTTTGGAATCAACCTCAACCCTGTATAGCTAACTCCAACATTCACATATAGAGTGTCTATGGTTGTTCCGAAATATATATAGATGTGTCGACATGATAGGTCGAAACATTGTATACGTGTCTATGGTATCTCAAGATTACATAATATACAATACAAGTTGATTAAGTTATGGTTGGAATAGATTTGTTACCAATTTTCACGTAGCTAAAATGAGAAAAATTATCCAATCTTGTTTTACCCATAACTTCTTCATTTTAAATCCGTTTTGAGTGAATCAAATTGCTATGGTTTCATATTGAACTCTATTTTATGAATCTAAACATAAAAAGTATAGGTTTATAGTTGGAAAAATAAGTTACAAGTCGTTTTTGTAAAGGTAGTCATTTCAGTCGAAAGAACGACGTCTAGATGACCATTTAAGAAAACATACTTCCACTTTGAGTTTAACCATAATTTTTGGATATAGTTTCATGTTCATAATAAAAATCATTTTCTCAGAATAACAACTTTTAAATCAAAGTTTATCATAGTTTTTAATTAACTAACCCAAAACAGCCCGCTGTGTTACTACGACGGCGTAAATCCGGTTTTACGGTATTTTTCGTGTTTCCAGGTTTTAAATAATTAAGTTAGCATATCATATAGATATAGAGCATGTGTTTAGTTGATTTTAAAAGTCAAGTTAGAAGGATTAACTTTTGTTTGCGAACAAGTTTAGAATTAACTAAACTATGTTCTAGTGATTACAAGTTTAAACCTTCGAATAAGATAGCTTTATATGTATGAATCGAATGATGTTATGAACATCATTACTACCTTAAGTTCATTGGATAAACCTACTGGAAAAGAAAAAAATGGATCTAGCTTCAATGGATCCTTGGATGGCTCGAAGTTCTTGAAGCAGAATCATGACACGAAAACAAGTTCAAGTAAGATCATCACTTGAAATAAGATTGTTATAGTTATAGAAATTGAACCAAAGTTTGAATATGATTATTACCTTGTATTAGAATGATAACCTACTATAAGAAACAAAGATTTCTTGAGGTTGGATGATCACCTTACAAGATTGGAAGTGAGCTAGCAAACTTGAAAGTATTCTTGATTTTATGTAACTAGAACTTGTAGAATATATGAAGAACACTTAGAACTTGAAGATAGAACTTAAGAGAGATCAATTAGATGAAGAAAATTGAAGAATGAAAGTGTTTGTAGGTGTTTTTGGTCGTTGGTGTATGGATTAGATATAAAGGATATGTAATTTTGTTTTCATGTAAATAAGTCATGAATGATTACTCATATTTTTGTAATTTTATGAGATATTTCATGCTAGTTGCCAAATGATGGTTCCCACATGTGTTAGGTGACTCACATGGGCTGCTAAGAGCTGATCATTGGAGTGTATATACCAATAGTACATACATCTAAAAGCTGTGTATTGTACGAGTACGAATACGGGTGCATACGAGTAGAATTGTTGATGAAACTGAACGAGGATGTAATTGTAAGCATTTTTGTTAAGTAGAAGTATTTTGATAAGTGTATTGAAGTCTTTCAAAAGTGTATAAATACATATTAAAACACTACATGTATATACATTTTAACTGAGTCGTTAAGTCATCGTTAGTCGTTACATGTAAGTGTTGTTTTGAAACCTTTAGGTTAACGATCTTGTTAAATGTTGTTAACCCAATGTTTATAATATCAAATGAGATTTTAAATTATTATATTATCATGATATTATCATGTATGAATATCCCTTAATATGATATATATATATACATTAAATGTCTTTACAACGATAATCGTTACATATATGTCTCGTTTAAAAATCATTAAGTTAGTAGTCTTGTTTTTACATATGTAGTTCATTGTTAATATACTTAATGATATTTTTACTTATCATAGTATCATGTTAACTATATATATATCCATATATATGTCATCATATAGTTTTTACAAGTTTTAACGTTCGTGAATCACCGGTCAACTTGGGTGGTCAATTGTCTATATGAAACATATTTCAATTAATCAAGTCTTAACAATTTTGATTGCTTAACATGTTGGAAATATTTAATCATGTAAATATCAATCTCAATTAATATATATAAACATGGAAAAGTTCGGGTCACTACAGTACCTACCCGTTAAATAAATTTCGTCCCGAAATTTTAAGCTGTTGAAGGTGTTGACGAATCTTCTGGAAATAGATGCGGGTATTTCTTCTTCATCTGATCTTCATGCTCCCAGGTGAACTCGGGTCCTCTACGAGCATTCTATCGAACCTTAACAATTGGTATCTTGTTTTGCTTAAGTCTTTTAACCTCACGATCCATTATTTCGACGGGTTCTTCGATGAATTGGAGTTTTTCGTTGATTTGGATTTCATCTAACGGAATAGTAAGATCTTCTTTAGCAAAACATTTCTTCAAATTCGAGACGTGGAAAGTGTTATGTACAGCCACGAGTTGTTGAGGTAACTCAAGTCGGTAAGCTACTGGTCCGACACGATCAATAATCTTGAATGGTCCAATATACCTTGGATTTAATTTCCCTCGTTTACCAAATCGAACAACGCCTTTCCAAGGTGCAACTTTAAGCATGACCATCTCTCCAATTTCAAATTCTATATCTTTTCTTTTAATGTCAGCGTAGCTCTTTTGTCGACTTTGGGCGGTTTTCAACCGTTGTTGAATTTGGATGATCTTCTCGGTAGTTTCTTGTATAATCTCCGGACCCGTAATCTGTCTATCCCCCACTTCACTCCAACAAATCAGAGACCTGCACTTTCTACCATAAAGTGCTTCAAACGGCGCCATCTCAATGCTTGAATGGTAGCTGTTGTTGTAGGAAAATTCTGCTAACGGTAGATGTCGATCCCAACTGTTTCCGAAATCAATAACACATGCTCGTAGCATGTCTTCAAGTGTTTGTATCGTCCTTTCGCTCTGCCCATTAGTTTGTGGATGATAGGCAGTACTCATGTCTAGACGAGTTCCTAATGCTTGCTGTAATGTCTACCAGAATCTTGAAATAAATCTGTCATCCCTATCAGAGATAATAGAGATTGGTATTCCATGTCTGGAGACGACTTCCTTCAAATACAGTCGTGCTAACTTCTCCATCTTGTCATCATCTCTTATTGGCAGGAAGTGTGCTGATTTGGTGAGACGATCAACTATTACCCAAATAGTATCAAAACCACTTGCAGTCCTTGGCAATTTAGTGATGAAATCCATGGTAATGTTTTCCCATTTCCATTCCGGGATTTCGGGTTGTTGAAGTAGACCTGATGGTTTCTGATGCTCAGCTTTGACCTTAGAACACGTCAAACATTCTCCTACGTATTTAGCAACATCGGCTTTCATACCCGACCACCAAAAATGTTTCTTAAGATCCTTGTACATCTTCCCCGTTCCAGGATGTATTGAGTATCTGGTTTTATGAGCTTCTCTAAGTACCATTTCTCTCATATCTCCAAATTTTGGTACCCAAATTCTTTCAGCCCTATACCGGGTTTCGTCTTCCTTAATATTAAGATGCTTCTCCGATCCTTTGGGTATTTCATCCTTTAAATTTCCCTCTTTTAAAACTCCTTGTTGCGCCTCCTTTATTTGAGTAGTAAGGTTATTGTGAATCATTATATTCATAGATTTTACTCGAATGGGTTCTCTGTCCTTTCTGCTCAAGGCGTCGGCTACCACATTTGCCTTCCCAGGGTGGTAACGAATCTCAAAGTCGTAATCATTCAACAATTCAATCCACCTACGCTGCCTCATATTCAGTTGTTTCTGATTAAATATGTGCTGAAGACTTTTGTGGTCGGTATATATAATACTTTTGACCCCATATAAGTAGTACCTCCAAGTCTTTAATGCAAAAACAACCGCGCCTAATTCCAAATCATGCGTCGTATAATTTTGCTCGTGAATCTTCAATTGTCTAGACGCATAAGCAATCACCTTCGTTCATTGCATTAATACACAACCGAGACCTTGCTTTGATGCGTCACAATAAATCACAAAATCATCATTCCCTTCAGGCAATGACCATATAGGTGCCGTAGTTAGCTTTTTCTTCAATAACTGAAACGCTTTCTCTTGTTCATCATTCCATTCAAATTTCTTCCCTTTATGCGTTAATGCAGTCAAGGGTTTTGCTATTCTGGAAAAGTCTTGGATGAACCTTCTGTAGTAACCAGCTAGTCCTAAAAACTGGCGTATGTGTTTCGGAGTTTTTGGGGTTTCCCACTTTTCAACAGTTTCTATCTTTGCCGGATCCACCTTAATACCTTCTTTGTTCACTATGTGACCGAGGAATTGAACTTCTTCCAACCAAAATGCACACTTTGAAAACTTAGCGTACAATTCTTCCTTCCTCAATACTTCTAACACCTTTCTCAAATGTTCACCGTGTTCTTGGTCATTCTTTGAGTAAATAAGTATGTCATCAATGAAAACAATGACAAACTTGTCAAGGTATGGTCCACACACTCGGTTCATAAGGTCCATGAACACAGCTGGTGCATTAGTTAAACCAAATGGCATGACCATAAACTCGTAATGACCGTAACGTGTTCTGAAAGCAGTCTTTGGAATATCATCTTCTTTCACCCGCATTTGATGATACCCGGAACGTAAGTCAATCTTTGAATAAACAGACGAGCCTTGTAGTTGATCAAATAAGTCGTCGATTCTCGGTAGTGGGTAGCGGTTCTTGATGGTAAGTTTGTTCAACTCTCGGTAGTCGATACACAACCTGAATGTACCATCTTTCTTCTTGACAAACAAAACAGGAGCTCCCCACGGTGATGTGCTTGGTCGAATGAAACCACGCTCTAAAAGTTCTTGTAATTGGCTTTGCAGTTCTTTCATCTCGCTGGGTGCGAGTCTGTAAGGAGCACGAGCTATTGGTGCAGCTCCTGGTACAAGATCTATTTGAAATTCAACGGATCGATGTGGGGGTAATCCCGGTAATTCTTTCAGAAATACATCGGGAAATTCTTTTGCGACGGGAACATCATTGATGCTCTTTTCTTCAGTTTGTACTTTCTCGACGTGTGCTAGAACAGCATAGCAACCTTTTCTAATTAGTTTTTGTGCCTTCAAATTACTAATAAGATGTAGCTTCGTGTTGCCCTTTTCTCCGTACACCATTAAGGGTTTTCCTTTTTCTCGTATAATGCGAATTGCATTTTTGTAACAAACAATCTCTGCTTTCACTTCTTTCAAACAGTCCATACCGATTATCACATCAAAACTCCCTAACTCTACTGGTATCAAATCAATCTTAAATGTTTCGCTAACCAGTTTAATTTCTTGATTCCGACATATATTATCTGCTGAAATTAATTTACCATTTGCTAATTCGAGTAAAAATTTACTATCCAAAGGCGTCAATGGACAACTTAATTTAGCACAAAAATCTCTACTCATATAGCTTCTATCCGCACCCGAATCAAATAAAACGTAAGCAGATTTATTGTCAATAAGAAACGTACCCGTAACAAGCTCCGGGTCTTCCTGTGCCTCTGCTGCATTAATATTGAAAACTCTTCCGCGGCCTTGTCCATTCGTGTTCTCCTGGTTCAGGCAATTTCTAATAATGTGGCCCGGTTTTCCACATTTATAACAAACTACATTGGCATAACTTGTTCCGATACTACTTGCTCCGCCATTACTCGTTTCGACACCATTTGTTCCTTTCGTTCTATTAACCCCTGGTCCATAGACCTCACACTTCGCCGCGCTATGACCATTTCTTTTACACTTGTTGCAAAATTTGGTGCAGAACCCCGAGTGATACTTTTCACACCTTTGGCATAGCTGCTTCTGATTGTTGTTGTTGTTGCGGTTATTATTGTTGTTGGGATGATTATTGTAGTTGCTGTTGTTGTTGTTGTTGTTGTTGTTGTTGTTGGGCCGTTTGTTGTAGTTGCGATTGATGTTGCGAATGTTGGGATAATTGTTGCGATTATTGTTGTAATTGCTGTTGTTGTTGTATTGGTGATTCTTATCACCGTTTTCCTCCCACTTTCTTTTGACTTGCTTCACATTGGCCTCTTCAGCAGTCTGTTCTTTAATTCTTTCTTCAATCTGGTTCACTAGTTTGTGAGCCATTCTACATGCCTGTTGTATGGAGGCGGGCTCGTGTGAACTTATATCTTCTTGGATTCTTTCCGGTAATCCTTTCACAAACGCGTCGATCTTCTCTTCCTCATCTTCGAATGCTCCCGGACACAATAGGCACAATTCTGTGAATCGTCTTTCGTACGTGGTAATATCAAATCCTTGGGTTCGTAACCCTCTAAGTTCTGTCTTGAGCTTATTGACCTCGGTTCTGGGACGGTACTTCTCGTTCATCAAGTGCTTGAAAGCTGACCACGGTAGTGCATACGCATCATCTTGTCCCACTTGCTCTAGATAGGTATTCCACCATGTTAACGCAGAACCTGTGAAGGTATGCGTAGCGTACTTCACTTTGTCTGCTTCAGTACACTTGCTTATGGCAAACACCGATTCGACCTTCTCGGTCCACCGTTTCAATCCGATCGGTCCTTCGGTTCCATCAAATTCCAAAGGTTTGCAGGCAGTGAATTCTTTGTAGGTGCATCCTACACGATTTCCTGTACTGCTAGATCCAAGGTTATTGTTGGTATGTAGCGCAGCCTGTACAGCGGCTATGTTTGAAGCTAGAAAAGTACGGAATTCCTCTTCATTCATATTCACGGTGTGTCGAGTAGTCGGTGCCATTTCCTTCAAAATAGTCAAATGGAACAAGTTAATCATACAGAATATTAAGAGTAGTTAATAGTATTTCGTAGCATAATATGAACTCATTTATAAAAGCTTTTTCTTCATATTAGCATTTTATAAGTTTAAATTCGGGTAGTACCTACCCGTTAAGTTCATACTTAGTAGCTAATATACAATTCAACTACTACAATTCTATATGAAAAACTGATTATAATAATATTTCGCGTTCAAACTTTTATACAATATTTTACAAACTTACAATACCGCTTATTTTACATAAAGCATGAAATATATCACACAATAACTTTGATACAAGATAGTTGTGAAGATAATTCTAGCTAGTACACAAGTCGTTCAGCAAAGGCAATAAAGACACGTAATTCATACGTCCAGAAACAAGTCATGCATTCTGGTTTTACTAGGACTACTTCCCACCCTTGGTCTTGTGGAACATAACCGTTATGGCCGTTGATAAGACAGCGTGTTGTAACGTCATCAAAGGGACGAAGGTTATGTAATGTCCAACAATCCCGTAACAATCTAAAAACCTCATTTCTTACCCCAATTACCGACTCCGTCACTTGTGGGAACGTTTTGTTTAATAGTTGTAGGCCGATGTTCTTGTTCTCACTTTGGTGAGAAGCGAACATTACTAATCCGTAAGCATAACATGCTTCTTTATGTTGCATGTTAGCCACTTTTTCTAAATCACGAAGTCCAATATTCGGATATATTGAGTCAAAATAATTTCTTAACCCATTGCGTAAAATAGCATTTGGGTTCCCCGCAATATATGCGTCAAAGTAAACACATCGTAACTTATGGATTTCCCAATGTGATATCCCCCATCTTTCGAACGAAAGCCTTTTATAAACCAAGGCATTCTTGGAACGTTCTTCGAATGTCTTACAAACTGATCTCGCCTTAAATAGTTGTGCCGAAAAATTCTGACCGACTCTAGACAAGATTTCATCAATCATGTCTCCGGGTAGGTCTCTTAAAATATTGGGTTGTCTATCCATTTTGTGTTTTTCTACTGTAAAATAGACAAGAGTTAGATTCATAAAAAAAAAATACTTATTAATACAAGCAATTTTTACATATATCATAAAGCATAAGCACACTATATTACATATATTACACCACACGAATACAACTATCTTATTCCGACTCGCTTGTTTATTCTTCTTCGGTTTTGGTTCGTTTTGACAAGTTTCTAGGGATATATGATGTTTCCCTAATACGAGTCATTGTTTTCCACATTGGTTTAGAAAAACCTGGTGGTTTAGAGGTTCTCGGGTCATTGTTACAACTTAAGGACTTCGGGGGTTGACGATACATATAAAGTTCATCGGGGTTGGAATTAGATTTCTCTATTTTTATGCCCTTTCCCTTATTATTTTCTTTTGCCTTTTTAAATTCAGTTGGGGTAATTTCTATAACATCATCGGAATTCTCGTCGGAATCCGATTCATCGGAGGATTGGTAATCCTCCCAATATTTTGCTTCCTTGGCGGAAACACCATTGACCATAATTAACCTTGGTCGGTTGGTTGAGGATTTTCTTTTACTTAACCGTTTTATTATTTCCCCCACCGGTTCTATTTCTTCATCCGGTTCCGATTCTTCTTCGGGTTCCGATTCTTCTTCCGGTTCCGACTCTTCTTCCGGTTCCTCTTCGGGAACTTGTGAATCAGTCCACGAATCATTCCAATTTACATTTGACTCTTCATTATTATTAGGTGAGTCAATGGGACTTGTTCTAGAGGTAGACATCTATCACATAATATCAAACGCGTTAAGAGATTAATATATCACATAATATTCACATGTTAAAAATATATAGTTTCCAACAAAATTTGTTAAGCAATCATTTTTCAAGTAAACACGGTCGAAGTCCAGACTCACTAATGCATCCTAACAAACTCGATAAGACACACTAATGCAAAATTCTGGTTCTCTAAGACCAACGCTCGGATACCAACTGAAATGTCCCGTTCTTATTGATTAAAAACGTTCCATATTAATTGATTTTGTTGCGAGGTTTTGACCTCTATATGAGACGTTTTTCAAAGACTGCATTCATTTTTAAAACAAACCATAATCTTTATTTCATAAATAAAGGTTTAAAAAGCTTTACGTAGATTATCAAATAATGATAATCTAAAATATCCTGTTTACACACGACCATAACATAATGGTTTACAATACAAATATGTTACATCGAAATCAGTTTCTTGAATGCAGTTTTTACACAATATCATACAAACATGGACTCCAAATCTTGTTCTTATTTTAGTATGCAACAGCGGAAGCTCTTAATATTCACCTGAGAATAAACATGCTTTAAACGTCAACAAAAATGTTGGTGAGTAATAGGTTTAACCTATATATATCAAATCGTAACAATAGACCACAAGATTTCATATTTCAATACACATCCCATACATAGAGATAAAAATCATTCATATGGTGAACACCTGGTAACCGACATTAACAAGATGCATATATAAGAATATCCCCATCATTCCGGGACACCCTTCGGATATGATATAAATTTCGAAGTACTAAAGCATCCGGTACTTTGGATGGGGTTTGTTAGGCCCAATAGATCTATCTTTAGGATTCGCGTCAATTAGGGTGTCTGTTCCCTAATTCTTAGATTACCAGACTTAATAAAAAGGGGCATATTCGATTTCGATAATTCAACCATAGAATGTAGTTTCACGTACTTGTGTCTATTTTGTAAATCATTTATAAAACCTGCATGTATTCTCATCCCAAAAATATTAGATTTTAAAAGTGGGACTATAACTCACTTTCACAGATTTTTACTTCGTCTGGAAGTAAGACTTGGCCACTGGTTGATTCACGAACCTATAACAATATATACATATATATCAAAGTATGTTCAAAATATATTTACAACACTTTTAATATATTTTGATGTTTTAAGTTTATTAAGTCAGCTGTCCTCGTTAGTAACCTACAACTAGTTGTCCACAGTTAGATGTACAGAAATAAATCGATAAATATTATATTGAATCAATCCACGACCCAGTGTATACGTATCTCAGTATTGATCACAACTCAAACTATATATATTTTGGAATCAACCTCAACCCTGTATAGCTAACTCCAACATTCACATATAGAGTGTCTATGGTTATTCCGAAATATATATAGATGTGTCGACATGATAGGTCGAAACATTGTATACGTGTCTATGGTATCTCAAGATTACATAATATACAATACAAGTTGATTAAGTTATGGTTGGAATAGATTTGTTACCAATTTTCACGTAGCTAAAATGAGAAAAATTATCCAATCTTGTTTTACCCATAACTTCTTCATTTTAAATCCGTTTTGAGTGAATAAAATTGCTATGGTTTCATATTGAACTCTATTTTATGAATCTAAACAGAAAAAGTATAGGTTTATAGTTAGAAAAATAAGTTACAAGTCGTTTTTGTAAAGGTAGTCATTTCAGTCGAAAGAACGACGTCTAGATGACCATTTAAGAAAACATACTTCCACTTTGAGTTTAACCATAATTTTTGGATATAGTTTCATGTTCATAATAAAAATCATTTTCTCAGAATAACAACTTTTAAATCAAAGTTTATCATAGTTTTTAATTAACTAACCCAAAACAGCCCGCTGTGTTACTACGACGGCGTAAATCCGGTTTTACGGTATTTTTCGTGTTTCCAGGTTTTAAATCATTAAGTTAGCATATCATATAGATATAGAGCATGTTTTTAGTTGATTTTAAAAGTCAAGTTAGAAGGATTAACTTTTGTTTGCGAACAAGTTTAGAATTAACTAAACTATGTTCTAGTGATTACAAGTTTAAACCTTCGAATAAGATAGCTTTATATGTATGAATCGAATGATGTTATGAACATCATTACTACCTTAAGTTCCTTGGATAAACCTACTGGAAAAGAGAAAAATGGATCTAGCTTCAACGGATCCTTGGATGGCTCGAAGTTCTTGAAGCAGAATCATGACACGAAAACAAGTTCAAGTAAGATCATCACTTGAAATAAGATTGTTATAGTTATAGAAATTGAACCAAAGTTTGAATATGATTATTACCTTGTATTAGAATGATAACCTACTGTAAGAAACAAAGATTTCTTGAGGTTGGATGATCACCTTACAAGATTGGAAGTGAGCTAGCAAACTTGAAAGTATTCTTGATTTTATGTAACTAGAACTTGTAGAATATATGAAGAACACTTAGAACTTGAAGATAGAACTTGAGAGAGATCAATTAGATGAAGAAAATTGAAGAATGAAAGTGTTTGTAGGTGTTTTTAGTCGTTGGTGTATGGATTAGATATAAAGGATATGTAATTTTGTTTTCATGTAAATAAGTCATGAATGATTACTCATATTTTTGTAATTTTATGAGATATTTCATGCTAGTTGCCAAATGATGGTTCCCACATGTGTTAGGTGACTCACATGGGCTGCTAAGAGCTAATCATTGGAGTGTATATACCAATAGTACATACATCTAAAAGCTGTGTATTGTACGAGTACGAATACGGGTGCATACGAGTAGAATTGTTGATGAAACTGAACGAGGATGTAATTGTAAGCATTTTTGTTAAGTAGAAGTATTTTGATAAGTGTATTTAAGTCTTTCAAAAGTGTATAAATACATATTAAAACACTACATGTATATACATTTTAACTGAGTCGTTAAGTCATCGTTAGTCGTTACATGTAAGTGTTGTTTTGAAACCTTTAGGTTAACGATCTTGTTAAATGTTTTTAACCCAATGTTTATAATATAAAATGAGATTTTAAATTATTATATTATCTTGATATTATCATGTATGAATATCCCTTAATATGATATATATACATTAAATGTCTTTACAACGATAATCGTTACATATATGTCTCGTTTAAAAATCATTAAGTTAGTAGTCTTATTTTTACATATGTAGTTCATTGTTAATATACTTAATGATATGTTTACTTATCATAGTATCATGTTAACTATATATATATCCATATATATGTCATCATATAGTTTTTACAAGTTTTAACATTCGTGAATCACCGGTCAACTTGGGTGGTCAATTGTCTATATGAAACATATTTCAATTAATCAAGTCTTAACAATTTTGATTGCTTAACATGTTGAAAATATTTAATCATGTAAATATCAATCTCAATTAATATATATAAACATGGAAAAGTTCAGGTCACTACATAACCACCGCTCCTATCTTGTCACTTCCCGAAGGCAATGATGACTTTGTTGTATATTGCGATGCCTCGAAACATGGTTTTGGGTGTGTATTGATGCAACGAACGAAAGTCATTGCTTATGCTTCTCGACAACTCAAAATTCATGAACGAAACTACATGACGCATGATCTCGAACTCGGAGCCGTTGTCTTTGCACTTAAAATGTGGAGACACTATCTTTATGGAACCAAGAGTACTATCTTTACCGACCACAAAAGTCTCCAACACATTTTCGATCAAAAGCAACTAAACATGAGACAACGAAGGTGGATTGAAACCTTAAACGATTACAATTGCGAGTTCGTTACCATCCCGGGAAGGCAAATGTAGTAGCCGATGCCTTAAGTCGAAAAGAAAGAGCGGTGCCTCTTCATGTCCGAGCCTTAAACATCACCATCCATACAAACCTAAATAGCCAAATTCGGGTAGCCCAAGATGAGGCTCTCAAGGATGAAAACCTTTCACACGAGCTCTTGAACATTCTCGTCTCTCGATTCAAAATTAGGGAGACCGGACTCCGATATTACGCCGGAAGGATTTGGGTGCCTAGTTATGGGGACCTATGAAGCCTTATTTTAGATGAAGCCCATAAGTCACGATACTCGATTCACCCCGGTGCCAATAAGATGTACCACGACCTTAAATAACTATATTGGTGGCCGAACATCAAAAGGGACGTAGCTACTTATGTTTCCAAGTGTTTGACATGTTCCAAAGTCAAAGCCGAACACCAAAGACCGTCCGAACTACTTCAACGACCCGAGATTCCGCAATGGAAGTGGGAAAGGATAACGATGGATTTTATCACCATGCTACCAAAAACGACGGGCGGTTATGATACCATTTGGGTTATTGTTGACCGTCTCACCAAATCCGCACACTTCCTTGCCATGAAAGAAACGGACAAAATGGAGAAACTTGCACAACTTTACATTAAGGAGATCGTAGCCCGACACGGTGTACCTTTATCGATTATCTCCGACCGAGATGGCCGTTTCGTTTCTAGATTTTGGCGTACATTGCAAGAAGCGTTGGGAACGCGTTTAGACATGAGCACCGGATATCATCCTCAAACCGATGGAAAAAGCGAACGTACAATTCAAACCTTAGAGGACATGTTACGAGCTTGCGTGGTTGATTTCGGAAAAGCTTGGGACAAGCACTTACCTCTCGCCGAGTTCTCTTACAACAATAGTTACCACGCGAGTATTAAAGTCGCACCTTTTGAAGCGATATATGGCCGAAAATGTCGTTCACCTCTTTGTTGGGCCGAAGTAGGCGACGTACAAATCACCGGACCCGAACTCATTCACGAAACCACCGAGAAGAGCGTTCAAATCCGAGATAGGCTTCGGACGGCCCGGAGTCGTCAAAAGTGCTATACCGACAAAAGACGCAACGACCTTGAATTTCAAGTCGGTGACCGCGTCATGTTAAAAGTCACACCTTGGAAGGGTGTAATCCGTTTTGGGAAACGCAGGAAGCTGAATCCAAGGTATATTGGTCCTTTCGAAATCTTGGAGCGTATTGGAACCGTTGCTTATCGTTTAGATCTTCCGCCTCAATTGAACTCCGTTCATCCTACCTTCCATGTATCTAACTTGAAAAAGTGTCTTGCCGAACCCGATATCGTCATCCCTCTCGAGGAGCTTACTATCGATGACAAACTTCATTTTGTGGAGGAACCGGTTGAAATTGTGGACACCTCCGTCAAAACGTTAAAACAAAGCCGAATTCCAATTGTCAAGGTCCGTTGGAACGCGAAAAGGGGACCCGAGTTTACTTGGGAAAGACAATATCAAATGCAAAGGAAGTATCCTCATCTATTCGTGAATTCGGAAACGCAAGATCTCGAGGAAGAAACAACGACTACTACGCCTACTTAAATTTCGGGACGAAATTTCTTTTAAGGAGTAGGTAATGTAACATCCCGCCTTTTTCCGTTTACTTTCTGTTTATTCATTTTTAAAGCCCGTTATATATTTATAACATCTCCCGTTGATACGCATTTTAAATTATCTCGTTTAGGTAATTTACGCACCCGATTCAAACTTGAGGGGCTAAACTTGCCAAGATGCCAATTTGGTGACTAGGTCAAAGGGGTCAACCCTTCCTCCTTCATTCATTCATCCCCTCTTTCCCTAATTCTTTCTTCTTTTTCTCTCAACACCCAAATACAAAGATTCATCATCTAAATTCGGATTAGGAAGCTAGCAACAAAACAAATTACAAATTCGTGATCCTTGCATCTTCCTCTTCGATTCCATACTGATTTCATTACATTTGGGTAACTTTATAAAATCACTAGATTTTGTGTTCTTGATGTTTTTAACTTATAAAAGTGTTAATTAGTGTCTATGGCTCAAGTCTAACATGAATATATGATTTATATGCTCGATCTCGTTGTTTTAGTGTAACTAGCATGAACTTGAATTTTGGTGCGTTGTTCTTGAATTTTGGATGATCATATGTTGTTAGATGTTAAAGGTTGATGTTTTAATTGTGTTACTAGCATCACTAGCTTCAATTTGATGTGTAGGTTGCTTAGGAAAACTTCATGAACTTGATTATTGATTTTGGTGAATTTGGGTTGGGGTTTGATAAGCTTGAAATGGACTTTTGATGCTTGGAATGACATGAGATGTTATTAGTAAGTGTTAGGTTGTATTGTATGCTTGATTACCTACGAAATGGCGTATTGTATGTAGGTAGTAAGTTTCCGAATCATTGATATGTATTTATGAACTTGGATGCGGTTAATGATGAGCATTAAATGCGGTTTTGGTTATTGTAAGTGTTGAATTGATAGACGAAATGTGTTTAGTTGTCTTCCTCATCAAATTACCTTCCCAACGGTATAAAATACTTGACTTGATTGTTTGCGGATCATAAATTGTGTTTATCTGGTTTTTGGTTCGTGCACTTAGAAGGTTTCTGCATCAGACTTGAATACCAATCTGGACGCCGTCCAGACCCTTGGACGCCGTCCCATATTTCAAGGCTGGACGCCGTCCAGATACTTGGACGCCATCCCAGTCTTCAAAGCTGGACGCCGTCTAGAAAATCTGGACGCCGTCCAGATACACTGGCAGGCTCTGTCTTCGCTGGTCATTTTACGGAAAATGTTTGCTATGCTATGGACCTCCGATTCACATGTAACTTGTTCTAACATGCTCATACATGATTAAAAACCTCAGAAAAATAGTTCGAGACCCGACCCGAATGTGTTGACTTTTTCGTTGACTTTGACCGACCAAAGTTTGACTTTTTGTCAAACTTAACCAAATGATTATGCAACCTTCCTAACTTGTTTCTATACTTGTATCTTGCATGAAACTTGACAATTTGATTTCACATGCTACATAATCGAGTCGTGACGAGCCGTAGGACTAATTGAACATCTTTGACCTATCGTGTTTACCGTTATTGATACGACCTATTTGTTTAGGTCAAGACTAGCATTGTTCTTTGCACACGTTACTTGTCGAAGTACTTATTTACTCTTCCGCTCAAGGTGAGATCATAGTCCCATTTTTACTCTTTTGCACTTACATTTGGGATGAGAAAACATAAACGTTTCTTTTACTAAGTGAACACAAGTACAGGAAAACAAACATTCTACATACGAGTTTGAACAAAAATCCTCAATTCGATTATCATTAGTTACACTTGCCGGGTGTAAGCGAGAACTTATGTTATATGGCCATATGGGTTTGACAAACCCTCATTCAAACAGTTCGCTACCGTTTACGAATGAAATGTATTTTCGAGAAACAGTGTATGTTCTAACACTATTGTGATGGGGTTCTATGTAAGGAATGTTAAGCATTGATAATTGGGTGCTCGTGAAACAAACTTTTGGAATGTATTACTATTATCTCATTGTTGCAAATCTTGTGGTTCACTTGTACTTACTTACTCAAACCTATGATTTCACCAACGTTTTCGTTGACAGATTTCTATGTTTTTCTCAGGTCCTTGAACGATACATGATACATGCTTCCGCTCATTATCTTGATACTTGCATTGGATGTCGAGTATATATGCATACATGGAGCGTCTTTTGGCTACTTTTAAATTGTGTCGCATAAGTTTCATTTGTACTTATAACTTTGTAACGTAACTTGTGGTGGAACTATTCTTGTAAACTTTGAACAATCTTTACATTTGAAATGAATGTGACATATCTTTTGGTTAAACGTTGTTTTAAAGACTTATGACCACGTAACGGGACCTAAGTAGACGGCGCCGTCAATGACGATTTTGTCGGGTCGCTACAGCAGTAGCACAGGAGGTAGCAGCAGATTTGGTTTTCGAAAGAAGATGGTGAAGTGGTAGAGAGAAAGACAAGGTGGAGGTTTGAAAAGGAAACAAACTAACCGTTGATGATTGTGAGACAAGATCATAATGCAAGGAGGAAACATAAACAAGGAAGCATTGCAGTAGTAACAAAAGCAATCTTAGGTGGTTATGGCTCGATAGTGGTGGCTCATGGTGGAGATGGTTTGAGGTGACATGATAATGACGTTTATTCATATTAGGGCTGTGATGGTTAAATGGTGAGCCATGGTGGAGGTTTGGTGAAATATGTTTATGATGAACAATGGTTTGAGTTTCGGTTGATCAAGTTTTTGGTGATGGTGTGGTTCGAGCAGGTAGCGTGATCTTGTTCGTTGTTTCTTGTTGCAGGAAGCTAGGAGTACAAATATATCAAGTGCGTTTAATATAAAAAGAGAAAAACAAAAACAGAATATAGAAAGGCAGATTGTGATTGAGACATTCAACAGATTTTGTATCTGTTATAGACGAATTTTGTTTAAGTTTGAAAAGTAGATCACGATGTGTAACAAACATGTACGAATTGAAGACTTTCATATCTACACCTTTGTTTTGTATAGATTGGAATCAACCTTTATCAATATCAGATAGGAAAAAAAAACGTTTGATAGAGATGGGAATATATTCGTACACCTTTATTTGATTTTATATATTATAATTAATATTAAATATTAATAGTTTAATAAATATGAATATATTATTAATAATAATAATAATACAGTTATTAATACTAGGATTAATATAAATACTTAATAACAATATTAATAACTGAAATCATAGTAATATTAATAAGTAATAATTCAGATAATACTAATAACAATAATGATATTAAGTTAATATTATTAATGACAATAATGATAAAATAATAAAATAATAATACGTGTATCAAATTTGATATTAATGTTAATATTAATAACGAAAGTAATAATAATTTTACTATAGCAACTATATTGTAACATGTATTTAATATCATACATTATGTAGTAATTATATATTATATATATTGAATTTTTAATATTTATATATATATATATATATATATATATATATATATATATATATATATATATATATATATATATATATATATATTACGATATATAATACTACTTATGTATAGAATTTATGTATATTCATTTTAATAGTAACTTAATTATTCTGTATATTATTTTATATTTTTAATTCCAATAGATTAAAGTATAATATTATTTCAAAATGTTATATATATACTACATATTTAATTACACACAATTGTTCGTGAATCGTCAGGTATGGCTAAAGGGTAACTGATTACATAAAAATAGTTCCAGCATTTTGAGACTCGGTTTAATAGAATTTGCTTATCGTATCGAAATCAATAAAGATTAAGTTTAAAATTTGGTCAGAAATTCCCGGGTCACTACAGTACCTACCCGTTAAAGAAATTTCGTCCCGAAATTTGAGTGAGGTGGTCATGGTTAACAATAAAAATGTTTTCATGACGAATATGAGTTGATAAATAGAGTTTTATTATCATTGAATAATATGGATAAAATGATTCGATTAATCGAAGCGTATGAATGAAGTTATCACAAAAGATCGAGATGAAGAAATGGAGATTTTCCATAACTTTTGACGTAGTTGCGATTGAATTCCGGAATTCAAGGGATTTAAAGAAAATCTTCGAAATCTAAGAGATTTGATTCTTCGGCGAATAAGGAGATTAAGATCTATATAATTAAATACAGTGATCTGCCTCGATTACTATGTCTGATATTTCCATTCTAAATTAAACTCTTCCGTTCTATTATTCTCACAATTCCTATACTTTCTTTCTTAGTTCATACATCCAAAAGATTGTAAAAATGCGTAATCCCGTTCTAATTCTTGATATTTTCCTAATTATCATTTCTGTCATCCTTCTTTTCAATCTTCCACCAGAAAAAATCTATTTACTTTTACTATTACCTTGAGGTGATACTATTCTTAATTATACCGTGTCTTTATATTGCTATTCGTACTAATATCCACGCTTTGTAACTTCTGCATTGTTGTTGGGTTTTATATCTTCCCTTATGTTTCGGAGCTCCTTGCCTTTTTATTCTCCTCTCGATCTCTTAGTAAAACGAGTAACGGTCTAGAATTCATAGGTATGGAGTTTCGAATGAACTTGATGTTCCAAGCAAGAAAGAACGTAATAGCACGATTTGATTTGTCAAATTACCAGAATCACTGAGAATATAACTATTAAGAATATATTTTCTTGATATGTTCAGAAGTTAATTTGAATAAAAGAGTTATGTAACATGGCACGTGATGACGGTATGATCTGTGAGTCATCACGTTCCATTAGAAACTCAGCATGACTTACTGTAATATAATCACGTTGATCAAGTGTCATTATATTATGCTAGCACATGCATCAGTTCCCAACATTACTTCAATAACATTTATATTTTAAGCTCGAAAGTTTACAGAATATAGAACCTAACAGTTTCTATATGATGTAACACTGATAGCACGAAGAGATTTATGATTTTAGATAAGAATAGTTATAAAAATATCTCCAGAAATATGGAGGATATTTATAAAGAAAGATACGATAATATCCCAGTATATCTAAGATCAGAGGATGATAGAAACTATTGTCTGCAAGGGTTTAGAGTAAGGAGCAAGATATTCACTAAAGACTTTAGCAGACATTGAATCATTTGAATTCTTTGAAGTCAAACTTATTCTTTGTGATTTGTCCACGGCTTTCTTCATAGCTTCGCATAATCTGCTTTTCGGTACTAAATTTTCTATTGAATGTTTCCAATATAATGATACACAGGAAGCACGAAGAGGTATATAATTTCGGATGAGAATATTTATGAAAATATCCTCAGAAATATCGAAGATATTGATGATGATATTTTTTGGAATTTCTAAGTTCGATGGTTGATGAAGAAAGATTTTCCGCAAGATTTTAACATGACTTCGGAGCAAGATATTCTCTAAAGATTTCAACGGATCCATAATTATCTAGACTCTTTGAATATAGGGTATGGTCTTTGTATTTGTCCTTGGTCTCCTTCATGATTAGCTCAATCCGTTTTTCAGTTCCAACTTTTCTGAGCTTCTCCAACATATTATTCTTTATCATTAAACTTTCAAAGATTAAGGTCTTTTACGGTTGTCTACAGTTTCCGCTGCTTCATCCAGCTTTTTCAACATTCATAGTATTGATTTGTAGACTGAGTGTTGTTCAGAATTTCAGAATGAAAGACCATAATTCTAAAAGATAAATGTTATACATATAACTGTTGATATAGATATGCTGTGAGTTTTCAAAGTACTGATTGCCGATTCCTCTACATTTACTGCTACCATATCTGAATCATTGGTTATCGATTCGAGGTGATTTCAAGATAATTGTGTTTTTAGATGATTAAACGCTGACGGTAATATGGTGAAATATAAAAGGTTCCCCGGTAACAATAAAAGAACATACATATAAATCAAGGTGATAATAAGGTTGTTTCGAACGAAAATTCGAAGTTGATTTGCTAAAGTTGTGACAAAATTTGCTACTTTGAAAAGGGATTGCAAAGTTATTTTCGGTAATAACAACGCCAATGGAGCTAGCACAGATACATGTTAAATGTTTACTCAGGTTCCGAGTGTTTTCAGGTGCATAACTATATGCATCCATCATTTCTTCTGTAGATGAAGTGCGGTTGGTTCATCCTCTCGATTGATATGTTTTCAAGAATCATGAAAGGTTTGAACGCAGATTGTAATCGTCAAGATACAAATGAGGTTTAAGATGAAATCAAGTGGCAAACTTGAAGAATTGTTTAGTTTCATATGTTATAATTAATATTTTAATTCATTTTAATTGTCCACTGTTGGTAGTCCTTAGTTGATTAGTCCACAGTTGGCTAGGAACAGTTAGCTAGGATTTTGTTAGCGTGGATTCTTAATAAAATTTCTCATAGTTAATTTGTTTGTTTCTAACAAATTTTATTCCGTCAAATGTTTTCTTCATTATGCCACTTGTTGGATTCTGATAGGTCAAAATCCGAATATGAAATTGAATTTGAATGAAAATAGTTGTTCTTCGGTGAATAGCTACGTATATGTGTGGATTTGAGCAGTGTTGTTAATGACTGCTGAATATGAGTTGAAGAATGTACAGTGTAACTTATTAATGTGAAATTTAAATATTCCTCGGGTATTACCTACCCGTTAAAATATTTTCACCATTAACAGTTTGTACAAAAGAATTTTTAATCACAATCTTTATGAAAATATATTTACATATATATTTTCTTCAGATGTAATTATGGATTTAATGAGTCAATATAATATTAGACTCCTTTGATTTTCGATTTGAGCTAGAATAAGTAATCTCTAAAACTATTACGATCCACATATTCTTCGCAGAATATTGATGAAGTTATGGATCAATACTTCATCGTTAATTATTAGGATCCACATATTCTTCGCAGAATATTAATGAAGTTATGGTCCAATACTTCATTGTTAATTGATGTTGGTACTCCTTGGTATTTATGGTGCGTATGATGTTGATGTTCGTAGGACAGATTGTGAAATTGAGGCTTGAGATACGGATGTTGTTATTGGTGGTACTGTTGGTGCCGGTAATGTCACTGAAGCTGGTACATTTTGCACCATATTTTTCCAGACTACAACTCGGGTGCGAAGCTCGTTGACTTATTACTCAGGGATGATTGTCGGTAGGAAAGAGCGAGTGAATAAGGTTTTGAATTTGAGATATTATATAATCATAGCGAGATATTCGAGAAATGAGGGTGAAAATGGTGTTTCTAATAGGTTCACCGGTAAGTGCTTCAGGTTCATTGCCAAGAGGTGAATTCGATTGGTGGAAAGGATCGCCTTCTTCTCGTCTCTATTGATTAAGTCGACAACGAACTCATCAGATGAATTGGGGATGGCTGATTGATTGATTCATTCTGGTGACGCTGCTTTCGGAGCTCAAGTGTGTTTCCATATCGGAATAACTGTCGGAATAACTATCGGAATAGTTATCGGAATCTGAAGGGATCGAACTGGTTGAGGGATTCATCTCGTACAATCAGATAAATGGTTTTCGATAAGAAATAAATTATAGGATATAGATTAGTACCCTGCAATACATAATTTACATATGCATATATAATACTAAAATCCCATAAGTTACGGAGGAATCTATGGAATATGTCAGGAAAAGTTACAGTAACAGATACGCTAAGATATGAATTAGCAGATACGCTAAGATACGAATTTTGTCTATACACTATTCATGCAATCATTGCAGTAAGATGTGTCTAGACTAAGAATGATAAGCGGGTAATTTCCTAAGGATGATAAGCAGATGATTTCTGACACGAAATGATAAGCAAAACTTTTGACATGCAGACACGGTCGAAGTCCAGACTCACTAATGCCTCCTAACAACTATCATTTAGACATACTAATGCAAGACCTGGTTCGCTAAGACCACCGCTCTGATACCAACTGAAACGCCCCGTCCTAATCCATCCGGACGAAGTCCATATTGATTATAAACGATTCATAATAGTTGATTACATCGCGAGGTACTTGACCTCTAAATATTACATTTTACAAACATTTCATTCGTTTTTAAAAGAAAAACTTTCATTACATCGAAAGTTGACCGGTATGCATACCATTTCATAATATCCAACTATAAATGACCTAATCCGTCATTCACTTAATAATCTTTAATGAACTTCAATGACTCGAATGCAACGTCTTTTGAAATATGTCATGAATGACTCCAAGTAATATCCTTAAAATGAGCTAATGCACAGCGGAAGATTTCTTTCAAACCTGAGAATAAACATGCTTTCAAGTGTCAACCAAAAGGTTGGTGAGTTCATTAGTTTATAGTAAACAGTAAAAATTCATCATTTTGATAGACCACAAGATTTAAATCCTGCATGGTACAAATGGGCCCGAATCCTATACCCACCTGTAATGTACATGCGATATCTTTTAAATACAGTACACCTTTCTCGTGTACGAAATCATCTTTCATAAATCTTAGTAACCGTACACATATCTCGTGCACAAAAATAACATACACATAACCTGTGTATAAAATCATTCTCTCGATACATAACATTCATATCAATTGGTGGCAATTATCATGTCCACATAATTCAATGGTGGCAATTATCATATCCACATAATTCAACGGTGGCAATTATCATGTCCACATAATTCAACAATAATCCGCAGAACTTCTGTCTGCATAATAATTCATTCGAGGAATGTTTTGCTTGTGTCTATCTCGTCAAACATTTATAAAAGCATTTCATGTATTCGCAGTTAAAAATGTATTTCAAAAGTATTTAATAAAGCAGTTGTAAAAGTAGCGCATGTATTCTTAGTCCCAAAAACGTAAAGAGTAAAAGGGAATCAAATGAACTCACCATATTGTATTTTGTAGTAAAAATACATATAACGTCATTGGACAACGTAGGGTTGGACTCGGATTCACGAACCTATATCATGTATGTAAATATTAACACATACGATTGAAATCGAACGAATTTATGTATTATTAGTGATATACTTGTTATTTTAATAAATTACGTGTTTCATTAATAACTTATTTAAATGTATTTATTTTATATACTTTAAATAATTAAAGATGTTAATATAGTTTAGTTAAGTATATTTCTATATGACTAGTTTTTATTGTAGTAATGATAATAATATTAGTAATAATATTGATAATTGATAATAATAATAATAATATGGTTTTTATAAAAATGATAATGATATTAGTAATAATGAAAATGATAATAATAATAATAATAATAATAATAATAATAATAATAATACTAATAATAATGTAAAAATAATAATGTATTTGTTAAAAATAATAATATTAGGGATAATAAAATAATAATGATAAAAATAATGATGATTCTAATAATAATAATAATAATAATAATAATAATAATAATAATAATAATAATAATAATAATAATAATAATAATAATAATAATAATAATAATAATAATAATAAAAATAATACTACCTTAAAAGGATGACAATTATGTCATAGCCCAGATTCGAACTCGAGACCTCTCGCTAGCGTGACCACATCCTAAGCCATCCAACCATTTCTGTCTTTCTGAATTAAACAGACCTTAATAATATTTAAATTGCCTTTTCGAATCATACTCACTCGCCATCCTTTTCATCTTAAAACAAAACAATCGATGGGTCTTAACCCAATAGAAAAACAGAATAAGAAACTGGCCTAACTTAAATAATGATTTCGGCCCAGATATAAAATAATGTGGTGGCAATTATAACCATTTATAAGTTCCTTATTATTTGAAGATCAAACTAATCAAGATGAATGGTGGGGTTCGGCCAGGAAAAAGAAATCAAAAAAAGAATTGAGTGGAGCAGTTAGTTGTCTAATGTCTTTATGATATCATCTTCATATCACCTTATTATTTTTCTAATATCGTCTCCTTGTACCAATCATAACATCGTTATATATATATCTTTAACTATCATCATCATATACGGTATAATAACATCATCATTATTCCCGTCGTTGTAACATTAACCGAAATAGAGATAGAAGCAGCGAGATAGTAACAGCAAAGTAGAGTCAACTAGCAGACACGCATGTACCTCAATTTATTCGATGTTGGCCCCTCCACTAACCGATCGCCCCCACAAGTTTAAAATGATTGATACAGTGTCGGTTGTAGTTCCATTATCAAACCTTTTCCTTTTTGCATTGGGGACTATGGTGTGGGCCGTAGTTTTAGAAAAATTAAACCAAGCTATCCCTTTACACGTATTAGATTGACATATTCACGATTAATTTTATCATAATATATATCACCCAATAAGATGCATCGATGGTTGTTTCAAATTGGTTCTCAGATAGTCTGAGAATGAATCAAAACAGAAGGTAAAGGTCGTGATAGTAGGGACTTTATGTAAAGTATTCGTCAGCTTATTAATATTGGTGGTGATGTATGATTGATCAGAAATCATGAAAAGAGTAACGGCCGTAGCAGTAGCACAGGAGGTAGCAGCAGATTTGGTTTTCGAAAGAAGATGGTGAAGTGGTAGAGAGAAAGACAAGGTGGCGGTTTGAAAAGGAAACAAACTAACCGTTGATGATTGTGAGACAAGATCATAATGCAAGGAGGAAACATAAACAAGGAAGCATTGCAGTAGTAACAAAAGCAATCTTAGGTGGTTATGGCTCGATAGTGGTGGCTCATGGTGGAGATGGTTTGAGGTGACATGATAATGACGTTTATTCATATTAGGGTTGTGATGGTTAAATGGCGAGCCATGGTGGAGGTTTGGTGAAATATGTTTATGATGAACAATGGTTTGAGTTTCGGTTGATCAGGTTTTTGGTGATGGTGTGGTTCGAGCAGGTAGCGTGATCTTGTTCGTGGTTTCTTGTTGCAGGAAGCTAGGAGTACAAATATATCAAGTGGGTTTAATATAAAAAGAGAAAAACAAAAACAGAATATAGAAAGGCAGATTGTGATTGAGACATTCAACAGATTTTGTATCTGTTATAGACGAATTTTGTTTGAGTTTGAAAAGTAGATCACGATGTGTAACAAACATGTACGAATTGAAGACTTTCATATCTACACCTTTGTTTTGTATAGATTGGAATCAACCTTTATCAATATCATATAGGAAAAAAAAAACGTTTGATAGAGATGGGAATATATTCGTACACCTTTATTTGATTTTATATATTATAATTAATATTAAATATTAATAGTTTAATAAATATGAATATATTATTAATAATAATAATAATAATAATACAGTTATTAATACTAGGATTAATATAAATACTTAATAACAATATTAATAACTGAAATCATAGTAATATTAATAAGTAATAATTCAGATAATACTAATAACAATAATGATATTAAGTTAATATTATTAATGACAATAATGATAAAATAATAAAATAATAATACGTGTATCAAATTTGATATTAATGTTAATATTAATAACGAAAGTAATAATAATTTTACTATAGCAACTATATTGTAACATGTATTTAATATCATACATTATGTAGTAATTATATATTATATATATTGAATTATTAATATTTATAATTTATATATATATATATATATATATATATATATATATATATATATATATATATATATATATATATATATATATATATATATATTACGATATATAATACTACTTATGTATAGAATTTATGTATATTCATTTTAATAGTAACTTAATTATTATGTATATTATTTTATATTTTTAATTCCAATAGATTAAAGTATAATATTATTTCAAAATGTTATATATATACTACATATTTAATTACACACAATTGTTCGTGAATCGTCGGGTATGGCTAAAGGGTAACTGATTACATAAAAATAGTTCCAGCATTTTGAGACTCGGTTTAATAGAATTTGCTTATCGTGTCGAAATCAATAAAGATTAAGTTTAAAATTTGGTCGGAAATTCCCGGGTTACTACATAACTTCCATTAAAATACAAATCGAACCCTCACTTTATACCTATATTCTAACTTATTATTTATCTCATCACTAACACCAAAAATACTGAATAATAACACTCACCACGCTTTACCGACTTGTACACTGCGCTCAAACAGTAGGACCCACATAGGCCACTACTGCGCTACATTTTTTTTTGTCTCCAACGATAAAAGAAACAACTTTTTTAAAAGGAACAACCCTTCAATGCTACCAAAAGATGTCGAAAAACATTTTTTTTTACAAAATAGATCAACTAACTTTAACGCTAAAAGAAGCAACTTTCACAAAAGGAACAACCCTTAAATGTTAGATGTCGAAAAAAAATTATTTTTTACAAAATAGATCAAGACTTTTTTTTTTAACTCGCATTCAAAACGGAGCCCCCGGCGCGAAGCGAGAGCTCTACAACTACTTTATAGCATTTGAGAAGCAGCATTAACATTCCAACCATGTTGCAAACTTGCAATACATCATAAGTTTCCATAAACATGATATACATTTATCTTAGAGTTAACATTTTACGTTAATCCACGCAATTTGTAGCGAACCACGGAGAACAAGAAGGTAATTTTGTCTTGTGATTATGTAAGTTAACTTATTAACTTATTTCAAAAAAAATACTATTGCCTCGATCTAAACGTAATTGAATTTTTATGTAGTATTAGATTAGAATTATGGTTGTAATTAAATAAATTCAATTTTAATATATATATATATATATATATATATATATATATATATATATATATATATATATATATATATATATATATATATATATATATATGTGTGGGGGTAGGATCAAGAGGGAAGTAACCAATCGGGGGGAAGCGGAGGGAAGCAAAAACTTTTTTTTTTCGTTTTTTGAAAAAACTTTGTTCACGAACATTATAGATGGGATGAAAATATGAACATTTAGTAGAGACACTTTGTGATAAATGTTTTTATTTTGGCGGGAAAACGCTCGAAGAAGTAATATATAATAATTATCGTATTTTTCGAGCGTATGTTGAGGTTTTAGCTATTGGGGTTTAGATATTAGGGTTTAGATATTAGGGTTTAGAAATTTAGGGTTTAGGGTTTAGATTTAGGGTTTAAATTTAGGATTTAGATTGAGTTTTTAACACGAACGGTTTAGAGTTTAGGGTTTAGGGTGGGGTTTAGATATTAGGGTTTAGATATTAGGGTTTAGAAATTTAGGGTTTAGGGTTTAGATTTAGGGTTTAAATTTAGGATTTAGATTGAGTTTTTAACACGAACGGTTTAGAGTTTAGGGTTTAGGGTTTAGGGTTTGGTGTTTTGGGTTTATGGAATAAACCCAAAACACCAAACCCTAAACCCTAAACTCTAAATCGGGCTAAATTTTACTTTACAAAACATGGAAAAAAAACGTTCATATTCTTCACGAACAATATTATCTTGAATGTTATTTTTATCGATCGTTTTCCCGCCTAAATAATAACATTCATCACAAAGTGTCTCTTCTAAATGTTCATATTTTCGTGTGATCTTGATGCCGAGAAAAAAAATTCCAAAAAAACGAAAAAAAAAAATTGCTTCCCCCCGCTTCCCCCCGATTGGTTACTTCCCCATTGATCCTGCCCATATATATATATATATATATATATATATATATATATATATATATATATATATATATATATATATATATATATATGTTGGTAAGCGAGAAAACTCTCCTATGAACAAGCACATTGACTCCCCATAGAAGGTAAAACCTCGGGTAATCAAGCCCCCGAGGGCGAGACCTGGTACCGAGTGAATTCCGCATTACATCTAGTCACACTCTTTTTTTAACAATTTGGCATAGCTAGAAATTGAACTCATGTAGTGTGCTCAACTGAACAACTCGGTGGCCACTCGTATGCTTTATGTTTGTAGGATATGCAACATATATGTGTGGTAGTAGTAATTTAATTATGCTTTTTAGTTGAAAACTAGAAAAAGTGGCCCGCGCGATGCGGCAGCGTCTTTCGAACTGCATATTCATATTTAACGTAGCGTTATGTATTTACAGAATTAAAAACGTGTTGTTACGGATGTATTTGGAATTTTGGATACACGTGGTTAATACCTAGTATACATAATGGTTTGCGCGTTTTTTACGACAGAAAGATTGTCTTAACAAAAGGGGACGAAAACGTCGATATGATGTAGTTAGTTTGATTTTTTATTATACGTGTATGTATATGCATGAAAGGTAGCCCGAAGTTTTTAGCGTTTTTTAAATTACGTCCGTTTCGCGTATAGTTAGTTGTGTTGTGTTCGTAAAATATTTTGAGTTGAACGGTGATGTCGGAAAAATTTAACGAATGACGAGCGATAAGATACGTCCCGGTGAAAATTTGGGTGAAGTTTATTTAAGATTTTTTTATTAAAATTATGATTTTATATTTTGCACCCATTTTTTTGAGGGTTAGAAGTGTAAGATGTCGGTGAAAATTTAGGTGAAGTTTATTTAAGATTTTTTATTAAAATTATGAATTTATGTTTTGCACCCCTTTTTGGAGGGTTAGAAGTGTACGACGTTTAAAGTGTTGGGGTGTTTTTTTTTTTTTCTTTTACGATGTCGTTTGGGTGAGATGGAACGTTCAAAATCTTGGTCTCGTTTAGTGTGTTGGTAAAAATAAAAATAAAAATAAATAAATAAATAAATAAATAAAGCTTAGAATTAGGCCATGTACTAATGAAAGATCTTTACAAATCAACAAAGTGGGAAGCGACAAATGGAGTAAAAAGTGGTCCCAATTAGTCCCAACCGATTTAGTATATTTGTCAGGGAGCAACTTTCTTTATGGTTGTTAGGGTAAATAAATATTGATCTAATGTTTAGATTTAGTATATTGCATTTTATGGTTGTTAGGGAACAACTTTTACATTTTCGACTTTTATTTTATTTTTTCTATATAATAGAAGGTTCTAGAAGTAAGTCATATCTATAAAAGAAATATTGATCTAATGTGAAAGGAGATTTTGATGAATATGAGTTTTATGAACTTCAAGCTCTATTCAACTTAAATCTTCATTTTCCTTTATAAGTTTTTTGATCTTGGTGATTTAAAGTGTGTCATATATCTTTAATCTTGATGGATTAACATTATATACAGATTAAAGCAGTGGATTCTTCTGTATGTTTCTAATTTCATTCCTTAAAGTCACTAAGTTCCAATTTATGTTTTTGTGGGGTTCTTGTATCACTTCAAGAAATTGGGCTAGTATCTTTACAATATGTTTTTGATTGATTTCGCACTAGAATTTTTTGGGTAGATTATGATTTCATTGGTTTTAATCAAAATTGAATCGAATTAATATTTGGTTTTCAATATAATTTCAGTTTGAAAATTTATATTCGGTTACAATTGATTTAAGTTAAGCCAAAAAAAATTCAAAATAAATAAAACGAATCAAATAAATGGAAACTGAAAATCGAGTTAATAAACACCCGTAATGTACATTCCCTTCGTTCGCGATTCCTTTCATTCACGTTCCATGTTCTCCTCCCAAGCAAATGTTGGTTTAGTTTTGGACAAAAATGATTAAGGAATTAATCTTATGTTGTAGCTCACGTGGTAGTGACCTGCATCTCATAGCGAGAGGTTAGAAGTTCGACTCCCGGGGATGCAACATTGAACACAAGGTAACCTTACGCACATCGCGTTGCGGTGGCAGTAGAGGAGGGGGTTTTACCGTCCATGCCCTCGAATTTGGACGTGTTTCCTCCTAGGCAGCAGTTGGGGGCGAGTTATGCAACTACAGGAGATGAATGCGTATGTTATAATTTAATGTAAAATTTGCTAACAATATAGTCCTTAATATTATCCTCAACACACATAAAACATAGTTGTTTTTAGCAGTTTCATTATTATTAAGGATTTTGCTAACGACAGTTCTAAAGGCTGTTGTTAACACGCTTAAAACGCATGTATATATAAGTTGGTTATTAACTTTATGGTAACGTTTACCTAATTGTATAAGTGTTTTATGCGTCTTAATGACAACCCTTACGACCAAAGAGCCAATGGCTTGGCGGTATCGAGGTCACCCTTACAACTTTGAAGTTGAGGGTTCGAGTCCTGCTTAGGACAATTCGTTGTGTATATATTCGAGTTAGATTTAGATGGGTGTGTGAGTTTGCCTTTCAAAAAAAAAAAAAAAAAAAAATACAACCCTTATGGTTGTCGTTAGCAAAATTATTATTATTAGTATTTTATTATTTTTATTATTATTATTATTATCTACAACTAAAATTCAGGATGATGAGTTCAATAGTTCATATGTATCAAATACCATCATATACGAAGTACGGATTACGGAGTATCAAATATTACCGTTAGTGATGATTAGTGATTCATTACATTAAAATTAGAAAACCGCGTTAAATTAACGATTGATAAACGCCGGTAATTAGACCTCAACCAGCGTTTATTTTACGCAATCCATACTTTATAAATACACGGCATTTGTTCTCATTTTATCCCATTATTTAATCCCTCCTTTATTCGAAATTAGGGTTAGTCCTGTATCCCCCAATTTCTATTCACACTATATACGAGTTTAGGGTTTTTCTGGGGCATTCTGTCTCCCAATTTCTGGTTTCTCTTTCGAATTTAGTCTTTTTAGGAGGTTTTGATTGAATGATGATGTCAACCGTTGTAGCAGGTATTTAACAAACGCTTTGTGCTTCCGAATGAGATCACCTTGAATTTGGTAAGACTAAAATCGTTCATGGCCTTTTTTAATTTCTTCTTGTTGTCTTGATATAATAATGCTAGGTTTTTTTGAAAAATCACTTCATTTATTTATTTATATGATAACAACCAAAATTCTTTTCATAATATTATTTGTTATTGATTTAACACGATTTATCCTTCAAGAATGATGAAATTATCAGTATAGCGTCAAGATGCAACCTTTTCAAGAATAACCTAAATGTTGAATTGAACGTATTTTGAACATGACATTACAGCAATCGTGTATGAATATTTCTGATCATGTGGATACTAGTGTTGATTTTCATATCTATTTTATCTTATTATATGTGGTTGTTTTTCTTTAAAGCTTATGGATGTTGGGATTGATGACAAGATTGTTGATTTCTTTGATCCACAGTTGTGGGACATTTATTGCATTTTTATAGTATTCGAGGTACAATCTTTTTTTGTTTGTTTGTAAGGTTGTTATTAATATCTGATTCCTACTTAAATAATGTGTTTTATTTGTTATTTTTTATTTGATTTCGACTTTTAGAATTTTGTAAGCAATCTGCAGCTTGCTATATGCAAATGTCACAGTTTGGTCCTGGTTAATTGTTTTTGAAGTGCTTGGGGGTCTTCTTCTATTTTCCTTTCATTGCTTGTACATATGTTTCTTTCAAGTGCTAGTGCAGAGCTAGTTGATCATTCTTTTTGTTCTGCCTTGGTTGCTTCAGGGTTCTGCATCTAAAATATTTCAGGGCTTTGTAGCTGTATGCAAAATCAAGAGATAATTATCCTGCTAATATGAGCGCCCTACTAAGTTTCAATGCTGCTATATGTTGACTGTAAGCATTGTGAATAGTAGATATTTTAATTAAAAACCGTGTATAGGAGACTTATGTTTATTTAAAGTTTGGCAGTTTCTTAATTTTATTCTCTCGGTGTAGATGATCATGATCATGATATGAGAAAGTTTCCATGTGATATCTAATGAGAAATGAACAATGGCCGAAGATGGTGTAACTTGTAAGTGAACTAACCTTTTATTTACTTTACAATCTCTCTTCCTCCACTTTTAAGTTGTCTAAATTTCATCACTACACATCTGAAAAACATTTTAGATAGAGATTGTTTTTGTTTAATGTATATTCTCTAAACTCTTAGTAATAAGTATACAACATTATTATGTACATTTTCTACATCATTTCCTGATATTTAAAAGTCAACTTTTTGTTTAATGTTTCAATTCCATTACAACAAAATAATTGCTTCGTACATGCCAAGATTTTTTGGTGGAAACAGCAAAATAATTGCTTCTCAATGCTAGTCTAGTCATCCCAACTTTTCCATAAAGTACAAATTTGAAAGGTATCAGGTAGTATATATGCATGTCCCTCAACATATTAAAAATGACGAGCAACGTATTGTATTTTATCCTCTAACCCTTAAGATATTCCCATAATTCCTTGTAGCTCCCGAGATTAGGAGCTTCTCACACCTGTATAATAATGAAGAACACTTAATACTTTCTCTTCAATGTGATATAATTATTGTAAAGAACTTTCTACCAAAGTTGAGGAGGTAAGAAAACGTAAAAAAAAAAAATGTCTGTTTTTAAGCTGTGGAAGTCATCTTCCCAAGAGTATTACGTTACAGAACTCTTGCCATAGCTAAATAAGGGGAACATTATTGAATTGGTGGCTGTAAGCTGAAGCTGTCTTCAGGTAATAGTTAAGCAATTATAGTATCTCAATGTTTACATTTCTCTAAATCCAAAACCATTATTTCCCCTAAACTTGTATGTTTATCTGTGTGTGTTGGTTCTAGTGTATGATAACAAGATCTCTAAACTTATGGCCACACCGTGTTGAATGGAACTGGAGAGTGTATCCTAGACTGATTTTTAGGAGGACTTATAAACTCACATTATACCTAGACTGATTCTTATTTAAGAACCTCGAATTTGACTATCGTAAAGAATATAGTTATACTCTATCACATGATATTTAAAGTATGATAATGTTTTGGTGAATCTGTCTGTAGCAACTCGTTGCTTGAGAATCCAAAGAGATTATATTACTTTGAATCTGTTTGTATCTGGACTGTTTATAGTACTATTAGTTTGTAATATAAACAATATTATCTCATCAACAGAAGTCCATGTGCCTTTCTTTCTGCATGAGTACATTTCACGCATGCCATTTTCGTCCAGATGTTATAGCAGCAGTGGAACATCTAATGGTGAAAAGGGTTTTCGATCTTTCTTACATCTTAACTTTGTTCAATTAGATAATGATACAAAAAACCTGTTGCAACATAGTAACCCTGTTTTTGACCTGAGAGAAACACGGGTATCTTTCTTGCGTAGGCTGTGATCTTCTGGGATACCTCTTAGCTTATATTGGATGTCCCTAGGTTTTCTAGGTTACTGAATTAATGCTTGTTTGCAAAGTTATGCTTCTCATTCTCTTTGCTAGGTGATGCACTAAACCAAAGTTGACGACATTGAAAATATAGTTTCAAGCTCTCAGCCCTTGTGTATCTTTTGTAGCCAAATCAGAAAGGTAGACTTTGAGTGCTGAAATCTTGATGCGTTTTAAATTTATGTCATATTAGATAACATAAAAGGCTTTATTCATGATAGTTATAGCCTACTAACAGGATGAAAGCATGATTGCTTATCAATCATCTTATAATTTTGTAATAGGTTGGAGCCAGTGAATTGTGTGATTTTAACGAGTTGTTGATATGCTAGATTACAACTCTCCCATGTATATGAACACACCAGGTAGTTACTAGATTCATTTGTTAGTGGCACTTTAAGATGGAGCTTACCGTTGATGGTCGTGTGAAACTATTGCTTGTTCTAGGTTGTGTTAACTACTGCCCATTTGAATGTTTCCTTTTTTAATTTATATGTTATTTGATTTGATTTTTTTTTTCCTGGCAGTTTACTCGGTATGTTATGTTGTAGGTACATTTTCTCAATTGGAGATAGCCAAACTAAATCGGTGTCATATTTGTTTAATGAGTATATAAAGAGTGGGATCTATCTTGTGTTATCCTTTAAATTGGATTTTTTAATTTAAAATTGCCAGTTCGTTCATTTGGTGTTACTTATCAGGCGCGGTTAACTATCCTGGGTTCAATTATGACATCATAGTACAACTCTCAGGTGTACAGAAACACACGGTATATTTACATAATAGTTCCTTTGAAAATTTGTTTGTTACTGGCATCACAAAGGAGCTAACTATTTAAGATTGTGTGAGACTTGTTAGTGGATCTGTGTGCAATACTTTACATGATAGATCATTATTAGCCTATTCATTGTAATTGTTAGCTTTTACTAATCAGTTATTAAATAGGTTTTATTGCTTTTTTAATGATGATGACACATATTTCTCCTGCAGTTGTGTGCCACTGAGGTCAACTACTTTCACATTTAATCTCAGAATGCTCTTTGTACCATCTATAAATCAAATACTGACGTTGTCCCAAATAATCTGAGGGACAAAGCTCACAAGCTGCTTGATTACGTTGTATGAGTTGAATCAGATGCATTCTTTCCAAGGTTCAGCAATGATGTGGGTTCTGTATGGCCAGATTTTTCAAGATTAGTCATGAGGCATTGGCTCTGAGATGACGTCATCACAAATATATTGACCTGATGGGTGAATATATTCGTAATTATTGAAGCGGATATATGAAAATGTCCAGTTATATGATAAGAACTTCGTTGTACTTTATCCAAAAATGATGGCAACCTCGTGTTAATTGACCTTGGAGAGTGTGTCCTTCTGCATGAGTTTGTTGAATATCAGAGGCTCAGATGTGGGGTAGCATTTCACGCATGTCATTTTCGTCCAGAAGTTAGGAGTGTAACATCAAATGGTGAAAGTGGTTTTCAATCTTTTTTATATCTCAACTTTGTTCCATTATATAGAGATACAAAATGTGTGCTGCCTCATAATAACCATGTTTTTTACCATAGAGAAACACGGGTAACTTTACTGCACAGGTTACGATCTTTTGGGAAACCTTATCTTGCATATCATCCTGATCTTTTATTGGATACCTTACCTTATCTTTCCGAGGTTTCCAGTTTAGTGTATTAAAGCTTGTTTGCAAAGTTATGCTTCTCATTCTCTTTGGTAGTTGAATTTACCCCAACTTTGTTAAACAGTTACAGCTAGTAGTACGGCTGCTGGCCAAGATATTTTATTCTAACCGCACCGAGTAGCATAAGCCATGAACAAATACTAAAAAATCTTGAAATCGATACAAAATGAAAAAAATTAACTTGTTGCTCATAAGATCTTCATCTGCACATGACTCCCTTTCATAAATAAACATCTGACAGACTGACTGAATTCAAGTATATATTGTGTGATGATTTGAGTTTTGAATTGTTTATAATTTATAATTGTTTATAAACTGTTACATGGATGTCCATAGCGAACTTATCTAGTACAGGCGGCCACAAATGATTAAACAAAAAGTTGTGAGTGATGAACTAGGTGTTGTCTCTTTCATTCAGAAGTCTTGCCAAAGCTGAAGTTATGTTTATCACATTTACATTATTGAATATGGTGCTTGTATATGGAAGTTGTCGACAGGTACTAATCAAAAACCTCTATTTACTCACACTAGCGGTTGTAAGTTATGCTAATTTTTTAAACTAAGGAAATATGATATGCCATGTCATCTTTTGGTAAAAAGTATTAGCTAATTAAGTTTCTGTTCGGATCCATGAAACTCGTGACCCACCCGTTATGATGTTTTTTCTACCCGCCGTGGCCTGTCTACCTAGCTCTAATGACAAGTATTTTAAGTTTATTTCTACCCACCCGTTACGATTTTGAAATTTTATTGGAAAAATTTTGGATTTTTCAACTTTGCCCTAGTGGATTTTTTTTTTTGCCCAAAAACCTACAAATTTTACCTCAAAACCTTCAAATTTTGTCAAAAAAATCCTGGTTCCGCCACTGATAGCGGGTGTACTGTACATACATCTTAATTAATCGGCGCTCATAAATATTTAAATTTATTATTAATTTAGTAATTATAATTATTTTTGATATAATGTATAAAGAGAAGAGAAAAGAGATACTTATCGAATGAAATTAAATATAAATGGATAATTTTAATTGTAAATGAAATTGTAAATTGCCTCCTAAAAGGCTTTATTTGATATTGTCATCCCCAATCAACTATTTCCTATAAAAACTTATAGTGAAATTCAACTAAACAAGTAGAGAGTCTAGGGCACGAAATTACAAATTAGGGTTTTATTCGGAAACATAACACATAATCAAATTCATCTTCTTTCTCGTCTTTTAATTTTTAATCCATATATATACAACACATAAAAAGATTTGTGAAACCACCACCATGGATTAATAGGCGAGTTACTTGATGATATAATTCATCACATTCTATCTTTTATTCCAACCGAAAATGCGGTAGAAACTTATTCATTCGTCGAAGGTTGTTAAATTTACTGAGGTCTTTTTTGGTTATTGATTTGGATTCCGATCTTTACTTAAATTCATCGAACAAACATGCATCGTCAGATCGTTTTCTTGATTTTGTCAAGAGATTGTTGTAAAATTCATGATTCTACTAGTAATCAGAATCAATGGATTTTAAGAAACGTTAAAAACCTTCTTAATTTTACCACGTCTAAAAGCAACAAAATAAGAAGCTTTTTAACATTTTCATAAAATCACCCTTTGAATCAATCCATTTTCTTAGTAGAATCATGAATTTCAAGTTTAAATTTTACAATTGACTCATCTAAGGCTAACATTTCTCGGCAAAATCAAGAAAACGAGCTGACATTGCATGTTTGTTCGATGGATTTAAGTAAAGGTTGGAATCTAAATCAATAACTGGAACAAACCTCCATAGATTTTATCACCTTCGATGAATGGTTGAAGTTCCTACCGCGTTTTTGTTGAGAAAAGTGACACCGAATTATAGCAAACCGCTAGTAATACTCGAAATAATGACAATAAAGGAACACCAAGATTTAACGTGGAAAACCCCAACAGGGTAAAAACCACGGGCAAGGAAAGAAACGTTTCACTAATAAGAAAAATAGGAATTACACTTTCTCTTTAATTACAAGGATAAGTATCAATCTTTATATCTCTTGTAATTAGGAGATTAATACTCACAACTCTCTATTTATCTACTAGAATACAAGATTGAAGAATGAATATGGGATGTATAAATGAGCTTACATGTTGCTCTATTTATACTAATTCAAGATGGCTAAATGGTAAATATTTAGTAGACAATTTGGTAGGTATAGTATGCCAACTTTTACTAAGTCTTATACCACAATATACATGTGTGTTTTTGTGATGACCCGGAAATTTCTGACCAACTTTAAACTTAATCTTTAACGTTTCCGACACGATAAGCAAAGTCTATGAAGTTGAATCTCAAAATTTTAAACTATTCAAATACCCTTCGATTTTTCTCAACGATTCGCGAACAATTATATGTAAATAGATACATATATATACTATAACTTGAAAACGTAACAAAGTGTTATGAAAATGATACTGTGCATTAACCTTATTGGTTTGATTATCTGATTGATATTTAGATAAGTTAACTAAAACGTTTAAGATGAACCAGTAAAACACTAATTTGCTATAGTATTTTCGAATTGCTACAGTACCCGAAAAGCTACAGTGTTTTCGAAAATCACTATTTGCTACAGTAAAAAAACTTTGCCACAGTAACTTTGCTACAGTAAACACTATTTTAAAATGAAAATGTATATATGTATATGTATATAACGAGACGATGATTTATAGAAGTAAATGACCAAAATACTCGAAAGTTTAAGATATACTTTGAGTGGTATAGTTTATGGATAATTTAAGACTATATATTGACAAGAGTACGAGTCACGAAACGTAAAATGCAAGTTTTCTAAGCGTACAAAAATGCGTTCGAGAAACCGGAACCGGGACATAAGTCGAGTGATGACGTACGACTTATCGGAACTAAAATTATTAATCAACTATGCACATGAATTTAATATAATATATAATTACTTATTTAAAATAAATATATTATATATATTATATAAAAACATGTCGACAAGCAAAAAGTTAAGAAAATGTGAGCTGGAATCCTAGGCCATGCGATCGCATGGCCATTAAACACAGAAACCATGCGATCGCATGGGGTCTGAAATCTGGCCACATCTATAAATTCGCACGAGTTCGTTTCAGTTTTTCATTTCCTTTTCTATCTATCTCTGTATTATTATTATTATTATTTATATTATTATTATTATTATTATTATTATTATTATTATTATTATTATTATTATTATTATTATTATTATTATTAAGATTAATAATATTAATCTTATTATTATTAGTATTATCAGATATCGTTACCGTTATTATTAGTATTTTACATAAAATATTACGACGAGGTTATGGCCAAACAATTTCAAAATGAGTTTTCGAGCGGGATAGAGCTGAGGAAGATATGGGTTATTGCTAAGGAGGTTATGGGTATTGTTCGAGGGTTTTGTTCGCAAGTCAAACCTAGTGTTTATCATCTCTGTTGCGTCTACGTACTTTCCTACAATATTGAATCTCAATATTGATACGTAAGCATTCATATCTTATCTTTTATATATTAATAGCGTATCCATGTCTAGTGCTCGAGTATAAATGTTTATGCATGCTTGTATGCTTAATTTCGTCGTTAAACAGTTTATTATGAATCATGAATTAAATACATATATTACTGGTAAAAGATATATGATATACATGTTTTTGGAAAGCTGACGAAAAATCAATAACTTTTCATTTAGATATCGAATAGTTTCGATGAACGGATTAAAATATATGATCAACTGAATTATGATTGACGTTAATTGAAATTGCTTTTGAATCTGCAATTAAGATTTAAACAACTTGTTTACGAGATTGATAAATTGGATTTTTGAATATTATCAACCGAGTAAATGAATCCTTATATAAGGTACGTCTCGTTTTGTTAAACAACTGTCAAAATTTGACTTTTTGAAACGACTTTGGATAACTTTTGTATGTCGATCTCGAGCATTAGGATTGTGATACACTATGACATGACCTAGCTTGATAGACATTTATTGACCAACATATGTTCTCTATGTTGAGATCTACGATTATTTGGTAATCCGAGTTTTGGTCACATTACGATGAACAACTTTATGTGCTGCTAAGGTGAGTTTCATTTGCTCCCTTTTTAATTGCTTTTGCAATCTATATTTTTGGGCTGAGAATACATGCACTTTATTTTAAAAACAATGGACACAAGTACATACTAAATTCTATACTGAGTTTGAACCGAAAATCCCTTAGCTTTGGTAACTAGTAACTGCCGGTTATAAGAACTGGTGGGCGCGAGTAGTAGTATATGGATCCATAGGGCTTGACATCCTCGTCTGTTCCAGGTATAGAAACCCTAGCCTGAACTATAAAACAGACGTATGCTATTTGAGTGTATTGTACATGTTGGTTACATGTTAAACACAAGGGTACTTATTATATAGACGTTAAAGCTTAGTTACCAGGGTGCTCAATCTTATAGAATAATTTGACAAACGTTTCTGGATGAAACAACTGAAATCTTGTAATCCACCTTTACATACAGATTATACGAAACAATAAAACTATGAACTCACCAACCTTTGTGTTGACACTTGTTAGCATGTTTATTCTCAAGTTTCCTACAAGTCTTCCGCTGTTTGCTTATATGTTAGACAAGCTATGTGCATGGAGTCTTACATGACATATTTATCAAGGAAACGTTGCATTCACCAAATCATCATCATGTATCTTATTTTGACTGCATTGTCAACGGAAGTATCATTGTAAACTATTATATTACGGTGATTGTCTATATGTAGAAATCATCAGATGTCGAAAACCTTTGATTTAAATATTCATTTATGATGTGCCTTTTCAAAATAATGGAATGTTTACAAATATCATATAGAGGTCAAATACCTCGCAATGAAATCGATGAATGACGTGTTCGTCCATATGGATTTGGAGCGATCGTCACAGTTGGTATCAGAGCATTGGTCCTAGTGAACCAGGTCTTGCATTAGTGTGTCTAACTGATAGTTGTTAGGATACATTTGTGCCCGGAAATTTCGACTAAATTTAAACTTAATTTTAAATGATTAATGACTTCGACACGATAAGCAAAGCCTATGAAGTTGAATCTCAAAATTTTGAACTATTCAATTACCCTTCGGTTGTTCTCAACGATTCGCGAACCATTATATGTAAATAGATACATATATATACTATAACTTGAAAACGTAACAAAGTTTTAATTGCATGATACCGTACATTAAACTTATTGGTTTATATATCTATTTGAATATATATGATTTCAAGTTATTTAGTAAACGATAGTAACATTCGATTATTGATTCGATTGATATTTAGATAAGTTAACTAAAACGTTTAAGATGAACAAGTAAAATACTAATTTGCTACAGTATTTTCAAATTGCTACAGTACCCAAAATGCTACAGTGTTTTCAAAAATCACTATTTGCTACAGTGAAATTGAATTGCTTCAGTGAATTGCTACAGTAAAAATTGACTTTGCTACAGTAACTTTGCTACAGTAACACTATTTCAAAATGAAAATGTATATATATTATATATATATTAACAAATAGCGAGACGATGATTTATAGAAGTAAATGACCAAAACATTTGAAAGTTTAAGATATACTATGAGTGGTATAGTTTATGTGTGATGACCCGAAAATTTTTGACTTATTTAAACCAATTCTCTATACGATTTATTATTTTAACACGTTAAACAAAGTCTGTTAGATTGAGTCTCAAAATTTTAGAACTGTTACATATATACAATTACCTTTGACTACTCTCGACGATTCATGAACAATTATATGTATGTATATATATATGTACAAGTAAAAACGACTTTCCTACAGTAAAAATTACTTTGCTACAGTAAAACACAATTTGCTACAGTAAAACACTATTTGCTACAGTGAAACCGTATTTTGCTACAGTGCTACAGTGAAAACGAGTTTGCTACAGTGATTTGCTACAGTAAAACACTGTTTGCTACAGTAAACACTATTTGCTACAGTAAAACACTATTTGCTACAGTAAACACTATTTGATGTCGACGAACTAGCAAACAAAAACAGAAAAGGCGGCCATGCGATCGCATGGCAAAAACACTGAAAACTCATGCGATCGCATGAGCTACAGTAAATCGAAAAGTACTATAAAAGGTCAGTTTTGCTCGACGAAATATTTCATAAAAATATATGTACGTAAATTTTATAATTATAATTATAATTATAATTTTAATTTTAAGTTTAATAATAATAAAGAATATTCGAGGGTATTTTTAATTCGGGTTTCAAACCGTTTTAAAATAAGGAAATATTGGGTATTGTTCGGGGTATTGTTTTTGAATCCAAGGCCAACCATACAGTCGTCTACCATCGTTACGTCTACGCAATTTGCCTACAATATTGAGTCTCAATATTGAACTGTGAGTTATAGTCTCCCTTTTTAAATGCTTTAAATATTTTTGGGCTGAGAATACATGCAATTTATTTTAAACGCAATAAGACACAAGTACATACAAAATTCTACACTGAGTTAAACCGAAAATCCCTTAGCTTTGGTAACTAGTAGCTGCCAGTACATAGGATATGGACTGGTGGGCGCGAATAATTGTATATGGATCCATAGGGCTTGACATCCCCGTCCGAGCTAGAGCGCTAGCCTTTTAACGGACGTATGTTATTTGAGTTTAAGACACGTTGGTTTGCGCGTATTAAAACGAATGGGGTAATTATCACTATAGCGTTAAGTTTAGTTACCAGGGTGCTCTGTTACGTAGAATCTATTGATAAACTTTTGATGAAATCTTGTGGTCTATCTTTATATATGTTTATGACTCGAGCAATTAAACCTATAACTCACCAACATTCGTGTTGACTTTTTAGCATGTTTTATTCTCAGGTCCTTAGAATGCTTCCGCTGTGATGTGCTTGTTGCCTGCATGGAGTCTCTCATGCTTTGTACAAAGTTTATTGCATTCAAAATAAAACTGCGTTGTGTAATAAATAATTGGACTGTGATGTCAACCTGTAAATTAAAGACTTATGTATTTCGGGGTTTTGCTTATACCTAAGCACTCGCCCACATGTTTATAACTTTCTATGTTTAGAAAGTCACTTATTTTAATGAATGCAATATTTTATCAAAACGTATCATATAGAGGTCAAAACCTCACTGTGGAATCAATGATTAACGTGCCGCGTCAATAGCGATTTTGACGGGTCGTTACAGTTGGTATCAGAGCTTGAGGTCATAGGGAACCAGAAATTACATTATTGTGTTTAACTGGTAATTGTTAGGATGCATTAGTGAGTCTGAACTATGACCATATCTGTTTTTCCTGATTTTTGCTTATTATTTGGTCAAAAACATTATATGTGATATATTTATATGCTAACGTAATTGTTGTTTCAATTATGTGATAGATGACTTCTTCTAATCCTATCATTTTGTACGACTCGGAATCGGACACTGAATCTATTCTATCCACAACTGAAAAGGGCATTCAAATACCTATTAAAGAAGAAATTGTGTTAGCCGGGGAATCTCAACTCCCGGTAAACCCAGAGGAGGTTCCAGCTCCACCCAGCTTTAGTTTTCCGGAGCCACAGTATCGTTGGCATGGACCCATGATCCCTGGAGTAAAAGAGGATCGTCCATTTTTAAACAAATATGGACATTGGTCCAGATATACCGCCGACGGGCGGGTTGTGCCGATTACGCCTGGCAGATTTCGGTTCATGACCACCGGTACATATTCTTGCAGTTCGTCGTCATATTCTCCTACACATGACTCAGACAGTTCGTCATCAGACGAGTGATAGTGCTCCAAATGAACATATATTTAGTATCAATATCCCTCCGATATGTAAAGATTTCAGTTGCAATTGTTCCATTTTCATGTAATATTCGTTTATATTAAATAAGTGCGAAGACAAAAGGCGAAAACAACGAATTGAAGACGCAAAGGTCCAAAAAGCTCAAAAGTACAAGATACAATTAATAAGGTTCAATTTATTGATAAGGAACGTCTAAAAATGACAAGAGTACAAGTTACGAAATGCAAAGTACAAAATATCTCAGCGTACGCAAGGACGTTCGAAAATCCGGAACCGGGGCATGAACCAACTCTCAACGCTCGACGCAACGAAAAAAAAAAATTACGAGTCTACTATGTATATAAATATAATATAATATATAAATAAATATAAAAATTATTTATATATTATATATATTTAAATAAAAACCGTCGGCAGCCTTGGATCTTGAACTTGTGGGCTGGTTTAGGAACCTCCGCGACTTGCGGAGCTGGAAGGCCAAAATGGCCGCGACTCGCGGAGCAGTGAATTTCAGTTCTGGCTATAAAAGCTCTCGAGTTCTGCATGTAAAATAAATAATAAATAATAATAATAATACTCCATAAGATAATAAATAAATAAATATATATATATATATATAGTATAGATTAGTGTTATATTAGATTAGATTGGGTTATGTAAATGTTATTTTTCGGGTTTTAAAGTCGGAACTCTGTCCATGTAACACTACGCGATTAATACTCAATGTAAGCTATGTTCTTCCTTTTTAAATTTATGTCTCGTAGCTAAGCCGTTATTATGCTTATTTAAAACGAAGTAATCATGATGTTGGGCTAATTACTAAAATTGGGTAATTGGGCTTTGTACCATAATTGGGGTTTGGACAAAAGAACGACACTTGTGGAAATTAGACTATGGGCTATTAATGGGCTTTATATTTGTTTAACTAAATGAAAGTTTGTTAATGTTAATATAAAGATTTACAATTGGGCGTCCCTATAGATTACCATATACACTCGATCGGACACGATGGGCGGGGTATTTATATGTACGAATAATCGTTCATTTAACCGGACACGGGAATGGATTAATAGCCAATAGAATAATTAAAACAGGGGTGAAATTACATTCAAGGGTAATTGGTGTAATTGCTAACAAAGTAGTAAAACCTTGGTTTACACGCAGTTGATAACCTGGTGTATTCATTAAACAAAGTATTAAAACCTTGTTACAATTCGAATCCCCAATTAGTTGGAATATTTAACTTCGGGTATAAGGATAATTTGACGAGGACACTCGCACTTTATATTTATGACTGATGGACTGTTATGGACAAAAACCAGACGGACATATTAAATAATCCAGGACAAAGGACAATTAACCCATGGGCATAAAACTAAAAAACAACACGTCAAACATCATGGTTACGGAAGTTTAAATAAGCATAATATATTTTATTTCATTTTTCCTCGTACTTTTATTTATTGTCATTTCAATTATTGTTATTTATTTTATATTGTTATTTAAATATCGTCATTTACTATACGCTTCGCTTAAAATATAAATCGACAAACCGGTCATTAAACGGTAAACCCCCTTTTATATATTATTATATATAATTATATATATTTTGTACAAATATAGTTGTTTAAAAATATAGTGTGCAATAAGCCCGCTCCCTGTGGAACGAACCGGACTTACTAAAAACTATACTACTCTACGATTAGGTACACTGCCTATAGTGTTGTAGCAAGGTTTAGGTATATTCCATTTGTAAATAAATAATTAAAACTTGTGTAATTTGTAACGTATTTCGTAGTAAAATATAGTACTATCACGTACCCCCACGCTACCACATCAAGTTTTTGGCGCCGCTGCCGGGGACTCGGCGAAACTCTATATTTTTAATTCATTTTTTGTATAAATATATATTATTTTTAGAAAAACAATATAAAATCCTTAAAAAAAAAAAAAAAAAAAAAGTCGAATTAAAACTGTACCAGAGTTGAAAACTGGAACCCCGCAACTCGCGGGGTTTGATGCATTAAATACCGCGACTCGCGGAGCCGCCCTGACGAGCTGACAGAAACCCTAAAATCGCATTAATTACGGATTATTATTTATTATTATTTAAACCTAATTAGTTTATTATTAATATAATTTAGTTTTAAGTTTTAATTAATTAGTTATAATTAATTATATTTAATTTTAATATATAAAAAATTAATACTTTTATAAAATATAAAAATAAAAATATAAAAATAATATTTTTATAAAAATTGTACTTTTTACAACTTTAAGTTTATTTTTATTTGTATAAAAAATAATATTTTTTTTTGTAATATTTGTATCGTTATTGTTCGTAGCTAGTTTTAAGTTCTAGTATTTTGCCGTAGCTTATTTTTATTTTTAGATTTTTAGGCTTTGCCGTAAAATCCCTTAAGTGCTTTTTCTTTAGACTAAGATTTAGGTGCTTTAGAATTTTGCGACGCCGTTTTTCGCTTTAGTTTTAAATAAATTTTAGTGCCTTTAAGTAATTGCCGTTTTCTGAATAAAATTGCATTTACCTTTAGACCTTTAGACGCAACTTTTTAGATTTAATTTTTAGACTTTTAAGTTACGACGCGCTATTTTCTTATTTTTGTTTTTCGACATGCAATCTATTTCTTTCTTATTTCTCGACGCTTTAGTTTTTAGGACTTAGAAATTTTCTCTATTTCTTATCTAATATCTCAAACGGAAAGAAAAATTATTTAAGTGGTTAAATTAATGGACGTTGACAATTTTCTGCTTCGTAGTAATAGTTGGATTTGTTAGTGGCTGAGTTGTGAGCTTCCGATTTAAAGGGTTCTGGCTCCCTGCTGCATCTTTTGGCTATTCGAAACGTGGGCAAAAGCAGAAAAGTCTATTAATTGGACAACTTATATAAGTTTTTCTATTTTTATAACTAATAGGATAATTAGTGAACGCACCACATTGTAGCTAAAAATTTGTCCATCGCAATAAAATGGAAAATTTTGAAAACAGGGCCTTGGAAACTCTTTTTGAACTCCAAAATCAATTAAATCAATACCCTCAAACGAGTGTTGATAACAATTCATTCGGTCAATCTTGGATCGCGAACGACGAAACAATAACTGGTTGTGAAATCTGTGGAGATTATCACTCAACATGGGAATGTTATTATTACGTTCCTATGGAAAATTACGCACCCACGGAACCTGAATGGAATGATTATGAAGAATACAATTCAAATTGGGATTATTCCCAAGAATATTTCCAAACTCAACAACCAGTAGACGAGGAAAATTACGTGTCTAAAAATTTATTAGACAATATGAAAATCAAACTCAAAGAACTCAATGCTCAAAATGAACAAATGAGAGAGTTTGTAAACCGGCAAGCTGAAACTCTATCAGACTACACACCTGTTGATCTGAGGAGTATTGTGCAAGAAAATCTCATATCATCGAATTTTGATGAATTCGAGAGCTCCGAAATCACCAACTATCCCGATGATACTTTTTATTCAGTTTTACCAATTTCACAACATATCGACACATTAGCCTCTATGGATGAAGAAGAAGTAAGGGTGACAAATTGGTACTCATGGGAAAACGATAACGTTGAAAATTTTATCCCCGAGACCAAAATGGAGGGACTGATAAGGACCGTTAATGAAGAAGAATTTACTTCGATCCCGAAATTCACTATTCAACAACCTTCCAACCCAATATTCTCAATAGACGAGTCATTTACCGAAGATGAACTACGAGCTTTAATAGATAATGACACCTCGAATTTCACCCAATTGGGTAATAGAGGTGAAAACTTTGATCCTGAGAATAAAAGGAAGGAAATATTAGGAATTGTCCACCCTATAGAAATAAGTATGTCGGTATATATCGATCCATTTGACCAAGAACCAGAAAAGAGACATATCTATTTACTAAAAGCTACACTTAAAAAAGAATTAAATAGTGACGATCGGGTGGGTCTAAACTTTAAACCCATTGATATATTATACACCACCCGAAATGTAAATAACTGGCTCACTATTCTAATTCGTGGAACTTATTCTATTGACTTCACATGTCGTCAGCTAAGTGTGGGGAAGTCTAACCCCACTTAACGTTAAATTAGGGGTTCGGGTTAGTGCATAACTCGTTAATAAAAATGCATGATTAGGGTAAAAGACGCTTTTTCAAATATTAGTAAACAGTTCAGAAAAGCAGCCGTTTTTGAAAAAAAGCATGTGTGATAAAACAAGAAGGAATGAACGATGAGGCGCGACATCTATCATTCGACGAGCTTTGTAATTACAAACTTGGTATTTTCAATCACTTCTCTACACTAATCACCCTCATGAATTTATAATTAGAGTCTGATTTCATGCAAATGAGGGCATTGCATGATCTCAAGTGTGGGGAAGGGTTATAAATTCTCTCGGGTTTACACTTGGTTTTATTTGCCAAATTTTGTGAAAATTTGAAAAATTTTAAACTAAATGAATTAAAAATAATGTTTATACATATTTATGAACGATGAAAATTAGGTGTTAATACCGAAATTATCGTTACCTCGGAAATGACATAAATTGAGAAACACCATAAAACGATTGAATTCATTTAAAATAGAATAAAGGAGAATAAAAAGGCAAAGAAAGAAACTAAGTGTGGGGAGAATGTACCAAGTTATTCAATTAAAAACTATCTATCACATGTTTCTGTAAAGTTTATTGCAAGTGCTTTTGTTTTGGACTAAATTAACTATTTTACCCGATTTACTGTAATGAAAGATGAATCTACACGATGAATCAATTCCATCATTTAAAGGAAGTAAAGTCTTCCGAAAAAGAAACGCGCTTCTTGATTTAGGTCATGAAGTTGTCGTCCAGACCAGCTGTAGGTTGACGAAAAATCTAGAAAAGTCATCACTAAAATCAGCAGGAAATCCACGGACCTCAGCATAAAACAGGGTCGCCAGGTGGTCAGATTTATCCTAACCATGAGAAGGATTTATCTCGTACAATGGGGGGCACCGTGCAAATTAGCTTGATAAGACTAATGAATCAGATCCCCAGAAAGGATAATCCCCTTAAAGATTAAGAATCAGCTCTTAAGCCTGATATTACTCAATCCTTGAGATTGACCTTAAAGATTGAGAATTACAAACTCATGGAATTCAATGATATCTAAACTCGAGCTTGAACGAGAAAATATTTTGATCAAATTATAAACCGATTTGTTTTCTGAAAACCCATTTTCAATGCGTTCATTACCATTGAACGTAAAATCCTAGGAATTCACCTGGAATTCATTAGGTCACCTGAACTAAATCGGGTGTCAACCGTAAGAACGGTGGTTGCATAGCATGGTCGAAGATAGGACCTTGTGCCAGACCGAAAAAATTATAAGGGTGCGCTTTACTATTGCTCCTACCAAGGATAGTAATTGCGTCCGACACGTTATAGACCATAATCAAAAGCATGTCACGGGACATTGCCTTAACAGTTACTTGTTCAACGCTTTCCTTTACAACCGGACGGTAGTTTACCGAAAGGTAATATACGGGACAAGTAAACTGGACGTGTTGCTTTCCAAATACAAGGTTAGCAAGTGGGTGACACAAAACAGCAAGTTTTGAGCTAAAATTTTCAAATCTAAAACCCACCAAACCCACAAAAATATTTTGCAAACACCGGTAAAGGGTTATTCCGGAAAACTTATCTAGGGTAAAAACTAGATTTAATTTTCAAAAGATCAAATGTTTTCATAAAGATCCAATTTCCTTAATGGATCTAAATTTTTATAGTCATGTGGGACTGTAAACCATATCGTTACTACCATTGTTTATACCGCCGTATCAAAATCACTGATGTACAAAGTGTGAAGAATAAAGAAGTGATTCTAGTGTGTTTTATTTCAAGACTGTATTGCTTGAGGACAAGCAACGTTCAAGTGTGGGGATATTTGATAGTGCTCCAAATGAACATATATTTAGTATCAATATCCCTCCGATATGTAAAGATTTCAGTTGCAATTGTTCCATTTTCATGTAATATTCGTTTATATTAAATAAGTGCGAAGACAAAAGGCGAAAACAACGAATTGAAGACGCAAAGGTCCAAAAAGCTCAAAAGTACAAGATACAATTAATAAGGTTCAATTTATTGATAAGGAACGTCTAAAAATGACAAGAGTACAAGTTACGAAATGCAAAGTACAAAATATCTCAGCGTACGCAAGGACGTTCGAAAATCCGGAACCGGGACATGAACCAACTCTCAACGCTCGACGCAACGAAAAAAAAAAATTACGAGTCTACTATGTATATAAATATAATATAATATATAAATAAATATAAAAATTATTTATATATTATATATATTTAAATAAAAACCGTCGGCAGCCTTGGATCTTGAACTTGTGGGCTGGTTTAGGAACCTCCGCGACTTGCGGAGCTGGAAGGCCAAAATGGCCGCGACTCGCGGAGCAGTGAATTTCAGTTCTGGCTATAAAAGCTCTCGAGTTCTGCATGTAAAATAAATAATAAATAATAATAATAATACTCCATAAGATAATAAATAAATAAATATATATATATATAGTATAGATTAGTGTTATATTAGATTAGATTGGGTTATGTAAATGTTATTTTTAGGGTTTTAAAGTCGGAACTCTGTCCATGTAACACTACGCGATTAATACTCAATGTAAGCTATGTTCTTCCTTTTTAAATTTATGTCTCGTAGCTAAGCCGTTATTATGCTTATTTAAAACGAAGTAATCATGATGTTGGGCTAATTACTAAAATTGGGTAATTGGGCTTTGTACCATAATTGGGGTTTGGACAAAAGAACGACACTTGTGGAAATTAGACTATGGGCTATTAATGGGCTTTATATTTGTTTAACTAAATGAAAGTTTGTTAATGTTAATATAAAGATTTACAATTGGGCGTCCCTATAGATTACCATATACACTCGATCGGACACGATGGGCGGGGTATTTATATGTACGAATAATCGTTCATTTAACCGGACACGGGAATGGATTAATAGCCACTAGAATAATTAAAACAGGGGTGAAATTACATTCAAGGGTAATTGGTGTAATTGCTAACAAAGTAGTAAAACCTTGGTTTACACGCAGTTGATAACCTGGTGTATTCATTAAACAAAGTATTAAAACCTTGTTACAATTCGAATCCCCAATTAGTTGGAATATTTAACTTCGGGTATAAGGATAATTTGACGAGGACACTCGCACTTTATATTTATGGCTGATGGACTGTTATGGACAAAAACCAGACGGACATATTAAATAATCCAGGACAAAGGACAATTAACCCATGGGCATAAAACTAAAAAACAACACGTCAAACATCATGGTTACGGAAGTTTAAATAAGCATAATATATTTTATTTCATTTTTCCTCGTACTTTTATTTATTGTCATTTCAATTATTGTTATTTATTTTATATTGTTATTTAAATATCGTCATTTACTATACGCTTCGCTTAAAATATAAATCGACAAACCGGTCATTAAACGGTAAACCCCCTTTTATATATTATTATATATAATTATATATATTTTGTACAAATATAGTTGTTTAAAAATATAGTGTGCAATAAGCCCGCTCCCTGTGGAACGAACCGGACTTACTAAAAACTATACTACTCTACGATTAGGTACACTGCCTATAGTGTTGTAGCAAGGTTTAGGTATATCCCATTTGTAAATAAATAATTAAAACTTGTGTAATTTGTAACGTATTTCGTAGTAAAATATAGTACTATCACGTACCCCCACGCTACCACATCAACGAGATCAGTAAGGAGGAGGATTTCGCTAATGAAATAAAAGAGATCACTAAGGAGAAATTCCAACTTGCTATAGATAATAAAAATAAGCACAATAATAAAATGTCCTTAATTATTAAAAAAGAACAGGACCATTCGATCCGTAACCACCCTTATTGTATTAAACCCACTGAGGTAACGGGTACCTCAAAACCCCAACTAAAAATAAAATACACTGCCAGAATGTCTGTCGGACCATGTGCACACAAACAATTGGCAGAGAGAACCAAATGGGAAGAAGTTTCTGATAGTTCTGAATGAACGCCCTCGCAACCATAAATCTTCCATGCGCTATTTTATTGCTTATGTGTGCTACTCTATCTTGTTATGTAAAATAAGCATATGTAAAATATCAGTATTGTATGGTATTGTATTATTTTGGTTTATTAATAATAAATGCATGGAATGATTATTTGTATTATTACTACTTCTTATTATTATTATTACATAATAATGTAGTAACTCGCTATAATTTTTTATAGTGGAATATTATTAGGATTTTAGTAGTTAATTCCTTGTACTAGCTATTATGTATGAACTTAACGGGTAGGTAATACCCTAGAAATAATTATAAAATGCTAATAAGAAGAAAAGGCTTTTATAATAATTGGTTCATATTATTAATATGCTACGATTAACTATTGACAACTCATTTTACCTATAATATTCTATATGATTAAATTATATCTGTTGTGTTTATTGAAGAAACATGTCTCAAATGTCGGATGCTGAGTTTGAGCAACTAGTCGAGAAACGTGTGAATGAAAGAATTGCTGCAACCGAAGCAGCAAAAGCAACAGCCGAAGCAGCAGCCAAAGCAGCAGCCGTAAACACAAACTCACGAAACGGATGCTCATACAAAACTTTTCAAGGATGCAAACCACAGACGTTTAGTGGAACCGAGGGACCAGTCGGTCTAACCCGATGGTTTGAAAAGATGGAGTCCGTTTTCAAAATCAGTAATTGTGCGAACGGAGACAAGTCAAAGTATGCTTCGTGCACGTTGCAAGATGGTGCACTTACTTGGTGGAACAATTATGCTAAAGCAGAAGGAATAGATACGGCATATGATATCTCTTGGGAAGAACTGAAAAAGATGCTAATCGAGGAGTACTGTCCTCGAAACGAGATCAGAAAAATGGAATCTGAGTTACGTAATCTGAAGGTTATCGGCGCGAATCTCAATAACTATGAAAAGCGTTTCATGGAACTAGCCTTGTTGTGTCCCGAATTGGTGCCAAACGAGAAACGAAAGATAGAAATGTATATTGACGGTTTATCGATCAATATCAAAGGAAATGTTACATCGTCCAAACCGAATACGATGCAGGAAGCCATGACAATGGCACACCAACTCATGGACCAGATCACAGAGAGTTCGATTAAGGCACCAATTACCGAAGTCAAGACAACTGAAGGAAAGAGGAAATGGGAAGACTATAAGGGCAAAAGTACTCACCTGAAGAAACAAGAAACTTTTAAAGGTAAACAAGATGGGGCAACTGCAAGTCCAAACTATAAGGGACCCCATCCGTTCTGCAAAAGATGTTACACACATCATGCAGGTTATTGTCAAGTGGTCTGTGATAAGTGCAACAAGAAAGGACATGTGGCGAAAGATTGTTATGCCACAGTTTCTGAAGTAAAGACAAAACTGACCGATGTCAAGAAATGTTTTGGATGCGGGAAGTCTGGTCACTTTATAAATCAATGCCCTGATAAGGAGAAGAACAAAGAACCCGCACGTGGGAGGGCATTTAATGTTAGTGCCAGTAAAGCACGTGAGGATCCTAATCTTGTCACGGGTACGTTTACCGTTAATAATCAACTAGCTTCTATTATGTTTGATACGGGTGCTGATAGAAGTTATATGTGTAAAGACTTTAGTTTTAAACTAAAATGTGCATCATTACCTCTAGACGATAAATATACTATTGAATTAGCTAATGGTAAACTGATAAAAGCCGATAAAATTTGCCATGGTTGCGAAATGAATCTCGCTGGTGAAACCTTCAAAATCGATTTGATACCCGTAGAATTAGGAAGTTTTGACGTAATCGTTGGCATGGACTGGATGTCCAAAACAAGAGCGGAAGTTGTTTGCGCTGAGAAAGCAATTCGCATCCCTTGTAAGGATGAAACGTCATTAATGATTTATGGGGAGAAGAGCAACTCAAAGCTGAACTTTATCAGCTGTATGAAGGCCCAGAAACTTATAAGAAAAGGTAGTTATGCTATTTTGGCACATGTAAAGAAGATCGATACTGAAGAAAGAAACATTAATGACATGCCGGTTGTAAGAGAATATCCCGGAGTATTTCCAGAAGAATTACCGGGGCTACCTCCACACAGATGTGTAGAATTCCAGATTGATCTCATACCAGGAGCTGCACCTGTAGCCCGATCTCCATATAGACTTGCACCTTCAGAAATGCAAGAATTACAAGACCAGTTGCAAGAATTATCGGACCGTGGATTTATTCGTCCTAGTTTTTCACCTTGGGGTGCTCCTATTCTGTTCGTCAAGAAGAAGGATGGATCTATGAGAATGTGCATAGATTACCGAGAATTAAACAAATTAACGATCAAGAATCGGTACCCATTACCGAGGATTGATGATTTGTTTGATCAATTGCAAGGATCAAGTGTTTATTCTAAGATTGATCTACGCTCCGGATATCATCAACTGAGAGTGAAGGAAGAAGATGTTCCTAAAACCGCGTTCAGAACTCGTTACGGTCACTATGAGTTTCTAGTCATGCCTTTTGGATTAACTAATGCTCCAGCAGTATTCATGGATCTAATGAATCGCATCTGTAGACCGTATTTAGACAAATTTGTCATTGTTTTTATCGACGACATATTGATTTACTCGAAGAACAAGGAAGAACATGAGCAACACTTAAGACTGGTACTAGAGATACTCAAGAAAGAAGAATTGTACGCAAAATTTTCGAAGTGTGATTTCTGGTTACAAGAAGTACAATTTTTGGGCCATGTTGTCAGTAAACATGGAATTAAAGTTGACCCCGCCAAGATCGAAGCCATTAGTAAATGGGAAACCCCGAAGACTCCAACACAAATTCGCCAATTCTTAGGTCTTGCTGGTTACTACCGAAGATTCATTCAAGATTTCTCTAGAATCGCCAAACCCTTAACTACATTGACTCAAAAGGGAAAGAAGTATGATTGGTCCACAGAACAGGAATCCTCATTCCAGTTATTAAAGAAGAAGTTAACGTCTGCACCCATTTTGTCATTACCGGAAGGAAATGATGATTTCGTGATCTATTGTGATGCTTCACGCCAAGGTTTAGGATGTGTATTAATGCAACGCACAAAAGTCATCGCATATGCCTCACGACAACTAAAAATTCATGAAAAGAACTATACGACGCACGATTTAGAACTTGGAGCAGTAGTTTTTGCACTCAAAATATGGAGACACTATCTATATGGCACCAAGTGTACAGTGTACACCGACCATAAAAGTCTTCAGCATATTTTTGATCAAAAACAACTCAATATGAGGCAACGTCGCTGGGTAGAGTTGTTAAACGATTACGATTGTGAAATCCGTTACCACCCCGGAAAGGCTAATGTTGTAGCTGATGCCCTAAGTCGAAAAGAAAGAGTAAAACCTCTTAGAGTCCGAGCTTTGAATATTACAATTCGTACCGATCTCACAAAGCAAATTCAAGCAACACAGTTAGAAGCTTTAAAAGAAGAAAATGAAAAAGGCGAAATGAGCAGAGGGTTAGAAAAACAGCTTGAGGTAAAAGCCGATGGAACCCTGTATTTTGCTGATAGGATATGGGTACCAAAATATGGTAATCTAAGGCAACTAGTACTAGATGAAGCACACAAAACGAGGTACTCAATTCATCCAGGAAACGGGAAAATGTACCACGATCTCAAGAAGTTTTATTGGTGGCCTAATATGAAGACAGAAATTGCTACTTATGTAAGCAAATGTTTGACGTGTGCAAAGGTCAAAACTGAGCACCAAAAGCCGTCAGGATTACTGCAACAACCAGAAATTCCGCAGTGGAAATGGGAAAGAATAACTATGGATTTCATTACGAAATTGCCAAGGACTGCAAGTAGTCATGATACTATTTGGGTGATAGCTGATCGTCTAACTAAATCAGCTCACTTTCTACCAATAAAGGAGACAGACAGTATGGAGAAATTAGCACGCCTATATTTGAAGGAAGTAGTTTCCAGGCATGGTGTACCCATCTCTATCATATCTGATCGCGACACCCGATTCACATCACGTTTCTGGCAGTCATTACAAAAAGCATTGGGAACTCGATTAGATATGAGCACCGCTTATCACCCACAGACAGATGGTCAAAGTGAAAGAACAATACAAACATTGGAAGACATGTTACGGGCATGCGTGATTGACTTTGGAACCAGTTGGGATCGACACTTACCGTTGGCAGAATTTTCATACAATAACAGCTATCATACGAGCATCAACGCAGCGCCATTTGAAGCACTTTACGGTAGAAAGTGCAGATCTCCTATCTGTTGGAGTGAAGTAGGAGAAAGACAACTTACTGGACCAGAAATTATTCATGAAACCACCGAAAAGATCATTCAAATACAACAGCGATTGAAAACGGCCATGAGTCGCCAAAAGAGTTATGCTGATGTAAGAAGAAAACCGCTAGAATTTCAAGTGGGCGACAAAGTCATGTTGAAAGTGTCACCCTGGAAAGGCGTTGTACGATTCGGTAAACGAGGAAAGCTAAGTCCTAGATACGTAGGACCCTTTGAAATCACCGAAAGAATTGGAGCAGTTGCTTATCGATTAAAGCTACCGCAAGAACTTAGTAGTGTTCACGACACATTTCACGTGTCAAATTTGAAGAAATGTTTAGCTGAAGAGGATGTCGTAATTCCTCTTGACGAAATACGAATTAATGATAAACTCTATTTTGTCGAAGAACCTGTTGAAATCATGGACCGTGAGGTCAAACAATTAAAACAAAGCAAAATACCGATAGTTAGAGTTCGTTAGAACGCAAGACGAGGACCCGAGTTTACTTGGGAACGTGAAGATCAAATGAAGCAAAAGTATCCACATTTGTTCACTGATATCGCTCATGAAACAGGTACTACTCAAAATTTCGGGACGAAATTTTCTTTAACGGGGAGGTACTGTGATGACCCGAAAATTTTTGACTTATTTAAACCAATTCTCTATACGATTTATTATTTTAACACGTTAAACAAAGTCTGTTAGATTGAGTCTCAAAATTTTAGAACTGTTACATATATACAATTACCTTTGACTACTCTCGACGATTCATGAACAATTATATGTATGTATATATATATATGTACAAGTAAAAACGACTTTCCTACAGTAAAAATTACTTTGCTACAGTAAAACACAATTTGCTACAGTAAAACACTATTTGCTACAGTGAAACCGTATTTTGCTACAGTGCTACAGTGAAAAAAATCCTGGTTCCGCCACTGATAGCGGGTGTACTGTACATACATCTTAATTAATCGGCGCTCATAAATATTTAAATTTATTATTAATTTAGTAATTATAATTATTTTTGATATAATGTATAAAGAGAAGAGAAAAGAGATACTTATCGAATGAAATTAAATATAAATGGATAATTTTAATTGTAAATGAAATTGTAAATTGCCTCCTAAAAGGCTTTATTTGATATTGTCATCCCCAATCAACTATTTCCTATAAAAACTTATAGTGAAATTCAACTAAACAAGTAGAGAGTCTAGGGCACGAAATTACAAATTAGGGTTTTATTCGGAAACATAACACATAATCAAATTCATCTTCTTTCTCGTCTTTTAATTTTTAATCCATATATATACAACACATAAAAAGATTTGTGAAACCACCACCATGGATTAATAGGCGAGTTACTTGATGATATAATTCATCACATTCTATCTTTTATTCCAACCGAAAATGCGGTAGAAACTTATTCATTCGTCGAAGGTTGTTAAATTTACTGAGGTCTTTTTTGGTTATTGATTTGGATTCCGATCTTTACTTAAATTCATCGAACAAACATGCATCGTCAGATCGTTTTCTTGATTTTGTCAAGAGATTGTTGTAAAATTCATGATTCTACTAGTAATCAGAATCAATGGATTTTAAGAAACGTTAAAAACCTTCTTAATTTTACCACGTCTAAAAGCAACAAAATAAGAAGCTTTTTAACATTTTCATAAAATCACCCTTTGAATCAATCCATTTTCTTAGTAGAATCATGAATTTCAAGTTTAAATTTTACAATTGACTCATCTAAGGCTAACATTTCTCGGCAAAATCAAGAAAACGAGCTGACATTGCATGTTTGTTCGATGGATTTAAGTAAAGGTTGGAATCTAAATCAATAACTGGAACAAACCTCCATAGATTTTATCACCTTCGATGAATGGTTGAAGTTCCTACCGCGTTTTTGTTGAGAAAAGTGACACCGAATTATAGCAAACCGCTAGTAATACTCGAAATAATGACAATAAAGGAACACCAAGATTTAACGTGGAAAACCCCAACAGGGTAAAAACCACGGGCAAGGAAAGAAACGTTTCACTAATAAGAAAAATAGGAATTACACTTTCTCTTTAATTACAAGGATAAGTATCAATCTTTATATCTCTTGTAATTAGGAGATTAATACTCACAACTCTCTATTTATCTACTAGAATACAAGATTGAAGAATGAATATGGGATGTATAAATGAGCTTACATGTTGCTCTATTTATACTAATTCAAGATGGCTAAATGGTAAATATTTAGTAGACAATTTGGTAGGTATAGTATGCCAACTTTTACTAAGTCTTATACCACAATATACATGTGTGTTTTTGTGATGACCCGGAAATTTCTGACCAACTTTAAACTTAATCTTTAACGTTTCCGACACGATAAGCAAAGTCTATGAAGTTGAATCTCAAAATTTTAAACTATTCAAATACCCTTCGATTTTTCTCAACGATTCGCGAACAATTATATGTAAATAGATACATATATATACTATAACTTGAAAACGTAACAAAGTGTTATGAAAATGATACTGTGCATTAACCTTATTGGTTTGATTATCTGATTGATATTTAGATAAGTTAACTAAAACGTTTAAGATGAACCAGTAAAACACTAATTTGCTATAGTATTTTCGAATTGCTACAGTACCCGAAAAGCTACAGTGTTTTCGAAAATCACTATTTGCTACAGTAAAAAAACTTTGCCACAGTAACTTTGCTACAGTAAACACTATTTTAAAATGAAAATGTATATATGTATATGTATATAACGAGACGATGATTTATAGAAGTAAATGACCAAAATACTCGAAAGTTTAAGATATACTTTGAGTGGTATAGTTTATGGATAATTTAAGACTATATATTGACAAGAGTACGAGTCACGAAACGTAAAATGCAAGTTTTCTAAGCGTACAAAAATGCGTTCGAGAAACCGGAACCGGGACATAAGTCGAGTGATGACGTACGACTTATCGGAACTAAAATTATTAATCAACTATGCACATGAATTTAATATAATATATAATTACTTATTTAAAATAAATATATTATATATATTATATAAAAACATGTCGACAAGCAAAAAGTTAAGAAAATGTGAGCTGGAATCCTAGGCCATGCGATCGCATGGCCATTAAACACAGAAACCATGCGATCGCATGGGGTCTGAAATCTGGCCACATCTATAAATTCGCACGAGTTCGTTTCAGTTTTTCATTTCCTTTTCTATCTATCTCTGTATTATTATTATTATTATTTATATTATTATTATTATTATTATTATTATTATTATTATTATTATTATTATTATTATTATTATTAAGATTAATAATATTAATCTTATTATTATTAGTATTATCAGATATCGTTACCGTTATTATTAGTATTTTACATAAAATATTACGACGAGGTTATGGCCAAACAATTTCAAAATGAGTTTTCGAGCGGGATAGAGCTGAGGAAGATATGGGTTATTGCTAAGGAGGTTATGGGTATTGTTCGAGGGTTTTGTTCGCAAGTCAAACCTAGTGTTTATCATCTCTGTTGCGTCTACGTACTTTCCTACAATATTGAATCTCAATATTGATACGTAAGCATTCATATCTTATCTTTTATATATTAATAGCGTATCCATGTCTAGTGCTCGAGTATAAATGTTTATGCATGCTTGTATGCTTAATTTCGTCGTTAAACAGTTTATTATGAATCATGAATTAAATACATATATTACTGGTAAAAGATATATGATATACATGTTTTTGGAAAGCTGACGAAAAATCAATAACTTTTCATTTAGATATCGAATAGTTTCGATGAACGGATTAAAATATATGATCAACTGAATTATGATTGACGTTAATTGAAATTGCTTTTGAATCTGCAATTAAGATTTAAACAACTTGTTTACGAGATTGATAAATTGGATTTTTGAATATTATCAACCGAGTAAATGAATCCTTATATAAGGTACGTCTCGTTTTGTTAAACAACTGTCAAAATTTGACTTTTTGAAACGACTTTGGATAACTTTTGTATGTCGATCTCGAGCATTAGGATTGTGATACACTATGACATGACCTAGCTTGATAGACATTTATTGACCAACATATGTTCTCTATGTTGAGATCTACGATTATTTGGTAATCCGAGTTTTGGTCACATTACGATGAACAACTTTATGTGCTGCTAAGGTGAGTTTCATTTGCTCCCTTTTTAATTGCTTTTGCAATCTATATTTTTGGGCTGAGAATACATGCACTTTATTTTAAAAACAATGGACACAAGTACATACTAAATTCTATACTGAGTTTGAACCGAAAATCCCTTAGCTTTGGTAACTAGTAACTGCCGGTTATAAGAACTGGTGGGCGCGAGTAGTAGTATATGGATCCATAGGGCTTGACATCCTCGTCTGTTCCAGGTATAGAAACCCTAGCCTGAACTATAAAACAGACGTATGCTATTTGAGTGTATTGTACATGTTGGTTACATGTTAAACACAAGGGTACTTATTATATAGACGTTAAAGCTTAGTTACCAGGGTGCTCAATCTTATAGAATAATTTGACAAACGTTTCTGGATGAAACAACTGAAATCTTGTAATCCACCTTTACATACAGATTATACGAAACAATAAAACTATGAACTCACCAACCTTTGTGTTGACACTTGTTAGCATGTTTATTCTCAAGTTTCCTACAAGTCTTCCGCTGTTTGCTTATATGTTAGACAAGCTATGTGCATGGAGTCTTACATGACATATTTATCAAGGAAACGTTGCATTCACCAAATCATCATCATGTATCTTATTTTGACTGCATTGTCAACGGAAGTATCATTGTAAACTATTATATTACGGTGATTGTCTATATGTAGAAATCATCAGATGTCGAAAACCTTTGATTTAAATATTCATTTATGATGTGCCTTTTCAAAATAATGGAATGTTTACAAATATCATATAGAGGTCAAATACCTCGCAATGAAATCGATGAATGACGTGTTCGTCCATATGGATTTGGAGCGATCGTCACAGTTGGTATCAGAGCATTGGTCCTAGTGAACCAGGTCTTGCATTAGTGTGTCTAACTGATAGTTGTTAGGATACATTTGTGCCCGGAAATTTCGACTAAATTTAAACTTAATTTTAAATGATTAATGACTTCGACACGATAAGCAAAGCCTATGAAGTTGAATCTCAAAATTTTGAACTATTCAATTACCCTTCGGTTGTTCTCAACGATTCGCGAACCATTATATGTAAATAGATACATATATATACTATAACTTGAAAACGTAACAAAGTTTTAATTGCATGATACCGTACATTAAACTTATTGGTTTATATATCTATTTGAATATATATGATTTCAAGTTATTTAGTAAACGATAGTAACATTCGATTATTGATTCGATTGATATTTAGATAAGTTAACTAAAACGTTTAAGATGAACAAGTAAAATACTAATTTGCTACAGTATTTTCAAATTGCTACAGTACCCAAAATGCTACAGTGTTTTCAAAAATCACTATTTGCTACAGTGAAATTGAATTGCTTCAGTGAATTGCTACAGTAAAAATTGACTTTGCTACAGTAACTTTGCTACAGTAACACTATTTCAAAATGAAAATGTATATATATTATATATATATTAACAAATAGCGAGACGATGATTTATAGAAGTAAATGACCAAAACATTTGAAAGTTTAAGATATACTATGAGTGGTATAGTTTATGTGTGATGACCCGAAAATTTTTGACTTATTTAAACCAATTCTCTATACGATTTATTATTTTAACACGTTAAACAAAGTCTGTTAGATTGAGTCTCAAAATTTTAGAACTGTTACATATATACAATTACCTTTGACTACTCTCGACGATTCATGAACAATTATATGTATGTATATATATATGTACAAGTAAAAACGACTTTCCTACAGTAAAAATTACTTTGCTACAGTAAAACACAATTTGCTACAGTAAAACACTATTTGCTACAGTGAAACCGTATTTTGCTACAGTGCTACAGTGAAAACGAGTTTGCTACAGTGATTTGCTACAGTAAAACACTGTTTGCTACAGTAAACACTATTTGCTACAGTAAAACACTATTTGCTACAGTAAACACTATTTGATGTCGACGAACTAGCAAACAAAAACAGAAAAGGCGGCCATGCGATCGCATGGCAAAAACACTGAAAACTCATGCGATCGCATGAGCTACAGTAAATCGAAAAGTACTATAAAAGGTCAGTTTTGCTCGACGAAATATTTCATAAAAATATATGTACGTAAATTTTATAATTATAATTATAATTATAATTTTAATTTTAAGTTTAATAATAATAAAGAATATTCGAGGGTATTTTTAATTCGGGTTTCAAACCGTTTTAAAATAAGGAAATATTGGGTATTGTTCGGGGTATTGTTTTTGAATCCAAGGCCAACCATACAGTCGTCTACCATCGTTACGTCTACGCAATTTGCCTACAATATTGAGTCTCAATATTGAACTGTGAGTTATAGTCTCCCTTTTTAAATGCTTTAAATATTTTTGGGCTGAGAATACATGCAATTTATTTTAAACGCAATAAGACACAAGTACATACAAAATTCTACACTGAGTTAAACCGAAAATCCCTTAGCTTTGGTAACTAGTAGCTGCCAGTACATAGGATATGGACTGGTGGGCGCGAATAATTGTATATGGATCCATAGGGCTTGACATCCCCGTCCGAGCTAGAGCGCTAGCCTTTTAACGGACGTATGTTATTTGAGTTTAAGACACGTTGGTTTGCGCGTATTAAAACGAATGGGGTAATTATCACTATAGCGTTAAGTTTAGTTACCAGGGTGCTCTGTTACGTAGAATCTATTGATAAACTTTTGATGAAATCTTGTGGTCTATCTTTATATATGTTTATGACTCGAGCAATTAAACCTATAACTCACCAACATTCGTGTTGACTTTTTAGCATGTTTTATTCTCAGGTCCTTAGAATGCTTCCGCTGTGATGTGCTTGTTGCCTGCATGGAGTCTCTCATGCTTTGTACAAAGTTTATTGCATTCAAAATAAAACTGCGTTGTGTAATAAATAATTGGACTGTGATGTCAACCTGTAAATTAAAGACTTATGTATTTCGGGGTTTTGCTTATACCTAAGCACTCGCCCACATGTTTATAACTTTCTATGTTTAGAAAGTCACTTATTTTAATGAATGCAATATTTTATCAAAACGTATCATATAGAGGTCAAAACCTCACTGTGGAATCAATGATTAACGTGCCGCGTCAATAGCGATTTTGACGGGTCGTTACATTATGGATAATTTAAGACTATATTTTGACAAAGGTACGTGACACGAAACGTAAAATGCAAGTTTTCTAAAGGTACGAAAGGACATTCGAAAAACTGGAACCGGGACATAAGTCGAGTGATGACGTACGACTTATCGGAACAAAAATTACAAGTCAACTATGCACGTGAATTTAATATAATATATAATTATTTATTTAAATTATATATATTATATTAATATTTTATCATGTCGACAAACAAATGGACAAATGATTCTGAGCTGGAAATTGAGGCCATGCGATCGCATGGCCATCATGCCCAAAATCCATGCGATCGCATGAGGCAAAATTTCAGGCCAAGTGCTATAAATTCTCGAGTTTTGGCCAGATAAATCACACACACACACATATATTATTTTTACTCCGTATTTATTTATTTTATTATTATTATTATTATTATTATTATTATTATTATTATTATTATTATTATTATTATTATTATTATTATTATTATTATTATTATTATTATTAATAAGATTATTATTAATCTTATTATTTTTATTATTAGTGTTATTATTTTTGCGATACAAAAATAATAATGTACATAAAATATTACGACGGAGTGCTGTCCAAGTAATTTTTCAAAACGAGTTTTCGAGAAAGCTAGAGCTAAGGAAAATATGGGTTATTGCCAAGGAGGTTATGGGTAATATTCGGGGGTATTTTTGTGAATCAAACCTCGTGCTTATTATATCCAATGCGTCTACGTGCTTTCCTGCAATATTGTATATCAATATTAAACTGTGAGTTTCATAAGATCCCTTTTACTCTCTACATTTTTGGGCTGAGAATACATGCAAATGCTTTATTAACCGATATACAATATTTATATGTGTGAGTTTCATTTGCTCCCTTTTTAATTGCTTTTGCAATCTATATTTTTGGGCTGAGAATACATGCACTTTATTTTAAAAACAATGGACACAAGTACACACTAAATTCTACACCGAGTTTGAACTGAAAATCCCTTAGCTTTGGTAACTAGTAACTGCCGGTTATAAGAACTGGTGGGCGCGAGTAGTTATATATGGATCCATAGGGCTTGATATCCCCGTCCGAGCTAGAGCACTAGCCTTTTAACGGACGTATGCTATTTGAGAAGCGTACACGTTGGTTTGCGTGTATTATTAAGATGATTATACAAAGGGTATAAATTATATATACGTTAAGTTTAGTTACCAGGGTGCTCAATTTCGTAGAATATTTTGATAAACGTTTCTGGATTGAACAACTGAAATCTTGTGATCCACCTTTATATACAGATTATGCGCAACATTAAAACTATGAACTCACCAACCTTTGTGTTGACACTTGTTAGCATGTTTATTCTCAGGTTCCTAGAAGTCTTCCGCTGTTTGCTTATGTGTTAGACAAGCTATGTGCATGGAGTCTTACATGGCATATTTATCAAGGAAACGTTGCATTCACCAAATCATCACCATGTATCTTATTTTGACTGCATTGTCAATGGAAGTACTATTGTAAACTATTATTTACGGTGATTGTCTATATGTAGAAATCATCAGATGTCGAAAACCTTTGATTTAAATATTCATTTATGGTGTGCCTTTTCAAAAGAATGCAATGTTTACAAAACGTATCATATAGAGGTCAAATACCTCGCAATGAAATCGATGAATGACGTGTTCGTCCATATGGATTTGGAGCGATCGTCACATCCTTCCTCTCGTATTCACTGCTAGGACACATAACGGAGGATAACTTGAGATTAGTAGGAAGTGGGGTTGAGATTGGCTTACTATCTTGCATATTGAAACGCTCCAAGATTTTCCTCAAATAATTCTTTTGAGAAAGCCAAATCTTCCTATTATCTCTGTCTCGGTGAATTTTCATCCCTAGAATCTTGTTTGCGGCACCCAAGTCTTTCATTTCAAACTCCCTAGCCAATTGAGCCTTCAGCTTATTAATACGATCTTTGTTGGGGCCTGCAACCAACATGTCGTCTACATATAACAGCAAAATGACAAAATCATTGTCCCCAAACCTCTTGAAATATGCACAAGGGTCTGTATAAAGTCTGTTATATTCAAGGCTCATTATGAAAGAATCAAATCTCTTGTACCAACATCTCGGCGCCTGTTTGATACCATACAGAGATTTCTTTAACCTGCAAACCAAGTTATTTTTTCCTTGTAGTTCAAAACCTTCTGGTTGAAGTATATAAATTTCTTCTTCAAGATTTCCATGAAGAAATGCAGTTTTCACATCTAGTTGCTCTAGATGCAAATTAAATGTAGCACACATCACTAGAACTACTCGAATTGTTGTAAGTCGAACCACAAGAGAAAATATTTCATTAAAGTCTTTACCTTCTTTCTGAGCATATCCTTTAACCACCAGTCTTGCACGATACCGCTCCACTTGATCATCGTCATTTCGCTTGATCTTATACACCCATTTATTTCCAATGGGTTTTCTATATTTCGGCAATGGCACAAGTTCCCATGTTTGATTTTTATGAAGAGCTTCAATTTCTTCCTGCATAGCTATCATCCACTGAGATGCATCTGAATGATTCAGTACCTCGCGAAGAGTTGTTGGTTCTCCTTCCTCTGTTAGAAGACAATATGCAACATTGCTTTCCATAATATAATCTGAGTGCCACCCTGGACGTTTCCTTTCCCGATTAGAAATACGAGTCGCTGGAGCTTCATCAACGACTACTTGATTTTCAACGTACTCTGGTACTGCTTCAGAAGAATTTTTATGAAATTCATTACCCACCTGTATCGGTATAGTTTCTTTTGAAGTGCTAACATCTTCAAGATCTTTGTCTTCTGTAAAGACAACATCTCTGCTGATTACTACTTTGTGGGCAGTGGGATCCCACAAGCGATACCCCTTAACTCCATCAGCATACCCCAAGAACAAACACTTTCTGGACTTTGGATCCAACTTTGTCGTTTCTTGAGAATTGTACATTTGCGTACACAGGACTTCCAAATACATGAAGGTCAGAATAATTAACTTATTTTCCAATCCACATTTCCATAGGCGATTTCAACTCAATTGCAGTTGATGGTGACCAATTTATTACGTAACAGGCAGTACTTACTGCTTCTACCCAAAATGATTTCTCCAAGCTTGCAGTTGCCAACATCACCCTCGTTCTATCTAACAAGGTTCTGTTTATCCGCTCTGCCACTCCATTTTGTTGAGGAGTGTATGCCACCGTGAACTGCCTTTTGATACCTTCTTGTTTGCAGAACTTACCAAATTCATCACCAGTGTATTCTCCTCCATTATCCGTCCTTAAACATTTGATCTTTTTACCAGATTCAAGTTCAACCCGCGCTTTGTAAACTTTGAAAACTTTAAACACATCTGCTTTCCTCTTGATTGGGTACATCCAACATCTCCTAGTGTAATCATCAATAAATGATACAAAATACTTTGCTCCTCCTAGGGATTGAACTGGTGCTTGCCACACATCAGAGTGAACCAATTCTAGAACCAATTTACTTCTAGAATTTGATGTGTTAAACTTCAGGCGATGCTGCTTGCTGATTACACAATGCTCACAGAACGGTAGCGATACCTTTGTAAGACCAGGAATAAGATTTCTTTCAACAAGAATCTTCATACCTTGTTCAGACATGTGTCCAAGCTTTTGATGCCATGTCATAGCAACTTTATCACTTGAACTATTCGAAGCAATGGATGCTTCCGCTTCCAGTACCGTCTCGCCTTTCAGAATGTATAGATTAGCACCTACATTTTCTCCTTTCATAAGTACAACTGCGCCTTTCATGATTTTCATGATCTTGTCTTGTATCTCCATCTTACAACCAAGATCATCCAATTGTCCTAAAGACAATAAGTTCTTCTTTAAACCCTCCACGTGTCGTACACCTTGAATAGTACGAACTGTACCATCGTGCATCTTCAGAATGATATCTCCGATTCCAATGATCTTTAGTTCATGATCATTGCAACTGTATACAGATCCTCCTGAGATACGTTCATATTGTTTGAACCATTCTCTTCTAGAGGTCATGTGAAAAGTAGCTCCCGAGTCAAATTACCAGACATCAACAAATGTCTTTCTTCCTTCATTTGCTAACACTGCCTCACTAACCAAAGCAGACCCATCATCTGAAGTGCTTGCAATATTTCCTTGAGGATTTGAGTTATTTAAACTCCGACAATCCTTCTTCAGGTGACCTTTCTTGCCACAATTGTAGCATGTATAGGACTTCTTCTTTTTAGACTTCGGTTTACCATGATTGTGACTCCCACTTGGGCCACGTTCCGTTGATCTCCCTCCTGACACCACCAAGGCCTCCATTTGTCGTGAACCGGCCTGTTTGTCCTCTTTGTTATTGCGCCGATTTTCTTCTTCTAGAATAGCAGCCGCAACTTCATCATAGACTAGATACTCCGAGAGAACATTATTGGTTAAGTTAATAATGAGTTGATCATACGAGTCAGGTAGACTTTGAAGTAAAAGTTCAGCACGTTCTTTTGGCTCTATATTGCAACTTAATGAAGCGAGTTGAGAAAATAGAGTATTCAAAGAATTAATGTGCTCATTAACTGAAGTAGATTCATTCATGCGTAGCGCATAAAGTTTCCTCTTAAGGAATATCTTGTTGTGGAGTGATTTGGTCTCGTACAATTTTACGAGGTGATCCCAAATCTCTTTCGCCGTCTTCTTTTCTTCAATGCTAGACAAAACGCCATCTGCTAGTGCTAGATGAAGATTTGCGATAGCCTGGCCGTCCATCTCTTCCCATTTTTCATCAGTGACTTCGGCGGAACGTCCACTGATGGCCGCCAAACACTTATCCTTTCTCAGGATAGCTTTCATCTTTAGTTTCCATAACGAGAAGTTACTCCCGTTGAACTTTTCAATTTCAAATTTCGTAGACATTGCTATAATCACAATCTTCTTTTCGACAATACTATTTTTCTGAGAAATAGTATCCGGGAACTTTTATCGAGTGAAATTAATCTTACTTATATTCTGATGTGGACGATCCACTCTCGTGGCAACCACCGAGCATACGATAAGTAGATTAATACACACTAGATATTAGAACCTTAGCTCTGATACCACTTGTTGAGAAAAGTGACACCGAATTATAGCAAACCGCTAGTAATACTCGAAATAATGACAATAAAGGAACACCAAGATTTAACGTGGAAAACCCCAATAGGGTAAAAACCACGGGCAAGGAAAGAAACGTTTCACTAATAAGAAAAATAGGAATTACACTTTCTCTTTAATTACAAGGATAAGTATCAATCTTTATATCTCTTGTAATTAGGAGATTAATACTCACAACTCTCTATTTATCTACTAAAATACAAGATTGAAGAATGAATATGGGATGTATAAATGAGCTTACATGTTGCTCTATTTATACTAATTCAAGATGACTAAATGGTAAATATTTAGTAGACAATTTGGTATGTATAGTATGCCAACTTTTACTAAGTCTTATACCACAATATACATGTGTGTTTTTGACTATAGAACTCACCAACCAAGGCCACCATATTTCCGAATTATAGCAAACCGCTAGTAATAATTGAAATAACGACAATAAAGGAACACCAAGATTTAACGTGGAAAACCCCAATAGGGTAAAAACCACGGGCAAGGAAAGAAGCACTTCACTAATAAGAATAATAGGAATTACACTTCTCTCTAATTACAAGGATAAGTACTAATCTTTATATCTCTTGTAATTAGGAGATTACTCACAAACTCTCTAGTTATTTCTTTTAGTACAAAGAGAGAATGAATTAATTTTGGGATGTATAAAGTGCTTGCATGAGGCTCTTATTTATACTAGTAGAAAATGCCTGGAATGTAAACAAGTTGTAGACAACTCGACAAGTTGAAGTTAGGCAGACACCAAAAAGTCTTCTATGTAATAGTATAGCCTCATATTACATGTGCTCTTATATTTGTTTGACTACTTCCATTCCACCAACCATTCAACATCCACCAACCATTCACTTTATTTGACAGTTTTTTTGCTTAAAAGAAAAGATAAAATGTTGTGAATTATATCATTAAGTAACTCGCTTATTAAATCCATGGTGGTTTCACAAATCTTTTTCTGGGTTGTATAAATATAGATTGAAAATTGAAAGACGAGAAAGAAGATGAATTTGATTTTGCGTTGTGTTCTTGAATAAAACCCTAATATGTTATTTTGTGCCCTCGGCTAGTCGGCTCTATTGTTGTTTATTTGAATTTTAACGTTAAGCTTTTATACGGAATAGTTGAATAATATCAAATAATGACTTTCAAATGGATATATTAATTGTGAATTAATTTCAATTAACATTTTTCATTTATAATTAAAATTTTCGTTTAATATGTATCTCTTTTCTATCCCTTTTATACATTCTATCAATAACAAATATTTATGAGCGTCAATTAATTATCATGTATACTAAACCCGTTGGTTTGCTTGGGTTGCAGATACTCGTGGGTCACAGGTACTCGCGAATCACGGATACGATCGAAAAAGGTAGCCAGACCACGATGGGTGGAAAAAACCACGACGGGCGGGTCACGAGTTTATGGATTCGAACAAAAACTCAAATAGCTAATATACTTTTTACCAAAAGATGACATGACATATTCTATTTCCTTAGTTCAAAAGGTTAGCATAACTTACAAACGCTAGTGTGAGTAAAAAGATAAATATGTACTCTTATCGAAGTCAGAAACTTCTATTTCCCCTAAACATGTATGTTTTCATGTGTATCAGTTGAACCATATGAAGATGATCCATCTCATTCAGATTCTCGTTAAAAATAAATTGTATGTTTTAAGCTTTAGGATTTTAAAATAAAGTAGTAATTGTATTAATATTTGTTAATTATTGTAATTTTTAATTTTGTAGGACTTTTAATAAATTGTAATCGTTTTATATTTATTAATTTAAGTGTGATTTTATTTTAATGATAGTATTATTTATTTATAAAAATGAATATATTATCGAAATTTAATGATGATGATAATAATAATAATAATAATAATAATAATAATAATAATAATAATAAAATTTGAGGAAATATATCATAGTTGACAATGGTGTGTTATGGGAGGAAGTGGCGATGAAGGAGGAGAGAGAAAATTGATCTGGCGCTGAGGAAATGTTGAGAAAGGTGTCATGGTTGGGAGTGGTCTTGTCGCCGCCGTAATTATTATTATTATTGTTATTATTATTATTATTAATTAATGTTTAATATTATTTTTAAATTAATTAATAATTAATATCCGTAACAAAAAAACCTTTTCCGCAGTACGTGTCGAGGATATACCACTATCCTTCGACGGGTCATAAATGAATCATGAATACATCATACCCGTCTTGAGTTTACCTGTTAACCCGCATACTTGTATTTTATTACACAATATAATCTATTACTGTGCATATTGATAATTTTGAACCATTTACATGTATTTCTTAGTTACTATTATTATTATTGATGTGTTAGTTTTTTTATTAGTTCGATTGTATAGTTTTATAAGTCGTTGATATCTGTGGGTTACTGGCATGGGTAAGAAAAAACTAAACCATTAACGGGTAAACGAGACTCAATGTGTTAAAAGGAAAAAAAAAATATTGTGGATGGGTCGTTGATATAAGGAATTTGAGTCGCACATGAGTCATCATCTATACACAATTAATAACAACTTATAACTCGTTTTTATATTAGTTAGAAAGGTTCATAAGTTCTTATAACTTAACTTTTATCCTTTTGTTGTTGGTCCACATGTAATGGCTCATACCTCTTTGTTAGAGGTTGGGAGTTCGGTTCCCTGGAGTGACAACACTACACAAAAGGATATCCCTTAATTTTGAATTTCACTCAAGATCGTCTTTCGCACAATGCGTTGCTGACGCAGCGGGGTTTTCTATCGTCCATGCCCTCGGATTGGTCCTGGTTTCCTTCGGGCAGCAGTTAGGGGCGGGTTATGCAACTGCGGGAGATGATCGCGTAAGTGGTTTAGTCCCATTAGGTGATCCCAAACTGTTGTTCAATAAAAAGAACTTAACTATTATTTTTATAACACCGCGAATTCGCGGCTTATAAACTGACGATGGTTTAGAAAATGATGGTTAAATGTTATTATTCCTAATTTACTTTTATCTTTTTTTAAATCTTTCAAATTTAATTAATGATTGTTTACATGCACGTGAGTACAAATAAACTTAAAATACTTGTCAAATAATTTTATTAAATCATTCAATTTAGTTTTTATCAATATTGTAAATTTACTTTTCTGAACTCACGAAATTCGTGGGGTGCTAAACTAGTTGTATATTATACTAATGGAAGACTATTTAGTTGTCGTTTCAATACTTTCAATGCAGATTTTGTTTTTCCCTGTTAGGACAATGTTTAATATATATAGCGAAATCATGTGTTACTGCGAAAAAAAATCCCCCAGAGCAACGCGCGATTATACTAATGGAAGACTATTTAGTTGTCGTTTCAATACTTTCAATGCAGATTTTGTTTTTTCCCGTTAGGACAATGTTTAATATATATAGCGAAATCATGTGTTACTGCGAAATAATCCCCCAGAGCAACGCGCGAGCATACTTTGCAAGTTGTAAAAATATATAAAAAAAATAATGAAAGATGCATGAAGGTCTTATACATAACGATTATAATTTAATGTATTTTTCTAACGACAATCTTTAAGGTTGCCATTAAAATCAGTGGCGGAAGGTGATATATTTGAATAGGAGGGCCGAAAAAAATTAAAATGAATGTAGTACATTACAAATTGGGCCAAATAATATTTTGGGGAGACACAATAAGATATAAATTTGTTTGACTCATAAAAAATTATAAAATTTACACCAGTGGGCTAAAAGGCTGGGGTGGCCTTTGCCCTGTTTGATCTTCACAGCTTACCGCCCTTTAAAATGCATAAAACACATGTACAATAAGGTAATCACCACAATAAAGTTATTTTCATGTACAAGTATTTTATGGTTGTCGTTAGTAAATCAGACAAGTGGTTATTGAATTCTACAATTATATTAACATATTCTTCAGCATTTCAACGACAACATTAAAACTGTCGTTAGTCGTGAGAAAACTTCTATAAAGTATAAAAAACTATTTTGTTATGCATAATTTATACAAGAAATTTATTATTACTATTATTATTATTATTATTATTATTATTATTATTATTATTATTATTATTATTATTATTATTATTACGATTATATTATTATTATTATTATTATTATTATTATTATTATTATTATTATTATTATTATTATATTATTATTATTATTATTATTATTATTATTATGATTATGATTATGATTATGATGATAATTATTTATTATTATTATTTTTATTTTTAAAATTATATTATATATCTTCAATCTTCAATAATATTCTTCAACTAAAATTTAAGGTGTACAAATCAGAGAGTATCAAATACCATCAAATTCGGACTTTTGGAGTATCAAATATTACCGTTAGTGATGATCAGTAGATTAAGAATTGGAATGTGATATATCCAACACATATTTTGATAGCTCCATTTTAATTTACTAATACTACCCCTTAAATGATATATTATGTAACTTTCTTGTTAAAATTTTTTGAGGAATATTTTTGGAAAATACGATTAAATAATGGTTAAGAATTAGAAAACTGCTTTAAATTTACGAGTAAAAACGCATGTAACCTCAATTAGCGTTCATTTTACGCAATGCAATGCGTAGGTATAAACTAGTCCAGATCCGGCCCGCGCGATGCGGCGGGGGCTTTCGGCCTGTGTATTCATATTTAACGTAGCGTTGTGTATTTACAGAGGGGAAACCGGCATGTCTTAAGTGCCGTTTTAGATGTCGTTGTCTTAAGCGTTTTTTAAAAAGTGTCCGTTTCGAACGTAGTTAGTTTCGTTTTGTTCATAAAAAATTTTCGAGTGTAACGGTGCTGTCGGAAAAATTTAACTTGCGGCGAACAGAAAGATACGGGTTGTCGTTGTGTTAAGCCTTTTTTAAAAAGTGTCCGTTTCGTCTATAGTTAGTCCCGTTGGCTTTGTGAGACTGTTTCGAGTTGAACGGTGACCTCAGAAAAATTTAACTTGCACCGAGCGAGAAGATAGGGCTCGTTATAAATTGGGGGAATTAGTTTATTTTATTTTAATAAAATTATAAAAATGTAAACTTGAGGGGTTGTTGTATAATTTAAGCCGAATTTGAGGTACCGATTGTAATGTGAACGAAAAGTCAAAATTACAGTTCAAATCAACTTAAACTACACATTTGGACAAACTACACAATTTAGACATGTGTTTTAGTATATAAGTATTAATATTAATATTAATTAATTAATATTAATATTAATATTAATATTAATTAATATTAATTAATATTAATATTAATATTAATAATACGCGGCAATTCGTTCATCATCCCAATATCTAATCGTTACTGTATTCGAAATTAGGATTAGGATTAGTACTGTATTCCCCAAATTTCCACTCACGCTATATTCGAATTTAGAATTTTTCTGGGGCATATTCTGTATCCCAATTTCTAATTTCTCTCTTCGATTTTAGGGTTTTTGTTGGAGGTTTTGGTTGAATGATGATGTCAAACGTTGTAGCAGGGTATATTTAACAAACGCTCTGTGCTTGCGAATGAGATCGCCTTGAATTTGGTACGACTAAAATCGTTCATGGCCTATTTAAATTTCTTGTTGTTGATCTTGATGTAATAATGCTAGGGTTTTTTTGAATAATCACCTCATTGATTTATTTCTTATATGATTAAAATCAGAATTCTTTTCATAATGTTTTTTGATTATTTGATATTTGATTCAACATGATTCATCCTCAAGAATGATGAAATTATCAGTATAGCGTCAAGATGAAACCTTTTCAAGAATAACATAGATGTTGAATTGAATGTATTTAACGACTTGAAATTACATCAATCGTATATGAATATTTCTGATCATGTGGATACTAGTGTTGATTTTTTTATTATACGTGGTTGATATTTTTCTTTAATACCCATAGATGTTGGGACTGATGAAAAGACTGTTGAGTTCTTGTCGTGGGACATTTATAGGCATCTTTGCACCTTTTCTGGTGCATTTTTTTTCTAACTTCGTTTTATATATTTATTTCCTTCTTGAATGATATCTTCTTTTTTGGGTTTATTTGATATTTTTATTTTATTTCAGTTGTTGGAAATTTGTGTGGATTCTGCACTTGCTTTATGAATATGTCCCAGTTTGGACCCGATTTATTGTTTTTGGTTGCACTCCACAGTGGGAGTGATTTGTTTTTGTAGCGCTTCGAGGCCTTGTTCTATCTTTCCTTTCATTGGTTGTACATATGTTTCCTGCAAATACTAGTGCAGAGACAACACCAGGTGATGACTGGATTTTTCATTGATTCAAATACCATTGTTGTAGCCTTGTAGGAAAACAGGTAATGATTGTTTTTGATATACATATATCTAGATGTATATATATATACTGTCAATCGTAACTGTAGCATATATAAGTTGATCATCCTTTTTTGTTCTGCCCGGTTGCTGCTGCAAGGTTCTGCATCTAAAATGTTGTGAAAAGTAGGTTATGCCTTTCGATGCTTTGTAGCCGTATAAAAATTCAAGATATAAATATCCTGGTAATAATGAGCGCGCCCTATCAAGTATCAATTCTGTCATATGTTTACTGTAAGCTTTTGGAATGGTCGATATTCACTTGAAAACCGTACCTTATTTAATTTTTGCAGTTTCTTAGTTTTATTATCTTGGTGTTAGATGATTCTGATCACGATTTTCATGTGATATCTAATGAGAAATGAAGAATGGACGAAAATGGTGTAAATGAACTAACCTTTTATTTTCTTTACAAGCTCTCTTCTTGCACTTTTAAGTTGTCTAAATTTAATTACCTCACATCTGAAAAATAGTTTAGACATTGTTTTTGTTAAATGCATATTCTTCTCACTTTTAGTATCAAGTGGACCCGGGACATTATTATGCACATTTACTAGATATTCCAAAGTTGGCTTTATTTGCATTTTGCAGTTCCAATACAGCAAAATAATGGTTTCATACATGCCAAGATCTTTGCTGGATTCAAGAAAATCAGACCAGCGGTATGCTCATTCTTTTTAGAAGTAATTAGTGGTCTGCCAATTTGCTACATTTGTAATCTTGTTACTATATCCAGCCATCGAGGCTTCTTACTGCTAGTCTAGGCATCCCAATGCTTCCATAAAGTACAAATTCGAAAGGTATCAGGTATATATGCATGTTCCGCAACATATTAAAAATGAGGAGCAGCGTTGTTGTATTTTATCCTCTATCCCTTATGATATTTCCATGATTCCATGCAGCTTCGAGATTAGAAGCTTCTCATACCTTTATAATAATGAAGAACGTTCTATACTTTCTCTTCAATGTGATATAATTATTGTGAAGAACTTTCTACCAAAGTTGAGTAGGTGAACATTATTGAATAAGGGGAATATTATTGAATCGGTGGTTGTAGATTGAAGATGTCTTCAGGTACTAGTCAAACTATTGTGGTGTCTGAATATATACTCTTCTCCAAATGGCTTAACTATAGTTTCTTAAAATCCAGATCACAAGACAGTAGTACAACAGATGAGAATGAATAGCCCGATTATCAAAACGATAAAGGGCAATTGGGCTTAGAAGAAACATCAAGTTATTCCAGTTTTGAACAAGATCGGGAACTGGATCAGAATGACTAGAGGCTGAAGAACAGATATACGCAGGTTAGTTTTTATCCTTTTTTATTTTAATTTTTCACAACTTGCAAGATACGTAGTATTCTTTTGGATAGAGGCTAATAAAAGGAGACTCCAAGGCACTTCGCTGAGCATGTGTGTCAATTGCTATGACCAACACGGATACAGAACCAGACTGATCCCAGATGCTCTTGTACCATCTATAAATCGAATACTAACCTGTGTGTATTTGATCCAGGTAATGAGAACAAGATCTCTAAGCTGGTGGCCACCTTGTGTTGAGTGACACTGGAGTGCGTATCCAAGATACGTTAACTTTATCCATGTAAACCATATCTAAGATACACTAGATCGATCAGTATTTGACAACCATGTTTAGGAGGACTTACATATTCTGGTAAGTCGTGACATCTTATTGGATCATGACATATCAAAAGGTCATCATTCAAACATATATAAACTCACATTATACCTACTCTCTCTACACTGATATTTATTTGAGAATCGAGAATTTTGATAATCGTATAGATTTTAGATATACTCTAGGGGATGATGTATATAGTATAATGATATTTTTGGTGAATCTGCGTGTAGCAACTCGTTGCTTTGAGAATCCAAAGAGATTATTGTAACAATAATATATGCAATGCCTCAATATACTTGCTCTTATCAGCCTATCCTTCCCGCCCAAGTTCGTTGAATATCAGAAGTTGTAGTGCTGGAACATCAAATGGTGAAAAGGTTTGTCAATCTTACCTATTTCATAACTCTGTTCAGCTATATTGTGATACAAAATACTAGCTACACTATAGTAACCCTGTTTTGGCCTGAGACCAACATGGGTATCTTTCTTTGCGTAGGTTAAGATCTTCAGGACAACCTTATTTTGCTTATCATCCTGGTCTTCTAAAGGATACTTTAGCTTATCATGGATGTGCCCCGAGGTTTTCAAGGTTAGTGAATTAAAACTTGTTTGTAATGTTATGCTTCTCATTCTCTTTGCTAGGTGAAGCATCAAACAAAAGTTGAAGACATTCAAAAATATTTTTTCCAGCTCTCGCCCCTTGCTATATATATTTTCTTATCAAAAAGACTTTTATAGTAAAAACTTCGGTAAAAGCATTATATTAATGCCCACGTCGGATATATTATAAAATTTGGATATACTTAAATAAAGCTAGTAGTATGGGCGTGGCCACTGGCTATGGGCTATCCACCGACAATACGAATCTACTTAGCAGGTTCTGAAAGACTTGGTAGTCAATGTGTGATGATCTTTCTTTCACCCATCAATCTGACTTCTGGGGGACAAAGCTCACAGGCTGCTGTGGGATGCCCTTCATTACCTTCTTTCCAGGGTTCGACGATGATTTGGTGGTGGTGTGTGGGTGTGTGTGTGTTGGGGGGGGGGGGGGGGGGGGGGTCTGGATGGCCATATTTTTCAAGCTTTTGGTCATGGGACATCGGCTCTATGAGATGCCATCTTCACAAACTTATCGACCTGATAGGTGAATATTATTCTTGATACTTCTACATGATATCTGTAATGTAATTACATGTTTATCATATGGTTTTATTATTATTAGAAGTATAAATAATGTTCCTTCTATGAATGTTGAATTATATGTTAAAATCCTAGTAATTATTGTAGCAGTAAGAAAGTTACTGAACCGTGTAAGCACTTCGTAGGTTTCTGTTTCCCAAAAACAGAATTGGGGTAATTCACTTATATTTTATGTATTTTGCCGAGTTGGAAATTTGGGTGGGTTGGGTAATGGGTCATTAAGGTTTATATTTGTCTGTTCGGGTTGGATCAGATTTACCCGAAAAAGTACTTATCCAAATTATTTCTTCAAAATTTGTAGTACTTCAGCATTAATTTAATCTTATAATAATCTGTTTTACAAATATTTTCTGCATATAGGATACATTTTTGGGGATTCCCAACCAATTTCTTTCAAGACACTGTCTATTCAGTTTACTCATCTGACCTGTCAGAGATATACACAAAACTTAGACCGAACCATTAATATGTAAATGGGTTGAAGTTGCCACCCATAGTTTGTAGAGTTATCAACAAAGCTTGGTGTATGCAAAATGTCCTCTTATATTTGCTACTATAATATATGCTTGCTTAAATAACATGTGTTTCTGTTATGTTATCAACAAAGCTTGGTGTATGCAAAATGTCCTCTTTTTTCTTGCTAATCTGTTCAACAGCACCCAAGACGATCTTTATTACCCAAACAGAAATTGGATCCTGACATTACGTAAATATCTGAACAATAGCCTTGGAGAGGAGGGACGCAAGAGACCGTTTCTTTGATACAAAGCCAATCACATTCCTTTCACATCCAACCCCATAATGCTCTTTTATCAGGGTTTTCTTATGATTTCTATTTTAAATTGCGGCTTTATCTTAATTACCTTACTATTTGCCTGTGTAAGTTCATTATTTCTTTTATAGTTTTAAAATCGTGTAGTAACTATTATTTATCAATCAAGTTATAAACCGTATTGCAGTTTGTAGACGAAGTGTGTCATCAGATTGTTGAAGTATTTGTATTCTGCAGGTACAGTCCATCAATTTTAATCATTCTTTATGATGCAATATAAAGGTTATTGTTCGTATGTGCTGCCTTAACTAGTACCAAATGATTGTTATAGTCTTATATATAGACTGTGCTCATCTGTGTTATACTGCTTCTGCCTAGATAAGCATTGCTTGGATATCTTCACCCTTTCTCATTTGATTCAGAAGTTCACTTATTCTGAAATTTGGTGCAGTGGTATGTTATTAAAAACACTTTTGTATGCTTTTAATCAATTTCGTAGAAATTTATCCCACTTTTATATCTATGTATATAAAACATGATAGTTTTAACGTATTTAACAAAGTTTAAAGTCTCTGTCTGACTGGCTCTTCTATGATACTTTCCAAACAAAACAGGATAAAAGAAGACCCATCTTCCAACTGTATATGCCGGCCAAATATTTTAACTAAAGTAGGACGAAAACGACATTAACTTCATTACTAATGTGAGCTGAAGCTGTACTGCCGATGCAAGGTTATTAATTTTTTTTATAGTTTTGTGTTCTTATATCCTTCAGTTAGCTTGTTCATTTACTTTAGGAGACGCTCAATGGAATCATTTGAGGCTTCTACATCTTCATCAACTTCTAAACCATTAAAACGAGGGTGGACATTTGATGTTTATCTAAGTTTCAGAGGGGAAGACACTCGAAACAATTTTGTAGATCATCTTTATGGAAATCTATTTCAGAAAGGAATACGAGCGTTTAAAGATGATGAGATGCTTGGCGGTGGGAAACCTATCTCTAAAGAACTTGTAAAGGCCATTGAAGACTCGCGGGTTGCGGTGGTTGTTTTCTCTAAAAATTATGCAAACTCATCATGGTGCTTGGATGAGCTGGCCAAAATCATGGAATGTTATGATCAGATGGGACAGAAGGTGATTCCGGTGTTTTACCATGTCGATCCTTCCGATGTACGAGGACAGAAACGAGACTTCGCTATTGCTTTTCAACAATTCGTTGACAAGTTTAGTAAGGAGATGGATAAAGTGATTGCATGGAGAAGAGCTTTAACTGCAGCTGCCAATTTATCTGGTTACCATATCTCGCCACTCAGCGGGTTAGTTCATATTTTGTGGATCAGTTACTAACCAACACTTTAACTACTATTGCTCGACCAGTTTATATACACTCATGGGTCCAATAAGATGTCTAATACACTTGATATTTCTAAATGAAGAATCAAATTAATTTGACTACTCCTAATGATGATATATTTTCAATACTTGTTACTAATTAAGTAGTTTCTTTTTGGGGTAACTTGCTAACATTGCTCTTACATCTACAGCGGTGAATATGCAATTATCAACAAGATAATTGAGGAAATCTTAGGCGATGTTAAATCTATTGGTATGAAGGATAATTTAGTCGGTATGGAGTCTCACATGGATGCGTTAAATTCGTTATTGATCATAGAAGCAACAGAAGAAATGCGCATGATAGGAATACTTGGAATGGGAGGGATCGGTAAAACAACAATTGCCCAAGCATTGTTCAGACGAATTTCTTATAAGTTTCATGGTAGCTGCTTCGTTAAAGACGTTAGACAGAATAGTTCTAGCGATAAAGGTATATGTACCTTACAAGAAAAGATTCTAAATGATATTCTAGGGGCTCGTCATGGGTTTAGCATTCAGGATCCCGAGGATGGAGCTGACATAATGCAAGAAAGATTTTGTAATAAAAAGGTTCTTCTTATTCTCGATGATGTGAAGGATGTGAAACAATTAGAGTTGTTGGCCGGGACACATGAGTGGTTTGGTCCCGGAAGCAGAATCATTATAACCACCAGAGACGAGCATTTATTATCAGATGCGGATGATATTTACAAACCCGGCCTTCTACGTATGGACCAAGCTGTTGAGCTCTTCAGTTGGCATGCATTTCGGAAGAAGAACCCTCCAAATGAGTTCAGGGAACTTTCAAATTATGCAATATGTTACACTGGTCGTCTTCCTCTCGCCTTGAAAGTCTTAGGGTCCTTCTTTCGTGGAAGACAAGCAGATGTTTGGGGAAGTGCTTTAGATAGGCTTGCCAAAATACCAGATACTGAGATTTTTGAGAAACTAAAAGTTAGTTTTGATGATCTAAATGTATCTGAGCAAAATATATTTTTAGATATTGCATGTTTCTTCAAAGGTGAAGAAGTAAAAGACGTGACTAGAAGACTTGAAAGCCTAGGTTTGGATGCAGTGATAGGTATTAGCGTTCTTATTGAAAAATGTCTTGTGACCGTTTCAAAAGAAAAATTAGGCATGCATGATCTCATTCAAGATATGGGTTGGAAAATTGTTCGTGAGAGTGCCCCGTATAGCAGGCTATGGCAACTCGAAGAGATCCGTGAGGTGATATACAAAAACAGGGTAATATAACTCTCTTTTACTTGGTTACAATTTAAGATATGGGTTGGCAAATTGTTTTACATATGCATATGCATATACATATACATATACATATTACATATACATATTACATATACAATACATTTACATATACATATACCTATACCTATACAATCAAAAGTTTAAATGATAACCAAAAAAAGGTACAGAACTACGAGAACTATCAAATTATATGGATTTTCACATGTGAGTAGATTGAAACACATATGAACTATCAAATTACATGAACTACGAGAATATATGAATGTTGATTGAGAGTAAGATTGAATAAAAAATATTTTTTTAAAAAAATTTATAATTTAACTATACAATCAAATATATAAAATTTATCGTTCACGTGTGCAGATATGTTTGTGAACATGCGAAAATTTAATATAATTTACAATTTAACATGTAATTTGTAGTTTTGAACATTTGTTTGTTAATGATATGACCATTAAATAACATTTATATGTAATTTGTTGAACGTAAATGCATAGAAACCATGTAATTAGAAGATTCTCGCAGTTCTGTACCTCTTTCTGGTTCTTGTTTGAACCTGCCCCTACATATACGTATACACGTACACACGCGTATGCGTATGGGTATAAAAACAGGAAAATTAATCTAAGTTTCATTCTTTGTCCAGGAACTAGAAGCCATTGAAGCCATTGTGGAACCATGGTCAGGCCGGGATATGGGTTTTAGTGTTGATGTGTTTGAAAGTATGAAGAATATAAGGCTACTTCATGTTTACCTTAAATTCACTTCAAGTGAACCTACCGTTTTCCCTGAAGACTTACGATGGTTATATTGGAATCAATACCCATACTATTCTCTTCGACTCGCAGACATGCCTAAGCTTGTTGGTCTTGAAATGTACTACAGCAAAATTGGATATTTATGGAAGGGACAAACGGTACATATATACCATATATCCTACTCGTATTCTATTTTAAGTAACCTTGATTAATTTTCACTTTAAAATTTTTGTTTTTGTAATCAGAATATGCAGAACTTGAGATTCATTCACCTTGAAGCTTGTTGCAATCTAAGAAGGTTTCCAGATCTGTCAGGGGCACCAAATATCGAAGGGTTAATTCTAACAAAATGTGATATGTTGGTGGATGTTGACGAGTCTCTTGGATATCTTAATAGGCTTGTTTACTTAGACCTGAGTTGTTGCCGGAATCTTAGGTTTCTACCGTCCAGAATCGAGATGGAATCTTTGGAAACACTAACTCTTTTCGAGTGTACATCCCTTGAACGACTACCAGAATTCTCCCAATGTATGGTTAAACTATCCAATATAGACCTACGCTTGTGTAGAAAATTAGAAGAACTACCGTTATCCGTTAAATATCTTTCTAATCTAGGTGTTTTGAACCTCCGTTCATGTGGAAGTTTAAAGAGCATTTCAAATTCTATCTGCTAGCTAAAGTGTCTCAAGAGCCTCTATCTTGATGATTGTTGGAAACCTCTTAAGTTGCCGAGTGAGTTGAAATTATTAAATGAGCTTCACTTACGAAACGCAAAGTCCTCCAATTTTTCTAAGTTGACAAATTTGTGCTTCTTGAAAAAGTTAGATCTCAGTGGGAACCCAATTACAGATGAAGACTTCCCTAAACATTTTTATGAATTTTCGTCATTGGAAGAATTACATCTAAGTGACAACGAGGAATTAAACGAATTACCTGCAAGCATTTCCCACCTTTCTCGTCTGAAATACCTTGATATGAAAAGATGTCGCCGACTTCGAAGTTTGAATGGGCTCCCGTCAGGTATACAAGTATTGGAGGCAGATGATTGCATTTCACTAGAAAAGATCGAAAATTTATCAGAAGATCATGAGTGCTTATATAAGATATCGCTCGTTGGCTGCCAAAAACTCTTAAATGATGAAAAAAATAAACAATTTCTTGACATCTTATTGAAGCAGTCTTTCCTTCAAGTGAGAAATTTATATTTATATCTATCTGAACTAATTATCCTAATTATCTTTAAAAATGGACCTATATACATATATATACGATTGCTGCATTTTATTCTTGAATACAGAAAGCAGCAGATGTGGACTGCTGTATAAATATAAGTATTCCTGGAAGCAAGATTCCAAGTTGGTTTAATGAACAACGGGCAGGGCGGAAAATAGCAATGAAGTTACCTCCCAAATGGCAAACTCAAATCAAGGGGTTTGCTATATGTGGGTCCTTCGTAGGAGGTTTTCGTCCTGAGATATCCTTCAGATTTGAAGATGATGAAATGTTCGTTTCGGAAAACAAGAACGTGAATGAGAATGAAACCGAGAACGAGGACAAAAATCTGTGGATTTGCTATGTACCATTCAGTTTATTTACGAAGATGGCGCATGATGATAATGATGATTTTAAACATGAGAATTGGTCTCATATTAATGAATGTAATCTTGTCACTGAAGTATCATGGGGATATACAAACATTGCAAGATGTGGAGCACAAGTTGTGTACAAAGAAGATATCCAACAAACTAAGCCTCCATCCATCTCTTTTTCTTCTTCTGCTTATAACTGGAACTGGAATCTTACAAAATGGTACACCGGTACTATCAATTGTTGTTGATAACTGCAATGTATTTCTTAGTAATAGATATAGATATTGGGTGTTTTAGTCAGAAGGCATGCAAAAAATGTATGAGGACATTCAAGGGAAAACTGCAATAATTTTTGTTAATTTGTTATATATATATATATATATATATATATATATATATATATATATATATATATATATATATATATATATATTCAAGGGAAAACTGCAATAATTTTTGTTAATTTGTTATATATATATATATATATATATATATATATATATATATATATATATATATATATATATATATAGTGGTAGGATCAAGAGGGAAGTAACCAAGCGGGGGGAAGCAAAAACTTTTTTTTTTTTTTTCGTTTTTTGAAAAAACTTTGTTCACTAACATTATAGATGAGATGAAAATATGAACATTTAGTAGACACTTTTTGATAAATGTTTTTATTTTGGCGGGAAAACGCTCGAAGAAGTAATATATAACAATTATCGTGTTTTTCGAGCGTATATTGAGGTTTTAGCTATTGGGGTTTAGATATTAGGGTTTATAGGGTTTAGATATTAGGGTTTAGAAATTTAGGGTTTAGGGTTTAGATTTAGGGTTTAAATTTAGGATTTAGATTGAGTTTTTAACACGAACGGTTTAGAGTTTAGGGTTTGGTGTTTTGGGTTTATGGAATAAACCCAAAACACCAAACCCTAAACCCTAAACTCTAAATCGGGCTAAATTTTACTTCACAAAACATGAAAAAAAAACGTTCATATTCTTCACGAACAATATTATCTTGAATGTTATTTTTTAAGATCGTTTTCCCGCCTAAATAATAACATTTATCACGAAGTGTCTCTTCTAAATGTTCATATTTTCGTGTGATCTTGATGCCGGAAAAAAAAATTCCAAAAAAAAAACGAAAAAAAAATAATAATTTTGCTTTCCCCCGCTTCCCCCCGATTGGTTACTTCCTCATTGATCCTGCCCCTATATATATATATATATATATATATATATATATATATATATAAGAATTTTGAAAATATGTAGATGCCTAGCTGTTTACTTGAAACAGTCATTTTGGTTTTTCTTAGCTGTTTTGTGTGTTATGATTGTCCACACTGGTTATTTTAAGTATTGATGTCTTGTAGACATGTGTTGTAGGTTGTTTAGAATTTCACTCTTTTAGAATGTTTTGTGTGTTTTTCATTTCGCGTTTTCAGTTTTAAGATTCACGTTTCATTTTTTGATTTTGAATTTCACTTTTCAGTTTCATGTTTTCTGTTTTGATTTCGCTTTTTAGATTTTAAATGTCGCATTTCATTTCTGAGATTCATGTCTCGGTTTTTATTTCTACATTTTAGTTTTTGGTTTAACGTTTCAGCTTTCTGTTCCAGCTTTTGATTTCACATTTCATTTTTAAGTTTGGTGTTTCAGCTTTTAGTTTTTAGTTTCACGTTTTAGTTTCTCGAAATTGAAACGCGAAACAGTAAACTAAAAACTATATCGCGAATCTAAAAACTTAGAACTAAAATGTGAAACAAAAGACTACAACTTTCGTGGAGTCATTAACTTTATGAGTTAGTTATATTATTATGATTATTGTTCAAAACTTTTCTTATTACTTTTTTATTAAATCAATAAATTATTTTTTAATCAAAAATGAAAACAACAATGATTCGGGATTTTAAATTATATATAGCAGACAAAAGAATAACACTATATAATATTTACGATTTTCATGGCACATCTTTTTTACATACGTAGTTAATAGACTTGGCTAAAATACATTTAAAAAAATAAACAATTACTATTAGGATTTTACTAACGACAACATTTAGTGTTTTCGTTAACGTGTATATAAAGTTTGTACATTTTTTTATTACGAAAAATTATAGATTCAATAAATATAACAAACTAACAGGTCAATCTAACAAGAACCATCCAGGTCAATGATACATCACGAACGCCCATCCAGGTCAATCTAACAAGAACCAAACAAGCTACAAGGAAACTAAACAATAATTAGATCAACCAACAACTAAGCAGTAGAAAACGAAACAAAAAAAAGACGTAAAATATGGCTACCAGTAAAAATAAAGGGAAGATTGGAACCCATATACCGCCTTGGTATCTACAAAGAAAATCACAAACCATCAACATTAAACTTTCTAAGTTATGCGTCGTGGACCTTTCTAACGATACACTTTAAAATTTGTGCGTGACAATTATATATTGACCTTTTTTCATTTGGTTTTTACTAACAAAAATTCTTAGACCTTAGTATTGTCGTTAACACACTTTAATGTGTTTTAATAATAACCTACAAAAGTAACAAGTGTTGTGTACAATGCATCAAGGGAAATTCCCCAAAATACACTTTTTAAAAAGTTTTATTTCAAAATACACTTTTAGAAGAAAAAAAATTGTCTATTTACACCGTTAAGTCGACCACCCATTGGGTCGACTACCGCTATACCTGGTCGACCACACCAAATTTAAATGTGGTCGACCACCGTTTATAACTAGCAAGGTCGACTTTTGTTGGATATCGGTCGACTACTATATTCGACCCCAAAAAACACGGGCGACCTTAATGATGGTCGAGTATACAAAAAGACACTGAAATAGCGAGTTGGGATAACAAAATTCAAATTTCAACTCTAACATTGCAGATCGTAACCTGATTCATCAACCCTCATTCATTGCAGATTCAATCAAGAGATCACTTCAATAGTTTGTATAGTTTGTAGATAAACCCTAATTCCATCGTCAGTGTATCTATTTCGTCCCTAGATTCAATCAAGAGTTCCCTTCAAAGATGACAGATATTGAGGTAAAACCTATTTCGTTGTTGTATGTATATGTTAGTTTATCTGTATGTGTATATATGTGTATATATGTATATCTATGTATGGGTCCCTGTATTTATATATATGTGTGTATGGATGTATTTGTATGTGTGTATATGTCAGTATATGATAGGTATCTGTAATTGTATATGTATATGTATATGTATATGTATATGTATATGTATATGTATATGTATATGTATATGTATATGTAATTATAGATATACAATTCTCCCATTGTTTTTGCTAAAGTGTATATACCTGTATATGGTTACGGGGATGCCTTAGGTCAGAAGATCACTTGCATACTCGACCATTCAAAGGGTCGACTTCCAAAAAAATACACTATAGTCGACCCCATTTTGGGTCGCCTATAGTTGAATAAAACTTTAGTCGACCAAAACGAAGGTCGACTATAGTGTATTTGCTTTTCAATTGTATGTACCTGTATGTATGTGTATGTATATTAACATTTATGTATAATGACATTATCATTGTCTGATTACAGGTTTGGTTCGAGGCCAAGGTCACCATTCGAAGCAAGATGTCTCTTATAAGGGAGATTAAGAACAAACTCACTCCGGCTCAGACAAAGATTTTCAGAGAGACGTGTTTCGGTCATTGGTTAGATATAAAATGTGATGACAATGATCCGGGATACATACATTGCTTATTAATGAATCAGACTGACCGTTCGAAAAAGTTTGTAATCAACGGACGCGAAATATGTGAGGAGCCAGAAGAGCTATGGTTTCGAGTTACCCGAGACCATGTCATTAGGTGTGGTAGACGTGAGTTTTGCTTGGTTACCGGGATGCGGTTTGGTCCAGTTACATCTTTTATAGATTGGATAGGTCAAGAGAGGTCGGATTTTGACCACTCGGTTTCATCTCGTGTTTTTATTAAACGACATAGTGGTCAACGTCATCTTTCGGAGTTTCACGACGCCTTTTTTAAAGATGAGTTGAAAGGAACTGACAAGGATAAGGTCATAGTCGCTATTGCATTGATAATTAACTTATGCTTCCTTGGGAAGCAGTTGCGGGATAGCGTAAACGATGACATGCTTCTTTTATTAGAGGACTTTGAGTTGATGAACAAGTATCCGTGGGGTTCTTTCTTATGGACCAAACTTTACAATAGTTTGCATCACGTGTTAGTACCTTATAAAGAGAGGGTAGCAGATCAAGCCCGGAAGGGGGTAATGACATACCATTTGAGCGGCTTCACTTGGGCGTTTAAGGTAGTAATCCGTACTTATGAATTTTAAGCAATTAACATGTTTCATATTTAACCAAATTTGGTTTTTGTTTGTAGATATGGATATGGGAGGCATACAAACACCGAATAGAAGCATATGCTTTCAAGCAGGAAAGTGAAGGCATACCTCGTGGAATCCACTGGAAACGGAAGAAGAAAGTCATGGGCTGGAATGAGTACGTTGAGTTGATGCAACTCCCGGTGAGTATAATTATACCAAAATATGGGCCAAAATATTTATGTATGTGTTATGTTTATATGTATGTGTATATCTATATGTATATGTAACTGTATATGTATATGTGTATATGTAACTGTATATGTATATGTATATGTATCTGTATTTGTATATGTAACTGTACATGTATCTGTATATGTATATGTATATGTAACTGTAACTGTATATGTATATGTACATGTATATGTACATGTATATGTATATGTATATGTATATGTATATGGATATGTGTATGAATATGTGTATGAATATGTGTATGACAGGATGATATCCCGGACGAAGAACGACCTCTCAATCGTTTGAGGCCCACCAAGACAGAGGTTAAGTGTGAGTGGTGGGTTGCTAGTGCAAACTATTTCAAGAACCCCGATGCTAAAGTACCGGTGAAGAAAGATGATGATCCGAAGAAATTTGATGATGAGACGAAGAAGGAGTTGACGGATATGATTAAGAATTTGACAAAGAGATTAGATGACCAGGAAAACAAACATGCCAAGGAGATTAAGGAGATGAGTGATCGGGTTGAGGCTGGCATCCGTGTTACACGTGAGACACTAAAGATAGTGCAGAGTTTATATGTTTCTAGAGACTACCACAAGACAATGATTTTAAAACTCCATTCTACGATACAAAACCTACAACAGCATATCCGTCAACAAGAGCAGGTAATTTCTTATTGTATAATTCATTTAAGCAAGTTGGTAAGTTATATAATGTAATGACCCGGAAAATTTTGACTAATTTTGAACCAAACTCTCGATACGATTTAATATTTTGACACGATAAGCAAAGTCTATTAGGTTGAGTCTTAAAAATCTTGAACTGTTTTCATATATTCAATTGACCTTTGACCACTTCCGACGATTCACGAACACTTGTTGTAAATAAATAAGTATATACATACAAAAATAAATGTAAGTATTGGAAATAATAAAATGTTTAGTATCTTTTTTTGCACACGTTTCTTACCATTCTTTAGTTATCTTATAATATTATCATTATCATTATATATTAAATATCATAGTATATAGTGTCGGTAAGCTCGCATACAAAAATAAATCACGGAATGAGTTTTAGTGTTTGCCATTCAAAGGAGTGGGGCTTGATTGATATAATTTTTTAAACCTTTCTGCACGTTGAAATATGTACATATATGAGGCTATGCATATTGAGTTCACAACCTACTTTTTCTCTATCTCTCTTTCTCTTGTAACCAGGAAACCACATCTTAAACCTACATCTTCTTCTTTATTGTTGCTACGTCAACTATCATCAAAGCTTGATCCATGGATAAACACAACCCACATATGTTTTACCTACCATCTAATACTTGTTTACTACTCGTTACTCTCGCCATCTTAAAACACCTCGTGTTTTCATTTTTGTTTCTTCGATCACCAACACAACACCATGATCATCACCCAACAATTAATTTCTACTACTCGTTTTGTTGTTTTCGATTCGATGAAACACATGCCATACACCACCCTAACCTTCAACCTCCACCACACCTTGAAACCACCTTTGAGTACCTTCTCCAAATCATAAACCGACACCACCAACTGCACTATTTCATACTGCTAATGCTTTATGTATGGCGAACTGCAGTCGAATATTTCTGTTTTGGTGTTCAAGGTATAGCAAACCAACACCTTAATTATATATATACATACATTTATTTGCATCACACAAACCCACTTCAACTAAGAACAAACCCACCACTTCATCATCCCTTGTTCATGATCTTCAAACACCAAAAACTGTTACCCTCAATTGTTTCTTTGATTCGACACAAACAATGACCACCACCCTACGTCCGTCTCTCTCCCTCTCCTCTCTCTAAAGTATTTCTGTTTTGTTTTCTGTTTTAAATTGGAAACAATCCACAACACATCACCAATCGTCAACCAAACAATCACTACTGTAAACCAATTTTCCCTGTTATTTCATGCGACTACTACTTCAAATTTTTTTTTTTTCTGTTTACAGCCTACTATTGTTGCTAATATCTTATTCCTATTTTAGCTGTAACGAGACCCAAAATCATAAACCTACACTTACAACACCACCTTTTGTGTATTGAAAACTGCTACCACATCGAACTGTTACCTCCTGCTTCTTTTTCAACTCGTGACCATCCCAAAACAACTCAAAAATTGCTCCTACTACAGCATATTTCTACTGCTACTAATTCTTTTACGTTTTTGTTTGATCAAACCACACCCCACTCATATGATTCCAAAGCAACAAATAATGAGGTTTAATAATTAATTGAAAAGCTTGCAAGTTGGTGGATTCATGAGTTGGCTACACTTAGTATTTATTCCAATTATTAAATATTGAGTGGTAGGCCCGTTGAGATGGTTAAATCACTTTAAATCCACAATTAATGTGACTCTTTTAATTGTTTAAGACATTTTGGTACATGTAGACTAGTGGGACGTTTGAAGGGGACAACGACCCAAAAATCATGCAAGCATATTCAATTTTTTTTATGGCCATCGGATGTGAGGATGACAGTATGATGATGGGATGATAATATTAACCGATTGTATCTCGTTCCTGTTTAATAATCTTCACGTCAAAACACCACAACAACTGGACTGATTATTCGATTGAATCTTGGGCCACGAATCTTGATTAGTTGTTGGGCCGAAATCCATGATTGTTTCCTATTAAAGCTTTGAGATTATTTGGGCCATATGACTAATTGGGTTGTTAGGCCAAAAATCCAACTAATATCGTTCCTGTTGAGGCCGTTACTAGCTGAATTCTGTTTCCATTTTGAAGTTTAAACACGAAATGGGTAATGACAAGGAATAGGGAAGTTGTGACTAATATAGATGATGATTAGATATGATTATGATCATATTAGTTTAAGTTAATGATGATCATTAGTTTAAGGATTATGATTATGATGCGGTTATTATTATTATGATCATGGCGAGATAGTTTGACGATGAATATGGGTTAAAAGGATTTTTTTTTACGTGAAATAAAACAGAATGTAATAGATAGAGGGAGGCTTTGGTGTGGTTGTGTAGTTAACCTGGAGGTCGCGGGTTCGAGCCACATTCATGACATTTTTTTTAGAACTTGTTCTTTTAAAGGTAGTCTTCTAATTATTATTATTATTATTATTATTATTATTATTATTATTATTATTATTATTATTATTATTATTATTATTATTATTATTATTATTATTATTGTTGTTATTATTACTACTTTTACATTAACAATATTATGATAACAAATAAATATTTTCTATATAAGTGTATATATATTCCAACTACCATAATATTACGTATAAATATATATATAAAGATTATTTATATAAATATTTACATATAACAAATTATTGACTTTAAATATAACATTAAAATATATAAATATTAACTATTTTAAATATGTACAAATTAAATATATAAAATATATAACTTAAGATATAATATATGAATTTATTTGATTACAATTATGTGTGTTAATAAATATATGAATAATATAGGTTCGTGAATCCGAGGCCAACCCTATACTTGTTAAATGACGTCATATGTATTTTTACTACAAAATACATTAGGTGAGTTTCATTTGCTCCCTTTTTAATTGCTTTTGCAATATATATTTTTGGGCTGAGAATACATGCGCTGCTTTTATAAATGTTTACGAAATAGACACAAGTACTTAAAAATATATTCTACGTTGAGTTGTACCACTGGCATACTTCCCTGTAGCTTGGTAACTACTATTTACATGTGGTATTGTAAACGCGAATCCTGTTGATAGTTCTATCGGGCCTGACAACCCCAACCGGACTGGACGACCAGTATTCAACGGTTGCACAGTACTTCGTTTTGTAGGCTACACTTGGTACAGTGTAGTGAGATTTCATAATAAAGGGAATATGCGACGTTGATTAATAGTTAAGTATGGTTACCAAGTGCTCAACAACTTAGAATATTTTTATTGAAATGTTTATGATTATGAAATCTTGTGGTCTATTAAGATACTGAAATGATTGTTATGATAAACCTATGAACTCACCAACCTTTTGGTTGACACTTTTAAGCATGTTTATTCTCAGGTACGAATTAAGTCTTCCGCTGTGCATTTGCTCATTTTAAGGACATTACTTGAAGTCGATCATCGCAATGGGACCAGATGCTAATGATTTCGTCCAGGTGGATTAGGACGGGTCATTACAGGTGGTATCAGAGCGTTGGTCCTAGCGAACCAGGTCTTGCATTAGTATGTCTAACTGATAGTTGTTAGGATGCATTAGCGAGTCTGGACTTCGACCTTAGTTGCATATTATAAGAACTGTATATCATTCCTAGTGGAAAAATTTCCTGCTAATCATTCCTAAGTCTTGACATGCCTTACTGCCTTTATTGCATAGATAGTGTATAGACAAATTTATATCTTAGCGTATCTATTACGGTAAACTTTGCCTGATATCTTCCGTAAATTTCTCCGTAATTTAAGGGATCCTGGTACTATATATATCTAGGCATATTATGCATTGAGAATACCATCCAACTATCATTTGCTGTCACAAAGCTTTTCATACCAAAAATCTTTTCTGTGATCGCGTACGATGGCCTCTACGAATCGACCAAGTTCTTCTGACTCCGAAGATAGCGTGACGGGAGCGCACCAACCGATCAACTACCGTGATTTCTTTAGAAAGTGGGGATGGGTTCGCGAAATACTTACCCTATGGAGAAATGAAGAAGGTACTCCATATCACGAGCCGAACTTACCACCTAACGTCGGAGTGCTCGACCCGCTCACCGGCGAACCTGTTCGTAACACCGTTTATACCCTTTTTGCAAGAATTTTTCGTCTTGAGGCTACCATTAACGGAACTAGAGAAGATATCCGACCTCTACCTCACACTGATAACCAACCAGGGTTAGTAGAAGAAGTTAAAGAACTCCGAGCTCGAGTGTTAACTTTAGAGAGCACGATACACAATTTGCAAGCACTAGCAGTATCATCAACACCAGTAACATCACCAGTCTCAGCACCAACAGTACCACCAACATCGACACAAGTACCACCAACAACCCAAGTTTCAACATCACATGCCTCAATATCTCATTCTGTACCTCGAGCTTAATCATCGTTCTACGTATCGTTCTATCTACTTTATCTTTCTATATCAATTACTTTTATTCTACATGGCGATTATGTAATCTCTAATGTTTTAGAGATTATATATTCTTGTTCTAACAGTAAATCAAATGAGATTAATATCATATTAACTCATTAAATCCATGATTACATCTGAAGAAAATATATATGCAAGTATATTTTCATAAAGATTGTAATTAAAAATTGGTTTGTACAAACTGTTAATGGTGAAAATATTTTAACGGGTAGGTAATACCCGAGGAATATTTAGATTTCAAATTAATAAGTTGCACTGTACATTCTTCGACTCTGATTCAACAGTCAGTCACTATTCTACTTGTATCCATAAATATACGTATCCGTTCACCATAGAATCCATTTTCGTTCAATTTCATATTTGGATTTTGACCTATCAGAATCCAACAAGTGGCATAATGAAGAAAACATCGGACAAAGTAAATTTTGTTAGAAATAAACGAACTAACTAATTGAAATATTGTTAAGAATCCACGCTAACTGTTCCTAGCTAACTGTTCCCAGCTAAATGGTTACATTTTATTTATCGCAATTTAATTATCGCAATTTACATTCTCGCAATTTACATTCTCGCAATTTACATTCTCGCAATTTACATTCTCGCAATTTTATCGTCATTTAATTTCTGTATTCATTTTACGCACTTTAAATATCGGGACACGTATACAAGGTTTTGACATATCATATCGACACATCTATATATATTATTTGGAATCACCATAGACACTCTATATGCAGTAATGATCGAGTTCTCTATACAGGGTTGAGGTTGATTCTATAATAATATATATACTTTGAGTTGTGATCGAGTCTGAGACGTATACGGGTCACGACACGTATTAATTAATTCGAATATAATATAATAAACTATATATGAATTACTGGACTGTTAACTGTGGACTATCGACTGTGGACTAATAACATTGGATAATTAAAATGAATTAAAATATTGATTATAACATATGAAACTAAACAATTCTTCAAGTTTGCCACTTGAATTCATCTTAAACCTCATTTGTATCTCAACAATTACAACTTGCGTTCAAACCTTTCATGATTCTTGAAAACACCTCGATCGAGAAGATGAACCAACCGCACTTCATCTACAGAAGAAAAGATTTATGCATATAGTTATGCACCTGAAAACACTCAGAACCTGAGTAAAAGTTTAACACGTAGCCGTACTAATTCCTTAGTGTTATTATTACCCAAAATAACATAATAATTCCTTTCAAAGTAGCAAATTTTGTAACAGCTTCAGCAAGACAATTTTGACTTTTCGTTCGAAACAACCTTATTATACCTTTGATATATATGCGTGCTCTTTTATTGTTACCGGGGAACCTTTCATATTCCACCATATTACCATCAGCGTTTAATCATCTAAAAACACAATTCTCTTGAAATCACCTCGGATTGATAACCGATGATTCAGATACGGCTGCATTAAATGCAGAGGAAACAATAAAATTATAGATGGCCTAAATGGTCAAGAGTTTGATGATAAAGAATGGAGTGTTGGGAACGCTCGATAGAAAATTTGGTACTGAAAAACGGATTTAGATAACCATGAAGGAAACAAAGAACAAATACAAGGACCAAACTCTATAAAATCCAGGAAAATCTGGATCCGATGAAATCTTTAGAGAATATTTTGCTCCGTGCCCACGTTAAAATCTTGCGGAAAATTTTTCTTCATCAAGCTTCGAACTTAGAAACTCTAAAATATCATCAAAAATATCTTCGATATTTCAGAGGATATTTTCATAAATATTCTTCTCCGAAATTATCTACCTCTTCGTGTTTTCTGTATTTCATTATATGGGAAACTCTGTAAAATCTAAGTATAAATTATGAATGAATTGTGGGGAAGTGTTGGGAATTGAAGCATGAGTTAGTATAATATAATGACGCCCGGCCAACGTGATTATATTACAGTAAGTCATACTGAGTTTCTAATGAAACATGATAAAGGATCACATACCATACCTTTATCATGAACCATGTTACATAACTCTTTCATTCTTCATAACCTCTGAAAATATCAAGAAAATATATTCTTGATAGTTCCATCCTCAGGAATTCTGGTAAATTGACAAAATCAAATCGTACTAATACATTCCTTCCTGCTTAGAACATTATAATCTTTCGAAATTCTATACCTATGAATTCTGGACCATTATTCGCTTGACTTGAAGTCGGGAAGAGAAAACAAAAGCATAGTGCTTCGAAATATAAGGGAGAATATAAAGCCCGATAACAACACATAAATTACAAACCGTGTATGTCAATGTTTATCGCAACATAAAGACACGGGAGAATTAAAAACACTATAACCCCAAGGGCGAAGTAGAAGAAAGTAGATTCCTCTGGTGGAAGTTGGAAAAGGAGAATGAATGTTGCGATAGTAAGGATGAGGACAAGGATTAGAACTGGATTAAGCATTTTCACAATCTTCCGGATGTATGAACTAAGAAAGAGAGTATAGGAATGGTGAGAATAATGGAACGAAAAAGTTTAATTTATAATGGGAATATCAGACATAGTAATCGAGGCAGATCATCGTATTTAATTATAGAGATCTTAATTTTCCTTATTCGCCGAAGAATCAAATCTTTTAGATTTTGAAGACTTTCTTTAAATCCCTTGAATTCCAGAATTCAACTCAGATAACGTTAAAAGATAAGACGCACCTTATTTTCTAAATTCAACCGAGACAACGTCAAAAGTTAAGATGCACCTTATTCTCTAAATTCAAAGTTGCCTACGTCAAAAGCTAAGACGAATCTCTATTTCTTCATTTCATTCTTTTGTGATAGCTTCACTCGTACGTTTCACATGATCGAATAGTTTTATCTATATTAATCAATAATGATAAAACTTTAATTATAAATTCATATTCGTCATGAAAATATTTTTATTGTTAGCCATGACGACCTCACTCAAATTTCGGGACGAAATTTATTTAACGGGTAGGTACTGTAATGACCCGGAAAATTTTGACTAATTTTGAACCAAACTCTCGATACGATTTAATATTTTGACACGATAAGCAAAGTCTATTAGGTTGAGTCTTAAAAATCTTGAACTGTTTTCATATATTCAATTGACCTTTGACCACTTCCGACGATTCACGAACACTTGTTGTAAATAAATAAGTATATACATACAAAAATAAATGTAAGTATTGGAAATAATAAAATGTTTAGTATCTTTTCTTGCACACGTTTCTTACCATTCTTTAGTTATCTTATAATATTATCATTATCATTATATATTAAATATCATAGTATATAGTGTCGGTAAGCTCGCATACAAAAATAAATCACGGAATGAGTTTTAGTGTTTGCCATTCAAAGGAGTGGGGCTTGATTGATATAATTTTTTAAACCTTTCTGCACGTTGAAATATGTACATATATGAGGCTATGCATATTGAGTTCACAACCTACTTTTTCTCTATCTCTCTTTCTCTTGTAACCAGGAAACCACATCTTAAACCTACATCTTCTTCTTTATTGTTGCTACGTCAACTATCATCAAAGCTTGATCCATGGATAAACACAACCCACATATGTTTTACCTACCATCTAATACTTGTTTACTACTCGTTACTCTCGCCATCTTAAAACACCTCGTGTTTTCATTTTTTTTTCTTCGATCACCAACACAACACCATGATCATCACCCAACAATTAATTTCTACTACTCGTTTTGTTGTTTTCGATTCGATGAAACACATGCCATACACCACCCTAACCTTCAACCTCCACCACACCTTGAAACCACCTTTGAGTACCTTCTCCAAATCATAAACCGACACCACCAACTGCACTATTTCATACTGCTAATGCTTTATGTATGGCGAACTGCAGTCGAATATTTCTGTTTTGGTGTTCAAGGTATAGCAAACCAACACCTTAATTATATATATACATACATTTATTTGCATCACACAAACCCACTTCAACTAAGAACAAACCCACCACTTCATCATCCCTTGTTCATGATCTTCAAACACCAAAAACTGTTACCCTCAATTGTTTCTTTGATTCGACACAAACAATGACCACCACCCTACGTCCGTCTCTCTCCCTCTCCTCTCTCTAAACTATTTCTATTTTGTTTTCTGTTTTAAACTGGAAACAATCCACAACACATCACCAATCGTCAACCAAACAATCACTACTGTAAACCAATTTTCCCTGTTATTTCATGCGACTACTACTTCAATTTTTTTTTTCTGTTTACAGCCTACTATTGTTGCTAATATCTTATTCCTATTTTAGCTGTAACGAGACCCAAAATCATAAACCTACACTTACAACACCACCTTTTGTGTATTGAAAACTGCTACCACATCGAACTGTTACCTCCTGCTTCTTTTTCAACTCGTGACCATCCCAAAACAACTCAAAAATTGCTCCTACTACAGCATATTTCTACTGCTACTAATTCTTTTACGTTTTTGTTTGATCAAACCACACCCCACTCATATGATTCCAAAGCAACAAATAATGAGGTTTAATAATTAATTGAAAAGCTTGCAAGTTGGTGGATTCATGAGTTGGCTACACTTAGTATTTGTTCCAATTATTAAATATTGAGTGGTAGGCCCGTTGAGATGGTTACATCACTTTAAATCCACAATTAATGTGACTCTTTTAATTGTTTAAGACATTTTGGTACATGTAGACTAGTGGGACGTTTGAAGGGGACAACGACCCAAAAATCATGCAAGCATATTCAATTTTTTTTATGGCCATCGGATGTGAGGATGACAGTATGATGATGGGATGATAATATTAACCGATTGTATCTCGTTCCTGTTTAATAATCTTCACGTCAAAACACCACAACAACTGGACTGATTATTCGATTGAATCTTGGGCCACGAATCTTGATTAGTTGTTGGGCCGAAATCCATGATTGTTTCCTATTAAAGCTTCGAGATTATTTGGGCCATATGACTAATTGGGTTGTTAGGCCAAAAATCCAACTAATATCGTTCCTGTTGAGGCCGTTACTAGCTGAATTCTGTTTCCATTTTGAAGTTTAAACACGAAATGGGTAATGACAAGGAATAGGGAAGTTGTGACTAATATAGATGATGATTAGATATGATTATGATCATATTAGTTTAAGTTAATGATGATCATTAGTTTAAGGATTATGATTATGATGCGGTTATTATTATTATGATCATGGCGAGATAGTTTGACGATGAATATGGGTTAAAAGGATTTTTTTTACGTGAAATAAAACAGAATGTAATAGATAGAGGGAGGCTTTGGTGTGGTTGTGTAGTTAACCTGGAGGTCGCGGGTTCGAGCCACATTCATGACATTTTTTTTAGAACTTGTTCTTTTAAAGGTAGTCTTCTTCTTCTTATTATTATTATTATTATTATTATTATTATTATTATTATTATTATTATTATTATTATTATTATTATTATTATTGTTATGATTACTACTTTTACATTAACAATATTATGATAACAAATAAATATTTTCTATATAAGTGTATATATATTCCAACTACCATAATATTACGTATAAATATATATATATATATATAAAGATGATTTATATAAATATTTACATATAACAAATTATTGACTTTAAATATAACATTAAAATATATAAATATTAACTATTTTAAATATGTACAAATTAAATATATAAAATATATAACTTAAGATATAATATATGAATTTATTTGATTACAATTATGTGTGTTAATAAATATATGAATAATATAGGTTCGTGAATCCGAGGCCAACCCTATACTTGTTAAATGACGTCATATGTATTTTTACTACAAAATACATTAGGTGAGTTTCATTTGCTCCCTTTTTAATTGCTTTTGCAATATATATTTTTGGGCTGAGAATACATGCGCTGCTTTTATAAATGTTTACGAAATAGACACAAGTACTTAAAAATATATTCTACGTTGAGTTGTATCACTGGCATACTTCCCTGTAGCTTGGTAACTACTATTTACATGTGGTATTGTAAACGCGAATCCTGTTGATAGATCTATCGGGCCTGACAACCCCAACCGGACTGGACGACCAGTATTCAACGGTTGCACAGTACTTCGTTTTGTAGGCTACACTTGGTACAGTGTAGTGAGATTTCATAATAAAGGGAATATGCGACGTTGATTAATAGTTAAGTATGGTTACCAAGTGCTCAACAACTTAGAATATTTTTATTGAAATGTTTATGATTATGAAATCTTGTGGTCTATTAAGATACTGAAATGATTGTTATGATAAACCTATGAACTCACCAACCTTTTGGTTGACACTTTTAAGCATGTTTATTCTCAGGTACGAATTAAGTCTTCCGCTGTGCATTTGCTCATTTTAAGGACATTACTTGAAGTCGATCATCGCAATGGGACCAGATGCTAATGATTTCGTCCAGGTGGATTAGGACGGGTCATTACATATAAACTGTCCAGTGTGCAGATGAGTAGTCGACCCTTCAATGGATCGACTATCACCACGATTACAATGTAGTCGACCAATAACTAGGTCGACTATATTACATTTATACTATAGTCGACCCATGTCAAGGTCGACTATATATATGACTTTCTGATGACTTACTGTTGTGTGTTTCTATGACAGGATGATGGTGGTTTCATTGGTGGATATGTGTCAGATGTTGAAGTTCAGACAACCAAGAAAGATATGTATGATAATGTGAAGGTTGCTTCACCGGTTTATGTGAGGAGAAGCAAAAGGGACCGCCGGGTTGCACGGGCAAGGATGTCTCCCTTCGTTACACCGTCACAAATGATCAAAAAGGGTGCAAAAAGAAAGCCTGACATGCCAGAGAAAGAAATCCCGATAAAACAACAGGAGACGGGGAGACTGAGTGCCCCGGTAGTGCCTGATAATGTTATTCTAGAAATCATTGAAGATTTGATTCATAAGTCTGGACTTATCTATCCCGGCCCGTCCACATTATATCATGATGAAAGGAATCTGGACGGCCCTAAGACACCGGAAGAGATGATGACTCCACATTACGAGTGCTTATCGGTATTTGTTCGGGGCCTATCCGACGGATTTATATTCATCACTGACGAGTTTTGGGAGCGGATCTACAACAAATTTGAAGGCGGTTACTTAGATAACTTTGTAAGTGTTTTATAAACTTATTATTAAAGTGGTCGACATTTAACTCCGCTAACTTGAGATTGACTAAGTGATTGTTAATGGGTTAATTTCAGAATATTAACGGTTGGGGATCTATGTTGTTATGGTGGAGCTACCGTTTAGATCAAATGGATTTTCAGCCACTAAAGGACCGCCAAAGATGTACGATCATGCCGGTCGACATGATTAACTGGATGGGGATTTTTAAAACGGGTGTAACACTTGACCCGAATTACACCAATCCCAATATTACTTGCTATGCAGACGGATCGAGACTCCCTTTCCCACATTGATCGAAGTGTCAGAAGGTTACAATATCAAATACATATACATATACAGTTTAAATATACATTGACATATACATTCAGATTAGAGTTATCTGTATAACTTTCTAACGTTAATTGTAGGTCCTATTCCCAACATTTTTGGAAGATGCGGATCACTGGGTGCTTATTGTGCTTGATCTTAAGGACTTCACCGTCGTCATTTACGATAGTTTTGTCAAGCATAATTCAATTGACCACCGCGCTTATTATGTTTCCGAGTTGGGTAAGTGTCTGCCAGAGTTTTTGAGGGCAATTAACTACACTCCTCCACCACACGTCTCGATGCCATCTACATTTACGTATATCGACTCACCTCAGCAGTCAGGATATTACGGTGACTGTGGTGTATGGGTTTGCATAAACATGGAGCGTGTATTTTGCCAGCTAACCTACCCATTCGAGAAAGATACTGCGAAGGTTGCATTAGAATACAGACATAGGATGGGGAAGACATTCTTTAGATCTCGAATCGAAGTACGTAAAAGGTAGATCTAATGTTTGTGTTGGTATTGTATTTTGAACAGGCTCCACTGTAAAAGGTAGCTCTAATGTTTGTGTTGGCATATTAGGTCAGCAGGTTGAACATGCTCCACTGTAATCTTTTGACAGTCACCAAATGACTGGTCGACCACTGGTGTAAAATGTGGTCGACCACTGCTTACATACAATGTGGTCGACCCTGATGTTGGTCGACCACTTAATAAAAATGACATAGTCGACCACCGTATATGAAGTAGTCGACCACAGTGGAAAATGTGGTCGACCCCTGCTTAAATACACTGTGGTCGACCTTGTTGTGGGTCGACCACTTAATAAAAATGACATAGTCGACCACCATATATGAAGTAGTCGACCACAGTGGACTTTCATGATTAAAAAGGCAACCTAGGTCCCACATTTAGATAACATTTCTTATACTTATTAGCTACGGATAGGAAATCCACCTTTCATGAATTTAATTGGATAACGTAGATCCTTTTATTCCTGTTATCCATTTGTACTCTATAAGTAATGGGATCCCATAAGTAATTCCCATATTTAATAAACACCATACTTGATCGATATTCAAACACACCAGATTCATATTCACAACAACTTAGTAGTTGAAGTTAACTCTTTGTGCAGTTTGAGGTCATCACTTATTGGTGAGTAATCCCTACTTTTATATGTCTTTACATATTTAGTGATGAGTAAGTTAAAGATATATATTTGTTCAGGAGGTTATTTTGAACATGTCAATAATCATATAGTTTATATGCCACTTAATTGTCCCAGAGTACCTTTGAAACTTACAATCGCGCCAAACAAACCCTTAAATCGTACGCTTTTGTTAAAATATGTGTTAAAAAAATCGATGTTTCACAAGATTTAGTTATATCTATGAAATACGTTGTCGATAACTGTGTCTTGGATATCACTGATGATGAAGATGATTTTAATGATTTTATGATTTTCGCCATCTCAAATCAACCCGTTCACATATATCTAGAAGATATTACAAATTCAATGCATGTTTTAGGTCGAAACCTTACTAATCCTAATGATCAGTTCAACCTACAACAACAATACAATAATCGGTTAAACCTACAACATCCGACCAATTATCAGTTCAACCTACAAAATCCTTACAATAATCAGTACAACCTTAATCATCCATCCAATAATCAGTTCAATCTACATCAGCAATCCAATCAACAGTTCAACCTACATCATCCATACAGTAATGAGTTCAACCGACAACAGTCATCCATCAATCAGTTCAACCTACAACAGTCAACCATCAATCAGTACGACCTAGAACACCAAAGTAACAATCAGTTCAACCTACACCACCCATACACTGATCAGTACAACCAACCACATCCATACACAAATAATTCAAACCTACAAAATCAATCTGTAAATCAGATCAACTTACAAACTCAAACCACATATGAAATCAACCAACAAATACAATACACCAATTTGTTGAATGATAAACAACCACCGTTTGAAGGTAACGAAGATCATTACATGGTTGACCTACCTACATCTGATCAAAGCGGATCTGAGCATGATGATATGGAAAATGTGAATCCAATCAAACCAACAAAACACCCTTTTTCTAACTACATAGTTGATGAGGATGATGTTCCTGATAGTGATGATGAATACGAAGATGAATACGTCGACCAAACACAAACTTATGACCAGCCAATTAAGTATAATCCCCAACCAGATGATATATTTTGGAACATGCCACCGTTACTGTCGAACACCCAACCCGAAATGAAACCTAGATCAATGACAATATATGAAACCTCAGATCTAGTTAAATTGAATCAGACTTTCGAAAACAAGGAAGATTTTCTTATGCAATTACGTACAAAGTGTGTTACTGAAGGGTTCCAGATAAAACCAAAGTACTCAGACAAGTCAAGGTATACAGCTACATGCATATCACCAAATTGTTCATGGCAAATTACTGCTAGGTGTATACAAGATAGCAACAACTTTCAAGTACGGAAGTTGAATGATCTACACACGTGCTCAAATACCCAAATTCTTCCGAACAATAAGCATGCCACCAAGAAGGTCCTAGGTAATATACTGAAAGAGGTGATGAAACAAGAAGGTCGTGTCTATCGACCGAATGATATAAGGACTGATATTTCGGCGAGATTTAAAATAAGTCTATCATACCACCAAGCATGGAAAGCCAAATGTTACGCAATTGAGATGTTGAGGGGTAGTCTTGGAGATTCCTTTCAAATACTACCTAATTATCTATATAATCTTAGATTGTCTAACCCATGTAGTGTAACCAACATTCGAATGGACAACAAAGGCAGATTTGTTATGAGTTACTTGTCCATTGGTGCAGCGGTATGTTTAATGCTTTCTTTATTTACTTATTAATTCAACTCGTATTTAAAAATAATGTTTCAATACTTTAATATGCAGACACGTTCGTTTGTTAACTATGCACGACCAGTAATCATAGTCGATGGGGCTCATTTAAAAAGTCGTTACTTGGGGACTAACTTGATTGCTGTCGCTATGGATGCTAACAATGGAATCCTTCCATTAGCCTACAGTATTGGAGCAGGAGAGACCACCGATCATTGGACATGGTTTTTTGGTAATCTAAGAGACTCTCTACAGTCTTCGGGGTGTTGTATTGTTAATCTTACCATTATATCTGACAGTGCACCTGCAATAGCTGCTGGCATATCAAACGTATTTCCAGAAGTATTTCATGCACTATGTGCTAGACATTTGTTGGGAAACCTCAAAAGTGTGTCTAAAAGGGTTAAAAGTTACGAGTGGCACTACTGGAAAATGTGCAAAGCCTATATAAAATCTGATTTTGATCACTACTATGGTATACTAGCACGACGTATCCCAGACAGTGCACGTACACTCACTACTGTTGGGTTCAACAGATGGTCTAGACATCATGCAGATCGTGTTCGGTATGCTTACCTAACTTCTAATAGTGCAGAGTCAATGAACGCACTGTCAGTTCATGCGAGAAAACTCCCGATTACAATGCTTCTTGAATTCTTTAGAGCTTCAGTTCAACAATGGTTTTGGGAACACCGAAACACTGTCGATGGTTTAACAACCCCTGTCACACCATATGCAGAGCGTAAGCTTGGTAAAAGAAATCGTAAGTCTATTAGTTAGACTGTCAAACCGATATCACAAGTTAAGTTTGAGGTATTGGATATGAAAAAAGGCGGTAAAGTCAATCTACAAGATAAAACTTGCACATGTAAACAATGGCAGTTTTCCGGTATACCCTGTGGACATGTAATGGCAGTAGCAAGGTATTTTGTCCTACGTAACGTTACTACACACGTTCAGAAGTATTTCCACACTGAAACGTACAAGTCGGCATACATGGAAGATATTAACCCGCTAGATCATATTTCTGAATGGATAGATCCAGGACACCTACAAACCGTCCTACCGCCATTGGTTACAAAGCGACAATCGGGTAGACCGAAGAGTACTGCTCGTATACCGTCCCAAGGAGAGGACAAAGACAATTTCAAATCTAAAAGAAAATGCAGTCGTTGCTTGGAATATGGACATACTAGATCAACTTGCACCGCACATTATGATCTTTCTGAAGGTAAACAAAAGTCCAAGTGTAACTCAAAAACAAAGGCAAAGCCGAAGGGGTTGGTAAAGGGCAAGGGTAAAGGAAAACGTGAAGACTCATGCTCAACACAATTTGGCCCCACTTACAATTTGAGTGATGATTAGCTTCTTCTTTGTGTTTTAAATGTGTTTAACTGCCATGGATGATAGGTATGTGTGTTCGTATGTTTTCTAGCCGTTTAACTGTCGTGTATGTGTTGTGTCTGTAACTTGTGTTATTTGTTGTGTAATCAATAAATGTAGTATGAGATAATATATAATATTTGTTGTTCAAATTAAAGTTTATTTCACTAAATTGGATGGTAGACTACATTGGGACTCATGATGGTCGAATAGGGTTAGTCGACCCACTAATCGGTCGCCTACAATGCAAGGATGGTAGAATAGGGTTAGTCGACCCACTTATGGCTAACAAGTCGGTCGACCTTGCAGTCGACCACATCATTGAAGTAGTCGACCAACATCAATGAAGCATGTTGGTCGACTACCTTGAAAACTATAATGGTCGACCGGGTATAGGGGTAGTCGACCCAATGGGTGGTCGACTTAATGGTGTAAATAGACAATTTTTTTTCCGAAAGTGTATTTTGGAATAAATGTTTTTAAAAAAGTGTATTTGGGCGAATTTCCCATGCATCAAAGCTGCTTTAATGTATTGTACAATATAATAACCAACATTTTGAAAGTGACTGGTAATCCTTGTGTACAAATGTACAATGCATCAAAATACTTTTATAATTGTTAGCAAAATACTTCAAAGTTTATCAAAATCCTTGCTACACTCTTCAGAGTTCAAACCAGCAAGTAGACGTCACTGGCCCTGCCCGCAAATCGCACCGCACAAACATGGTTCGATCTTACGATGACAATGAAAAGAGGTAAATCTTTTGTGTTAATTAACACAGTTTACATAATATTGATGCGTAATTTACCAAATATCAGCATTTTCATCTCAAAATCTCGTGCATATTGTACTCACACTGAAATAAGGGTTCGAGTGCATATTAATTTTGTATATATAGAAAGTATCAATCTTGATTTGTAATTTAACTAACTGCCCCAAATTAGGGTTTAATTGCATATGAGTTTGGTTGTTACTTGTTACGGAGTATATATATCAAGAAATTAACAATCTTGATTATTTATGGTTGTTTTGTGTGTAAAATTTTCTCTTTTAGGTCTTACGAATAAGAGCTCGTTAAAGATAGCTAATTCTCATTTTAAATTGATAATTAATCTTGATTAATTACTTATGGCTGTGGGTGTTTGAATCTACACTAAGCCTGATGAACAAGCTTTAGTATGTAAAACATTAGTATAGTACATATGAATGATTGCCGTTCTAAAAAAAAGAATACATGTGAATGATTATGCATTGAACAGGGGTTGAGCTAGAAGAAGGATGTTTAAAAGTTATAATTTTGGATACCTTCAAGTTATATTCTCATTTTTTTATTGTTTGCAGAGATTTAGAAATTAGATTTTTTTAGGGGTTGTTACACCAATATCAATATGTAGCATGCTTTCAACTTTTTGTCATTGTATTTAAACAAATGCTTTTGATACGGTTATATCAGAACCCGGTTTCGTGATGGATACGAGTCAAGCTATGGTTGTGATACCGTATTTTGAGATGTTCTTTGGTGACCCTAAATTCAACCATGGGTACCCCTTACTTGAATGGATGGCTTAGGCCATTACCATTTCTATTTTACTTGCTTTCAATAAACAAATCACATACTCTATGTTGTGTCGATATGCAACATAAATGTGTGTGATTGTAGTAATTTTAATTATGATCTGTTAGTTGGAAATGAAGCTTTGAGACCAACCAATTCAGTAAATTAGCAAATGGAACTAATATGAGAACAATAGCAGCTGTTGTAGAAAAAGGGGACATCAAAAGTGGTCCCAACAGATTGGATTCCTTATTTTGTTATACGGAGTACTATTGGTTGAAGATTGTTGTACCATGTAACAACCTCTTAACATTTCTAACAAACTATTTTCAGCTTTTGTTTTAATTTGTCTACTAGGGAACAGAAGTATCTAGAAACTTGAGTCCTCTATAAAAGAGAAGCTGATGGGATGTAACAGGCAGGTTTTGTTGATATGAATTCTAATGGAGTCAAGCTCTATTTACCTTAAATCTTCATTTTCCTTTGGAGGTCTTATGATCTTGGTGGTTTGAAGTGTTTCCTTTATCTTTAGTCTTGGTGGATTAACATCCTTTGGAGATTAAAGTGGTGGATTCTTCTATCTAATTTGGTGTTTTTCTTCTAAAAGTCAGCAGCTATTTATCTCTATTTCTCTATTTTATTTTATTGTATTGGTGTTCATGTTTTAGTTAACAAATCAGTCCACAAATCTCCAGGTTGTTTACAATTTGTTCTAAGCTTGAAATCCCATCAGCTTTCTTTATTTATTCTATGTAACATACTTCCAATCGTTTACCGTTTTCTGAAAGTATTTTGATTGCAAGTCCTGGAGGTATAATTGTGCAGAATGTGATAAAAAGGTTAAAAAAGACATTTCATTCTTCTATATGTCACTCGGTTAAAATTTGTAGTTCCAGCTGAGGATGCAGAAAAACGGAAATTTGATCCGAGAGAGAATTCTCTTATACAGTGGTTCTCAAATTTTTCAGAAGCAGATGAGTTTTAAAAACTTGCAGCTGCTCGTCAACAGGTACCCGTGAAATTTAGCATCTTTGCTTAAAATTTTAATTGTTTTACTGAACAATTCATACAAAGACCATAATATTTAATTGACCTTAAAAGAATTCAGGACTAAATAATTATTATCGTCAGATATTGAATTTCACTTTAATTATATGTTAAATGTTCGATGATGGAATTATGTCGCAGAGCACAAATGTTTAGAGTTGCGACTTGGCACTACTACAAAAAATTTAGCAAAGGAACCTCTTTTTAAGCCTTTAAGAACTTGTTTTACAAGAGGTTCCTTTAGGTGGGGTTCCAAAAGGGTAGAACCGGTTCATGAAGAGGTTCCTTTGATGGAGCAAAGAGAACTCTTTTTTTCTTAAAAAAGAGGTTTCATTTCGGAACATAAGAAACCTCTTTTTAGGTTTAACAGGTTTCTTTTCTAACATAAGGAACCCCTTTTAAAGATGTAACAGGTTCCTTTGGCTCAGTAAAGAGACCTGTTTTTACTAAGAAACCGGTTCCTAAGGATATACAGTATATAATAACTACCTCTATTTTCATTAACTCAATTTTTGTGTAACGAAATTTGAAAAAACCAAATTATAAAATAAAAAAGTTGAAAAAAACACAATTTAATCAACCATGCTTTTATTAATATATCATTACAAGAGAGAAGAATGTGTACAATCAAATGAGCATATCAGTTTTGCTCAAATGTCAACTATTGAAATGATTACATTCTTAATGGATATACAACTAAAAAAAGTAAAGCACTCTTTGTTGAATCCTCATTCACAGTAGCTACACTCTGTCAATCAATTTCTTGGCTAAATCCTTGTTTACATGATGCAATATTAGTTGACACCAACACTTGTGTTTTTTCTAAAGGATGTTCCATATACGCTATTGTCTTCTCGGTAGGGCTCTATTAACATATTCAACACTTCATCCAAACACCAAAATCAAATTTTGTATCTAGGCAAATCGTTCCTCCCTTCGAGCCAACTTCCGTTCTCTGCTAGCCTTATTCTTTTGGTGTTTGGCCTCAAACTGGTCAGCAATGGTCTTCTCATGGGCCTTCTCATCCTTTCATTTGTAAATGCTCTCCATTAACACACACTTGTTCTTGAAAACCTTACCTTTAACCTTATGCTCTCCGTGGTACCCTTACGCTTCCCTATAGACGATTGATGATATATGAATTGCATTCGTATGAAAATGATATTCAATGAGCTAAGCTTAACATTTATTCAAAAACGAAGATACCAAGTTAGATAAACTCATTCAAGAATAGCTATGTGCACTTCTGCCCTCGACTTTTTGCTCTATGATTACATCAACACCTTCAAAACTGCACCTCATTATCTACACTTGAACTATTATACATGCACTTAAAGATACCAAGTAAGATAAACTTATTCAAGCTAGATTGAGAAAAAAAACAGCAAACTAATTCTCGTATTTTTACAATATACCTCTTACGTTGTTCTTATTCAAATACACTAGATCCTCATTAAACAACATAGTTTTCTATGATTCTATTTAACACATTAATATTTAGTCATATATAAATTTCAAGCAAAGACAGTTTACAGGTCGGGTCAAGCCTATCTTGATATATTTCCTACCTGTCTAACCTACTCATTTTGTCACCTCTACTATGTTTGGTAGCTCATGCGACATTGTGTTGGGTACGTTAAGGAGATGCCTTGTATTTCGCTCTAGAAATTATTTTTTTGACATGCTTTTTTATCAATGTCTAAAGCTTACACATTTGTCAAACTCCGAAGCATATAACTATAATTTTATAATTATTATATTATTACAAAACATCTAATAGCCAAAAGACATCTTCACACTATTTTTACAAGCCATTCTCTTGCGTCTGATTTTGATCATACATTATCACATGGTCGATTAAAGAACCTATGTCTGATTATATTAACACTCAAACAAAACACGTTAAGCAACAAATCTAGTCAAAACTGAATAGTTAATCAAATAAGCAACAAATAACCAATGATAATCTAAATATATAAACAATAACCGTTTCAATTACGAATAATAATACAAATTATGATACAAAGCACAAAATACATGGAAAAAGTAAAGAAAAATGAAAAAGAATGATATCATACGAGAACTGGCCATGGAGATCTGATTGCCTTCATTTGGATCGAGCCAAACCTTGTCAGCGACTGCATTTGAGGACGCTAGCGGCGAGCCGCTTCTGTAATTTCAGTGACACCATTTCGTCGTATTCACGGCGGCTGACAAAAGGGGATTAGGGTTTTGATTTTTTGGTCTGTATAATTACTTTTGAGTTTTCAACTTTGAGATATAAGTTTTTGAGATAAACTTTTTTGAAATTAAGTTTTTGATTTTTCATTTCAGCTCTTGTTCCCTCTCAAAAATGCAAAATAAAACAGGTTTTAAATAAAAAAGAGATTTCAAAATTTGAAACCGGTTTGTAACTAAAAAAGAGGTTCCAAAAGCTCGGAACCGGATTTGGAAAGAAACATGTTTCTAAAGTTAACGAAAAGAGACCTCTTTGCAAGTAAAAAGAGGTTCCAAAGGTATAGGGCCGGTTTCCGTTAAAAAAGAGGTTTCTTAAGTTAAATAAGGAGACCGGTTTCATTTGCGAACTATACAAACCGGTTCCTTTGAACTTTTGAAACCTCTTTTCTTTGAGTCCTCTAGAAACAGGTTTCTTTTGTCATTTTTGTAGTAGTGTTGGTACACCAATGTGCATGCTATAATGCTGAATTGTTTTAAGTAGGATGAGATTAGTTGATAACTATATGTGTTATCGGTATGTGTCTAACTATGTAAAGTAGATTTAGCATCTTGGCGGTTTTAGCCCATCACTTGTACTTTCAAATTTCTATGGTAAGCTAGGTTGGATTAGTCATGTGGGTGCAATTATTGCCCACTGGGACTTTTAGACACTAGTAATATGAATGCATATAGTTTAACTAATGAATACCAAGTTTAACTAATGAATACTAAGAGTGCTCCCAACCAAGACATGGTTTCTTCCAGGACTAACCAACCATTCAGCGCCACATCAGCACCTCCATCTCACTTCCTTACCAGGACTAAACTAGGACTAAACACTTCCAACAATGACACTTCTCCCTCAAATAAATTGAACCCACTATATTAATTAAATAAATACATGTACAACTTCAAAAGCAAAAGGTACCTGTGATTATTGCATCTCCCTCGTCCGCATCGTCCACAAATGTGCTGAAAAAGGACGAAAATGAGAACGAGTGAGCTGGCGGCGGTCTGGGCGAAGGCTGGGCGGCCGTGGTGCCATCGGAGCCCAGCTGGGCGGCGGCCTGGGCTGGAGGTGGACGGGACCGTTGGGAGCACTCTAAGAGTGCTCCCAATGGAGACATGTCTCCATCCTAGTCCTCAGCGCCACATCAGCACTTTTTTATCACTTCCTTCTCAGGACTAAACACTCCTAACCATGACACTCCTTCCTTCCTTTTTTATTTTTTTTTATTTTTTTATTTTAACTAAAATAATATTAATTTAGTTATATATATTATAAATAATAAATATTAATAACATAAAAATAAAATTTCATTGATAATAAAAAAAAATACAATAATTAAAATTAAAAACATTACGACGATAAATAAAATGCGACAATTATTAAAATAAAACACTAGAAAACTAAACGAACTACTCGTCGTCGTCGGGACGTGCCAATTCCTTAGCATATTTCTTCTTAATTCTCGCTCGATAATTCATCATCATTTCATATTCGTCGGGAGGCAAGTCACGTGAAACTGGTTTGGAAAGTAGCTTTAAACTTTTTAACATTGTTCTCGTCTCGCTTTCTTCACAAAGCTTTTCCATAGTTCGAGCCGCCGCTAGTTGAGAAGCTTCGGTCGATTGAGCTATCTTTAAACGTACTTCATCGGAAGACATACGACTCGCGGCATCGGATGAGTACGAATCCCTTTGACTTTTAGCTCGACTTGGAGGACGTCGGATTGGGTCGTGATCCTTAAGTAAATTTTCAAATTGGGTTGGGTCGGGGTTCGAGCTTGTGTTCGGGTGGGAACTTTCCTCGGTTAGAACATTCATCGGTATATCATCGGCTTGTTTTCGTTTGTTCGTAGCCGCTACACCTTCACCTTCTAAAAACTTCGGGCAATTCCTTAAAAATTGTCACGCATCCTCAAAAGCGAATTGTCGACCCTTTGTTTTAATTTTGAATTGTTTTCGGGACGCGTTCGTAATGTCTTCCCCCGCGGCCCCACTTTGCCACATCTTCTCGAGCTTTGAATAAATTGCAATAAATATCTTCACATCCCTTTGAATATTAGCCCATTTTCCACTAATTTGATCCGCACGTCTTTTCTCCGGAACGATCGAATTATATTGTTTTCGCACCTCACCCCAAAATGAATTAAAATTTTGATCGTTTCCCGCATCCGGATGTTCGGAAACGTACACATAACGCTCGGCTAAAATTCGAGTTTCCAAGTCGGACCAAGGCACTTTTGGACACTTCAATTTTTTCCCTTTTGGATCGGCTACGGGTTCAGGCTCGGTTTCGAGCTCGGGCTCGGGTTCGGGTTGTCGAGGAGTTTCGGGAACTTCTTCCTCGCCCGACTCGTCACGTAGCCTAGGGTAATAAGGTGTTTGTTGTTGATATTGTGATTGGTTCGGGTAGTGTGTATAAACTTGAGTTTGTGGTTGGTTCGGGAAGTGTGTATAAACTTGAGATTGAGGTTGATTCGGGTAGTGTGAGTAGCGTTGATTAAGTGGTAGGTTCGGGTTGAGAATGTTTGTAAACATAGGCCCAAATTGATTCGAGTGTGCAAATTGAGAAAACCCGGTTGTTTGTTGCGTAGAATATATTAAAGATTGCAACATATCGTTTTCGACCGAACCCCGTTCTTGAACTTGAGCGCATTGTTTTGATTTTCCTTTATTTGAATTTTTTTTGGAACTTATTTTTGAAGTAGAAAGTATAAAAATGTATATGAAATGTGTATGTGTTTGAGATGTATGAGTGTAAAATGTATATATATGTATATATAGAGGTGAGAAATTAAAAAAGAAAAAAAAAGATATATTTAATTTCCAACGGCCCAAAAATGGACCGTTGGAGGATACAACGGCTACTTTCCTCCGTCCTCAAATCTTACCAAAAAGCACGAAACCAGGGGCGAACAGCTGGACGGTGGCCTGGGCGGGATCCTGGACGGCAGCGTTGGGAGTGGCCTAAAGCATGGTAGTCGGCCGCGCGTTGCGGCGACCACCTCTTTGCCGCTTACGAAAAACTTTTGTAGTACATAACTATTTTAACGTTAATGAGTTTAACATAACCGAACAAAAATTAATTCGTTTCAACAAAACACTTATTATAGTTGTAAACAAAATGTGTCGTCAGCCCGTGCGCTACTGCGATCTATGGTTTTGGTCTATACAATTAACATTTTTTCAACAATTTATAATTAGATAGCGTACATTAAGGGTTAATATTGATTACTAACTAAAAAACACAATGTTCAGTTTGGAGAAATAAGGGTTAAATGAATGGGAGATGAAGTGGTGGTGATAAATATCTAGGGGCTAAAAAGATTAAATTAAAATACCCTTTAATAATAAAATAAATAATTACTAACTAAAAAACACAATGTTTAGTTTGGAGAAATAAGGGTTAAATGAATGGGAGATGAAGTGGTGGTGATAAATATCTAGGAGTTAAAAAGACTAAAATACCCTTTAGTAATAAAGTAATGGAGTGAATAGTGAATTTATAGTTTATATATATATATATATATATATATATATATATATATATATATATATATATATATATATATATATATATAAATCAAAAGTTTTTTGTGAATTGTGGTTGAAAGTTATTTTAGGATGTTTGTATCTATATATTATATCTATATATATCTATATTATATATATTATTAAATTAATTACAAATTAATTAATGGAAAATTAATCGATTAGGGAATGATATATTATCTATATATCTATATATGGATAAGTATAATTTGAATTTAAATATATATAATATATATAATTAATTAATTTTAATAGAATAGAAGATATAAGGGAAATCGACGTTTATATAAGGAATATGATATGAAATTTGAGATTACTAATGGAGTTAAACTCTTGCTATGGAATGACCGAATTTTGACTAAAGTTTATGTGAACATGTTACATACGTTAGGTATACATTAGGTATGTATATATTATTTTCTTAGTTAATTCCAAATTTGTGTATGTATTAAAGTATTATTATTATTATTATTATTATTATTATTATTATTATTATTATTATTATTATTATTATTACTACTACTACTACTACTACTCTCTAAATGGAATATATTAGAATAAGTGGTGAAATACATTATCCGTTCAATAAAATAATCAACACGTAAATTATGAATATTGTAATTGTTTATATGTATATTTAATATTAATATTTAATTTAATTTAATATCAAGACATGTGACATATATGTGTTTAATGCTAAGAGTTTTCATATAATGATAACATAGAATAAATATAATTTAGACTCTGCTAATGTGTTTTTATATGACATGTTCCGTGACAAATTTTCAATAAGCTCATTTTTTTCATTAAATATTACGTAGTGTATAATTTATATATAATTAAAAAAAAATTAATGGTGAGAAATAAAAAAAGTTTGTAGACATTAAGTTATTAGAACCACCCAGAACCACTTTTAGATTTGTCAACACCATAGGCTCTTAAACTCAAAAGAACTTTCAAAATTCGTCAACACCACGAGCTCAAAAACTCAAAAGAAATTTTTAAAATTTGTCAACACCACGAGCTCCTAAACTCAAAAGAATTTTTAAAATTCTCAACACCACGGGCTCTTAAATAATTCTTATATTTTTCCTATTTATAGTATCGCAATTTGCATACCAATATAAACTGCAAATTATATTTTTTGCACGGTTTTTAACACACCCGTGCAACGCACGGGCTCAAAAATCTAGTATATCTATACATTATTATAAAGTGCGTGCCAATAATCATACGTGTCAATTTCTTAATTATTCTGAATTAAATAATCTTACGTGTCATTTTCTTAATTAATCTGAATTAAATTATCCTATAAAATAATAACTCCCTAAAATAACTCCCTTAAATAATTGTAATTCCTAAATTAAATATATGGAGATCGTAACTTAATCACGTATTGAAATATTAGACAAGCAAATAATTACTATCTTATAATATTCGACCCATTAGCCTGTGACAAAAGTCCATAATCCTCTTACAAATATTATATACGAAAATACAATAATAATTCTTATCTAAATTACATACGTAAATTAATAATAATAATAATAATAATAATAATAATAATAATAATAATAATAATAATAATAATAATAATAATAATAATAATAATAATAATAATATATGAGTTAATTATCTAAATCTATATGATTATACTAATATTTTCCATAATATTTAGAAGATTTATATCTCAATAATCATAAAATGGTTTCAAATGACGGGCTCATTATCTATGTGTTAGTATTCAATACTAATGTTTCGATACAAATCTTATCGATAATAAAAGGGTTTTTTTCACTGTAATTGTATTATACATTTGATAAGTATGAATATTAACGCTATCAAACACTAATTTTTACGACTCTCGTGCAACGTACAGGCTCATAAAACTAGTATATATATATAATATAATATAATGCATCGAAATTCGCATATGATTATTTCAATAATTATCTATATAAATTGATATAGGAGGAGGTTATATTGCTAAAAATACAATTTAGGAAACTTTTGGTGTACTTCTAGTAAATATGTTTCGTCTTAGGTTCATCCTTTGATTTATATTGTTTTAATGAGAACTCATCTTAATAAAATGATTAAGGAAGTTTTATGGTTCATCCTTTGAGTTATATTGTTTTAATAAGAACTATCTTAATAAAATGATAATGGTAGTTTTGTGAACTATACTATATTTTGGGAGACTTTTGGCCTATTTCTCTTGAGTGACCTTGTTTTAGATCCACCTTGTAAAGCTGTTATAGGAAGGAAAAAAAACAAAAAAAAAAAAAATATATTCATAGCTCGCATCACCTCGCTATAGGTAATTGATTCGAAATTGTACCTGTAGGCTGTAGTCCTCAACAAGTGATTAATTTTTACTAGTTTCAATGTTTGCACCATTGATTAGATCTTTCTCTAAAGTAATTTCAATGTGCACCTATAAAAAAGGTGTATGTTTCTAGAAATTTAAAAAATTGACATTCTTATACTCGTATATGTTTTGTGAGTGGAGACTTAGGGTGCGTTTGATTGACTCTTACAACACTGAATGATGAACCGATCAACATTCAATGCATTTGTTACTTGACATTTGAATGACTAATGGTGTTGAACTGTTGCGTTGTACCATTCATCGTTGAAATGTTCTCTTAACATTTTAGCACCTCGGTTTCCTTCGAATTTCTCCTTAAATTATATTCATAACACTTATCAAACAATTACAGTATATTATTCTATTATTCATTTAAAAAGTTATACATTAATTTTACATTATTCATAGAATTCATTCAGAATCATTATCAAACAAGTTATTGTCATTTATAATTAAGTTCAATCAAAATCTTTGAATCATTAAGATTTTGAATCATTTGATGGTGGAAGCTTATTATGTGTCTAGAAAACTAATAGATTTTTATATATCCTTATTGTATATTGTATTTAAAACATAATGTATTTTCCCGAAAAGCAATGGTAGCAAACCCGTAGATTATAGTTATTTTTGTTATAAAAAGGAAAACGTATATTTTTGTTTTCTTAGAGAAATTTGGAAACACGAACTTGAACGTGTTTTTTATTTCTCATATAAAATTTATCTCGAAAGCCTTAGCCTTGGGCACTATTACTTAGCAAAAACTTCTCCATTTTCTTAGAAAATTTTCTAATTAAAGACGAAAAGCTAGAAGATTTTCTAGAGAATCCTTTAAGAAAAAGGTATTTTAAAGTTTTATGTTTAAAATATTTGTACATGTATTTTCCAAAGATCATATCATATCATATACTTTATATAATATATAATATATATATAATATATAATATATAACAATAATATAATATGTAAATTAAATTTAAATTTTAAATTAAATATCAAAATAAAACGGAAGTAAATTGGGAGTTAGAGCGGTGGGAGTGGAGGTCAGTCGCCTCCCCGTCTCACCCATGCGTCTCCAATTTCCCACTCCCCACATCCGTCGCACACCTCCGTTTCACTTCGGTCAGTCTCCCCGGCGACGAGGTTACCCCCATTTATTTCCATTTTTGCTTTTTTTTTTCAAATGAATATATTATTAAATATAATAAAGTATTATTTTAACACACTAACTAACACACTAACTGGCATATGTCACCACTCCCCACTTTTTTTTGACTCATCAAGTCACACCTGACATAACAAGTGACCTCAGTCACCACTCCCAGTGCTCTTATGGGATGTCCTCCATGTGTTTGAGTTTTCGTCAAAGCGAACAAATGATTGCACGTCACGCACTCACATTTAAATAGAAATGACTATAAAATAACTTAATTTCCCATTTTTTCATTTTTTTCAAATTTCCCCAAATTTTTGTTTTCCTTGTAATTGAGTTCACATTTGTGCTGATTTTTGTTGAATTCAATGGAGAGGTTTATCGAAGAGAGGTATGTAATTATATACTCCCTTCGTCCCAAAATAATTGTCCTGTTTTAACTTTTTGAGTTTTTTTTTAACTTTAACTTTAAATATCTTTATTTGTGTTATATAATATCGTATGAAAGTTATTCAAAATGAAAACACATTCGAAAATCATTCTATTTGTATAAATTTCATCAAATATTCTATAGCAAAAACCAACAAATATTTAAAGTCAAAATACAATAAATTGACTCTGAAAAGTCCAACATGACAATTAATTTGGGACGGAGGAGTATGAACAATTTTTAATGATTTTGTGATACTTCTATCATATTAAGCTACTAAACTCGAAATTTAGGTTTCTTTAATGAACTTTAGCTAATTCGATTCTAATGAACTCGAAATTGAATTATATTTCTGCAACACATCATTTAAGCTTTATATTAATTGAATAAACTCAAAGTCTAGGGTTCTTTGATGAACTCTAGTTAATTGCTTCATCTTTACTGTTAAGCAAGTAAACATAGCAATACGTCGTGCTATCATCGATGATCGTAATGAAATATTTATTTCCATTTCTCGTTGGAATCGATTTGCAATCACACACGTCAGTATGGATCATATGAAGAAACTAGGTTTTTCGTTCAACTGATTTGAATGATGATTTCATTAATTTGGCTTCAACACATGTTCCACATTTATAGTTTGAGTCAATATTGAATGTATTATACAATTCAATTTAATCAAACAACGAATGAAATTTAAGTTAACAAGTCCAAGTCTACCATGCCACACATTAGAAGACTCTAAGTAATGTAACAACCCAACCCGTAATCCATACTATAATTTTTTTTTTTTATACAACACAATTACACGCCAAATAAATATGTAACCCCTTTCACGAGTTCCATTTAAAACGCACAACAATTAATTGTTTACAAAAGGCACGAGGGCCACGAATAAAGTTTAGTACAAGTTTGACCCATTACAAATGATAGTTTACAATCCAAACGACACTTCGAGCATGGTTTGGGACTAAACTACCCAAAATGTTAGGCCAACATCAAAACTCAAACAAAGCATCATCACGGGACACCTAATGTCCGATAACCCCCTTGCCCTTAACTGCGCATGCATCTAAAAAGATAAACAACGAGGGGGTAAGCTAACGCTTAGTGAATGCAATAATTATACACATACATATATAACCTACTTACATGCAATCACATACACAATTACCTCATACCCGCTAGCAATTTAAAAGACATACCAACGCAAGGCATAACGCTAAATCTCCAAGACCACAAGCTAGCACAACGATAACATATATAACTCGAATAATGTGAAAACACCACACAACAAACACATAGCCATGGTTAACCAATAGTACAAGGAATGGTACTTCGAATTTCCCATCGGTGTTCCCAACAACCGTTAGTGCACAACAAATTATAACACTAACCCCGGAGTGGTATCGATCGCCCGAACTTTAAACCCACCCGTCACGTGTAATGTGGTATCGAACGCCCGAACTTTAAACCCACACTACATGCCCACACACATATATGACATGGCATCGAACGCCCGAACTTAAACCCATATCATATATTGACCCGATGTGGTATCGACCGCCCGAACTTAAACCCACATCGAATCTCGTACAAGTAAATACATTATATACACATATGCATAATCATTCCACTCACCTCAAGATTCTTGTGGAAGCTAACCGAGCTTGCAACCCTTCAATGTAACGTACCTATTACATTATGCATTTATTAACATACAATCTAGTTGAATTAAATGCCAACTTCTAACCCTTGAGCATTTAATGACCCGATTGCATTAAATGCCTCAACTACCCCAAAACCGCCCATTAATGGCCACGCCTCGTCATAGATCATTTAAGGCTAGTGATTAGAGTCTATTAACATCAACTAACATAAGCTTGGTGTATTTCATACCCATTTCGCCCGATTAGGTCAACTAGTGCTCTTTTGACTCTTTGACTCACAAATCAAGTCAAACTTACACAATAACAACTCTTTCATCATTTTAAAAGCGCATTAATACCTAACAACATCATTTAGCACTTACAACCTCAAATCACAAGACCAAACCCTAGATAATAGCTATTTAGGGTTTCCTTTCAACAATCCAACCCAAAACCCACCCATTTAACCCTCAAATGGGTCACACTAGTTCCATATGAACCAAACCCTAGCTTAAACTAATTAAAACTCAAGACTTAGAGTTAGAACTTACCAAGACTATGAACGTGTAGCTAGAGATACATTGAACAACTTTAATTCTTGCTTCTAGGTTTGATTCACAACTCTTCACCTTCAAATCTCAAGATTAAACTTAGTGGGTTTTATGTTTTGGGAGGAAAATGTGAATGAAAATGGAAAAGAAATGAGAAATAAAGAATAAGTGGTTGATATTAAAAGCTCCAACCAGATCTACACGCAAAAAGACCAAATTACCCCTAAACCCTATTTAATTTGAGTGGAATTCGGAGTCAGAACTGCAGAATTGCCGCGGCGCGGCACCTTTGTCGCGGCGCGACATAAAGAAGGAAAAACGACCCTTCTTAACTCAAGTTCTGATCTGGATTTGCTTTGTTTGCCGCGTCGCTGCCCCATTCCTCGCGGCGCGGCATTGGCCTGTTCCTGGTCACTTCGACAACAAATCATAAAACGAAGGTTCATACAACTAGCACACCTCGTTCACTATTCCTATGCACGTCTAAGCTTCGCCCTTAAGTCTCACACGACTCAACACCATCGCGACACATACACAAACACGTATACGCACGCATTCGCATATACCCATATATATATACACACATATACATATATGCACTTACACCTAACTAACACTTTAGTACATTTAATCACATAACGAGTAAGTTATAAGCGTACTATTGATTAAGTACGTACCTTTAGACGCGCACGGGAAAACGGGGTGTTACAACTCTCCCCCACTTAAATCGGAGCGCGTCCTCGCGATCCAAGCCGCATGACACGAGGGAAGGTAAACCAACACGAATTCTTCGGGCTCCCAAGTAAACTCGGAACCTTTACTACGACGCCATTGGACCTTAAAGGTCCTCACCTCCTTGTTACGCAACATTTTAACCTTCTCATCAAGTATAGCAATCGGCTCTTCGACATACTCCAACTTATTGTTTAACTCGATATCATCTAGTGGCATCCACGACGAATCATCCGCAAGACACTTACGGAGATGGAAAACATGAAATGTATTATGGATCCCCGCAAGCTCTTCGGGTAATTCCAAACGATAAGCAACTTCACCAACACGAGCCAAAATCTTAAATGGCCCAATAAACCGAGGAGCTAACTTTCCCCGTTTTCGAAACCGAATGATACCCTTCCATGGCGAAACCTTAAGCATCACCATATCGTCTTCTTCAAATTCGATCGGTCGCCTACGTTTATCGACGCAAGACTTTTGTCTATCTTGCGCCGCCTTTAAACGAGCCCGAATCATATCGATTTTGCTATTCGTCTCCAATACCAAGTCGGTGCTCCCGACTTCCCTTTGACCCACTTCACCCCAATAAATCGGGGTTCGACACCTCCTACTGTATAACATCTCATATGGTGGCATTCCAATACTAGAGTGAAAACTATTATTGTACGAGAATTCCACCAATGGCAAATGTTCGTCCCAACTACCGCCAAAATCGATAATACACGCACGTAACATTTCCTCCAATGTTTGATTCGTACGTTCGGTTTGACCATCCGTTTGAGGATGATATGCCGTACTCATATTCACCCTCGTACCCATGTATTCATGAAACTTCTTCCAAAATCGAGAAGTAAAACGCGTGTCCCGATCCGAAACAATAGACGCGGGAACGCCATGTCTCGATATCACCTCTTTAATGAACATCTTCGCGAGTGCCTCCAATGAAATTGCTTCTTTAATAGGAAGAAACAACGCACTCTTCGTCAATCTATCGACAATCACCCAAATAGTGTCAAATTGGGTTCTTGCCGTTTTCGGCAACTTGGTAATAAAATCCTTGGTAATATGCTCCCACTTTCACATCGGAATTTCTAGCGGTTGCAACTTACCATACGGCTTTTGGTGTTCGGCTTTAACTTGCAAACACGTGATGCATTGCTCAACATACTTAACCACGTCGCGTTTCATGCCCGGCTACCAATAATCTTTCTTCAAATCATGGTACATCTTTGTCGCACCCGGATGTATGGAATACTTAGACTTGTGCGCTTCATCGAGAAGCACCTCTCGGAAATCACCCATCTTAGGCACCCACACTCTTTCTTGAAAAGACAATAAACCACGCGAACCCATCGTAATGAATTCCGATTGCCCCACAATTCGTTCCGCATGCTTGTTGTGAACGTAAGCCTCTATTTGAATCACACCAAGTTTTTCAAGAAAATCGTTAGTAATAATCATACGTAACAATCCCAATCGTAACGCCGGGTGGTGACTCTTTCGGCTTAACTCATCCGCGACCACATTCGCCTTGACCGGATGATAAAGTATCTCACAATCATAATCCTTCACCACATCCATCCATCGACGTTGACGATAATTCAAATCCCGTTGATCAAAAAGATGTTTCAAACTTTTGTGATCCGAATAAATCGTACACTTGACACCATACAAGTAATGGCGCCAAATTTTCAAAGCATGGACCACCGCCGCTAATTCGAGATCATGAGTCGGGTATCTCTTTTCATGTTCCTTTAATTGGCGAGAGGCGTAAGCGATGACTTTACCTCGTTGCATTAGAACACACCCGAGCCCATTCAAAGAAGCATCACAATAGACCGTCATATCATCTACACCTTCCGGCAATACTAAGACCGGAGCTTTACACAATTTCTCTTTCAACAATTGAAAAGCGATTTCTTGCTCGTTCTCCCAATTGAATCTCGTATTCTTCCTTGTCAACTTAGTTAATGGCGAAGCAATCTTGGAAAAGTCTTGGATGAACCGACGATAATAACCGGCCAATCCGAGAAAACTTCGGATTTCCGTAGGCGTAGTCGGTCGTCCCCAATCCTTCACCGTCTCTATCTTCCCCGGATCCACTTGAATACCATCCTTGTTCACAATATGGCCAAGGAATTGAACCTCCCTTAGCCAAAATTCACATTTTGAGAATTTAGCATACAACTTCTCTTTTCTCAACGTCTTCAATACTTCACGCAAGTGGTGTTCATGTTCCGTCATGCTCTTAGAATAGACAAGAATATCGTCAATGAACACAATTACCGACCTGTCCAACATAGGTTGGCACACTCGGTTCATAAGATCCATGAATGCCGCCAGTGCATTCGTAAGACCAAAAGGCATAACCACAAATTCAAAATGCCCGTAACGCGTTCGAAAGGCCGTTTTCTCAATATCTTCCTCACGGACCCGCATTTGGTGATAGCCGGACCGTAGGTCAATTTTTGAGAAATACGTCGCACCTTGGAGTTGGTCAAACAAATCGTCAATCCTAGGCAATGGATAACGATTCTTGATCGTCACCTTGTTCAACTCCCGATAGTCGATACACATCCGCATACTTCCATCCTTCTTTTTCACGAATAAAACCGGAGCACCCCATGGCGAAGCACTCGGTCGAATGAAACCCTTCTCAAGTAACTCTTGAATTTGACTCAACAATTCTTGCATTTCCGTCGGTGCTAAACGATAAGGAGTTTTAGCAATGGGAGTAGCTCCCGAAACCAACTCAATGCTAAATTCGACTTGTCTTTCCGCCGGAACACCCGGTAACTCATCCGGAAAAACATCTTCAAACTCACTTACCACCGGAATTTCACGAATGGGTGATGGCTCATCACGAGTTGATGGAATTTGACAAACTTTTGAGAAACACGTTCTACATTTTAACAAGTTCATAAACCCATTTTATGAAGATAAAGTGAGCGGAAGCATGCAAGCATCATGTTATATATCAACCATTTTAAAAGACAAATTCCATAAATATATCAAGTCTTGAAATAATATGCTTACATACAACAAGTGGGTTTAGTAATTTACCTCCTCAAGCTAGTTGAGGGTTACAACAATATGATGAAGAAGATGAGGATGAATGGAGCTCCAAATGTATGAAACCTCAAGTTGTTATACCCCAAGCTTATCACCAACACCTTGTGCTTTGGTTAGGGTTTGTTAACACTTGAATATGGCTTGCAAAAATCAAATTAAGAACCCCTCTACCCCCTTGAAACCCCACGGTTTTTACAGCTCAAAGAGAGCAGATTTTTGCAGTTTTTTTGTGCTATTTTGATGTGTATGCATGTGTGTTTTGGTCTACTACAAGTCTTGGTACTTATGCCTCTTGATACTTGAAGTAACCATACACATGGCAAGTCAAAGTGCATGCTCCAATGCCACTTACTTGTAGGCTTTTAAATAAGTTTTATAAAATTAAATTTTATAAACTATTTTATAAAACCTTCCATTTTATTTATACATATACATTTTATTATATAAAACCCATTTATATAAAATGTAACATAAATAAATTAATTATTTAACCTATAAATAATTAATTCCATATTATATAAATTATTCCATAATTTATATATATATGTACACATCAAGTAATATTTCAGAAAACCATTTTTCTTAAAGTTCAAGTGTTGCGTATTTAATCAATGATCCAATCGTTAAGATCAAATACGAATAAGGTGTCGGTAAGCTTGTTATTGGGTATGACCCGACTTGGATCAAAACATATTAGCCACATTAATTTAATATGTCTCTCGGGCATACGAAATACCTTCAATCTCCCACTTGCACGAGAAACATAAGAAATTAATGCAAGTGATGGATACCACCTAACGACCATCCATCACCCCCAATATGTTATGACTTTGTGCCATTCAATAACATCATCCCTTTCGAGTTCACATCTCGAATATGAATAGGTGAATCTTTTCATTACATCCTTTCATCCTAGATGTCATGTTAATTCCAAGAGATACAGAGTGATCACTCTCTTTTAGATTTAACTTTATCAGGCCTTAGACATCTGACTCTCAACGAATAAGAGGGACAAATTCCATCTTAACTACATACGTCCTAAATATACACCTTGCATTATACCTGAGCTCTTCCTTATGAACTACCATATTTCAGACTAGCGAAGGAAAGAATCAAGGCACAATACTTGGTAAATATCCGAACCCAATATGTATCTCAGGTCAGAGGATACAATGATATTCGCCTTTAATCAAGACTACATGTGATCGACCACAAAGGCTCTATTTAGTAAGTCTTGAGAGCGGGTCTTCCAATATTTGTGTCCCACAAATATCTATGAACCTTGGTTGCAACCTTGTCCCACATTCATCCCGTGAATGTATACCAATCCAAGTTCATAATAGTCTAAACCTCACACTTGTTCCCACGAATGTGATCGACTACGGAATTTTAGAATAATTACTTATTCATGGATAAAATATGCAAAATAGGAACATAACTCAAGATAAATTAATGCCATAATTGTATAAATGAGTTTGAACTACTTCGTTCCGTTACAATACTTAAAACAGATCATAACCAATCACTAGAATATCGAAGCCCTAATGCACAAACATGTCCAGCATGTTTTGATCCATGTAAGAGCTTCGTGAGAGGATCCGCTATATTAAGATCTGTGTGAACTTTGCGAATACATATCTTTCCCTTTTCAACTTCATCCCTTATGTAGTTGAATCTCCGCTCAATGTGACGGGTCTTTTGATGAGCACGAGGTTCCTTGATTTGAGCAATCGCACCCTCGTTGTCACAAAAGATCTCAAGAGGGTCCTGAATGGAAGGGACTACTCCTAAGTCGTCGATGAATTTCTTCATCCATGCAGCTTCCTGAGCTGCCAATGATGCGGCGATGTACTCCGACTCTGTAGTGGATAGAGCAACAACATCCTGTTTTGAACTCTTCCAAGAGACCGCACCTCCATTTAATGTGAAGACATAACCGGATTGTGATCGAGAATCATCACGATCAGTTTGGAAACTCACGTCCACGTAACCTTTTACAGCGAGTTCCTCCTCACCAGACCCATATATCAGAAACATATCCTTAGTCCTCCTAAGGTATTTCAATATACTTTTAACAGCAATCCAATGACTGTTTCCTGGGTTATTCTGGTATCTACTTGTCAGGCTAAGAGCGCATGACACATCCGGTCTAGTGCATATCATTGCATACATGATTGACCCAATGGCAGAAGCATATGGGACTTTCTTCATTATCTCCTGTTCATCTTTCGTGGTGGGGCACTGAGATGAACTGAGAAGTGTTCCCTTTTGAATAGGTACCAAACCTTTCTTAGAGTTCTCCATCTTGAACCTTTTCAAGATTTTTTCAATGTATGCACTTTGATTTAAACCTATCAGTTTCTTGGATCTATCCCTGTAGATCCCAATCCCCAAAACGTATTGTGCTTCTCCAAGATCCTTAATGGAGAAGCATTTGCTTAACCAAGTTTTAACACCTTGCATTGCCGGAATATCATTTTCAAATAACAATATATCATCCACATATAGTACAAGGAACATGATAGTGCTCCCACTAGCTTTCTTGTATACACAAGCTTCATCACCATTTTTAATGAAGCCAAATTTCTTGGCCTCCTCATTAAAACGATGATTCCACATTCTAGATGCTTGTTTCAATCCGTAGATTGACTTCTTTAACTTGCATACCTTTTTAGGATATTTCGGATCAACAAAACCCTCAGGCTGAACCATATAGACATCTTCCTCAAGATGTCCGTTTAGGAAAGCGGTCTTGACATCCATCTGCCATATTTCATAATCATAATGAGCAGCAATGGCAAGTAATATCCTAATAGACTTTAGCATCGCCACAGGCGAAAAAGTTTCATCATAGTCAACCCCTTGAGTTTGAGTGAAACCTTTTGCTACAAGTCTAGCTTTATATGTATCCAAGTTCCCATGTACGTCTGTTTTCATTTTGAACAGCCATTTACAATCAACTAGCCTAGAGCCAGGAGGTTGCGCAACAAGTTCCCAAACTTGGTTGTCATACATGGATTGCATCTCAGCGTTCATGGCTTCCTGCCATTTATCTTTATCAATCCTTGATAAAGCATCTTGGTAGTTTATTGGTTCATCCAAATCAACCACATAGCAACCATCCATGAGAAACCCATATCTCTCAGGAGGATTACTAATCCTACCAGATCTGCGAACGTCTTGTGTATTTTGATCATCCATCTGATCACTCTCAACATTTTCATGTTGAGTGCTAGTGTCAGCCAATTGTGTATCATCTACTTGATCTTGAACCTCTTCAAGATCTATCTTCCTTTCACTTTTGTCTTCCATTAGGAACTTAGTTTCAAGGAATTCAGCCTTCCGAGCAACAAATACATTCTGCTCGGAAGGATTATAGAAATAGTATCCCATATCATCCTTGGGATATCCTATGAAGATACACTTCGTGGATCGAGCATTCAACTTATTAGGGACGTAACGCTTAGGATAAGCTTCACATCCCCATACTTTCAAGTATGAAAGAGAAGGAGGTTTTCCAAACCACATCTCATGAGGAGTTCGTTCCACTTTCTTGGTTGGGGCCATATTTAAAATACGAGCCGCGGAGCTTAGACAATAACCCCAAAATGATAGAGGTAACGAGCTTCTTGCCATCATAGATCGAACCATATCCATTAGGGTTCGGTTCCTCCTTTCGGAAACTCCATTAAGTTGGGGTGTTCCGGGTGGAGTAAGTTGTGAGATAATCCCACAACTCCTAAGATGATTTTGGAAGGCATCGCTTAGGTATTCACCTCCTCTATCGGTACGAAGTACCTTAATTGTCCTATTGAGTTGATTTTGTACTTCGTTTTGATATTCTTTGAATGCTTCAAACGTTTCGTCCTTGTGTCTTAACAAGTAGACATATCCGAAACGACTGAAGTCATCAATGAAAGTAACGAAGTATCTTTCACCATTCCTAGTTATGGGCTTAAAGGGTCCACATACATCCGAATGTATTAATCCCAATAAGTCTTTAGCCCTTTCATAGGTCCCTTGGAAAGGTGCTTTTGTCATTTTGCCTTGTAAACAAGATTCACATACATCAAATGAGTCTAGTTCATTTGATTTCAAAAGTCCATTCTTTTGAAGTGTATGCATTCGGTTCTTGTTTATATGGCCAAGGCGACAATGCCATAAATAGGAATCACTCAAATCCCTTTTGAGTTTCTTGGTGCTTGTATGGTATATAGAGCTCGATGATGCGTCATCATGAACCAATTCATAAATTCCATTTGAAGGTGAAGCCTTGAAATAGAATACATTGTCTTTAGAAACATGAATATCATCATCAATAAAATTAACAACGTAACCACATTGTTTTAAGCGAGAAATAGAAATAATGTTTCTACACAAATCCGGAGCATACAAAACATTTTCTAAAATAAGTTCCAATCCGCTTGGAAGCTTCAAAATAAAATCTCCTTGAGCTTTAACATGCACCTTTGCACCATTGCCCATATAGAGACTTGATGTTCCCGCCTTATGATCACTTCTTTTGAACCCCTGCAAAGAATTGCAAATATGAGTTCCACATCCCGTGTCTAATACCCATGTATTAGAAGAAGTAATACTAAGCTCTATATATACCATATATATATTACCTGAGGTTTGCCCTGCATCCCTCTTGTCCTTCAACTCCTTAAGATAGACCGGACAGTTTCGTTTCCAATGACCCATCTCACCGCAACCGAAACATGGGTCTTCTTTGGGGTTCGCCTTCTCGGCTACCTTTTGCTTCTTAGCCTTGTTGATGGTTGGGGTAACCATCTTCCCTTTCCCTTTGCCTTGATGGGCGGGTCCTTTTCTCTTAGCCACCTTTGGCTTAGAGGTGTTACCTTTGGATCCACCTTGATCGATTGCTAATACGGGTAAAGCCCTCTTACCCATGCTAGTTTCCATCGTTCTAAGCATACCGTGAAGCTCACCTATGCTCTTATCCATCCCATTCATATTGTAATTAATTACAAATTGATCAAACCTTTTTGATAGGGAGTTAAGGATAAGATCGGTGGCTAACTCATTTGATATGTTTAGGTTGAGGCGGTTAGCACGATCAATAAGGCTCTTCATCTTAAGGACATAAGATGAAACCGATTGGGTATCGTCCATACGACAAGCATGTAGCGCCCGAACCGTTTCGAAACGCTCGACACGCGCTTGTTGGAGGAACATCTCCTTCAATTACGTTATCATGTCGTATGCACTATGATGCTCGAAATCCTTTTGGAGTTCGGGTATCATAGTCCCAAGCATTAGGCATGAGACTTGAAGGGAGTCGTGGCAATACTTATCGTAAGAGGCCATTGCTTCCACATCATTCTCATCCGGTTGATCGGGAATGGGGTCCTCAAGTACATACGCTTTATCCTCTTGTTTGAGGACAATCCGAAGATTGCGGAACCAATCCATAAAGTTGGTATGATTGAGTTTGTCTTTCTCGAGGAGAGACCGTAACGATAGGTTGTTCATGTTAAGTGGTGCGTTTTGCATGTTGTTGTTGTTATTAGCGGCCATCTACGAAATTCAACAAAGTCCTTTTAAGTATCGATTTTAAATTTAATAAACAATACCCTTTTAATTTGTTTTATTAAATATTAGAATCCAACGGTAAATCAAATTTCGGTTAGGTGACCTTTATCCCGTCATTTGATTTAGCTAGGTAGTCATAATGACAATTGCAATCCTTTTGCAACTTCTAAGTTATGGGATCATGCAATCCTTTTGCATGGCATATTAATCCCATCAACGCCTATTTGTTCCTCATGCTTCGGTGACCCTAAGTTCATGATTCCCAAATCAAGTCGTCCTACTTGTGTAAACATGTAGACTTAACATACAAGTGGTTAGGTGACCTTTATCCCACATGTATGCGAAGTGTACCTTATTCATATTAGTTCACTCATGACGGTTAGGTGACCTTTATCCCATCAAGAGATTCCTAATATGTCTAAGTGTTTCCACAAAAGGATGGCGTTTAACTTGTTTACCTTGTTTTTGTTAAAGGGATTTTATGTTTTCTACATTCTAGTTTTAGAAAACAAAATGCTATACACCAACATGCATTTGGTGTGTAGTGTTTTATGAAAAACCTATTTTCATGTCATATTAGTAAAGCCAATTACTTTGATATAAACCATTTTATATGCATTGTTATTTATGTCCTTAATAACCATTTATTAGTGTCCTTTTGTTGTTTTAATTATAACCAATTATAATGTCATTTTGCAAGTTGTAAATGTGTGATAAATTGTAGCAACCAAACATACAAACACAATAAACATGCAAAACAACCAAGTTCACAATCAAGCCAATTTGGTAGACATTTGTTTAGCCAAAACAAATGTCACCTTCTATGGGTTATGACAAAGTAGGAGATTTATAATCTCCCACTTAATCTTGCATCCAAATGCTTTCAACTTGTGTTCATCTTCATCATCTTCATTCTTCATTCTCTTTACAAAAAATATATCCTAATACATTTTTTTTCTAGAAAATGAAATTACAACCTAATCTATTTTACATACCAAATATAAAATAAATTACAAATGAATGAATATTACAAATTATTACAAACCAAATGAATGATTAATATTACAAACCATAAGAATGAATAAATCAACCACAACATACAACCATTCAAACACAAGGTCTAGGCTTGATTGTGAACCACATTAAACAACAAAATTTGACCAAAAAATAAGTTCCAAACCCACTTTGGAACTCCCTAAAATTCGGCCAAAATAAGAACCCACCCAAAATCCAAAAATTTTTACATTCTAGTTTCATGCATGTTACTAGATTGTAAGATTAGTGGATTTAAAAGTCATAAACAAGAAGCATATTTCAAAGACCTTGGCTCTGATACCATTGATGGAATTTGACAAACTTTTGAGAAACACGTTCTACATTTTAACAAGTTCATAAACCCATTTTATGAAGATAAAGTGAGCGGAAGCATGCAAGCATCATGTTATATATCAACCATTTTAAAAGACAAATTCCATAAATATATCAAGTCTTGAAATAATATGCTTACATACAACAAGTGGGTTTAGTAATTTACCTCCTCAAGCTAGTTGAGGGTTACAACAATATGATGAAGAAGATGAGGATGAATGGAGCTCCAAATGTATGAAACCTCAAGTTGTTATACCCCAAGCTTATCACCAACACCTTGTGCTTTGGTTAGGGTTTGTTAACACTTGAATATGGCTTGCAAAAATCAAATTAAGAACCCCTCTACCCCCTTGAAACCCCACGGTTTTTACAGCTCAAAGAGAGCAGATTTTTGCAGTTTTTCTGTGCTATTTTGATGTGTATGCATGTGTGTTTTGGTCTACTACAAGTCTTGGTACTTATGCCTCTTGATACTTGAAGTAACCATACACATGGCAAGTCAAAGTGCATGCTCCAATGCCACTTACTTGTAGGCTTTTAAATAAGTTTTATAAAATTAAATTTTATAAACTATTTTATAAAACCTTCCATTTTATTTATACATATACATTTTATTATATAAAACCCATTTATATAAAATGTAACATAAATAAATTAATTATTTAACCTATAAATAATTAATTCCATATTATATAAATTATTCCATAATTTATATATATATGTACACATCAAGTAATATTTCAGAAAACCATTTTTCTTAAAGTTCAAGTGTTGCGTATTTAATCAATGATCCAATCGTTAAGATCAAATACGAATAAGGTGTCGGTAAGCTTGTTATTGGGTATGACCCGACTTGGATCAAAACATATTAGCCACATTAATTTAATATGTCTCTCGGGCATACGAAATACCTTCACGAGTATCAACAACATGGCAAGAAAAGCCATGCCACCACTAACAAAGAAACGACGTGCCCATGCAAAAGTGCATATCGGCACAAGTCTTCTACGCTTATCGCCATGAATAATTAACTCTCCCCCACTTGGGGCTTTTACACGAATGAATTTATCATGGCATGCAATATCGGCTCTATAACGATCGATCCAATCCATACCTACAACAATATCGAAATCACCCAACGTCATCGGAATGAGATCAACATTAAAGTTCTCGGAACCAAACACAACATTACAATTCTTACACACGTCAACCACTAGCACCGTCTTGCCATCCGATATTTCGACTTCTACCGGACGACTTAACTTAGCTAACGGTTTATTAAGTTTAGGCACAAATTTTGGAGACACAAACGATAAATTTGCACCGCTATCAAATAGAATCCTTGCCGGATTAGAGTTAACCATGAAAGTACCTGAAAAGACTTCATTGGATTGCTTGGCTTCGTCATTGGTCATCAAATAATTACGTCCCCTAGCCGACCCCGCCGCCTTCTCCATTCTCTTAACTTGATCATTTCGGAGTTCGGGGCACTCCGATTTTCGGTGCCCTTCTTTTTAACAATTAAAATACGTGATTGTATTAGTAGGCGGTTTTGGACAATCACGAGAGTAGTGACCCTTTTGCCCACAATTGAAACATGTGACCATGTGACCACTAGAAGTGTAACATCCCGCGTTTTTCCGTTTAATTTATTTTAACACCGTCTTTTTTTTTAAATAATATCCTTCGTTATTTAAATTTGTATCTTTCGTTAACTAACGTTCATAATATCCTCGTTATTTAATTATAACGTCACCCGTTTACTCGAACATCTTTAAAAATATTCGTTTGGTTAATTCCCGCACCCGCTTTGAAACTCGAGGGACCAAAGTTGCAAAGGGGCCTAACTAGTGACTAGGTCAACTAGTCAAACCCCATCTCATCCATTCATTATCACCACCCACCTTCATCCTTCCCTTTCTCTCTACTTCCCATTTTTGAACACAAACCCCAACTTCATAAAATCATCATCTAAATTCGGGATTGGAAGCAAACTTCAAAACAAATTACATTTTCGTGATCCTCTCTTCATCCTCTACATTTTGGTACCAATTTCATCAAGTTTGGGTAACATTTCTAAAACTCTAGATTTTCTCTAAATTCGTGTTTTTATACTTGAAATGGTGTTAGTTAGTGTCTATGGCTCGTGTGTAACATGAATATATATTTTGTTTGCTCGATTTGTTGTTTTAAGTAACTAGTTTGAACATTTGAAATGGGTTTGTTTAATCTTACATTTTGGAAGATTAAATGTTGTTTGATTGTTAAAGTTCATGTTTTAATTGTGTTACTAGTATCACTAGCTTCGTTTTGATGCGTAGGTTGATTAAGAAAACTTCAAACACATGATTATTGATTTTTGTGAATTTTGGTTAGGGTTTGATAGACTTTGAAATGAACTTTTGATGCGTTGAATGCTTGTTAATGTTGTTAGTAAGTGTTTAGATGCATTGTATGCTTAATTACCTTCGAAACGGCATATCGTATGTGTAAATTGGATTCCCGAATCATAAAATACGTTTTACGAACTTGAAACTTTGAAAATAAACCTTTCTTGATCAATTGACGAGTTTTCGGTTATTGTAATTGATGTTTTTGCTTGTGAAAGGTAGTTAATTGTATTCCTTGTCAAAAGAGCTTTCCAATGATATAAGATGCGTATTCTAAGTGTTTACGGTTTGCGTTTTGTGCTAAATTGAATTTTGGATCAAGACTTGAACTTTTGAAACTGACCAGGTACCAGGCCACGCCTAATGTCGCGGCGCGACACCTCAGGCCGCGGCGCGGCAATAGCCGTGTTTGGGTTCTGACCTACTTTGTCAAATTTCGAAAAATGTTTGCTATGCTACGCACCTCCGATTCACATGTAACTTGTTCTAACATGCTTATATATGAATAAAAACCTCAGAAAAATAGTTCGGGACCCGACCCGACCCCGTTGACTTTTTCATTGACTTTGACCAAGTTTGACTTTAGTTAAACTTAACAAAACACTTATGCAATCGTTCTAATCTTATTTTATACTTGATTCTTGCATGAAACTTGACAACGTGATTCACATGCTACATAATCGAGTCGTAACGAGCCATAGGACTAATTGAACACATTTCACCCGACCTTGTGTCGTAACCGGTTAATTGATACAACTTATTTGTTTAGGTCGAGGCTAAGCAACTATCATATACACGTTTACTTTGTGAAGTACTTTTATACTCGTGCACTCGAGGTGAGATCATAGTCCCACTTTTCAACAACTTTTATACTTTTAAATCGTGGGCTGAGAAACATATACATTACGTACTTATATACATTTCACACGTATATACATTTTTCATACTTTTATACATTGAACACAATTGTGAATACAAAGATACGGACGAGTTTGAACGAAAATCCTCAATTCAATTATCATTAGTTACATCAGATGGTGTAAGCGAGACTATGTTGTGTGGATCCATACGGGTTTGACTAACCCTCATTCGGACGGCTCGCTACCGTTAAGCGAATGAAATATATTCTGGTACGGTGTATGTTCTAACACTTTTATGCTGAGGTAAATGATACAGTTAAGCTTTGATAATTGGGTGCTCGGTAAACAACAATACTTATGGAAATTCAAACGATTTGGAAAATCGATTTATACTATAAATTGTGGTTCAACTTATTTTACTTACATACTCACTTACTAGACCTATGATTTCACCAACGTTTTTCGTTGACAGTTTTCTATATATTTCTCAGGTTCATACTTGGCTACTTGATACATGCTTCCGCACACTTTGATTACTTGCTTGGAGTCAAGCATACATACATACATACGCTAGTGATAGCACCTTTGGATTCAAACTTTTGTCTACATACTTTCGCTATTTATAGCAAACCGTGATTTTCAACTAATTATGTCGCAAGTTATTTCATTTATACTTTATACTCTTGTAAACTTAAACTTGTCGTCGAACGGTTTTGTAAACTAAACCTTGTAAGCATGATATGTTTCAAATGAACGCGACATAATTTTGGTCAAACGAGTCTCATATAGGGACTACGACCACGTAACGGGACCTAAGTAGTCGGCGCCGTCAATGACGATTTGGTCGGGTCGCTACAAGAAGCACCCCTCTTCACACTACCGACACTTTCGGTTGCTCCCTTACTCTTCTTGTTCAAAAAACTAGAAGCTTCAAACTTTCTTTTACTTGGCGCATAACTAACCGGACTCGGAGCTTGCGCTTCGAACCCCTTCGCCACCGCCAAAAGCTTAGCAAAGGTCTCAACATGACCAATACTAATTTTACCCTTCAAATCATCTCTAAGGGTCGCATGAAAGTCTTCCATTAACAATTGATCATTCCCCACATACTCGGGGCAAAAACGCGCCTTAGCGAGAAAGTTAGTTTTAAGAGTGTTTAGGTCCAAAGACCCTTGATGCATGTTCCTTAACTCATTGCGCAATTTGGAAAGATCCGCTTGCGTACGATATTCGAGGAAAACTCCTTCTTGAACTCCGCCCAAGACAACCCCACAAAAGCCGCATCACCCACCATATCAATTTTACCATCGAACCAATCTTTAGCATGGCCCCTCAACAAGCTAGTAGCAAGCCTTGTCTTCTTCTCGGGTGGGCACTCGGTCATGCGAAAACAACCTTCAACATCGGAGATCTAAGCCGCACTCTTCATGGGGTCGGGATCCCCGTGAAAGTGAGGAGGCTTAGTCGCCAAGAAGTTCCTGTAGCTAAAATCCAACTCGCCCACATTTTGAGGTCTAGGAAACCTCCTTTCAACTTCTTCTTTAACGGCATTATGAAAGGACCCGTCCTAATCCATCCGGACAAAGTCCACATCGATTACAGACGATTCACAATAGTTAGTTACATCGCTAGGTACTTGACCTCTATATGATACATTTTACAAACATTGCATTCGTTTTAAAAGAAAACTTTCATTTCATTGAAAATTGATGACATGCATACCATTTCATAATACATCCAATTATAATTAACTTAATAATGATCTTGATGAACTCGATGACTCGAATGCAAAGTCTTTTGAAATATGTCATGAATGACTCCAAGTAGTATCTCTAAAATGAGCAAATGCACAGCGGAAGATTTCTTTCATACCTGAGAATAAACATGCTTTAAAGTGTCAACCAAAAGGTTGGTGAGTTCATTTATTTATCATAAATAATCATTTCATAATTTTAATAGACCACAAGATTTCATATCTCCATTTCTTATAAACATACGTCCCATGCATAGAGACAAAAATATCAGTCATATGGATTGAACACCTGGTAACCGACATTCACAATATACATATAAGAATATCCCCATCATTCCGGGATCCTCCTTCGGACACGATATAAATTTCAAAGTACTAAAGTATCCGGTACTTTGGATGGGGCTTATTGGGCCCGATAGATCTATCTTTAGGATTCGCGTCAATTAGGGTGTCTGTTCCCTAATTCTTAGATTACCAGACTAAAAGGGGCATATTCGATTTCGATCATTCAACCATATAATGTAGTTTCAATTACTTGTGTCTATTTCGTAAAACAGTTATAAAAACAGCGCATGTATTCTCAGTCCCAAAAATATATATTGCAAAAGCATTTAAAAGGGATTAATGAAACTCACGCATATAATTATTGTAAAACAGTTACTAAAGCATTTGAATGTATTCTCAGCCCCAAAAATGTAAAGAGTAAAAGGGGATCAATGAAACTCACCATACTGTATTTTGTAGTAAAAATACATAAGACGACATTTAACAATGCAGGGTTGGCCTCGGATTCACGAACCTATATAATTTGTGTATATTAATACATATAATGGTAATCAAATAATTTCATTTATTAATCTTATAATATTTATATGTTGAGTGTTGTAATTATATGAAATTTATGATAAATTATAATATATATATATATATATATATATATATATATATATATATATATATATATATATATATATATATATATATATATATATATATATTTTATGTATATTTTATATCTTAAATTATAAGTTATCTATTTTTATTTTGTATATACTTTTTAAAGTATTTAATATTTATACTTATGATTATACATATATTTATATGTAGTCAATATTTTTATCAAAAGTCAATAATTTGCCATGTGTAAAAATGTTAATATACTCAGTATATAATTATATTTAATATGAATATCAGTATATTTTTATATATATATAATATTTATTTGCTATGAAAATATTAATGATAATAATAAAAATGATAGTTTTCAATCATAATAATAATAATACTAATAACAATCTTAATGATAATACTAATATTAATAATAGTATTAATAATGATATAAGTGATAACTAATACTTATATTTGGCATTGATAATAATAATAATTATGATACATGTGATAATAATAATAATAACTAATGATAACAATACTAATAACAATAATAAGAATAATAGTTAATAATAATAATAATAATAATAATAATAATAATAATAATAATAATAATAATAATAATAATAATAATAATAATAATAATAATAATAATAATAATAATAATAATAAGTAATTAGATTGCTACCTTACAAGAAAAAGCTCCCAAAAAGAAGAATAACAGCCTTTGCCCGGGCTCGAACCCTTGACCTTACATTAACCCAAATCACTCCTAAACCACTCCTCCAGTCCCCTTTTCTGATTAAATACTAGTTTTAATTTCTTTTAACCTTTATTCCGAATTCATCCTCTTCAACTAAAATAAAGACCCATTTACATTCTTCATCTTCTTCATCTAATATCGACATTAGTATTATGATTATAATGTTAATTGTCCATTATCATATCGATATAACCATCATCATCATCATCTTCACAATATCGTATTTATCTCTTCTTTTACTTTATATTCGTCATCAATCCTAACCCAATAAAAATTCAAATGGCCCGCTAGCAAGAAAAATAAAAATAATACCGTAAGGAACTTGTATTCTTCCATTCTTCCACGTTATTTTCAATAAAGCAAGTCCAAGGGCCCTAACAATCACTAGCAAATTTTTTTAATCATCATCCCACCATCAAAAATTGAAAATGTCGGCCATAAGAGTGTGGGTTGTCCCCCATGCAAATAATTAACGATAAGGTAAAAAAAAAAAAAATAACGAGTCCCCTTTATATAATCATACGTGAGACTCAAATTCATCAGGTAATCAGGAAGAGAAGTCAGGAAAGAGAAAGAAAAGAAAAAAAATGAGTAGCTTCAAATCATTGTTTAACATCGCTACTTGTAGAGTTGATAAAGGTGGCGGGTTTTTAATAACCGCAAGTGGATGTTGTTCATCATAGGAAAACAAGGATGATATTAACAAGTTGTTGTTAAAAAAAAATGATAATGGTCAATGAAGGTGGTTGTTTGTTTTGAAGGTGATGGTTGTAGTGTCCGGTGGTGACGGGTTGTGATTTGAGAAGGATAGTGTGATGGGGTGATCGATGGTGTTAAACCCATTAACAATAACTTGTAACAACTAGTGGTTTGTATATGGTAATCATAAGGGTTTGTTGGGTGGTGTTTTTATGAAGCATTGAAAAGTAAAGTAATTGTACAAGACAACAAGAACCCGAAATCGAGAAGACGTAAACGGTTATGTTTAAGTGCGACGATACAAACTTGGTAGGCAGAAAATATATCGATGATCAAAGCGTTGATGTTAGAAGATCGAGAAATGGATAAAAGGGTTTGTTGTACGTTTTGGTTACTACGTTGAATAAGGTTGAGAATAATGGCTTCCATTGAGTGGTAGGGTGAAAGTTCAAGAGGGATATAATTAATTGAGAATGATAATGGAGTAGTTCGAAATACTATTCAACAATATGAGGTAATCAAATGTCATATAAAGAGAACCAGTGTTGACATAAAATCCATTAGGTACCGTAAAAATAAAAAAAAATATAAAAGGAGAAAGGGACTTCTAACAAAATTTGACCTCATATGTGATTGTAATTGATTTTGTAAATCGGGTTTGGAGACAGGAAATCCATATTAGATGGTGATGTTAAACTGAATCCAGCTCCTATATCGATATATAAGCTATAATAATAATAAATATATAAAAGTGATAATAATTCTAATTAATAATAATTATATTAATAGTACTAATAAATAATAATGATACAAAAAAAAAAATGATAATAATCATATTATTAATGTTAGTAATAATAAAAAGTATTATTTTCTAAAAAAAATAATAACAACATTAATTTTAATAATATTATCAACTTATAATAATAATAGTTCTTAATGCAAATAATAATATCTAATAATAATATCCATATTAATTATAATAATTATAATTAATTTTACTATTAGTTATAATAATAATGACATTAACAATGGTGATAATAATATTAATAACAAATCTATTTTAATTTGTAATCATGTTTAATATTTTACTATCACGTATTATAACTATATAATACTTAATACTCATACAATATATATTAATAACATATATTAACTATTTATATATTTAATATATATATATATACGTATTTATTTACAAACCATTGTTCGTGAATCGTCGGGTATGATCAAAGGTTCACTGATTCCATTTAAATAGTTCAAATGTCAAATGTATGCATGAACACAGTTCAAAGTTTACGAGACTTCATCATTACAAACTTTGCTTATCGTGTCGAATTCATATAAAGTTAAAGTTTAAATTTGGTCGGAAATTCCCGGGTCGTCACAGTACCTACCCGTTAAAGAAATTTCGTCCCGAAATTTGAGTAAGGTCGTCATGGTTAACCATAAAAATGTTTTCATGACGAGTATGAGTTGATAAATAGAGTTTTATCATTATTGGGTAATATGGATAAAACAATTTGATTAATCGAAAAGTACGAGTGAAGCTATCTCAAAAGGGTGAAATGAATATTTGCATGTTCGTCTTAACAGGTGACGTAGTCACGGTTGATTTTCGGAATTCCAGGGATTTAAAGGAAATCTTGGAAATCTATAAGATCTGATTCTTCGAGATTTAAGGAAATTAGAATCTCTTTAATTAAATGTGGAAATTTGCCTTGATTTCTTTGTCTGGTATTTTCACTATAAATAGATTTCTTCTGTTCCATTATTTTCACCACTCCTATACTAAATTCCCAAATTCAAAAGATTGTGAAAATGCTTAATCCAGTTCTGATTCTTATTCTTATCCTCACTATCGCAACAATCATTCTCCTTTTCCAATTATCACCGGAGGAATCTGTTTTCTTCTACTTCGCCCTTGGAGTTATAGTGTTTTTAATTCTCCCGTGTCTTTATGTTGCAATAACCATTGCTATACACGGTTTGTAATTTATGTATTGTTATCAGGCTTTATATCTCCCCTTATATTTCAATATCCCTATTTCTGCTTCCTATAATCATTGTCATCCACAATTAATACTCCCTCCTATTTGTTGCGATTTATACTCCAATTTCTATTTCGGAGCTTTGTCCCTCCGTTTCTTCTTATTTCGATTGGGCATCTCTTGTAATGGTCCTAAATTCGCAGATATAAGTTTCAGAATGAACATTGTTAATGTTCTAAGAAGAAAACTGTAGTAGTACAATCTGACTTGTCAAATTACCAGAATTCAAGGAAAAGATAGGACTATCAAGAATATATTTTCTTTGATATGTTCGGAAGTTAATCAGAATGAAAGAGTTATGTAACATGACACGTGATGACATTAGGATCTGTGAATCATCACGTTTCATTAGAAACTCAGCATGACTTACTGTAATATAATCACGTTGATCAAGTGTCATTATATTATACTAAATCATGCATCAGTTCCCAACATTACTTCAATAACATTCATATTTTAAGCTCGAAAGTTTACAGAATATAGAAATTAACAGTTTCTATATGATGTACACTGATAGCACGAAGAGATAAATGATTTCAGATAGTATTAGTTATAAAAATATATTCAGAAATATCGAGGATATTTATAATGAAAGATACGATAATATCTTTGAATATCTAAGATCAGAGGATGATAGAAACTATTATCTGCAAGGGTTTAGAGTAATGAGCAAAATATTCGCTAAAGACTTCAGCAGACATTGAATCATTTAGATTCTTTGAAGTCAAACTTATTCTTTGTGATTTGTCCACGGCTTCTTTCATAGTTTTGAGTAATCCGCTTTTCGGTACTAAATTTTCTATTGAATGTTTCCAATATAATGATACACCGGAAGCACGAGGAGGTGTATAATTTCGAACGTGAATATTTATGAAAATATCCTCAGAAATATCGAAGATATTGATGATGATATTTTGGAATTTCTAAGTCCGATGGTTGATGGAGGAAGATTTTACGCAAGTTTTTAACATGAGTACATAGCAAGATATTCGTTGAAGGTTTCATCGGATCCAGAATTACCTGGATTCTTTGAATATAAGGTATGGTCCTTGTATTTCTCTTTGGTCTCCTTCGTGGTTAGCTCAATCCGTTTTCCAGTTCCAACTTTTCTGAGCTTTTCCAACATACTATTCTTTATCGTCAAACTTTCGATGATTATGGTTTTTTACGGTTGTCTATGGTTTCTGCTGCTTCATTCAGCTTTTTCAACATTCAGAGTATTGATTTGTGACTGAGTGCTTTTCAGAATTTCAGAAGGAGTGATCATAATTCTAAGAGATAAATGTCATACATATAACTGTTGATGTAGATATGCTGTGAGTTTTCAAAGTACTGATTGCTGATTCCCGGTAATTGGTATGACAGTTCTCGTTACAAGATGCGGATGGTATATGATAGGGTTTCAATGAATAAATATAATGATTTGTCAGAGATATTTAAGCCAAGAAGTAACGAGGTTGCTGGTATGTCTGCTGGTAATATGGTGGAATATAAAAGAATTCTCCGGTATCAAAAGGGTAATTGTATATATATCAGGATTATAGTAAGACTACTTCGAATGAAAAGTCGAAGTTAACTTGCTGGAGCTGTGACAAAATTGACTACTTTGAAAAGGAATTGCAAAGTTATTTTTATTTTTTTTGTTAATAGATGTCAAAGGATCTGACGCGGTTACGTGTTAAACTTTTACTCAGTTGCCCAGAGTTTCTCAGGTGCATAACTATATGCATCAATCTCTTCTTACGTAGATGAAATGCGATTGGTTCATCCTCTCGATTGAGGTGTTTTCAAGAATTACGAAAGGTTTGAACGCAGATTGTAATCGTCCAGATACAAATGAGGTTTAAGATGAAATCAAGTGGCAAACTTGAAGAATTGTTTAGTTTCATATGTTATAATCAATATTTTAATTCATTTTAATTGTCCAATGTTGATAGTCCACAGTTACTAGTCCACAGTTAGCATTTCAATAATTCATATATAATATTCGAATTAATTAATACGTGTCGTGACCCGATATTTAAAGTGCATAAAATAAATAACAGAAATTAAATGATGATAAATTAAATTGCGAGAATATAAATTGCGATAAATAAATTACGATAAATAAATTGCAATAATTAAATTGCGATAAATAAAATGTAATCAGTTAGCTAGGAACACTTAGCTAGGAACAGTTAGCGTGGATTCTTAACAAAATTATTCTCATAGTTTAGTTGTTTATTTCTAACAAATTTTATTTTGTTTAATGTTTTCTTCTTTATGCCACTTGTTGGATTCTGATAGTTCAAAATCCAAATATGAAATTGAATGAAAATGGTTGCTCTGTGGTGAACGGATACGTATATCGGTGGATGTAAATAGGATAGTAAATAACCATTGAATCAGATTCGAAGAATGTACAGTGTAACTTATTAATGTGAAGTCTAAATATTCCTCAGGTATTACCTACCCGTTAAAATATTTTCATCATTAACAGTTTGTACGAAAGAATTTTTAATTATAATCTTTATGAAAATATATATACATATATATTTTCTTCAGATATAATTATGGATTTAATGAGTCAATATGATATTAAACTCATTTGATTTATTGTTAGAAGAAAAATATATAATCTCTAAAACATTAGAGATTACATAATCGCAATACTGAACGAAGATAATTGATGTAGAACGATACATAGAATGATGATTAAGTTCGAGGTATAGATTGTGATGTTGAGGCTTGTGTTGTTGTGGTTTATGTTGTTGCTGGTGGTACTGTTGATGCTGTTGATGTTGCTGAAGCTGGTACATTTTGCACCATATTTTCCAAATTTATTTTTAGAGCGCGAAAATTGTTGACTTCTTCCATTATTCCAGAATGATTGTCGGTCGGAACGAGTGGATGAATAAGATATAGAATTGTGGATAGAATATAATCTTGGCGAGATATTCGGGAAACGAGAGAGAAAATAGTATTACAAACAGGTTCGCCGGTAAGTATTTCAGGTTCATCGCCAAGAGGTAAATTCGGTTGGTGGAATGGAAAAGATCGCTTTCTTCTTGTCTCTGTTGGTTTAGTCGGCTACGAACCCATTGCCAATTCATCCCGAATTGGTGATGTCTGATTTTGTTGATCCATTCCAGTTATACTGCTTTCGGATTTCGAGTGGGAATCTATATCAGAATAGCTGTCAGAATAATTATCGGAATAGCTATCGGAATCTGAGGGACTCGAACTGGTTGAGGGATTCATCTCGTACGATCAGATGAAGGATTTTCGATAAGAAATAGATTATAGGATGTAGATTAGTACCCTGCAATGCATAATTTACATATGCGTATGTAATACTAAAATCCCATAAGTTACGGAGGAATCTACGGAAGTTGTCAGGCAAAGTCTACAGTAACAGATATGCTAAGATATGAAATAGCAGATACACTAAGATACGAATTTTGTCTATACACTAATCATGCAATCGTTGCAGTAAGATGTGTCTAGACTAAGAATGATAAGCAGATGATTTCCGACTAGAAATGATAAGCAAAACTTTTGACATGCAGACACGGTCGAAGTCCAGACTCACTAATGCATCCTAACGACTTATCAGTTAGACACACTAATGCAGACATGGTTCGCTAAGACCACTGCTCTGATACCAACTGAAAGGACCCGTCCTAATCCATCCGGACAAAGTCCACATCGATTACAGACGATTCACAATAGTTAGTTACATCACGAGGTACTTGACCTCTATATGATACATTTTACAAACATTGCATTCGTTTTAAAAGAAAACTTTCATTTCATTGAAAATTGACGACATGCATACCATTTCATAATACATCCAATTATAATTAACTTAATAATGATCTTGATGAACTCGATGACTCGAATGCAAAGTCTTTTGAAATATGTCATGAATGACTCCAAGTAGTATCTCTAAAATGAGCAAATGCACAGCGGAAGATTTCTTTCATACCTGAGAATAAACATGCTTTAAAGTGTCAACCAAAAGGTTGGTGAGTTCATTTATTTATCATAAATAATCATTTCATAATTTTAATAGACCACAAGATTTCATATCTCCATTTCTTATAAACATACGTCCCATGCATAGAGACAAAAATATCATTCATATGGATTGAACACCTGGTAACCGACATTCACAATATACATATAAGAATATCCCCATCATTCCGGGATCCTCCTTCGGACACGATATAAATTTCGAAGTACTAAAGCATCCGGTACTTTGGATGGGGCTTGTTGGGCCCGATAGATCTATCTTTAGGATTCGCGTCAATTAGGGTGTCTGTTCCCTAATTCTTAGATTACCAGACTAAAAGGGGCATATTCGATTTCAATCATTCAACCATATAATGTAGTTTCAATTACTTGTGTCTATTTCGTAAAACAGTTATAAAAACAGCGCATGTATTCTCAGTCCCAAAAATATATATTGCAAAAGCATTTAAAAGGGATTAATGAAACTCACGCATATAATTATTGTAAAACAGTTACTAAAGCATTTGCATGTATTCTCAGCCCCAAAAATGTAAAGAGTAAAAGGGGATCAATGAAACTCACCATACTGTATTTTGTAGTAAAAATACATAAGACGACATTTAACAATGCAGGGTTGGCCTCGGATTCACGAACCTATATAATTTGTGTATATTAATACATATAATGGTAATCAAATAATTTCATTTATTAATCTTATAATATTTATATGTTGAGTGTTGTAATTATATGAAATTTATGATAAATTATAATTAATATATATATATATATATATATATATATATATATATATATATATATATATATATATTTTATGTATATTTTATATCTTAAATTATAAGTTATCTATTTTTATTTTGTATATACTTTTTAAAGTATTTAATATTTATACTTATGATTATACATATATTTATATGTAGTCAGTATTTTTATCAAAAGTCAATAATTTGCTATGTGTAAAAATGTTAATATACTCAGTATATAATTATATTTAATATGAATATCAGTATATTTTTATATATATATAATATTTATTTGCTATAAAAATATTAATGATAATAATAAAAATGATAGTTTTCAATCATAATAATAATAATACTAATAACAATCTTAATGATAATACTAATATTAATAATAGTATTAATAATGATATAAGTGATAACTAATACTTATATTTGGCATTGATAATAATAATTATTATGATACATGTGATAATAATAATAATAACTAATGATAACAATACTAATAACAATAATAAGAATAATAGTTAATAATAATAATAATAATAATAATAATAATAATAATAATAATAATAATAATAATAATAATAATAATAATAAAAAGTAATTAGATTGCTACTTTACAAGAAAAAGCTCCCAAAAAGAAGAATAACAGCCTTTGCCCGGGCTCGAACCCTTGACCTTACATTAACCCAAATCACTCCTAAACCACTCCTCCAGTCCCCTTTTCTGATTAAATACTAGTTTTAATTTCTTTTAACCTTTATTCCGAATTCATCCTCTTCAACTAAAATAAAGACCCATTTACATTCTTCATCTTCTTCATCTAATATCGACATTAGTATTATGATTATAATGTTAATTGTCCATTATCATATCGATATAACCATCATCATCATCATCTTCACAATATCGTATTTATCTCTTCTTTTACTTTATATTCGTCATCAATCCTAACCCAATAAAAATTCAAATGGCCCGCTAGCAAGAAAAATAAAAATAATACCGTAAGGAACTTGTATTCTTCCATTCTTCCACGTTATTTTCAATAAAGCAAGTCCAAGGGCCCTAACAATCACTAGCAAATTTTTTTAATCATCATCCCACCATCAAAAATTGAAAATGTCGGCCATAAGAGTGTGGGTTGTCCCCCATGCAAATAATTAACGATAAGGTAAAAAAAAAAATAATATCGAGTCCCCTTTATATAATCATACGTGAGACTCAAATTCATCGGGTAATCAGGAAGAGAAGTCAAGAAAGAGAAAGAAAAGAAAAAAATGAGTAGCTTCAAATCATTGTTTAACATCGCTACTTATAGAGTTGATAAAGGTGGCGGGTTTTTAATAACCGCAAGTGGATGTTGTTCATCATAGGAAAACAAGGATGATATTAACAAGTTGTTGTTAAAAAAAAATGATAATGGTCAATGAAGGTGGTTGTTTGTTTTGAAGGTGATGGTTGTAGTGTCCGGTGGTGACGGGTTGTGATTTGAGAAGGATAGTGTGATGGGGTGATCGATGGTGTTAAACCTATTAACAATAGCTTGTAACAACTAGTGGTTTGTATATGGTAATCATAAGGGTTTGTTGGGTGGTGTTTTTATGAAGCATTGAAAAGTAAAGTAATTGTACAAGACAACAAGAACCCGAAATCGAGAAGACGTAAACGGTTATGTTTAAGTGCGACGATACAAACTTGGCAGGCAGAAAATATATCGATGATCAAAGCGTTGATGTTAGAAGATCGAGAAATGGATAAAAGGGTTTGTTGTACGTTTTGGTTACTACGTTGAATAAGGTTGAGAATAATGGCTTCCATTGAGTGGTAGGGTGAAAGTTCAAGAGGGATATAATTAATTGAGAATGATAATGGAGTAGTTCGAAATACTGTTCAACAATATGAGGTAATCAAATGTCATATAAAGAGAACCAGTGTTGACATAAAATCCATTAGGTACCGTAAAAATAAAAAAAAAATATAAAAGGAGAAAGGGACTTCTAACAAAATTTGACCTCATATGTGATTGTAATTGATTTTGTAAATCGGGTTTGGAGACAGGAAATCCATATTAGATGGTGATGTTAAACTGAATCCAGCTCCTATATCGATATATAAGCTATAATAATAATAATAATAAATATATAAAAGTGATAATAATTCTAATTAATAATAATTATATTAATAGTACTAATAAATAATAATGATACAAAAAAAAATGATAATAATCATATTATTAATGTTAGTAATAATAAAAAGTATTATTTTCTAAAAAAAATAATAACAACATTAATTTTAATAATATTATCAACTTATAATAATAATAGTTCTTAATGCAAATAATAATATCTAACAATAATATCCATATTAATTATAATAATTATAATTTATTTTACTATTAGTTATAATAATAATGACATTAACAATGGTGATAATAATATTAATAACAAATCTATTTTAATTTGTAATCATGTTTAATATTTTACTATCACGTATTATAACTATATAATACTTAATACTCATACAATATATATTAATAACATATATTAACTATTTATATATTTAATATATATATATATATATATATATATATATATATATATATATATATATATATACGTATTTATTTACAAACCATTGTTCGTGAATCGTCGGGTATGATCAAAGGTTCACTGATTCCATTTAAATAGTTCAAATGTCAAATGTATGCATGAACACAGTTCAAAGTTTACGAGACTTCATCATTACAAACTTTGCTTATCGTGTCGAATTCATATAAAGTTAAAGTTTAAATTTGGTCGGAAATTCCCGGGTCGTCACACATTAGTCATCCGTTCTTGAATCATATCGACAATTTGTTCCGAAACTGACTCTTCGAATATTTGTTTAACCTTTCGTGAGAAAACCGAAACATAGTTTTCTAAAGCGGTCTCAATCTTGGTAGTCATATCATCTTCCTCCACATGAGAGGGACCACCATTGCCATTCGTATTCGTTCCGTTTCTCGTCTTCATTCTAAAGATTAAAAATGGATTAGACATCACCAACAATTTAATACACATATATACCTATGCATATGACCGCGCACACACCACATCTAGCTCGATACTTGTCGCACATCCTTGCTTGACTTGACTTGCAACCGTAATAGTGTTCGCGACTCACTATTACGCTCACATGCCGTGCCATGCTCAAACGTGTCACAACCATCTTGCTCGATGTTCAAAACAACAACACATGATTAGTAACATCATAACATAGCATAGTTGTCCACTTATGCATCAAAGAACTAATCAAACCCCGCACTGACCCGTAGTCCTACAAGTCCCGCATATAATTCCACAACACAAAAGTCTAAGTCTAGGCGTCTATCTCAAGTTACCTAAATCCCTTAGACCATGCTCTTATACCACTTGTAATAACCCAACCGGTAATCCATACTATAAATTTTTTTTTATACAACACAATTACACGCCAAATAAATATGTAACCCCTTTCACGAGTTCCATTTAAAACGCACAACAATTAATTGTTTACAAAAGGCACGAGGGCCACGAATAAAGTTTAGTACAAGTTTGACCCATTACAAATGATAGTTTACAATCCAAACGATACTTCGAGCATGGTTTGGGACTAAACTACCCAAAACGTTAGGCCAACATCAAAACTCCAACAAAGCATCATCACGGGACACCTAATGTCCGATAACCCCCTTGCCCTTAACTGCGCCTGCATCTAAAAAGATAAACAACGAGGGGGTAAGCTAACGCTTAGTGAATGCAATAATTATACACATACATATATAACCTACTTACATGCAATCACATACACAATTTCCTCATACCCGCTAGCAATTTAAAAGACATACCAACGCAAGGCATAACGCTAAATCTCCAAGACCACAAGCTAGCACAACGATAACATATATAACTCGAATAATGTGAAAACACCACACAACAAACACATAGCCATGGTTAACCAATAGTACAAGGAATGGTACTTCGAATTTCCCATCGGTGTTCCCAACAACCGTTAGTGCACAACAAATTATAACACTAACCCCGGAGTGGTATCGATCGCCCGAACTTTAAACCCACCCGTCACGTGTAATGTGATATCGAACGCCCGAACTTTAAACCCACACTACATGCCCACACACATATATGACATGGCATCGAATGCCCGAAGTTAAACCCATATCATATATTGACCCGATGTGATATCGACAGCCCGAACTTAAACCCACATCGAATCTCGTACAAGTAAATACATTATATACACATATGCATAATCATTCCACTCACCTCAAGATTCGTGTGGAAGCTAACCGAGCTTGCAACCCTTCAATGTAACGTACCTATTACATTATGCATTTATTAACATACAATCTAGTTGAATTAAATGCCAACTTCTAACCCTTGAGCATTTAATGACCCAATTGCATTAAATGACTCAATTACCCCAAAACCGCCCATTAATGGCCACGCCTCGTCATAGATCATTTAAGGCTAGTGATTAGGGTCTATTAACATCAACTAACATAAGCTTGGTGTATTTCATACCCATTTCACCCGATTAGGTCAACTAGTGCTCTTTTGACTCTTTGCCTCACAAATCAAGTCAAACTTACACAATAACAACTCTTTCATCATTTTAAAAGCGCATTAATGACTAACAACATCATTTAGCACTTACAACCTCAAATCACAAGACCAAACCCTAGATAATAGCTATTTAGGGTTTCCTTTCAACAATCCAACCCAAAACCCACCCATTTAACCCTCAAATGGGTCACACTAGTTCCATATGAACCAAACCCTAGCTTAAACTAATTAAAACTCAAGACTTAGAGTTAGAACTTACCAAGACTATGAACGTGTAGCTAGAGATACAATGAACAACTTTAATTCTTGCTCCTAGGTTTGATTCACAACTCTTCACCTTCAAATCTCAAGATTAAACTTAGTGGGTTTTATGTTTTGGGAGGAAAATGTGAATGAAAATGGAAAAGAAATGAGAAATAAAGAATAAGTGGTTGATATTAAAAGCTCCAACCAGATCTACACGTAAAAAGACCAAATTGCCCCTAAACCCTATTTAATTTGAGTGGAATTCGGAGTCAGAACTGCAGAATTGCCGCGGCGCTGCACCTTTGTCGCGGCGCGACATAAAGAAGGAAAAACGACCCTTCTTAACTCAAGTTCTGATCTGGATTTGCTTTGTTTGCCGCGTCGCGGCCCCATTCCTCGCGGCGCGACATTGGCCTGTTCCTGGTCACTTCGACAACAAATCATAAAACGAAGGTTCATACAACTAGCACACCTCGTTCACTATTCCTATGCACGTCTAAGCTTCGCCCTTAAGTCTCACACGACTCAACACCATCGTGACACATACACAAACACGTATACGCACGCATTCGCATATACCCATATATATATACACACATATACATATATGCACTTACACCTAACTAACACTTTAGTTCATTTAATCACATAACGAGTAAGTTATAAGCGTACTATTGATTAAGTACGTACCTTTAGACGCGCACGGGAAAACGGGGTGTTACAAGTAAGCAGAACTAGTGCATGTTTTATTACCTTCATTGTTAACAACCATTACATTTAGCTTGAACATACCATTAAGGGCATGACCCTTAACAACATACATACCACTTTTGGTCAACACGACCTTATCAGACTCAAACACGATACTAATGCCAAACTTATTCAACTACCACACGGACACAAGATTCTTATGAATCTCGGGAACATACAACACATTAGTCAAAGTGAGTTCCTATTAAGAGGTGATCTTCAAGATCACATTGCCTTATCCCTTGATATCAGATATCAGCAGTGGTAGAGTTTCCCATGAAGAGCTTAACTCCACTAGTAACATTGTTAACAGTGTTGAAAAGGCTCTTATTAGCACAAACATGTCGAGTGGCCCCAGTATCAATCCATCTGATAATGCTAAAAACGAACATATATTTCATAGCATTATTCCTCAAGAAAGATAAGCTTTTGGTTGCAATTGTTCTATTTACAAGTGATATTCGGTTAAATAATAAAAGGTGAAGACAAAAGATAGATTCGACGAATTGAAGACGCAAACGACCAAAAAGCTCAAAAGTACAAAATACAATCAAAGAGGTTCCAATTATTGATAAGAAACGTCTCAGAATTATAAGAGTACAAGATTCAAAATGCAAAGTACAAGATATTAAATTGTACGCAAGGACGTTCGAAAATCCGGAACCGGGACCAGAGTCAACTCTCAACGCTCGACGCAACGGACTAAAAATTACAAGTTAACTATGTATATAAATATAATATAATATATAATTAATTATATAAATTTTATATATATATATATATATATATATATATATATATATATATATATATATATATATATTATATTTATATATTAAAACCGTCGGCAGACTAGGATCCAAACTTGTGTGAGCTGGTTTTACGAACTCCGCGACTTGCGGAGTTTGTAGTGGAAAAATGCCGCGACTCGCGGAGAGACCCTGGACAAAAATGCCTATAAAAGCCAGCGCATTCTGAACGTAAAATATATCTTTTTCTTCATTCATCAACGTAGTATATATATATATATATATATATATATATATATATATATATATATATATATATATATATATATATATATTTAATTTTAAATCCTAATAATAAGGGTATGTTAGCGAATGTTGTAAGGGTGTAAGTCGAAATTCTGTCCGTGTAATGCTACGCTATTTTTAATCATTGTAAGTTATGTTCAACCTTTTTACATTAATGTCTCGTAGCTAAGTTATTATTATGCTTATTTAATCCGAAATAATCATGACGTTGGGCTAAAAATATTAAAATTGGGTAATTGGACTTTGTACCATAATTGGGGTTTGGACAAAAGAACGACACTTGTGGAATTAGACTATGGGCTATTAATGGGCTTTATATTTGTTTAACTAAATGATAGTTTGTTAATTTTAATATAAAGATTTACAATTGGACATCCCTATAAATAACCATATACACTCGATCGGACACGATGAGCGGGGTATTTATATGTACGAATAATCGTTCATTTAACCGGACACGGGAATGGATTAATAGCCACTAGAATTTTTAAAACAGGGGTGAAATTATGTACAAGGATACTTGGCATAATTGATAACAAAGTATTAAAACCTTGGGTTACACGCAGTCGATAACCTGGTGTAATTATTAAACAAAGTATTAAAATCTTGTTACAGTTCAAGTCCCCAATTAGTTGGAATATTTGTCTTCTGGTATAAGGATAATTTGACGAAGATACTCGCACTTTATATTTATGACTGATGGACTGTTATGGACAAAAACCAGACGGACATATTGAATAATCCAGGACAAAGGACAATTAACCCATGGGCATAAAACTAAAATCAACACGTCAAACATCATGATTACGGAAGTTTAAATAAGCATAATTCTTTTATTTCATATTTAATTTCCTTTATTTTATATTTAATTGCACTTCTAATTATCGTACTTTTATTTATTGTCATTGTATTTAATTGCACTTTTAATTATCGTACTTTTTAATTATCGCAAGTTTATTTTATCGCACTTTTATTTATCGCAATTTCATTATCGTTATTTACTTTACGCTTTAAATTAAGTCTTGTATTTATTTTTAATATTTTACATTAGGTTTTAACTGCGACTAAAGTTTTTTTAAAATCTACAAACCGGTCATTAAACGGTAAAAACCCCCTTTTTATAATAATAATATTACTTATATATATTTGTATTTTTATAAATTAAAACTAATATAGCGTTAAGCTTTGGTTAAAGATTTTTCCCTGTGGAACGAACCGGACTTACTAAAAACTACACTACTGTACGATTAGGTACACTGCCTATAAGTGTTGTAGCAAGGTTTAAGTATATCCATTCTTTAAATAAATAAATATCTTGTGTAAAATTGTATCGTATTTAATAGTTTTTCCTAGTAAAATATACACTATTTCATATACACCTCGAATAGCATCAAGTATTTTTGGCGCCGCTGCCGGGGAACGCCGAAGCAAAACGCCACACATAAAAAAAAGAGATTTTTATTAAGTTTTATTTAATTTTTGTAAAAATACATTTTTTTTAAATATCAAAAACAATAATAAAAAAACAAACGAAAAAAATATATATATAAATCTATTTTTAAGATTTTTATAAAATTATAAAGTATCTTATTTTTTTAAAAATATAAGTTTTATTTAGTTTTTATAAATATTTTATATAAATATTTAAACAGAAAATAAAAAATATATTAAAAACGGAACCTGTCGAAGTAAAGCCTGGTACACGTTTGAATTTACAAACCCCGCGACTTGCGGAGTTTTCCAGCTAATTGTCACGCGACTCGCGGAAGTCTCTCTGACAGGTCATACAGAAACCCTAAACTGCATTAAATACGGAGTAATTATTATTATTATTTTTTAATTATAACCCTAATTAGGTTAGTGTTTTAATTTAATTTTTAATTTAGTTTTTATTATTATTTTGTATTATTTAGATTTAATTAGTTATTTAATTTATATAAACTTAATAGTTTTATAAAATAAATAATATAAAAATAATATTTTTATAAAAATTGTAATTTTTACAACTTTTAGTTTATTTTTATATTTTATTCCTTTTAATTGTTTTAGCGTAATATTTGTATTTTTCGCTCTTTTTTTTTTTAGTTCTAAGTCATAGTTTTTGCCTTAGTTATTTTTATTTATAGATTTTTAGGCTTTGCCGTAAAATCCCTTAAGTGCTTTCTCTTTAGACTAAGATTTAGGTGCTTTAGAATTTTGCGACGCCGTTTGACGCGCTACTTTCTTATTTTTATTTTTCGACGCCTTTTACCTATGTATCAATTATCACTTCAATTAGTAATCTCAATTTGCAATTTTAATTTTAAGTTAGTGATAATAATAAGGTTGGGTTAGTCGAGTGTTTTAAAGTTTTATAAGTCACTCTTTTTCTTTCTTATTTTTCGACGCCTTTTATTTTTCAACCCTTTTCTTTTTCGACCTTTTTCGACGCGCTCTTTTTTTTCTCATTTCTCGCCATTCTAGTTTTTAGGACTTAGAATTTTCTCTATTTCTTATCTAAAACTTCTTAAAATTACGAAAATTTATTTTAAGTGGTTAAATTTATAGACATCAAAATTTTCTGGTTAGTAGTAATAGTTGGATTTGTACGTGGACCGGGTTATTGGAGCCAAACAGTACTCAATTATATTGAGACCAAACGAATCCTGCCCCTCTGCTGCATCTTTTGGCTATTCGAAACGTGGGCAAGATCAGAAAAGTCTATTAATTGGATAACTTATATAATTTTTCTTTCCTTTTAAAAACTAATAGGATATTCAGTGAATGCACCGAGCAAGACGTTCACCACCTTTTGTACGTTCACCACCTGTAACTCGATCAAGACATCTAGCTAATATTATCGCCGTTGATTTTTCTTTAGAATCGTCATCCAGTCGACCAAGTACTCCAATTCAAATTTCCGATAATCTATTTTTTGAACCCGACCTCACAATTGAGAATCCGGAGAATATTCAGGGACGATTCATAGATCCTGAACCATTAATTTTTCCTCCGGAACCACCAATCATTCAAACAGAGATTGTTGAGGAACGAACCATTAAATCAGAATCCTCTAGTGATTCAGATTCAACAAATTCAATCATGGAGAATCTGGAACCTCTAAGTATGGAAGACCGAATGCGAGCTAAACGCACTGGCCAAGGTCACGCAATTACTCATCCAGACATTAATGCGCCAGATTATGAAATCAAGGGACAAATTCTACACATGGTAACTAATCAATGCCAATTTAGTGGTGCGCCGAAGGAAGATCCAAACGAACATCTTCGTACCTTTAATAGGATCTGCACTTTATTTAAAATAAGAGAAGTTTAGGATGAACAGATATATCTCATGTTATTTCCCTGGACTTTAAAGGAAGAAGCCAAAGATTGGTTGGAATCGTTACCTGAAGGGGCGATTGATACATGAGACGTTTTAGTTGAAAATTTTCTTAAACAATTCTTTCCGGCATCTAAAGCCGTAAGACTTCAAGGAGAAATTGTTACGTTCACACAGAAACCAAATGAAACTCTATATGAGGTGTGGACAAGATTTGGAAAGTTATTAAGAGGATGTCCGCAACATGGTTTAGACACCTGTCAAATAGTACAAATATTCTACCAAGGATGCCACATCACTACAAGGAAAGACATAGATATAGCAGCTGGTGGTTCTATTATGAATAAAACCGAAACTGATGCTTACAAAATTATTGATAACACTGCTTCCCACTCACATGAGTGGCACCAAGAAAAAGATATCGTTAGATCATCTAAAGCAGCTAGAGCCGATTCTAGCCATGACTTAGATTCCATTTCCGCAAAGATAGATGCTGTCGAGAGACGAATGGAAAAGATGACTAAGGATATACACTCAATACGAATTAGTTGTGAGCAGTGTGGAGGACCACATTTGACAAAAGATTGTCTCAGTATTGAACTAACAATGGAACAAAGAGAGAATATTTCATACATAAACCAAAGGCCTGGAAATAATTATCAGAATAATTATCAACCGCCAAGACCAATTTACAATCAAAACCAGAATTATAACCGAAATATTCTATACAACAACCAACAAGGTCCTAGTAATCAACAAGTATCCAACAATACTTACAACCAGCAAAGACCTAATTTTCAAAACAAACCACCACAAACGGATGATAAAAAGCCGAATTTAGAAGATATGATGACGAAGCTAGTTGAATCTCAAACACAGTTTTTCACATCTCAGAAACAAACCAATGAACAAAATGCTCAAGCATTTAGAAATCAACAAGCTTCTATTCAAAATTTGGAACAAGAAGTAAGTAACCTAGCAATGTTAATAGGTGAAAGAAAACCGGGAAGTCTACCTAGTGATACAAATGTTAACCCCCGGAATGAAACAGCTAAAGCCATTACCACAAGAAGTGGTACAACACTTAAACCACCTGAAATACCTGTAATTTCTGATGAAGCTATTCCTACTCCACAAGAACCACAACCTGAACAAGATAAGGAAAAAGAACTGGTAGTTGAAAAGGTTAATGAAGATAACACAGTTAAGGCTAAACCTTATGTTAAACCATACCAACCACCACTTCCTTACCCGAGTAAAATAAAAAAAGAGAGACTTGAAGCCGAGCAATCCAAATTCTTGGATATGTTTAAACAGATAAATGTAAATCTTCCTTTCATTGATATGATTTCAGGAATGCCTAGATATGCTAAATTTCTGAAAGATCTAATCTCGAATAGAAAGAAAATGGAAGAACTCTCGGCTGTTACTATGAATGCTAACTGTTCAGCAGTGCTGTTGAATAAGATACCAGAAAAATTATCAGATCCAGGAAGTTTCACAATTCCATGTTTTCTGGGTAGTCTTAGTTCAATAGAAGCATTGGCAGACTTAGGTGCTAGTATAAATTTAATGCCGTATTCACTATACGCTAAACTAGACCTTGGAGAATTGAAACCAACAAGAATAAGCATACAACTAGCCGATCGATCAATAAAATATCCTAGATGGATAATGGAGAACATGCTAGTTAAAGTTGGTACTTTAGTATTTCCAGTAGATTTTGTTGTTCTGGACATGGAAGAAGATTCTCAAGTTCCTCTCATATTAGGAAGACCATTCTTAAACACGGCTAAAGCAATGATAGACGTGTTCGGTAAGAAACTGACCCTAAGTATAGAGGATGAGAGTGTTACCTTTTCAGTTGATAGAGCAATACAACAACCACAATCTGCAGATGATACATGTTATTATATTTAAACTATAGATTCACATGCAGAATTGTTAGAAGAATTTCCAGAATTACAAGGAACAGGAGAATGTTCTTTAGGAGAAGGAACTGAACCAATTGATGAAACTGAAATGTTAGCTACACTAATAGCTAATGGATATGAACCAACAATAGAAGAAATTCAAATGTTAAAAGAAGAAGACAGATATCGATATAAATCATCGATAGAAGAACCTCCAACATTAGAGTTAAAGCCACTTCCAAACCATTTGGAATATGCTTATTTACATGGTGAATCTGAATTACCTGTAATAATATCGTCTTCTCTTACTGAAAATGAGAAATCACAACTCATTTCTGTGTTGAAAGCTCATAAACCAGCCATTGCATGGAAGATTCATGATATAAAAGGAATAAGTCCTTCGTATTGCACACATAAAATCCTTATGGAATAAGGTCATAAAACGTATGTGAAACTCCAACGAAGGCTAAATCCGAATATGCAAGGTGTTGTTAAAAAAGAAATTATTAAACTGCTTGATGCAGGTTTAATTTATCCAATTTCTGATAGTCCATGGGTAAGCCCAGTTCAATGCGTGCCTAAGAAGGGTGGCATGACTGTCATTACAAATGAGAAAAATGAGCTTATTCCTACTAGGACTGTAACATGATGGCGTGTGTGTATTGATTATAGAAAATTAAATGACGCCACCAGAAAAGATCACTTTCCCTTACCTTTTATTGATCAAATGTTGGAAAGATTAGCCGGAAACAGTTACTATTGTTTTCTAGATGGATTTTCCGGATATTTTCAAATTCCAATAGCACCCGAGGACCAAGAGAAAACCACATCCACGTGCCCTTATGGTACTTTTGCTTACAAACGCATGCAATTTGGACTTTGAAACGCCCCTGCAACCTTTCAAAGGTGCATGATGGCAATTTTTCACGACATGATAGAAGAATGCATGGAAGTTTTCATTGATAACTTTTCAGTCTTCGGTGATACATTTGAATCATGTTTAGTTAATCTTGAACGAATGCTTATTAGACGCGAACAATCAAATCTAGTTCTTAATTGGGAGAAATGCCATTTCATGGTTAAAGAAGGCATCGTTCTTGGTCATAAAATTTCAAAGGAAGGAATTGAAGTGGATAGAGCTAAAGTAGATGTAATTGCTAAACTTCCACATCCCACCAATGTTAGAGGAGTTAGGAGTTTTCTAGGGCATGCCAGTTTTTACCGACGTTTCAATAAAGATTTTTTTAAAATTGCCACTCCTATGAATAAGCTCCTAGAAAAGGATGCTTCATTCATCTTTTCAGAGGAATGTATCAAATCTTTTAATATTCTTAAAGAGAAACTCACTAATGCGCCGATCATGATAACACCAAATTGGAATTTACCATTTGAACTAATGTGCGATGCAAGTGATTTTGCAATGGGAGCCGTTTTAGGACAAAGGATTGAAAAACGATTTCAACCTATATATTATGCTAGTAAGACATTACAAGGAGCACAAACAAATTACACAACTACTGAAAAAGAACTCCTTGCTATTGTCTTTGCTTTTGACAAATTTCGATCATATCTCGTTCTAGCTAAAACGGTGGTCTATACCGACCATTCTGCTCTTAGATACCTATTTTCGAAAAAAGATGCTAAACCAAGATTAATCCGTTGGATCTTACTATTACAAGAGTTTGATATTGAAATCCGAGATAAAAAGGGAGCAGAAAATCTCGCCGCTGATCATCTTTCTCATCTTGAAAATCCCGAATTAGAAGTTCTAAATGAATCGGCCATAAAAGACAACTTTCCTGATGAATATCTATTGAAGATAGATTATAATGAAATTCCATGGTTTGCAGACTATGCAAACTACTTAGTATGCGGATTCCTTGAGAAAGGATTGTCGTTCCAAAAACGAAAGAAATTCTTCAGTGATATAAAACACTATTTCTGGGAAGATCCACATTTGTTTAAAAGTTGTCCCGATGAAATAATACACCGATGTGTATTCGGAGATGAAGCTAGTAAAATTTTAAACCATTGTCACACAGGACCAACAGGAGGGCATTATGGGCCTCAACTAACAACAAGAAAAGTTTATGATGCTGGATTCTATTGGCCTACAATTTACAAAGACGCACACCTTCTTTGCAAATCCTGTGATGCTTGTCAAAGGACTGGAAAAATAAGTCAACGTGATGAAATGCCACAAAATGTCATTCAAGTATGTGAAGTATTTGACATTTGGGGTATTGACTTTATGGGTCCATTTTCAAAATCTCATAATAATCTCTATATTCTCGTAGCCATTGATTATGTATCTAAATGGGCGGAAGCACAAGCTCTCCCAACTAACGATGCACGAGTTGTAGTCAACTTTTTAAAACGTCTTTTTGCAAGGTTTGGAACACCGAAAGCTTTAATAAGTGATCGGGGAACTCATTTTTGTAATAATCAACTTGAGAAAGTTCTTAAAAGATATGGAGTAACTCATAAAATCTCCACTGCTTATCATCCACAAACAAGTGGACAAGTTGAAAATACCAACCGAGCTTTAAAACGTATTCTAGAGAAAACCGTAGGATCAAATCCGAAGGAATGGTCCATTAAATTGGAGGATACACTCTGGGCTTTTAGAACAGCCTACAAAACTCCAATTGGAACCACACCTTTTAGACTCGTTTATGGAAAAGCATGTCATCTTCCAGTAGAAATTGAACACAAAGCATTTTGGGCTTTGAAGACATGTAATCTTGATTTACATGAAGCTGGACGTCTACGGTTAAGTCAATTAAACAAATTAGAAGAATTAAGACATGAAGCATACGAAAATTCGTTAATCTATAAAGAAAGAACGAAGAAATGGCATGATAAAAGAATCAGAAGTTCAAAAGAATTTAAAGAAGGAGACAGAGTTCTTCTTTTCAATTCACGATTCAAGCTATTTCCTGGAAAATTGAAATCAAGATGGTCTGGACCATTCATAGTCAAAAAAGTTTTCCCATACGGAACAGTAGAATTAATAAATTCAAATGGGATTGAATTTAAGGTTAATGGTCACAGAGTTAAACACTACATAGATAGTCCGATGGAAGTTGACAACGAAGTTAATCACAATTTCAATACCACAGCTAACTAAGTGTAGGGAGAATCAAGTCTTTAAAGGATAATATGTATTTCTGTTAGAGTTAGATTTTCTGTTTTCGTGTAGTTTTCGAAAATGGAACCCGAATGGTCTTTCCCTAGCAGACCCTAAAGAACTAGTCTTCTTCCCCCATTCTGAATTTTTATTTTTTTATATTTTTACGAAATGAAGACTTCCTATGAACTAAACCATGGTCTAATGCTACACGCTTTGATCACTAAACGTAATAATGACACACTTCCAAGTGAAATAGTATCATTAATCAGAGGTAAATTGGACGGAGTAAGAAAAGAATCCAGATGCGAAGATAATAAGTTACAATTTGGTAAAGGAAAATCAAAATCCGCAGTGAAAAGAAGAGCACGACACCTTGAAAGATGTCACAAATGCAGAAAATGGTCACACGAAGGTAAATGTTCAAATAATCAAACTTATTCAAACACCGAATTGGTTACTTTATGCAGAGATGGACCGTTCATATGTTTAGAAGAAAAAACGTTAAATGCTTGAGGTTACGCCTATGTAGCTATGGAAAACCAATTAGTCCGACTATCTAATGAGTGGGCTAGAGCATATCACTAAGAATACTATTTCACAGGTAAGTTTGTACAGTTTTTATTTTTATTTTTATTTTTAACCTTTTGATAATAAATGCTAATTTGTTCGCTATAAAGTATTAAATTGGTATTCGATAAAATTAGGTCTTGCGACCGAAATTATTGATATCATACAAAAATTTATTACATCACTGCGAAATTTACCGTTTATTCTTAAGGTATAAATATCTTTAATCAATCAACCCAAAATATTTCAAAAATTCGTCATGAGTTAAATTAGGTCATGGAACCGAAATTACTTTACCGAAAAGAGGGGAGTATGTTTTTGATAATATTTGATTGATTAAAGTGCGATAAAAGACCAAAAAGATTTTTAATTTTATTTTTACTTTGTTTTTAAAATTAATATTTAAATATTAATTTATTATTATAAACTTTTAAAATTAATATATTTAAATTTGTAAATATTTGAAAAATTAATATTTTTAATATAAGTTTGCATGTATATAATAAAAAGTTTGGTGTGAATTTTTAATTTTAATAATATGAATTTTTAATTTTATGCATTTTAAATTTATGTTTTGTGTGAAATTAAAAACAAAAATTTACTTTATTTCGTTAAGTTAAAAATATGATTTTTAAAAATTCGTCGTAAGTTGAAGACTAGGTCATTGGGCCGAAATTGCTTTACCCGAGGGCGGGACGAGAAATTTTATTATCATTATTTTTAATCTTATTGAATTAAAGTATGCCAAAAAAAAAATTAAAAAATCCAAAAAAATCTTAGTTTTTAAAACAACGCTTCAAAAAGACAAATTTTAAAATTTTATTGAGGGAGAGACTAGGTCAACGTACCGAAACGCCCTCATTCTTAAAAGAAACAAAATTTTAAAATTAATTAATTATTTGTTTTATAAGTTAAAGATAAAAAAAAATCCAATATGTTTGAAAACTTTGGTAAAATTTAATCATTTTTCTACGCTAATCACCCTCAATAATTTAAATTGTTACTGATTTCTTGCAAATGAGGGCATTGTAAGATCTTAAGTATGGGAAGGGGTTAAATTCTTTCGGATTTTTAAAATTTTTACTTTATACACTTGGTTACCATTAGAAATACTAGTAAAGCAGTAATTGTATTAGAATCTAGTGCTCTCTGATAATAAAGAACAGCCCTAGTTTTATATACTGACTACCCAATTCTAGTAAAATTTTTCAAAATTTTCAATTAAATGAACTCAAAATCATGTTTATACATATTTATGAACGATAAAACTAGGTGTTAACACCGAAATTATTGTTACCTCGGAAAGGACATAAATTGAGAAACAAACCAAAATGTTAGAATTCATTTAAAATAGAATAGAGGACAATAAAAAGGCAAATAAAAGAAAATAAAAGCCAAGTGTGGGAATATTTACCAAATTATTTTAAATATATATCACATATTTTTGTACAAATAATTGAAAATACTTTTGTTTTGGACGATAATTAACTGTTTTACCCGATGAAAGAAAAGAAGAGATAGATCTACACGATGAATCAATTCCATCATTTAAAGGAAGTAAAGTCTTCCGAAAAAGAAACGCGCTTCTTAATTTAGGTCATGAAGTTGTCGTCCAGATCAGCTGTAGGTTGACGAAAAATCTAGAAAAGTCATCACTAAAATCAGCAGGAAATCCACGGACCTCAGCTGTTAGGTTGAGTCTCAAAAATTTTGAACTGTTTCATATATTCAATTAACCTTCGACTGCTCTCGATGATTCACGAACCATTAATTGTAAATAGATATGTGTGTATGAATATATAAATAATAATTTGAAATATAATTTGAAGTATTATATGTTGTTGTTATTAAAAATTAGTAAAATAAAAATAGGATATTATAATAATTAATATAAAATATATCTATATACATAAATAAAGTATATTAAAAATAAATACTAAATGATTGTAATACTTGTTTGATGTTCCGATTGATATTAAACAAGTTAGATTCGAACTTATATGATTTTAAAATAAACGGTAATCCGAAGATGAGTTCTATAAATTTTAGGCTTACTAAAAATGTATTTAGGATGTAGCTATTTAATTTTAACACTTTTTATATTTTACCAAGAATTGAGAGGGACAGTTGATGTAATTTTTATTTAATAAATAAAGGATCAAATTTTATATCATAATGACGGAAATAAATAAAAACAATTAATTAAAAATTTTGAGAATTTTCTGAGCTAAAATTTTATCCGCCACTGATTAACCACGGACTACGAAATACTATTCTTATTAAAGTGTCGGCACTAAATGACATGTAGTTGGCTGTTGAACTATTGGTTTTTACTGTGCAAAAGTTTGATATTTATTACTAATTCATGATTGACATGAATTCTATATATAATATAATATACATGTATGTATGAGAGACATCAACCAAAAACCATTAAAACTCATCGAAACCAAACACCCATTTCATGTTTTTATTTCCTATTTGTGTCACCTTGGCTATGTGTGAATACCATCAAGAACAACCAACGAAACCACCACGAACAACCACTTAGAATGCTTTACATACACTTACGAGTGTATTATGTTTATGATTATGAAATCTTGTGGTCTATTAACATATTGAAATGATTGTTATGATAAACCTATGAACTCACCAACCTTTTGGTTGACACTTTAAAGCATGTTTATTCTCAGGTACGAATTAAGTCTTCCGTTGTGCATTTGCTCAATTTAAGGACATTACTTGGAGTCGATCATCGCAATGGAACCAAATGTTGATGATTTTGTCCAGGGGGATAAGGACGGGTCTTTACAGGTGGTATCAGAGCGGTGGTCTTAGCGAACTAGGACTTGCATTAGTGTGTCTAACTGATAGTTGTTAGGATGCATTAGTGAGTCTGGACTTCGACCTTAGCTGCAAATTATAAGTTTTGTTTATCATTCCTAGTGGAAAATTACCTGCTTATTATTCTTAAGTTTAGACACGACTTCCTGCACTTATTGTATAGATAGTGTATAGATAAATTCCTATCCTAGCGTATCAGTTACTATAAACTTCGTCTGACAGCTTACGAAGATTCCTCCGTGACTTATGAGATTTTGGTATTGTATATACATAAGTAAATTATGTATTGAAGCATACCAAACTAAATCTTATAATCTATTTTCTATCGAAAATACTTTATCTGACCGTGCAAGATGAAACTCGCAACTAGTTCAAATTCCTCGGATTCCGACATGGATATTCACCTGAGCTCCGAAAGCAGTGTAATCGAAATGGATCAACCAGCTTGTCATCTTCAATTCTATATGAATTGGGGATGTGTTCGTAGTTGACTTAATCAATGGAGACGAGAAGAAGACGATCCTTTCCTTCTACCAACCGAATTCACCTCTTGGCGAAAAACCTGAAGCATTTACCGGCGAACCTGTTTGAAACACCATTTTCACCTTCAGTTCCTGAATATCTCGTCACGATTATATTCTATCTATAATTCTAAACCTTATCCATCCGCTCATTTCAACCGACAATCATCCTGGAATAATAGAAGAAGTCAACGAATTTCGCGCTCGAGTTGTAGCTTTAGAAAATATGGTGCAGAACCGACCAGCTTCAGAAACATCACCGGCACCAATAGTACCACCAACATCAACACCAGTACCACCAACAACCCAAGTTTCTGTGACTACCCGAAAATTTCCAATCAAATTTAAACTTTATCTTTATATTATTTCGACACGATAAGCAAAGTTTGTTAAGTTAAATCTCAAGAATTTTAAATTGTGTTCATACATTCATTATAACCTCGACCAAATTCCGACGATTCACGAACCGTTAAATATAAATAAATATGTATATGTATATATATATATATATATATATATATATATATATATATATATATATTATAACTTGAGAATATTAATAAAGTATTAAACGTATAATACTTTACATGATCGTATTTGTTTCAATATGTTTATCGATGGAATTAGAAGATAATATCAAATTGTTGATTTATTAGATACATTATGATATGATTACGGGTCTATGTTATGAGGTCCACTGTAATTTAAGAAATCTGTTCTTTTTGACAACATTCGAAAAATGGTAAAGTGATTTATAAGTAAGAACGTGAAGTGTAAATAACTTAGATGTTGGATATCGACAAGTTAAGTAACTCGACATTTTTCATTAAGATGATTTCATACGTTTATTTAACCTTTGAACTTTATCCCATGCTTCACCAACAAACTGTAATTTAAAAACTTGAAACCTATTATGAATATATATGATTCTACTTTTTTAAAAACATTTTATGATATAACGATTTCCATTATTTTAACCTTTAAACAAAATGATTCTTAAAAATATATTTGGTTTTGGAAAACAAAATTATTATATTTATTTGATTTAGTTTCAAACGTACAAAAACGTTTTCAGTTTAAAAAGAACTTTATTATTAAAACATATATAACTTTTATAAATATCTAGAACCACTTTTGACAACTCATTACTTAACCAGTATGATAAAGATAACGATATTTATATTTTATTTTATTAAATATATATAACGATTTAAATTAGTATTATATATATTTATACGCGTATTATACGTACATAGTTTTATACTTTTACTATACTTAAACTTTACCTTTACTTTATTTTTACTTTACTTTAACTTTAATAATTCACTTTAATAATTCATACTTTAATAATTCACTTTAATAATTCATACTTTAATAATTCACTTTAATAATTCATACTTTAATAATTCACTTTAATAATTCATACTTTAATAATTTACTTTAATAATTCATACTTTAATAATTCAAAAATCTATTATAAATAGAATTCAATAGGTTTCATTATTTCATAGAAACTTGAAAATATTTTTCTCTAAACTCTCTCAATCGATTTACATATATATATTTACTCCGTATTATTTTAAGATATTATTAGTATACATAAAATATTACGTCAGAGTGCTGTCCGAGTGATTTCGAAATTGTTTTTCGAGTGGGATTGGATTAAGGAAATTATGGGTTATAGCTATGGAGGTGATTGGTATGGTTCATGGGTATGCTCGTGAGGTCAATATAGTGTTTATCATCTCCGTTGCGTCTACGTACCTTTCCTGCAATATTGAATCTCAATATTGATACGTGAGTACTCATAATTTAACTTTTACATACTAATAGTGTATCCCTGACTAGTGCTCGAGTATATAGGATTATGCATGTTTGTACTTTTGATATTGCCTTTAGTTAGGTTATGTTGAATCCTGAATTAGTTATATATGCGACTGAGATAAGGTATAAGATATGCATGTCGTTGGAAAGCTAGCGAAAAATTAAGAACTTTTCATTTAGATATCGAATGATTTCGATGAACGGATTTGAAGTTATAGTCCATCGAATTTTTGTATTATTATTAAAAATGATTATTATTATCGTCGTTATTATCGTCGTTCTAGTTTATCTTATTATTATTATTATTATTATCTTTATCAATAAAAGGATTTATCATTAAAAATTGTTATTTTTTATTATTACTATCGTTATTATCGTTAAAGTTATAATTAGTATTATTATTATTATCCAATTATTATTATTATTATTATTATTATTATTATTATTATTATTATTATTATTATTATCCAATTATTATTATTATTATTCTTATTATTATTATTATTATTATTATTATTATTATTATTATTATTATTATTATTATTATTATTATCATTATTAATATATATATCATTATTTAAAAATGGTTATTGTTATTGTTATTATTATTATTACTATATTATCATTAAGATAATTATTAGTATTATCGTTAATAATGTTATAGTAACTATCATTATTAATATTAGTGTAATTAAAACAAATATTTGTAACACCTAATTATTTTGATTACTATTATTATCATTATTACGAACACGATATAAAAGACGATTAAAAGCTATTAAACGAAACGATTAGGAAATAATGGGTAAGAGTATCATGATGAAATTAAAATATTATAAGATATTGATTTAGATAAAATTATCCTTCTTATTATTTTTATCATTACTATTATTATTAAAATTATCGTTAGTATTAAAACTATCATTTTAACAAAAATTATCATTTTAATAGAAATGTCATTGTTACTATAAAATATCATTATTATTATTATTTTAAATAGAATTATTATTTTAAAGATAATATTAAAAATTATCGTAAATATTAAAGTTATCATAATTAGAATTATCGTTTTATCATAATGTCATCTTAGTAATTATAAATATTGATATTTTTATAATAATAATTATTATTACAAAATAATACAACTTTTACTTACTATCATTATAGATATTATTTTATCAAATAAATATTTGATACAAATATATTTTACTACGTGTAATAACTTACTTTAATAATACGTATCATATTATCTTTATAATATTAAATGAACCCTATAAATTTTATTACTTAATATATATAAAAGTATATTTTATTATATAAATATAATATAAAATTTTATTTATTAATAAATAAATTATATTATTTACTCTAATAAATCTTTTAAAAATATTTAAAAATATAAAACGACGATATTTAAACTATATATTAATCATGTATAAATTTTTGGAAATTATTTTGAGTCAAATTTACTTTTGTTGACTTTTGCATATTAGTCTCGAGCATTAGGATTGTGGTACACTATGACTTGACCTAATTTGTTAGACAAATATTGACCAACACATAAATATATATAATTAATTTAGGTTCGTGAATCCGAGGCCAACCTTGCACTTGTTCAATGACGTTATATGTATTTTTACTACGAAATACAGTATGGTGAGTTTCATTTGCTCCCTTTTTACTCATTACATTTTTTGGGCTGAGAATACATGCAAATGCTTTATTAACTGTTTTACAATATTTATATGCGTGAGTTCATTTGATTCCCTTTTACTCTTTACATTTTTGGGACTGAGAATACATGCGCTGTTTTTACAACTGCTTTATTAAATTTTTTTTTTAAATATATTTTGAACTGCGAATACATGAAATGCTTTTATAAATGTTTGACGAAATAGACACAAGTAATTGAAACTACATTCTATGGTTGAATTATCAAAATCGAATATGCCCCTTTTTATTAAAGTCTGGTAATCTAAGAATTAGGGAACAGACACCCTAATTGACGCGAATCCTAAAGATAGATCTATTGGGCCTAACAAACCCCATCCAAAGTACCGGATGCTTTAGTACTTCGAAATTTATATCATGTCCGAAGGAGGATCCCGGAATGATAGGGGATATTCTTATATGTATCTAGTTAATGTCGGTTACCAGGTGTTCACCATATGAATGATTATTTTTTGTCTCTATGCATGGGACGTATATTTATGAGAACTGGAAATGAAATTCTTGTGGTCTATTAAAATGATGGAAATAAATGATTATGATAAACTAATGAACTCACCAACCTTTTGGTTGACACTTTAAAGCATGTTTATTCTCAGGTGTTAAAGAAATCTTCCGCTGTGCATTTGCTCATTTTAAAGATATTACTTGGAGTCTTTCATAGCATATTTCGAAGAACGTTGCATTCGAGTCATTGAGTTCATCAAAAATTATTATTAAATCAATTTATAGTTGGATAGTGGATATTATGAAATGGTATGCATGCCTGTCAATTTTTGATGTAAAGAAAGATTGCCTTTTAAAAACGAATGCAGTGTTTGTAAAATGTATCATATAGAGGTCAAATACCTCGCAATGTAATCAACTATTGTGAATCGTTTATAATGTATATGAACGGGTCCTTTCAGTTGGTATCAGAGCGGTGGTCTTAGCGAACCAGGTCTGCATTAGTGTGTCTAACTGATAAGTCGTTAGGATGCATTAGTGAGTCTGGACTTCGACCGTGTCTGCATGTCAAAAGTTTTGCTTATCATTTCTAGTCGGAAATCATCTGCTTATCATCCATAGGAAATTACCTGCTTATCATTATTAGTCTAGATACGTCTTGCTACATTAATTGCATGAGTAGTGTATAGACAAACTTCATATCTTAGCGTATCTGCTAAATCATATCTTATCGTATCTGTTACTTTAAACTTTACCTGACATACCCCGCAAATTCCTCCGTAATCTATGAAATCTTTTGATCTCTATATATAGATATCCTATGTAAATAGAATACCACCCGATAGCCGAAAAATCATTTTATATCGAAAATCCTTTATCCAATCGTACGAAATGGAATTTGTCATCAGTTTAAGTCACTCGGATTCCGAAATGGAATCTCACTCAAGCTCCGAAAGCAGTGTGACCGGAATGGATCAACCAATCAGTCATCACCTATTCTGGATGAATTGGGGATGGGTTCGTAGCCTCCTCAATCATTGGAAACAAGAAGAAGGCGATCCTTTCCATCCACCACATTGCCCTCTTGGCGAAGAACCTGAAGCACTTACCGGCGAACCTGTTCGAGACACTATTTTCTCTCTCATTTCCAGGGTATCTCGTCACGATTATATACTACATTAAATTCTAGATTTTATTTATCCGCTCGTTCCGACCGACAATCATCCTGGAATAATAGAAGAAGTCAACGAACTTCGCGCTCGGGTAGTGGCTTTGGAGAATATGGTGCAGAGATTACAAACACCAGCAGCAGCACCAGCAGCATAACCAGTACCACCGTCATCAACGCCAACAGTACCATTACCACCTCCAACCACAACCGCGTTGTAAACCTCAACTTCGCAATCTGTCCCACGAGCATCAACGTCATACGCACCATAGATACCAAGGAGTACCAACGACAATAACTGATGAAGTATTCATTCATAACTTCATTGGAGAAACATTCCGCGGCGATTATATAATCTCTAAAGTCTTAGAGATTATCTAATCTAGCCCTAACCATAAATCAGTTAAGCAAACCAAAATGATAGAAGGAAGAGTAGAAACCCTGACAAAAATGGTGTGTGATTAACAAGTTAAACTTGTTTTACCAACATCATCAACAGTACCATCAACGTCACCAGCATCGTCAGTACAGTCAACATCAGAATCAACAACACCTATAACATCACAAACTCCGTCAGTTCAAGAATCACTGTGGACATCATTACGAATCAATAACGTGTATATTGTATCAACAAGTTATGAGAATTAACTCATTCCCTCTGAAGAAATTATATATATATATTATATATATATATATATATATATATATATATATATATATATATATATATATATATATATATATATATTTTGAAATAAAAAAATAAATCTTTCCGTGCTAAGCTATTGTGTGTGAATCTTAACTACTCAGTTAATTCATATTACAAATATGCAATAATGTACGTCCCTCACCCGCGACTTAACCATCGTTAACTACAATCTCTGTCTCAATTCAACAAATTCCAATTCCTAATAAATCAAGTATATATTTGATTTTACACTTCATCATTGATGTAACCGAAACTTTTCAGATAACATCATTCGTACTTTGTGAAGTTCACAAGAATTTAACGAAAACCAACATCACATCTCAACAAATAACGAAGTATTGATTCATAATTTCAATATTATTGAAGAAATACTTATGTAACCTCTAAACCTTCAAGGAATTATTCAATTCTAGTTCCAACCGTAAATCGAATGAGTTTAATTTAGTATTAACTCATTAAAATCTATGTTACATCGAAGGAGAATATATACATATATATTTTCATAAAGACTGTAATAAAATTCTTATGTACAAAATATTAATTGTGAAAATTTTTTAACGGGTAGGTAATACCCGAGAGATATATATAAATTCACAATTAATATGTTACATTCTTCGAATCAGATTAAGCAAATTATCAATTATACTTCCTACTTTCATAATAATATACATTCTTTCATAGAAATCAAAACAACCATACTCATTCAAACCCAATTACGTATTCTGATTTTAAAATCTCAGAATTCATTTCGAGATATAACCGGTACCATTACTTTTAGATTCCTACATCTTTCAAAGCTATACTTTGACTTCAAAAGTGTGTTAGAACATCAAATGTATACAAACGATTACAATCTATGTTCAAACCCTTCGAAAATCTCTGAAGACACTTCAAATAATGAGCAATTGAGATGATGATCCAACCACATATTACCCACAGTTATGTACTTAAAAAGCTCTCGAAACCAAAGTCATAATTCAACACATATCTGTGTCAGATCTTTTGGCATTTATTAGCAAAAATAACCTTGCAATTCCTTTGCAAAGTAGCAAATTATATCACAGCTCCAGCAAGACAACTTCGATTTTTTCATTCGGAGTAGCCTTATCATAATTTTGATATATGTGATTACCCTTTTGTTACCGGAGAACCTTTCATATTCCACCACATTAGCAATAAACTTACCAACAACTTCACTGATCTTGGGCATTCCGAAGAATCTTTATATTTATCGAAACCTCATCATTTACTCATCTGCCTCTTGTAACGAGAATTGTCATACGAATCATTGGGAGTTAGCAATCAGTATTTTGAAATCTCACGGCATGTTGACGCCAACAGTTATACATAACGTCTATTTCCAAGGCTTACATACTTTGAATGTGAAGTTTCTGAAAAACACTCTGAACCGCGAACTAGTTCTCGAAATACTGATGAAGCAACAAAAACTGTAAACGACCTTAGCAGTAAAAAGTTTGATGATAAAGATTAGTGTATTAACAAAGCTCAGAAATAGAGAAGTTTTGGAACTGGAAAACGGATTGAGCAAAGTATGAAGGAGGCTGTGGACAAATCACAAAGACTGAACCTGCCTTCAAAGAATCCAAATGATTCAGTGTCTGCTGAAGTCATTAACGAATACCTTGCTCCTGACACTAAACCCTTACAGACAATATTCTTCATCATCCTCTGATATTAGAAATTCTAAGATATCATCGTATCTTTCATTATAAATATCCTCCATATTTCTGAAGATATTTTCATAACTATTCTTATCTGGAATCATTTATCTCTTTGCGCTATCTGTATTACATCAAAAAGGAAACTGTTTAGTTCCTATACTCTGTAAACCTTTGAGTTTAAAATATGAATGTTTTTGAAGTAGTGTTGGAAACTGAAGCATGAGTTAGTATAATATAATGACACATGATCAACGTGATTATATTACAGTAATTCATGCTGAGTTTCTAAATGAAACGTGATGATTCACAGATCATAACATCATCATGTGCCATGTTATAACGAACGATCATGGTGGCCTGTAAACTGTTGTACCTGCAATGGACGTGGGTAGATGTCTAGGGACTTGCATAAAATGCATCAACAGAAGGTGTGAGTTGTAAGAAAAGGAAGGAGGTGAATTTATAAGAAAATCTCCGACAGAACAATTAAAATGGACGATCGCATTTAAAGCGGATCCTAATTCCTTTTGTTACCGGAGAATCAAATCTTATTACAAAGATTTTCTTCAAATCCCTTGAAATCTGGAAATCAATCATATCTACGTCAAATGATAAGATGAATCTACACTTACTCATTTCACTCTTCTATGTTAGCTTCATTCGTACTCTTCATATAAATGGATTGTTTATCCAAATTATTCACTGATGATAAAACTCTAATTTTCAGCCTGTATGCATCATGAAAACATACTTATTATCATTCACGACCTTTCCACTCAAATTTTGGGACGAAATTTCTTTAACGGGTAGGTACTGTGACAACCCGGAAATTTCCAATCAAATTTAAACTTTATCTTTATATTATTCCGACACGATAAGAAAAGTTTGTTAAGTTAAATCTCAAGAATTTTAAATTGTGTTCATACATTCATTATAACCTCGACCAAATTCTGACGATTCACGAACCGTTAAATATAAATAAATATGTATATATATGTATATATATATATATATATATATATTATAACTTGAGAATATTAATAAAGTATTAAACGTATAATACTTTACATGATCGTATTTGTTTCAATATGTTTATCGATGGAATTAGAAGATAATATCAAATTGTTGATTTATTAGATACATTATGATATGATTACGGGTCTATGTTATGAGGTCCACCGTGATTTAAGAAATCTATTCTTTTTGACAACATTCGGAAAATAGTAAAGTGATTTATAAGTAAGAACGTGAAGTGTAAATAACTTAGATGTTAGATATCGACAAGTTAAGTAACTCAACATTTTTCATTAAGATGATTTTATACGTTTATTTAACCTTTGAACTTTATCCCATGCTTCACCAACAAACTTTAATTTAAAAACTTGAAACCTATTATGAATATAAATGATTCTACTTTTTTAAAAACATTTTATGACATAACGATTTCCATTATTTTAACCTTTAAACAAAATGATTCTTAAAAATATATTTGGTTTTGGAAAACAAAATTATTATATTTATTTGATTTAGTTTCAAACGTACAAAAACGTTTTCAGTTTAAAAAGAACTTTATTATTAAAACGTATATAACTTTTATAAATATCTAGAACCACTTTTGACAACTCATTACTTAACCAGTATGATAAAGATAACGATATTTATATTTTATTTTATTAAATATATATAACGATTTAAATGAATATTATATATATTTATACGCGTATTATACGTACATAGTTTTATACTTTTACTATACTTAAACTTTACCTTTACTTTATTTTTACTTTACTTTAACTTTAATAATTCACTTTAATAATTCATACTTTAATAATTCACTTTAATAATTCATACTTTAATAATTCACTTTAATAATTCAAAAATCTATTATAAATAGAATTCAATAGGTTTCATTATTTCATAGAAACTTGAAAATATTTTTCTCTAAACTCTCTCAATCGATTTACATATATATATTTACTCCGTATTATTTCAAGATATTATTAGTATACATAAAATATTACGTCAGAGTGCTGTCCGAGTGATTTCGAAATTGTTTTTCGAGTGGGATTGGATTAAGGAAATTATGGGTTATAGCTATGGAGGTGATTGGTATGGTTCATGGGTATGCTCGTGAGGTCAATATAGTGTTTATCATCTCCGTTGCGTCTACGTACCTTTCCTGCAATATTGAATCTCAATATTGATACGTGAGTACTCATAATTTAACTTTTACATACTAATAGTGTATCCCTGACTAGTGCTCGAGTATATAGGATTATGCTCATAATTGACTTATTATTATTATTATTATTATTATCCAATTATTATTATTATTATTATTATTATTATTATTATTATTATTATTATTATTATTATTATTATTATTATTATTATTATTATTATTATTATTATCATTATTAATATATATATCATTATTTAAAAATGGTTATTGTTATTGTTATTATTATTATTACTATATTATCATTAAGATAATTATTAGTATTATCGTTAATAATGTTATAGTAACTATCATTATTAATATTAGTGTAATTAAAACAAATATTTGTAACACCTAATTATTTTGATTACTATTATTATCATTATTACGAACACGATATAAAAGACGATTAAAAGCTATTAAACGAAACGATTAGGAAATAATGGGTAAGAGTATCATGATGAAATTAAAATATTATAAGATATTGATTTAGATAAAATTATCCTTCTTATTATTTTTATCATTACTATTATTATTAAAATTATCGTTAGTATTAAAACTATCATTTTAACAAAAATTATCATTTTAATAGAAATGTCATTGTTACTATAAAATATCATTATTATTATTATTTTAAATAGAATTATTATTTTAAAGATAATATTAAAAATTATCGTAAATATTAAAGTTATCATAATTAGAATTATCGTTTTATCATAATGTCATCTTAGTAATTATAAATATTGATATTTTTATAATAATAATTATTATTACAAAATAATACAACTTTTACTTACTATCATTATAGATATTATTTTATCAAATAAATATTTGATACAAATATATTTTACTACGTGTAATAACTTACTTTAATAATACGTATCATATTATCTTTATAATATTAAATGAACCCTATAAATTTTATTACTTAATATATATAAAAGTATATTTTATTATATAAATATAATATAAAATTTTATTTATTAATAAATAAATTATATTATTTACTCTAATAAATCTTTTAAAAATATTTAAAAATATAAAACGACGATATTTAAGCTATATATTAATCATGTATAAATTTTTGGAAATTATTTTGAGTCAAATTTACTTTTGTTGACTTTTGCATATTAGTCTCGAGCATTAGGATTGTGGTACACTATGACTTGACCTAATTTGTTAGACAAATATTGACCAACACATAAATATATATAATTAATTTAGGTTCGTGAATCCGAGGCCAACCTTGCACTTGTTCAATGACGTTATATGTATTTTTACTACGAAATACAGTATGGTGAGTTTCATTTGCTCCCTTTTTACTCATTACATTTTTTGGGCTGAGAATACATGCAAATGCTTTATTAACTGTTTTACAATATTTATATGCGTGAGTTCATTTGATTCCCTTTTACTCTTTACATTTTTGGGACTGAGAATACATGCGCTGTTTTTACAACTGCTTTATTAAATTTTTTTTTTAAATATATTTTGAACTGCGAATACATGAAATGCTTTTATAAATGTTTGACGAAATAGACACAAGTAATTGAAACTACATTCTATGGTTGAATTATCAAAATCGAATATGCCCCTTTTTATTAAAGTCTGGTAATCTAAGAATTAGGGAACAGACACCCTAATTGACGCGAATCCTAAAGATAGATCTATTGGGCCTAACAAACCCCATCCAAAGTACCGGATGCTTTAGTACTTCGAAATTTATATCATGTCCGAAGGAGGATCCCGGAATGATAGGGGATATTCTTATATGTATCTAGTTAATGTCGGTTACCAGGTGTTCACCATATGAATGATTATTTTTTGTCTCTATGCATGGGACGTATATTTATGAGAACTGGAAATGAAATTCTTGTGGTCTATTAAAATGATGGAAATAAATGATTATGATAAACTAATGAACTCACCAACCTTTTGGTTGACACTTTAAAGCATGTTTATTCTCAGGTGTTAAAGAAATCTTCCGCTGTGCATTTGCTCATTTTAAAGATATTACTTGGAGTCTTTCATAGCATATTTCGAAGAACGTTGCATTCGAGTCATTGAGTTCATCAAAGATTATTATTAAATTAATTTATAGTTGGATAGTGGATATTATGAAATGGTATGCATGCCTGTCAATTTTTGATGTAAAGAAAGATTGTCTTTTAAAAACGAATGCAATGTTTGTAAAATGTATCATATAGAGATCAAATACCTCGCAATGTAATCAACTATTGTGAATCGTTTATAATGTATATGAACGGGTCCTTTCAGTTTCAACATCACACGTCTCAACAGCTCATTCTGTACCTCGAGCCTAATCATCGTTCTACGTATTGTTCTATCTACTTTATCTTCGTTCTACACATAGTTCTACATCGATTATCTTCACTCGACATGGCGATTATGTAATTTCTAAAGTTTTAGAGATTATGTAATCTAGTATTAACGATAAATCAAATGAGTTTAATATCTTATTGACTCATTAAATCCATGATTACATCTGAAGAAAATATATATGCAAGTATATTTTCATAAAGATTGTAATTAAAATTCTTTTGTACAAACTGTTAATGGTGAAAATATTTTAACGGGTAGGTAATACCCGAGGAATATTTAGATTTCACATTAATCAGTTACACGGTACATTCTTCGACTCTGATTCAACAGTCAGTCACTATCCTACTTATATCCATAGATATACGTATCCGTTCACCACAGAATCCATTTTCGTTCAATTTCATATTTGGATTTTGACCTATCAGAATCCAACAAGTGGCATAATGAAGAAAACATCGGACAAAGTAAAATTTGTTAGAAACAAACGAACTAACTAATTGAAATATTGTTAAGAAACCACGCTAACTGTTCCTAGCTAACTGTTCCTAGCTAACTGGTTACATTTTATTTATCGCAATTTACATTCTCGCAATTTTATTTATCGTCATTTAATTTCTGTAATTATTTTACGCACTTTAAATAACAGGACACGTATACAAGGTTTCGACATATCATATTGACCCATCTATATATTTATCTTGGAACAACCATAGACACTCTATATGCAAATGACGGAGTTAGCTATACAGGGTTGAGGTTGATTCCAAAATATATATATAGTTTGAGTTGTGATCAATACTGAGACCGGTACACGGGTCATGATACGTATTAATTAATTCAAATGTTATATATTAAACTATATATATGAACTATTGGACTATTGGACTAATGGAATAACAACAGTGGACAATTAAAATGAATTAAAATACTGATTATAACATATGAAACTAAATAATTCTTCAAGTTTGCCGCTTGTTTTTCATCTTAAACCTCATTTGAATCTTGACGATTCCAATCCGTGTTCAAATCTTTCATGATTCTTGAAAACACCTCGATCGAGAGGATGAACCAGCCGCACTTCACCTACGGAAGAAAAGATTGATGCATATAGATATGCACCTGAAAAACCCTCGGAAACTGAGTAAACGTTTAACACGTAGTTGTGCTAATTCCTTTAGTGTTATTATTACCCAAAATAATTTGGTAATCCCTTTCAAAGTAGCAAATTTTGTCACAGCACCAGCAAGTCAACTTCAACTTTTCGTTCGAAACAACCTTATTATAACTATGATATATATGCGTGCTCTTTTATTGTTACCAGGGAATCTTTTATATTCCACCATATTACCATCAGCGTTTAATCATCTAAAAACACAATTTTCCTGAAACCACCTCGGTTTGAGAACCGATGATCCAGATCCGTTAATTTTGAAAATGCTGACGAACCAGCGTGTTGTAGATTGCCTTAATGGCCAAAAGTTGATAATAAAGAATGGAACGCTCGATAGAAAATTTGGTACTGAAAAACGAATTGAGCTAACCATGAAGGAGACCATGGACAAATACAAGGACCAAACCATATATTCATGAATCCAGGCAATTCTGAATCCAATGAAATCTTTAGAGAATATCTTGCTCCGAAGTCATGTTAAAATATTCCGGAAAATTTTTCTTCATCAACATTCGAACTTAGAAATTCCAAAACATCATCATAAATATCTTCGATATTTCTGAGGATATTTTTATAAATATTCTTGTCCGAAATTATCTACCTTTTCGTGTTTTCTGTATTCCATTATATTGGAAACTTCTGTAAAATCTAAGTATAAATTATGAATGAATTGTGGAGAAGTGTTGGGAACTGAAGCATGAGTTAGTATAATATAATGCGCTTGGCCAACGTGGTTATATTACAGTAAGTCATGCTGAATTCCTAATGGAACGTGATGATGGTCCACAGATCATACCCTCATCATGTGCCATGTTACATAACTCTTTCATTCTACTTAATCTCTAAGCATATCACGGAAATATTTCCTTGATATTTCTGTTCTTCCGTAATTTCAACAAATTGCTAATAAATCATGCTATTACATTCTCTTTCTGATTAGAAGATTTTCTTAAACTCCTTGAATTCCAGAAATCCACCATGACTACGTCAAAAGTTAAGACGAAACTTTTCACTCTTTTGTGATAGCTTCACTCGTACGCTTCACATGACTGAATCGTTTTATCTATATTAATCAATAATGATAGAACTCTAATTATCAACTCATATTCGTCATGAAAACATTTTTATTGTTAGCCATGACGACCTCACTCAAATTTCGGGACGAAATTTCTTTAACTGGTAGGTACTGTCACGACCAGGAAAATTTCGACTAATTTTAAACCAAACTCTCGATACGATAGTGTAATTTCAACATGATAAGCAAAGTCTGTTAGGTTGAGTCTCAAAAATTTTGAACTGTTTCATATATTCAATTAACCTTCGACTGCTCTCGATGATTCACGAACCATTAATTGTAAATAGATATGTGTGTATGAATATATAAATAATAATTTGAAATATAATTTGAAGTATTATATGTTGTTGTTATTAAAAATTAGTAAAATAAAAATAGGATATTATAATAATTAATATAAAATATATCTATATACATAAATAAAGTATATTAAAAATAAATACTAAATGATTGTAATACTTGTTTGATGTTCCGATTGATATTAAACAAGTTAGATTCGAACTTATATGATTTTAAAATAAACGGTAATCCGAAGATGAGTTCTATAAATTTTAGGCTTACTAAAAATGTATTTAGGATCTAGCTATTTAATTTTAACACTTTTTATATTTTACCGAAAATTGAGAGGGACAGTTGATGTAATTTTTATTTAACAAATAAAGGATCAAATTTTATACCATAATGACGAAAATAAATAAAAACAATTAATTTAAAAATTTGAGAATTTTCTGAGCTAAAATTTTATCCGCCACTGATTAACCACGGACTACGAAATACTATTCTTATTAAAGTGTCGGCACTAAATGACATGTAGTTGGCTGTTGAACTATTGGTTTTTACTGTGCAAAAGTTTGATATTTATTACTAATTCATGATTGACATGAATTCTATATATAATATAATATACATGTATGTATGAGAGACATCAACAAAAAACCATTAAAACTCATCGAAACCAAACACCCATTTCATGTTTTTATTTCCTATTTGTGTCACCTTGGCTATGTGTGAATACCATCAAGAACAACCAACGAAACCACCACGAACAACCACTTAGAATGCTTTACATACACTTGCGAGTGTATTATGTTTATGATTATGAAATCTTGTGGTCTATTAACATATTGAAATGATTGTTATGATAAACCTATGAACTCACCAACCTTTTGGTTGACACTTTAAAGCATGTTTATTCTCAGGTACGAATTAAGTCTTTCGCTGTGCATTTGCTCAATTTAAGGACATTACTTGGAGTCGATCATCGCAATGGGACCAAATGTTGATGATTTCGTCCAGGGGGATAAGGACGGGTCTTTACACGGTGCAATAGTAACAACAATAGCATATGACATGATCGGCTGAGTGCTCATGAGTTGGGATTCCATTCTGAAATCTGAAATTTTTAGCGAAAAATCAATAACACAACTGAATAATATATTAATAATGGCTATATAAAACCCATAACTAATATATAACCATCTATGTATTCTCGAATGCAAACTTTGACCAAATTGACTTAGTTCATAAATAAATATAGTCATAACAACATCAACATCTCAATTTACTAATTTAGTTTTGGTAGGTGCCTAAAAAAACTACAATCACGATGTCGACACAACATTATAATATTATTTATTTGACCATGATCACTTTAAATGCAAAACTGTTATAATAATAATAATAATATAGATATGGATAGTCAATTTTGGTGTATACATATAGTCAATTTTGGTACACAAAGTATGTATTTTTATATTGAGATTTTAGGCTATAAATACTCATGAATGCAAGCATTAAACTTGCACCATTTCTCACACTTACAAAGTGTTTCTTTCTTTCTCTCCATTATCATCTTTGTTCTTACACTTCATTATTAGTATTCTAAATCAAGAATCAAATCACTAAAGGTAGTTATAAGCCTACTGAATTATAACATCAAGAATCAAACCACTAAAGGTAGTTATAAGCCTACTGAATTATAACATCAAGAATCAAACCACTAAAGGTAGTTATAAGCCTACTGAATTATAACACGTTATCAGCACGATAATCTTAATACTAAATATGGTTGGCTCTGCCACCAAAATGATATATGGTCGGTTATACCACCAAAATGATATATGGTCGGTTATACCACCAAAATGATATATGGTCGGTTATACCACCAGAATGATATAGGTCGGTTATACCACCTGAAAAAATATATGGTCGACACTGTCGCCAAATTTTTCATTTATGTTTACTAATATTTATATTTTTGTTATATAACATTTATTTATGATTGCTTACACATGGTCGACACTGTCACCTACTTATCATTTATGTTATATTAAATTTATGTTTAATGTTTATATACTTATGAATATAAATTGACTCTAATTTATCATGATGTTTGTTTTAATTTTTGATAATAGAAAATGTCGAATCTGGAAAAGCTTAAATTTACTCCTTTAGAATCAACTGGAAACAACTACATGCCATGGGTTATAAAAGTAAAAATGCATCTTAAATCAATGGGCATTCTTGAAACCATAAATGAAAACAACACTTGTTCTGAAAAAGAACAAGCTACGGCATGTTGCTTTATTCATCAACATATTGATGAATGCTTACAAAATAATTATGTGACTGTAGAAGATCCCCATGTTTTATGGGAAGGTCTCAAAAGCAGATTCAATAATCAAAGAGAAATTTTACTTCCAGCTGCAATGGAACAATGGAGAACATTAAGGTTCCAAGACTTTAAGAAAGTAAATGAATACAGCTCAGCTCTGTATAATACATGTTCACAACTTAAATTCTGTGGACATGAAATTAGTGATGCAGACATGATGGAGAAAACTTTCTCCACAATGAATGCTGCAAACATCACAGTGCAAAGAAATTTGAGAATGCTAAAGTTCAAAACATATCCTGAACTTAATTCATATCTCTTAGTTGCAGAGCAAAATGATGAGCTATTAATGAAAAATCAGCAATCCCGTCCTACTGGTACACTTGCAATCCCTGAAGCAAATACTGCAAATAATTATAAACAGGGACAAGGACGCGGGCAAGGTCGTGGTTATAATAACCATCACCATCATCATGCCAAAAGCCATAACTATGGTAGAAACCATCCTTATGGTAATGGTAATGGGCGTGGACGTGGTCGTGGTCGTGGCCGTGGTGGTCAAAGAAATAGTAATCCACGAAAATATAAATATCAACCACAAAACAAGCCCATTAAACAAGATGTTGAAGAAAATTCTTCTAAAAATTCTGAAGAATCTTGCTACAGATGTGGTAGAATGGGCCACTGGGCTAATACTTGCCGAACATCTAAACATCTTGTTAAGATGTATCAGGATTCGCTGAAAGGTAAAGAAAAGGAAGTAAATTTTGTGGATAATATTGATCCAACAGTCACTGAGAAACCATCTGATTTATATGAAGATTTCTTGAATGTTTAAGTTGTGTGTCTTTTGAAAAATAAACGATTTAATATCGTCTGTCTTTGTCATTATGTTTGCTAAATGTTTCAGTACTATCTATTTGCGTTTAAAATATTGTGTAATATTAATGTACTCACTATTTATTTCTTATATAAGAAGTTCAATATGAATTTTGCTGGAATACAACATCAATCAAGTGGTGGAGATCTCTGTATAGCAGACAGTGGAACTACACACACTATACTTAAATCCGAGAAATATTTTATTGATCTAAAACCAACGGAAGGAACTATACATACAATATCAGGACCTGCTAACTTGATAAAAGGGATAGGAAAGGCAAATTTCATACTACCAAATGGTACAAAATTTTTAATAAATGATGCCTTATTTTCTCCCAAATCAAGCAGAAATTTATTGAGTTTCTCCGACATATACCTTAACGGGTATGATTATCAGTCAGTGACAACAGAAAATGAGAAATATTTAAGTATCACTGACAAGAGTCATGTGGTTGAAATACTGCCAAGACTTAGTTCTGGATTACATTATACACATATAAATGTACCAGAAATACATATGGTAGTTAACGAAAAATATATTGATCCTGGTGTATTCAGTTTATGGCATAACAGATTAGGCCATCCAGGATCAACAATGATGAAAAGGATTATTGAATGTACTCATGGACATCCACTAAAGGATAGAAAAATCCATCATGATACAATGGTTCCATGTACATCTTGCTCTCTTGGAAAATTGATAACTAGACCCTCACCACTTAAGGTTGAGAAAGAATCACCAATGTTTCTTGAAAGAATTCAAGGTGATATATGTGGACCAATTCATCCACCATGTGGACCATTTAGATATTTCATGGTTCTAATAGACGCATCTAGCAGATGGTCTCATGTTTGTCTGTTATCAAGCCGTAATGTGGCATTTGCAAAATTTCTTGCCCAAATTATTAAATTGAGAGCTCATTTTCCTGATTACACCATTAAAAGGGTGAGACTTGATAATGCTGGTGAATTTACATCTCAAGCATTTAATGACTATTGCATGTCTATAGGAATTGTTGTTGAACATTCTGTTGCTCATGTGCATACACAAAATGGTTTAGCCGAGTCATTGATTAAACGTTTACAGTTAATCGCTAGACCATTGATAACAAAACTCCCTGTATCTATATGGGGTCATGCAATTTTACATGCTGCTGCATTGATTCGCATCAGACCAAGTGCAAGTCATAAATATTCCCCCCTACAACTTGCTTTTGGTCAAGAGCCAAATATTTCCCATCTTAGAACATTTGGTTGTGCAGTGTATGTTCCAATTGCGACACCACAACGTACAAAAATGGGTCCTCAAAGGAGGTTGGGAATATATGTTGGATATGAAACATCTTCAATATTAAGGTATATTGAACCTATGACAGGTGACGTTTTTACAGCACGTTTTGCTGATTGTCATTTTAATGAAACATTGTTCCCTAGATTAGGGGGAGAAATGAAAAATAAAGAAAATGATGTTTCATGGTGTGAACCTCAATTAAAGTATCTTGATCCTCGCACAAAAGAATGCGAGACAGAAGTTCAAAAGATAATGCATATACAAGAACTTGCAAATCAATTGCCTGATGCATTTACAGATACAAAAACGGTGACAAAATCATATATACCAGCAGTAAATACTCCAGCTCGAATTGAAATTCCAAAAGCTGGCAATAACGTCACTCATGAATCTTTGCCACGTCAGAAACGTGGAAGACCAATCGGTTCAAAGGATAAAAATCCTCGAAAAAGAAAATCAGCTGATAATGAAGTAAAAGAAAGTGTTCAAGAAGAACCACAAATCAGTACTCCTACTGCAGAGGAGATTGATGATGTCAATACAGAAATTGCAATCAATTATGCATATTCAAAAATATTATGGAACCGAAATGAAATGAAAAATCTTGATGAGAAATTTTCATTTAATGTTGCATATGACATCATGAATAATGATGATGATCCAGAACCAACATCTATGGTTGAATGTCAAAATAGACATGATTGGGCTCAATGGAAAGAAGCAATACGAGCTGAATTAGAATCACTCAATAAAAGAAAAGTTTTCGGATCCATCATTCTCACTCCTAAAGATGTGAAACCTGTAGGATACAGATGGATTTTTGTCCGAAAAAGAAATGAGAAAAATGAAGTTACAAGGTATAAAGCTAGACTTGTAGCTCAAGGTTTTTCTCAAAGACCGGGAATTGATTATGAAGAAACTTATTCTCCTGTTATGGATGCAATTACTTTTAGGTACTTAATCAGTCTGGCAGTTTCTAAAAATTTAGAAATGCATCTCATGGATGTTGTGACTGCTTATCTATATGGATCACTTGATAGTGATATATATATGAAGATACCTGAAGGATTTAAGGTACCAGAAGCATCAAATGCAAAACCCAAAGAAATGTATTCGATTAAATTACAAAGATCTTTATATGGGTTAAAACAATCGGGACGTATGTGGTATAACCGATTAAGTGATTACTTGATAAGCAAAGGGTATACAAATAATCTTACTTGCCCTTGTGTTTTCATTAAGAAAACAACATCCGGATATGTGATCATAGCTGTTTATGTTGATGATCTTAACATCATAGGTACAAATAAAGAGATCCATGAAGCCATTCAACTTCTAAAGAAAGAATTTGAAATGAAAGATCTCGGAAAAACCAAGTATTGCCTTGGTTTACAAATTGAGCATATGCCTAATGGTTTACTTGTACATCAAACAACATATACTGAAAAGATTTTGAAACGTTTCAATATGGACAAGGCAAAACCATTAAGTACTCCTATGGTTGTTAGATCACTCAATGTTGAAGCTGATCCATTTCGTCCATGTGAAGATCAAGAAGACATTCTTGGACCAGAAGTACCATATCTTAGTGCAATTGGAGCTCTTATGTATCTTACAAATTGTACAAGACCTGACATTTCTTTTGCAGTTAATTTGTTGGCAAGGTTCAGCTCTGCTCCTACCAAAAGACACTGGAATGGGATCAAACACATATTTCGATACCTTCGAGGAACTACTGATTTAGGATTATTTTATTCTAACGAATCAAAACAAGATTTGGTTGGTTATGCAGATGCAGGTTATTTATCTGATCCACATAAAGCTAAATCTCAAACTGGATATGTATTCCTAAATGGAGGTACTGCAATATCATGGCGTTCTCAAAAACAAACACTTGTTGCTACATCGTCAAATCATGCCGAAGTGATTGCATTACATGAAGCTACTCGAGAATGTTTTTGGTTGAGATCAATGACACAACTCATTACTGATTCTTGTGGACTAGAACGCGATAAAAGTCCAACAACTATCTTTGAAGATAATGCAGCTTGCATAGCACAGATGAAAGAAGGGTATATCAAAAGTGACCGAACAAAACACATACCACCTAGATTCTTCTCATACACTCAAAATCTCATTAAGGACAACCAGATTGAAATGAGATATGTGCAATCTAGCAAAAACTCTGCTGATCTTTTCACGAAAGCACTTCCAACTGCTATTTTCAGAACACACGTTCATAACATTGGCATGAGACATGTTCAAAAGATGTAACAGCTGAAGCGATGTCTACTTGAGGGGGAGTCAACTCCATGCTGCACTCTTTTTCCCTTAGCTAAAGTTTTTTTCCCACTGGGTTTTCTTTAGCAAGGTTTTTAACGAGGCAGTAATTTATAGTTGATCTTCAACAAAATAAAATTGCTATCCAAGGGGGAGTGTTATAATAATAATAATAATATAGATATGGATAGTCAATTTTGGTGTATACATATAGTCAATTTTGGTACACAAAGTATGTATTTTTATATTGAGATTTTAGGCTATAAATACTCATGAATGCAAGCATTAAACTTGCACCATTTCTCACACTTACAAAGTGTTTCTTTCTTTCTCTCCATTATCATCTTTGTTCTTACACTTCATTATTAGTATTCTAAATCAAGAATCAAATCACTAAAGGTAGTTATAAGCCTACTGAATTATAACATCAAGAATCAAACCACTAAAGGTAGTTATAAGCCTACTGAATTATAACATCAAGAATCAAACCACTAAAGGTAGTTATAAGCCTACTGAATTATAACAAAAACATACTATGTTTGAATGAGAAAATAAATTCTCGAACAAACTATAACACATTAAGTTAAAGTTTTATAAAATATTCCAATTAAATAGCAGCCAGCAATCGCATATAACACATATAAACAGGATATGTTATTCATACAGTAACCTATTGAGTCATATTGACATATAACATGCATGAAACAAAGTTATTGTTATCATATATTATACAACAACATTCTGTTTATGCAAACAACTTTAATATTCAGTAAATGATTATATGTTATATTAATATATAATCATACAACAGTTTAACATACCATTAACATCATATTAACAAACTAATAACAGCAGGTTAATAACATTTTAACAGCATACTAGCAGCAGGTTAATAGCAGTTCAATCAGTAGACTAACAGCAAATTGTGATCAGTATGAAGACACAATCATAAGCAGATTATATCGCAAAATAAACGAAATAATATAACATGTAATCTGTTCGAAAACCCATATTAAATGAACAGCTATGTGTGAACTTTTCATATTATAAAAATGTTCAGTTTTAAAAAAAAATGTTAACACTTTTATAACGAGTAATTAGTTGATTAACAAATAATTATTGTGTTGATTAAAACTGATTAACAGCAAGTTACAGTGCAAACTGAAAGAGTTAGCCACAACTGCACAATCTGTCCATAATCAGTCTCATACGTAAAAATTAATCTTAGGAAAGATTTAACGAAACCGATTACGTATATATGAAACACATAAACTAAACAATAATGTAAATGATCAAACAGAAAAGAACGTAAACCAGACTTGTGTTTGACACAATTCTCTTAAACAGATTCTCCGTATTTTCCCAAGGTACACGATTTGAAGCAGCGTACTGCCGGACTCAACACTTGCCTGAATTCTTGATCGGAACGAGTAACCGAGAATGAGTTGTTGAATGTCACTTGTTAATGTGTGTTGTTTGCTAAGTTGGAAGTGTCTTTTGCCATTGCCTCAAGTTCTCTTTATATAGCATACAAAAAATATTAACACATCAATAATTAACAACTACAATTAAATATGCCATTAAACTCTTAACAAAATCATTTAAAAGGTTTAACGACTAGTCACAACTAAAACGTTATGCAGAATTCAAATGAATTCGTAACTGATTCCATTATTTGAATACAAGTACACCAAATATGCTAACACGACAGAGACGGATCCACAAATAATCACCACCGACCAATTTACCACATTCCAGCTATCAAGGCTCTCCTTACCGTCCTTCCCGAGCATCCCATCCTTCTCGGGCGCCCCATCCTTCCCGTCGTTCCCGGGATTTCCATCCTTCCCGTCCTTCCCATCCTTCCCGTCTTTCCCGGGCTTACCATCCTTCTGACAGTAAATCTTATAGTTTATACACATTAATGATAAATATAATTCCATAACCAAGTCCTAGTTAATAGCTATAGTTAGATATAGTTTCCATATATATAAATACTTAACGTCCAAGTAAATTATTGTTTAAGAATTGTTTTCTAACTATGACTCTATGTGTGTGTGTGTGTGTATATATATATATATATATATATATATATATATATATATATATATATATATATACACCCATGTTATCCATTATTAATCAAGTGGTTTTAATTTCATTATTTTCGTGAGTTTCTGTTGTTTTTCTGAGTGGAACTGTTGTGAGACGAATTTGAGTTAATAGTCTGATTGTTGCGATTGACATAGTTGGCAGTAGGTATAAATGTTATAGCAGGAAGTGTTGTGGTGAGGAGTTTCGATTTATGTTGTGTTTCAAAATCAACCAGTTTATCGTGAAGTTCATCAAAGGATATTGGAGTATCCCGAGCTCTAACAGCAGCACAAAGCTCTTTGTACTCGGATCCCAATGAATGTAGGACGTGGAGGACCAAGTCATCTTCGATCGGTAATTTGATGCTTGTAGTTGTACAATATCGTTCCTTGTTGAACCCATGATTATGTAGGTAGGAGGATGAGGAGTGCGGGATCAAGGAAGGCATATTAAAGTCGCCACTTGATTAATAATGTATTACATTGGTGTATATATATATATACACACATAGAGTCATTTGCAAATGATTACAATACAATTATATAATACATATACATTCATATTATCTGATCAATGAAAGTAATAACTAATGTGGGAAATTCCTTAGTAAGTTCCTTCGCATATAAATCAACAAACACTAACGGATTATTTATCGTAGAATCCTTAGGAGAGACAGCTTCACTGTAAAATCAAAAAGTGTAAAGTTACAATGTTCAGCACTGCATTATATGAATGATATAGACGATGATGGGAGATTTAGTTACCCAGGGAAACCAAACCTCTAATGCAGAGACATATAGACAGTCGCTAGAGACATAGCTTTTCCATGCAGATACATATTCATTGTTAACTAGTGTTAACTGTTTTAAATCCGATAGAAAAAGCTATGTCTCTAGTGACTGTTTATCCGTCTCTACACGAGAGATTTGGTTTTGCTAGGTAACTAAATATTCCATCTTCTATATCATTTATATAATGCAGTGTTGAATATAGTAGCTTTACGATTTATGATTTTACAGTGAAGTTGTCTCTCCTAAGGATTCTTCGATAAATAATCTGTTAGTTTTTGTTGAGTTATTTGCGAAGGAATTTACTAAGGAATTTCCCAAGTTAGTTATTACTCTCATTGATCAAATAATATAAATGTATATGTATTAAATAATTTTATAATAAACGTTTGTGAAGGACTCTATGTGTATATATACACCCATGTAATACATTATTAAGCGAGTGGCGGCTTCAAAGTGCGTTCTTGATATTGCTCTCCTTATTTTCCTGCCTACATAATATGGGTTCAACAAGCAACGTGTAAAGACCCGTCCTAATCCATCCGGACGAAGTCCATATCGATTATAAACGATTCACAACAGTTGGTTACATCGCGAGGTACTTGACCTCTATATGATACATTTTACAAACATTGCATTCATTTTTGAAAAGACAATCTTTCATTACATCGAAAGTTGATGGCATGCATACCATTTCATAATATATCTAACTATAATTGACTTAATAATAATCTTGATGAACTCGACGACTCGAATGCAATGTCTTTTGAAATATGTCATGTATGACTCCAAATAATGTCTCTAAAATGATCAAATGCACAGCGGAAGATTTCTTTCGTACCTGAGAATAAACATGCTTTAAAGTGTCAACCAAAAGGTTGGTGAGTTCATTAGTTTATCATAAATAATCATTTCATAATTTTAATAGACCACAAGATTTTCATTTCTCATAAACATACGTCCCATGCATAGAGACAAAAATCATTCATATGGATTGAACACCTGGTAACCGACGTTAACTTAATGTATAGAATATCCTTAAAACAGAACCTGTCGTCCGTATAATAATCTTGAAGTACTAAAGCATTCGTACCCCGAATGGGACTTGTCAAGGTCCATAGACCTATCTTTAGGATTCGCGTCAATCAGGGGCCATTTTCCTAAATTCTTAGGTTACCAGACTTGAAAGGCGATATTCAGTTTAATAATCCAACCATATAATGTAGTTTTTGATCACTTGTGTCTATTTCGTAAAACATTTATAAAAGCAGCGCATGTATTCTTAGTCCCAAAAATATATATAGCAAAAGCATTTAAAAAGGGAGCAAATGAAACTCACCTAATGTATTTTGTAGTAAAAATACATATTACGACATTGAATAATGCAGGGTTGACCTCGGATTCACGAACCTATATCATTTGTATAATTATTAAAATATATAATGGAATCACATAATTTCAGTTATTAGTATTTGTTATTTATATATTTTTAGTTATATAGAATCTATTCTAAAATCCATTAAAACTTTTACTTATATTATATCTTACTTTATAAGTTATATTTATTTATTTTGTATATATATATTTAAAATGATAAATATTTTTATATATTTAGTTGTGTCAATATATCTAAATATATTATATGTTCAGTATTATATTTAAAAGCATTAGTTGGTTATATGTAAGTATTTATATAAATACTATTAATATGTTTGATATATTGTATATGAAATATTAATGTACTTTTAGTATATGTAAAGAGTATATTTTATGTACAAAATATTTAGCTGTTAAAAATGTTAGTTTTGATAACAAGGATTTACTTATAATAATAATAATAATAATTTTATTGATAATGATAATACTAATAATTACATAAATGATATTAATACTAATATTAATAATAGTTCGTAATATTTTCATAATAACATTTATAATAATAATCTTAATTTTAATAGTACTTCTATTGTTATTAATGATACTAATAATAACATTAATAATGATGTTACATAATAGTAAAGTGATAGTAATATTAATCATAATCTTACTAATACCTAATAATAATAATTGATATTTATTACTCATATTAGTAGTATTCTTAACAATAATAATTATAATATTAACATTAATAACAATAACTATAATAATCATAACAATAATAATCATATTTATAATTTATAATAACAATAATAATAATAACTAATATTAATAAGTAATGATAATAATAATAATAATAATAATTATAAACATAAAGACTACCTTAAATGAATGAGTTCCAAAAAAATTAAACCCATGCCGGGGCTCGAACCCATGACCTTCCGCTCACCGACACACCCCTTAACCAATCGGCTGTGTGTGTTTTTCTGTTTCAATACCATTACCATTTTTTTAACCCGTAAATGCTTCTGTTTAATTCATCTTCTTCCCCAAAAATATAAATCAGTCGACCAGAGTTTAAAATCAGTAATAACCAAATTATTAGGATTTAAAACGTATACATAAACATTTATTCAACGATCAAATTATTTTAAAACAGAAAAAAACGAAATAAAGGAGCTGTAACAGGTTTTTAAAATACGTATAGACTTAAAATCAAAATCGAATTTCCATAGTGTTTTAGCCCATACATATAATATGAAAAAGGTTCTCATTCGTTTAAATAAGCTATCTGCATCATCAATTTGATATAAAACATCAAAACAAGATCAAATTTCCTTATGAACAATTTAATTGACTTTTGATAAACAAGTTTGACTCACAAAATTTGAATTCGATTTCGTGAATTACGATTTGAAAACTTACAGACAGTTCACATGGGTGATTCCTAATACAATGGCGTTTATAGATTGTGATGTTAGACTCAGATTCGGGCTATTGGATATAGAACTATCGTAATAGGGTATTGAAGCAGTTTTTTTTTTTTTAACTTCTTAATTCCTCATGCTGGCAGCAGTTTGTAATTATTGATTGATATGAATTACAATTGCAGAGATTTAAGAATAATTGATTGTGATATATTGCTGTGTGTGTCGACCAAAGGTCACGAGTAAACAGATAGCAGAATTAAGATAAGAAGGGATATCAGATATGCGTATATATATTAGGTAATCTGTCTTTGTTTATAATAAATATAATATTACAAATAATAATTATATTAATAATTAATAATAATAATAATATTAATAATATTAATAATAATATTAATAATAATAATAATACTCATAATATATTGATAATAAGAATAAAAATAATAATACAGTTAATATTAATAATAATTATCATAATCATAATAATAATAATATTGATAACAAGGATAATAATAATTTTTAATAATAATGTTAATAACAATGTTATTAATGATAATATTAATTTATATTACCTTTATATTTAATAATTATAATAATTCTAAACGATAATATCTAATATTAATTTATATTACCTGTAGCAAAGTCGTTTTCACGGTAGCTACTGTAGCAAAGTCATTTTTACTGTAGCAAATAGTGTTTTACTGTAGCAAAGTCGTTTTTACTGTACTTGTACATCTTATAATATATATATATATATATATATATATATATATATATATATATATATATATATATATATATATGTATATATATATATATATATATATATATATATATATATATATATATACCGGTTTACATAATATTAAATTATATAGAGAATTGGTTTAAATTAGTCAAAAATTTTCGGGTCATTACAGTATCTCCCCGTTAAAGAAAATTTCGTCCCGAAATTTTGAGTAGTACCTGTTTTATGAGCGATATCAGTGAACAAATGTGGATTCTTTTGCTTCATTTGATCCTCATGTTCCCAAGTAAACTCGGGTCCTCGTCTAGCGTTCTAACGAACCCTAACTATCGGTATTTTGCTTTGTTTTAATTGTTTGACCTCACGGTCCATGATTTCAACAGGTTCTTCGATAAAATGGAGTTTATCATTGATTTGTATTTCGTCAAGAGGAATTACGACATCCTCTTCAGCTAAACATTTCTTCAAATTTGACACGTGAAATGTGTCGTGAACACTACTAAGTTCTTGCGGTAGCTTTAATCGATAAGTAACTGCTCCAATTCTTTCGGTGATTTCAAAGGGTCCTACGTACCTAGGACTTAGCTTTCCTCGTTTTCTGAATCGTACAACGCCTTTCCAGGGTGACACTTTCAACATGACTTTGTCGCCCACTTGAAATTCTATCGGTTTTCTTCTTATATCAGCATAACTCTTTTGGCGACTTCGAGCTGTTTTCAGTCTCTCTTGTATTTGGACGATCTTCTCAGTTGTTTCGTATATGATCTCAGGACCTGTCAGTTGACTATCCCCTAGTTCAGTCCAACATACGGGAGACCTGCACTTTCTGCCATAAAGTGCTTCAAAAGGCGCGACCTTTATGCTCGTGTGGTAACTGTTATTGTATGAGAATTCTGCCAGTGGTAGGTGTTTATCCCATCCGTTTCCGAAATCGATGACACATGACCTTAGCATGTCTTCTAGGGTTTGAATGGTTCTTTCACTTTGGCCATCTGTCTGGGGGTGATATGCTGTACTCATATCCAAACGTGTCCCCATTGCTTTCTGTAAAGTTTGCCAGAACCTTGAAGTAAATCGGCTGTCGCGATCGGAGATGATGGACACAGGCACACCGTGTCTAGAAATAACTTCCTTTATGTAAACTTGTGCTAAATTTTCCATCTTATCGGTTTCTCGTATCAGTAAGAAGTGAGCAGACTTAGTGAGACGATCCACAACAACCCAGATGGTGTCGTAACCTCCCACTATTTTCGGTAGCTTTGTGATAAAATCCATGGTAATACATTCCCACTTCCATTGAGGAATCTCTGGTTGTGTCAGCAGTCCTGACGGTTTCTGATGTTCAGCCTTGACCTTGGCGCAAGTCAGGCACTTTCCAACATAAGTAGCAATGTCGGCTTTCATGTTGGGCCACCAATAGAACTTCTTGAGATCGTGGTACATTTTCCCGTTTTTCGGGTGAATTGATTACCTCGTTTTGTGTGCTTCATCCAGTACTAGTTGCCTTAGGTTACCATGTTTTGGTACCCATATCCTACCAGCAAAATACAGGGTTCCATCGACTTTTACTTCAACTTGTTTTTCTAACCCTTTGCTCATTTCGCCTTTTTCATTTTCTTCTTTTAAAGCTTCTAACTGTGCTGCTTGAATTTGCTTTGTGAGATCGGTACAAATTGTAATGTTTAAAGCTCGGACCCTAAGAGGTTTTACTCTTTCTTTTCGACTTAGGGCATCAGCTACAACATTAGCCTTTCTGGGGTGGTAACGGATTTCACAATCGTAATCGTTCAACAACTCTATCCAGCGACGTTGCCTCATATTGAGTTGTCTTTGATCAAAAATATGCTGAAGACTCTTATGATCGGTGTACACTGTACACTTGGTGCCATATAGATAGTGTCTCCATATTTTGAGTGCAAAAACTACTGCTCCAAGTTCCAAATCGTGCGTCGTATAGTTCTTTTCATGAATTTTTAGTTGTCGTGAGGCATATGCGATAACTTTTGTGTGTTGCATTAATACACATCCTAAACCTTGGCGCGAAGCATCATAATAGATCACGAAATCATCATTTCCTTCTGGTAATGACAAAATGGGTGCAGACGTTAACTTCATCTTTAATAACTGGAATGAGGATTCCTGTTCCGTGGACCAATCATACTTCTTTTCCTTTTGAGTCAATGCAGTTAAGGGTTTGGCGATTCTAGAGAAATCTTGAATGAATCTTCGGTAGTAACCAGCAAAACCTAAGAATTGGCGGATTTGTGTTGGAGTCTTCGGTGTTTCCCATTTACTAATGGCTTCGATCTTGGCAGGGTCAACTTTAATTCCATGTTTACTGACAACATGGCCCAAAAATTGTACTTCTTGTAACCAGAAATCACACTTCAAAAATTTTGCGTACAATTCTTCTTTCTTGAGTATCTCTAGTACCAGTCTTAAGTGTTGCTCATGTTCTTTCTTGTTCTTCGAGTAAATCAATATGTCGTCGATAAAAACAATGACAAATTTGTCTAAATACGGTCTACAGATGCGATTCATTAGATCCATAAATACTGCTGGAGCATTAGTCAATCCAAAAGGCATGACTAAAAATTCATAGTGACCGTAACGGGTTTTGAACGCGGTTTTAGGAACATCTTCTTCCTTCATTCTCAGTTGATGATATCCGAAGCGTAGATCAATCTTAGAATAAACACTTGATCCTTGTAATTGATCAAATAAATCATCAATCCTCGGTAATGGGTACCGATTCTTGATCGTTAATTTATTTAATTCTCAGTAATCTATGCACATTCTCATAGATCCATCATTCTTCTTGACGAACAGAATAGGAGCACCCCAAGGTGAAAATCTGGGATGAATAAATCCACGGTCCGATAATTCTTGCAACTGGTCTTGTAATTCTTGCATTTCTGAAGGTGCAAGTTTATATGGGGATCGGGCTACAGGTGCGGCTCCTGGTACGAGATCAATCTGGAATTCTACACATCTGTGTGGAGGTAGCCCCGGTAATTCTTCTGACAATACTCTGGGATATTCTCTTACAACCGGCATGTCATCAATGCTTCTTTCTTCAGTATCGATCTTCTTTACGTGTGCCAGAATAGCATAACAACCTTTTCTTATAAGTTTCTAGGCCTTCATACAGCTGATAAGGTTCAACTTCGAGTTGCTTTTCTCCCCTAAATCATTAATGACGTTTCATCCTTTCGAGGGATGCGGATTGCTTTCTCGGTGCAAACAACTTCCGCTCTTGTTTTGGACATCCAGTCCATGCCAACGATTACGTCAAAACTTTCTAATTCTACGGGTATCAAATCGATTTTGAAGGTTTCACCAGCTAGATTTATTTCGCAACCATGACAAATTTTATCGGCTTTTATCAGTTTACCATTAGCTAATTCAATAGTATATTTATCGTCTAGAGGCAATGATGCACATTTTAGTTTAGAACTAAAGTCTTTACACATATAACTTCTATCAGCACCCGTATCAAACATAATAAAAGCTAGTTGATTATTAACGGTAAACGTACCCGTGACAAGATTAGGATCCTCACGTGCTTCACTGGCACTAACATTAAATGCCCTCCCACGTGCGGGTTCTTTGTTCTTCTCCTTATCAGGGCATTGATTTATAAAGTGACCAGACTTCCCGCATCTAAAACATTTCTTGACATCGGTCGGTTTTGTCTTTACTTCAGAAACGGTGGCATAACAATCTTTCGCCACATGTCCTTTCTTGTTGCACTTATTACAGACCACTTGGCAATAACCTGCATGATGTGTGTAACATCTTTTGCAGAACGAATGGGGTCCCTTATAGTTTGGACTTGCAGTTGCCCCATCTTGTTTACCTTTAAAAGTTTCTTGTTTCTTCAGGTGAGTACTTTTGCCCTTATAGTCTTCCCATTTCCTCTTTCCTTCAGTTGTCTTGACTTCGGTAATTGGTGCCTTAATCGAACTCTCTGTGATCTGGTCCATGAGTTGGTGTGCCATTGTCATGGCTTCCTGCATCGTATTCGATTTGGACGATGTAACATTTCCTTTGATATTGATCGATAAACCGTCAATATACATTTCTATCTTTCGTTTCTCGTTTGGCACCAATTCGGGACACAACAAGGCTAGTTCCATGAAACGCTTTTCATAGTTATTGAGATTTGCGCCGAAAACCTTCAGATTACGTAACTCAGATTCCATTTTTCTGATCTCGTTTCGAGGACAGTACTCCTCGATTAGCATCTTTTTCAGTTCTTCCCAAGAGATATCATATGCCGTATCTACTCCTTCTGCTTTAGCATAATTGTTCCACCAAGTAAGTGCACCGTCTTGCAACGTGCACGAAGCATACTTTGACTTGTCTCCATCCGCACAATTACTGATTTTGAAAACGGACTCCATCTTTTCAAACCATCGGGTTAGACCGACTGGTCCCTCGGTTCCACTAAACGTCTGTGGTTTGCATCCTTGAAAAGTTTTGTAGGAGCATCCGTTTCGTGAGTTTGTGTTTACGGCTGCTACTTTGGCTGCTGCTTCGGCTGTTGCTTTTGCTGCCTCAGCAGCAGCAATTCTTTCATTCACACGTTTCTCGACTAGTTCCTCAAACTCAGCATCCGACATTTGAGACATGTTTCTTCAATAAATACAACAGAGATAATTTAATCATATAGAATATTATAGGTAAAATGAGTTGTCAATAGTTAATCGTAGCATATTAATGATATGAACCAATTATTATAAAAGCTTTTTCTTCTTATTAGCATTTTATAATTATTTCTAGGGTATTACATACCCGTTAAGTTCATACATAATAGCTAGTACAAGGAATTAACTACTAAAATCCTAATAATATTCCACTATGAAAAATTATAGCGAGTTACTACGTTATTATGTAATAATAATAATAAGAAGTAGTAATAATACAAATAATCATTCCATGCATTTATTATTAATAAACCAAAATAATACAATACCATACAATACCGATATTTTACATATGCTTATTCTACATAACAAGATAGAGTAGCACACATAAGCAATAAAATAGCGCATGAAAGATTTATGGTTGCGAGGTCGTTTATTCAGAACTATCAGAACCTTCTTCCCATTTGGTTCTCTCTGCCAATTGTTTGTGTGTGCAAGGTCCGACAGACATTCTAGTAGTGTATTTAATTTTTGGTTGGGGTTTTGAGGTACCCGTTGCCTCAGTGGGTTTAATACAATAAGGGTGGTTACGGATCGAATGGTCCTGTTCCTTTTTAATAATTAAGGACTTTTTATTATTGTGGTTGTTTTTATTATCTATAGCAAGTTGAAATTTCTCCTTAGTGACTTCTTTTATTTCATTAGCGAAATCCTCTTCCTCACTGATCTCGTCTGATGACGAACTGTCTGAGTCATGTGTAGGAGAATATGATGACGAACTGTCTGAATCATGTGTACGAGAATATGTACCGGTGGTCATGAACCGAAATCTGCCAGGCGTAATCAGCACAACCCGCCCGTCGGCGGTGTATCTGGCCCAATGTCCATGTTCGTTTAGAAATGGACGATCCTCGTTTACTCTAGGGATCATGGGTCCATGCCAACGATACTGTGGCTCCGGAAAACTAAAGCTGGGTGGAGCTGGGACCTCCTCTGGGTTAACCTGAAGTTGAGATTCCCCAGCTAACACAATTTCTTCTTTAATATGTATTGGAAAGCTCTTTTCAGTTGTGGATAGAATAGATTCAGTGTCTGATTTCGAGTCGTACAAAATGATAGGATTAGAAGAAGTCATCTATCACATAATTGAAACAACAATTACGTTAGTATATAAATATATCACATATAATGTTTTTGACAAAATGATAAGCAAAAATCGGTAAAAACATATATGGTCATAGTCCAGACTCACTAATACATACTAACAATTACCAGTTAAACACATTAATGCAAATTCTGGTTCCCTATAACCTCAAGCTCGGATACCAATTGTAACGACCCGTCAAAATTGCTATTGACGCGGCACGTTAATCATTGATTCCACGGTGAGGTTTTGACCTCTATATGATACGTTTTGATAAAATATTGCATTCATTAAAATAAGTGACTTTCTAAACATAGAAAGTTATAAGCATGTGGGAGAGTGCTTAGGTATAAGCAAATCCCCAAAATACATAAGTCTTTATTTTACAGGTTGGCATCACAGTCCAATTATTTATTACACAACGTAGTTTTGTTTCGAATGCAATAAACTTTATACAAAGCATGAGAGACTCCATGCAGGCAATAAGCACATCACAGCAGAAGCAGTCTAAAGACCTGAGAATAAAACATGATAAAAAGGTCAACACGAATGTTGGTGAGTTATAGGTTTAATTGCTCGAGTCATAAATATATAAAGATAGACCACAAGATTTCAGCAAAAGTTTATCAGTAGATTCTACGTAACAGAGCACCCTGGTAACTAAACTTAACGCTATAAGGATAATTACCCCATTCGTTTTAATACACGCAAACCAACGTGTCATAAACTCAAATAACATACGTCCGTTAAAAGGCTAGCGCTCTAGCTCGGACGGGGATGTCAAGCCCTATGGATCCATATACAATTATTCGCGCCCACCAGTCCATATTCTATGTACTGGCAGCTACTAGTTACCAAAGCTAAGGGATTTTCGGTTTAACTCAGTGTAGAATTTAGTATGTACTTGTGTCTTATTGCGTTTAAAATAAATTGCATGTATTCTCAGCCCAAAAATATTTAAAGTATTTAAAAAGGGAGACTATAACTCACGGTTCAATATTGAGACTCAATATTGTAGGCAAATTGCGTAGACGTAATGATGGTAGATGACTGTATGGTTGGCCTTGGATTCAAGAACAATACCCCGAACAATACCCAATATTTCCTTAGCTTAAAACGGTTTGAAACCCGAATTAAAACACCCTCGAATATACTTTATTATTATTAAACTTAAAATTAAAAATTATAATTATAATTAATATATATATATATTGATAGATTGAGAGATTCAGAAAGTACATAATTCGTCGAGCAAACTGGCGTATTTATAGTACTTTTCAATTTCCTGTAGCTCATGCGATCGCATGGCCGCCTTATCCGTTTTTGTTTGCTAGTTCGTCGACATCAAATAGTGTTTTAAATCATATAGAGAATTGGTTTAAATTAGTCGAAATTTATTGTGGGAAGGACTGGAACGACCGGAAGGTGACAACAAGGAATTAATCGAATTACCTACAAGCGTTTCCCACCTTTCTCGTATTAAACACTGTAAGATCGCATAGCCCAAACACAATGTCCTGCAATATAAGCCCAAGAATCCATCCTTTTCTAAAACCAATTGGTATTAGAGCGACTTCCCCTTAGACTTATATACATACATTTGTTTTTGTCTCCCTCCTATGTGGGATAGGTTTGCACCCCAACAAACACCTCGGTCTGAAAATGTGTTTCCGACTTTAAAATTTGAACAAGATCCCATCAGGCCTACAAGTATTGGAGGCAGATGATGCATTTCACTGAAAAAGATTGAAGATTTATCAAAAGATCATGAGTGCTTATATAAGATATTTTTGGTTAGCTGTCAAAAATTCATAAACGATGAAACGAATAAAAAATTTCTTGACAACTTATTGAAACACCCATTCCTTCATGTTGGAAAATTTTATCTATATATATCTTAATTAATATTGTTAGAAATAGGAGGTTATGTATATTATTTGTGAAAGAGAGGATTGATGATTTAGAAGTTTGATTGATCTTGAAGGCTTTGTTTATTATTTGATTTGCTTATTGAATTGCTTTGTTGCTTGATTACAAATGAGGGGTGATGCCCTCTATTTATACTACTCAATGGAGTAGTCTAGATCACTCCATTATCTACTACTATCTAGATATTTCCTAGTATTTCTAGACCTAGATATTTTACAAGATTATTCTACACACATTCTACACACTTTCACTATTACCTATTACAAGAAGCTTCTACATAATGGGCTATAATCTTGATCCAAAATATTTGTATACTTGCAAGCCCAAATCTAAAACACATAGCCCAAAATCAAGTTTAGTTTTCAACAGCCCCCCTTAAACTTGATTTCGTCACTCCGAGCATATTCCGTAATCTCTGAAATGTCTCGTGTTTTAGGGGCTTTGTGAAAATATCAGCAACTTGGTCAAGTGACTTCGCGTACTTTATCTGCACCTCTTTATTTGTAACACACTCCCTTATGTAATGGTATTTTGTATCGATGTGTTTGCTTCGATCATGGAAGACTGGATTCTTTGCTAGAGCAATCGCAGACTTGTTATCCACATATATCTCTGTAGGTTCCTTTTGAAAAAACTTAAGCTCATTTAGTAACTTCCTGAGCCATATTGCATGACAGGTGCACGATGTTGCTGCAACAAACTCGGCTTCACACGTTGACAGAGTCACAATGGGTTGCTTCTTCGAGCTCCATGTGAACGCCGTATCTCCCATATAGAACACGAAACCACTCGTACTCTTACGATCATTTATGTCTCCAGCCCAATCACTATCACTGTATCCAACTAGCTTGAAGTGATTAGAAGGCGAATAAAACAGGCCATAGTCAATCGTACCTTTGATGTAGCGAAGTATCCTCTTGGCCGCCTTCAAGTGATTTATTGTAGGTGCTTCCATATATCGACTTACTAGTCCAACTCCGTAGAGAATATCTGGCCTCGTGCAGGTTAGGTACCTCAGACTTCCAACCAAACTCTTGTATTGTGTTGGGTCCACCAAGTATCCTTCATCATCTTTTGACAATTTGAGATTGCAATCCACCGGTGTGTTCATTGACTTGCAGTCATTCATCTTAAACTTCTTGAGCACCTCATTCGCATAACCTTCTTGGGATATGAATATTCCTTCTTTCTTTTGTTTTACCTCGATCCCAAGATAGTAAGCCATAAGTCCAATGTCGGTCATCTCGAACTCCCGAACCATTGCTTTCTTGAACTCATCAAACATTTTGGGATTACTGCCAGTGAATATCAAGTCATCCACATATAGGCACACAATTATAACATCTCCTTCCTTGCTTACTTTGGTATAGAGAGCATGCTCATGTGGGCATTTTGTAAAGCCATTCTGTTGGAAATACTTATCTATCCTGCTATTCCATGCTCGAGGCGCTTGCTTCAACCCATATAAGGCCCTTTTCAATTTCAGCACCTTATTCTCTTGGCCTTTCACGACGTATCCCAAAGGTTGTTCTATATAGACTTCTTCTTCTAAGTGGCCATTAAGGAACGCGGATTTGACATCCATTTGATAAATCTTCCAATTATGCTGAGCCGCAAGTGAGATTATTAATCTTATAGTTTCTAGACGAGCGACGGGAGCAAATACCTCGTCATAGTCTATGCCGGCTCGTTGACTATATCCCTTCGCCACTAACCTTGCCTTGTATCTTTCAACTTCACCTTTGGAATTCTTCTTGGCCTTGTACACCCACTTTACACCAATAGCCTTATGCCCTTTTGGTAGTGTAGCAAGATCCCACGTATCATTCTTCTCGATTGCTTGAATCTCCTCGTCCATGGCACGTTTCCACTTTTGGCTTTTCGCTGCGTCTTCGTAACTTATTGGCTCACAATCGGCAAGAAGGTAGAACAATGATAGATCCTCCATAGGCTGTGTTACCTCGTACAACTCCTCAATGCTCCTTGTGTGATGTTGTAGCCTACTTGATTCTCCTCCTGATGTTGGTGTCAATTCATTAGGTGTAGTGGTTGGAGTATGTGGAGAGTGCGGAGATGGTGTACCAGAAGGTTCTTGAACTTCTAGATATTCTTCGTTCTTTGCAGTACTCTCGAATGGATAAGGGAGAAAGTCGTAGTTCTCCTCTTCGGGAACATTCCAATCCCATGTTGCTTCTTCATCGAACACCACATCTTGACTTGAGATTACTTTACCAGTATTGGGATTGTATAACTTGTAACCCTTCGAACTTGAGTCATAGCCCAAGAATATGAGTTTCTCGCTTTTATCATCGAGCTTCGTCCTCTTCTGATCTGGCACATGAGCATATGCCACACTTCCGAACACTCGAAGGTGTGAGATGCCGGGCTTCCTTCCACTCCAAGCTTCAATGGGCGTTTTGTTCTTGACGCTTCTAGTGGGCGAGCGATTTGCTAGATAGATCGCACAGTCCACTGCCTCAGCCCAAAACTCCTTAGGCATCCTTTTGCTCTTTAACATACTCCGGGCCATATCAAGAATGGTCCTATTTTTTCTTTCCGCAACACCATTTTGTTGAGGTGAATACGGAAGAGTTAGAGGACGTCGTAACCCGTTGTTGTCGCAAAATTTCTTGAATTCCTTGGATGTGAACTCTCCTCCACGATCGGATCTCAACGCCTTTATGGTGAGACCACTTTGATTCTCCACAAATGCTTTAAACTTCTTGAACATTCCAAAAGCTTCCGACTTCTCTTTTAGAAAATAGACCCATGTCTTTCGACTAAAATCATCAATGAATAGAAGAAAATATCTATTTTTACCAAAAGACGGTGGGCTGATGGGTCCACACACATCCGTGTGAATAAGTTCTAGAGGTTTCTTCGCTCTACTAGAAGCTTCTGTTGGAAAACTGTTTCGAAAGTGCTTTCCTAGAAGGCATCCCTCACATATTTGATCCGGATGATTAATTAGAGGCAAACCCTTCACCATTCCTTTACTTGATAATAATTTTAAGCCTCCAAAATTTAAGTGCCCGTATCTCATGTGCCAAAGCCAAGAATTATCTTTGAAACATGCTTTTAAACATCTTGGAATGTCATGTTGAATATTTAGCATGAACATCCTATTCGTTGACATTGGCACCTTAGCAATCAAACCTCCTTTTTGGTCTCTTAAAGAAAGGGTACGATTTATCATGTGAATATCATAGCCTTTCTCCAAGAGTTGTCCAATACTCAGTATATTCGTCTTCATATTGGGTACATAATACACGTTAGAGATAAATTGATGCCTTCCATTTTTCAAGCGGATGAGAATCTTACCTTTGCCTTTAACCGGGACTTTAGAGGAATCTCCGAAGGTGATATTTCCACTAATTACCTCGTCTAACTCCACAAACATGTTTTTGTCACCGCACATATGGTTGCTTGCACCCGTGTCGAGATACCACAAATTTAATTCTCCGTTATCTTCACCTTTGCATGCTAGTAACAAAGTGTTTTCCACGGCTTCAGTATCTTCTTGTGCAAAATTTGCTCTTTCTTGCACGTAATTGTTTGACTTCTCGCATTCCGAAGCATAGTGGCCAAATTTATGACAATTATAGCATTTGGTTTGAGAATTGTCAAACCTTGGCTTTCTACTTGTGTAACCTCTCCCACGACCTCTTGTCGGGTGAAAATCTTGACTTCTTTCTTCATTTTTGTAAGAACTATAACCTCCACGTTTGATATATCCTTGCCCTCGTCCTCGGCCACGTACTTGACCACGACCTCGTTGACTCGTTTGATGAGTCTTTTCACTGTTCTCTTCCTTGAAAGAGAGTTTTGCTTGTAAAGCTTGCTCCAAAGGCTCCTTATTTTTCTTATTGAACCTCTCTTCATGGGCTTGTAGTGAACCCATGAGTTCATCGATAGTCATTGATTCTAGATCTTTAGATTCTTCAATGGCTACGACTATATAGTCGAATTTTGAATCTAATGATCTAAGAATCTTCTCAATGACTCTTACATCACTTAGAGTTTCACCATTCCTCTTTAATTGATTGACAATCGCCAAGACTCTTGTAAAATAATCGGAAATTGATTCTGAGTCTTTCTTATTTAAGGATTCGAACTCACCTCGTAGTGTTTGTAGTCGAACCTTTTTCACCTTTTCAACTCCCTTGTGAGAATTCTCCAAGATCTCCCATGCTTTCTTGGCGGTGGTTGCACTTGCAATTTTCTCAAAAGCTCCATCATCTACACTTTGTTGGATGATGGAAAGAGCCTTTTGATCGTTCGTCTTCATTAGTTTTTTCTCCTTGCCGAGAGGACCTTTTTCTGCAGGTTCCTCATAGCCTTCCTCCACAATCTCCCATAAGTCTTGTCCACCTAGGAAGGTCTTCATTTGGATGCTCCATCGATCATAATTATCCTTTGTGAGGCGAGGAAATGTGATGACATTGTTGGCCATCATCTTGTCGAACCAAGCTCTTGATACCAATTTGTTAGAAATAGGAGGTTATGTATATTATTTGTGGAAGAGAGGATTGATGATTTAGAAGTTTGATTGATCTTGAAGGCTTTGTTTATTATTTGATTTGCTTATTGAATTGCTTTGTTGCTTGATTACAAATGAGGGGTGATGCCCTCTATTTATACTACTCAATGGAGTAGTCTAGATCACTCCATTATCTACTACTATCTAGATATTTCCTAGTATTTCTAGACCTAGATATTTTACAAGATTATTCTACACACATTCTACACACTTTCACTATTACATATTACAAGAAGCTTCTACATAATGGGCTATAATCTTGATCCAAAATATTTGTATACTTGCAAGCCCAAATCTAAAACACATAGCCCAAAATCAAGTTTAGTTTTCAACAAATATATTGACCTATATATGATTTCTGTATAAATATCAGTATTCCTGGAAGATCAGTATTCCTGGAAGCAAGATTCCAAGTTGGTTTAATGAACAACGTGCAGGGGGAAAATAGTAATGAAGTTATTACCCAAATTAAGGGGTTTGCTATATATATGTAGGTCTTTCATCAGAGGTTTTCGTCCTGAGACATCTTTCAGATTTGAAAATGATGAACCCTTTTTTTTTTCTTTTCAGAAAACAAGAACAAGAATGAGAACGAGATGAGAACAAAAATATGTGGATTGCTATATGTACCATTCAGTTTATTTACGAAGATGGTGCATGCTGATATTGATGATTTTAAACATGAGAATTGGTCTCATATTAATGAATGTAATCTTGTCACTGAAGTATCATGGGGATATACAAACATTGCAATATGGGGAACACAAGTTGTGTACAAAGAAGATGTGAAGTCTATCCAACATATTAAACCTCCATTTATCTCTAATCTACTGCTTATTACACCGGAACCTTACAAAATGGTATACCGGTACTATCAATTCTTATTGATAACTACAATGTATTTCATAGTAATATATATTTTGTGATATTGGTTGTTTAGAATATTAAGCTGTTAGAAGACATGTAAAAAATGTTTGAGCACATTCAAGGGAATATTGCATTATGTTTTGTTAGTTTGTTGTGTATATAAGAATTTAGAAAAATGTAGATGCCTAGCTGTTCACTTGAACGAGTCTTTTTGATTCTTTTAGCTGTTTGTGTGTTATGATTGTTCACTGGTTCTTTTAAGTAGTTGATGTAATGTAGACAAGTTGCAGCTTGTTTAGAATTTCAGTCTTCTAGTTGTTTTGTGTGATTTTGTTTTGCTTTTCCAGTTTTTTTCTTTTGTGAACGACAAACTTGATCATGCATATTTTAAACAGTCTTGAATTAATTCGACTCTCAATGAAAGCACCACTTGATCATGCATATTTTAACCGAGGGGTTTAATATGCCTGCTCAATACGTAAAGAGGGGTTTAAGGATCTTAGAACGTGGCTCTCCGGTCCGGCTACCGTGAATAACCCTGGCCGACATGATGATGTCGGCGGGGTGGCCAAGTGATTAAGTCCACCTTCGATAGCGGTCGCTGATCGGAAGGCCCCAAATAAGGTCGTAGGTACTAGCTTACAAAAGACTAACCTGTTAACCTTGAAAAGATGCTGAATGATGTTGTTTTACGTAATGTGTATCGTATGCGATGGTTACGTAATGTGCTGTGTCCGGTAAACGATGATCAGGGTTTGTATTTATAGGCAAACCCTAATTCTAGAACCGTCCCAGATCATGATAATCTCATCCATAACTGACTCCCCCGAATCACGGATATAATTATGGAAAAGATATTTACTTGACAACTAAGCAACCGCCGTACCGGGAACAAAGGCATACGCACGCCGCATACCGCACACAAGAACACGCATACGCACAATAGTGATTGTCCGCATACATTCGCGGTGCGCCTGCGGGTTGCGGTATCATTACGCCCCCTACGTAATTTTATACGAATAATGTTCTAAACATGACTCTAACTCATGATACAACAACAACAATAATCAATCTGGCATATGCGAGGTATGAGACTCTAACTCATGACCCCTTCATTATTATTTTGATGATTCTAAACATGAGTTGATTATATTATTATGATTATTGTTTCAAATTTTCTTATTACTTTTTTAAATAATAATTTTATTTTTTAGATAGAAAAACAACAATGATTCATAATTTTAAATTATATTTGGCAAACAGTTTTTCAAACTACAAGTTTGTTACATACATATTCAATAGACGTGGTGCAGAAATATATTAAAAATAAATAATTATTTTTAGAATTTTATTATTGAATAAACGATTCAAGGGTTCTCGTTAAATGGAGTTTGGGTCACGAAACCAATGATAATTAAGAACGCTTTCAAGGAATTCTTTGCAACAAAATTTAGAGAAGACCGAAACTGTGGCAATTTACCACAACTAAATGCTACGGCCAGGTTGACTAGTGAGGATAACGTGTTTTTTCAAAAACTGGTAACGGGAGAAGTGCGTATTGAGTTGTGGGGTTGTGGTAATGACAAGTCACCGGTACCGGACGGGTTCACTTTTTGTTCATAAAGAAATACTGGTTGTACTTAAGGGAAGGCTATAAATTAGGCGTTTGAAAAAAAAAGAACTTCCGAAGGGAGCAAATTCAGCTTTAAACACTAATTCCAAAACTCTCTAATCCCGTTTGCATTAAGGACTATTGCCCGATCTTCTTAATAGGCGTTCAATATAAAATTATAACCAAATTGCTAGCTAATCGGATGGCCATGGTGCTTGACAAAATTATAAGCGGGGAACAATCGTCGTTTATTAAAGGAAGAAAAATCGTTGACGACTTGATTAGTCTTTACAAGAAACGTAAAAAACAATTGATGATATTTAAGGTGGATTTTGAAAAGGCCTATGATTCGGTGAGACGGGAAGCCTTGGGTTATATGTTATCTATTCTCGGCTTTGGAAACAATTGGAGAGCATGGGTACGTATGTGTCTAGTCAATGCTAGATCGTCGGTTCTTGTCAATGGTAGCCCAACAGGTGAGTCTTAGCTTTACCGCGGTCTCCGTCAAGGAGACCCGCTAAGCCCTCTTTTATTTTTAACGGCGATGGAAGGTCTCAATCTATGTTTGAACCAAAGAGTTGGGACAGGAGATATACGAGGAGTTCGGGTCGGTGACTCAAGTACTATTATTTCTCACTTGTTTTATGTCGACGACGCGGTTGTTCTATCAGATTGGAGTAGAGTTTCGTTAATCAACACGATTAGTGTATTTAACAATTTTTATAACTATTCGGGGTTGAAGCTGAACGTTGCTAAATCACACCTTTATGGAATAGGTGTGGCTGATTCTATCATGAAATCTTATGTATCCGAATTAGGGTGTTCGAAAGGAGAACTTCCTTTTAAATATTTGGTTTTATCAATGGGTTGTAACATGAACTTGAGTTCAAATTGGCATTATCTTGAGGACATATTTACTAAAAATTATCGAATTAGAAGATCAATTTACAATCCATCGAAGGTCGTTTAACGTTAATTAAATCAGTTTTGGAAAGTTTGTGTAGTTATTCCGTGTCCTTGTTTCGCTGCCCGGATGTTGTGATTGATAAATTAGAGACATGTCGAGCTTTTTTTTTCCGGGAGAGACGGAAAACAATCGAAAAATACATTGGGTTGGTTGGGACCAAACTTTAGCGTCATTTGACAAAGGTGGTCTCGATATTGGTAGTCTACGAGCGTTGAATTACGCTCTCTTGTTCAAGTGGATTTGGAGGTTTGTTACAATGGATAATAACATGAAGTGGGTATCGGTTTTACAAGCTATCCATGGTCCTAATGCAGGCCAGGATGGTGGTAATCTCAACACGAACAACATGTGGTCCAACATCATAGCTTGTTTTAACAAGGTGAAATGTAAAGGGCTGTTGCCTTCTAATGTGTTACGGGTTAATGTGGGTGACAGACATCTATTCATTTTTGCAAAGACAATTGGCGTGGAGATGGCTTGTTAAAAGATAAATGCGATAGACTGTTTCGTTTAGATGTCGATGCACATTGCACGCTGGCGGACAGGTTCAACAATGGCTGTTGGAGGTGGGCTTGGCGACGTGATATAGGGTCCATGAACCGGTCGTACGTTCAGAATTTAGCAGACGAAATTGGTAACTTGGTGCTTTCTATCAATGAACATTCATGCTTGTGGTTAGAAGAGGATGACTCGGGGTATTCGGTCAGCAACACCAGATCTTTTATTGATGACAGAATTTTGCCATCAACCATGACCTTTACGAGATGTAATAAGGTTCTGCCTAAGAAGATTAATGTTTTCCTTCGGAGCCTTTCGAAAAAAAATGTTTTCCTTCGGAGATTGGCAATGGATAGACTTCCAAGTCGCCTTAATTTGTCACGTAGATGTATCGACATTCAAGATATCATGTGTGGTTCATCTCCTTACAACATCGAGTCGTTGCACCATGTCATATTTAAATGCAGGGTGGCAGCTAATTTATGGAACAAAGTTCGGGTGTGGGTTGATGTTTCATTGCCGGTGTTTTCAGAATGGTCAGAGTATGTCGCTTGGTTCGAAGACTGGAGGGCTCATTTAGAGACGAACACTAGATTACACGTGATCATCGCATCCTTGGTGTGGCATATATGGAGATTCAGGAATAGCAAGATATTTAGTCCAAGATCGATGAAAGAGAAGCTCTTTGATTCAATTAGTTTTTACGCTTATATTTGGTTATTAAGTAGAGGTAAAAAAGATGTAAAATGGAATGATTGGCTTTGTAAGCCATTGTATTTTTTTGGTGTGCCTTTCCTAATGTCTTGCTAGAAGGGTACGTTTTTAATAAATTGTAGATGTTCAAAAAAAAAAAAAAAAAAAAAAAAAAGACAACTCTTGGCACAGTTAACGTGTATAATTATTTTTTGTATTAAGTAATGTTTTATTTGACTCTTTTTGTGAATGAGTGTCTGATTCTATGTCTTTTATAAACAGACTAATTTTTAAATTAAGTGACAGAGAAACGCTACTTTTACTTCTTTTTTCTTTTTGACAGGCAATTATTTGAAATCACTGATAGGGGAATAATCCATCCATCCAATCTTTTTTCACACACATGCGTTTTCAGGCGGAAACTCGAACCGCATTATAGAGACTCAATCCTTAAACCATATCGAGGACAGGCGAAACGGGTTAAAATCTTGAAATAGGGGTCGGTAAAATCTGTAAAGAGCCACTTCATAATCGGGTACTCAAACTTGAGTCCGCCCCCATCCAATACACAATGCGTTGCGTGTACGAAACAGAACAGAGACACTTTTTTTTTTTTTTTTTTAATATCAAAATTCTTACTTTTATCTGCCTCTTTTTAGAAACAACACACTTCAAAGTTCAAACCATCAAGTAGACGTCACTGGCCCTGTCCCCCAAATCGCACCGCACCAAAATGGTTCGATCTTCCGATGATAGTGAAAAGAAGGCAAGTCTTTTGTGTTGATAAATAATCACAATCTACATAATCTTGATGCGTAATTTACCAAAAATCAGCATTTTCATCTCAAAATCGCGTGCATTTTGGACTCACTCTGAAATTAGGGTTTAAGTGCCTATGATTTTTCTTATGTATCAGAGAGTATCAATCTTGATTTTTCATTTAACTAACAGCACACAACTAGGGTTTAATTGCATATGGGTATGGTGTTTTCGGAGTATATATATCAAGAAATTAACAATCTTGATTAATTAAGATTGTTTTGTGGGTAAAATTTTCTTTTAGATGTCTTACGAATAAGAGCTTGTTAAAGATAATTAATTCTCATTTTAAATTATTAATTAATATTCATTACTTATGGCTGTGGGGGTGGTGTGGGTATTTAAATTCTACACAAAGCCTGATGAACAAGCTTTAGTATGTAAAACACAAGTGTATTTTTAGTTCATATGAATGATTATGCACTGAACAGGGCTTGGGCTAGGAGAAGCATGTGGATGTTTAATAGTTGTAATTATGGTTACCTTCAAGTTATTCTTATTTTTTATTGTTTGCAGAGATACAAAAAATTAGAATTTTTAGGAGTTATTACACCAATATGTAACATACTTTCAAATCTATTACCGTTTTCTCTGCAAGTATTTTGATGTCAAGTCATGGAGGTATAATTGTGCAGAATGTGGTCAAGAAATTAAAAGACATTGAAATTAGTCTTCCAATTGTTTACGGTAACATTGCATTCTGGCTCGGAAAGAAAGCTAGCGAGTGAGTTTTTATATTTCAAATATTTTATTCTTGTAATTGTAATAAGTTTGTTAATAAATGCCAACTTGAAGTCGCATGACTTAAAATTTTGTGTTTAGGTATCAGTCTCACAAATGGACAGTTTATGTGAGGAGTGCAACGAACGAGGATTTGAGTGTAATGGTGAAACGAGTTGTATTCCAATTACATTCCAGTTTTAATAACCCGATGCGTGTTGTTGAATCTCCACCGTTTGAGCTATCAGAGTCTGGTTGGGGTGAATTTGAAATTGCTATCACCCTTCATTTTCATAGCGATGTTTCTGAGAAACCGATGCACTTGTTAGTTCCTTTTTTTATGTTTAAAGTTTCATTTCACTTAGTAGTCTAATTGTACGTGTAAATTAAGTAATTGTTTGGGCATTCATTCATCTCTAAACTGTTAACAGATATCACCACCTGAAGTTATATCCAGAGGATGATTCTGGTTCCTTGTCAATGAAGAAACCTGTAGTCGTGGAATCGTACGATGAAGTTGTCTTTTCGGAGCCATCCGAGACTTTATTTGCACGTGTTCAAAATCATCCAGCTGTCATTGTTCCTAGGCTGCCAGCTGGCATATCTTTACCCTCTGGTCTGTCATTATAAGAAAGTCATGTTAATTTTTATTTTTACCTCATTCTTCTAAATATCACCGGGTTAAAATTTGCAGTTCCAGCTGAGGATGCAGAAAAACGGAAATTTGATCCGAGAGATAATCCTCTTACGCAATGGTTCTCAAATTTTTCGGAAGCAGATGAGCTTTTAAAACTTGCAGCTGCTCGTCAACAGGTACCCGTGAAATTTAACATCTTTGCATAAACTTTGAATCGTTCAGCTGAAAATTTCATACAAAGAGTGTTATATTTACTTGACCATAAAAGAATTCAGGACTTAATAATTAATTATGGAGGAACTATGTCGCTGAGCAAAAATGTGCATATTATAATACTGAAATGTTTTAAATAAGATGAGATTAGTTGATATATGTGTGTTATCGGTATGTGTCCTAGGTAAAATAGATTTAGCTTCATGGCGGATTTAGCCCATCACAGGTACTTTCAACTATAAGATCTATTGTTGTCGCTTAAAATGTTTAGTCTATGTCAACAATTGTAAATAGGTCCTATGTTAAGTAATTTGATTAAAGGGATTTACGTTGGATGTTTCTTTGTTTATATACCTAACCTTAATGAGTATAACCATTATTATATTTGACAATATGAGCTAACACACAAAATGTGACATTCATGTCATGGCCTAGTTAGAATTGTATCAGCTACAAAAGATGATAGTGAATTAAAAAGTGATTCAACAAGGGAGAGACAAAATAAAGAGAATGAGAGGAGATATAAGAGTATATTACAAGGGAAGCTACAATAAGTTGTCATTCACGTACGAAACCGTAGCTTAGCTTTTAACGTCTAAATGAATACTACATTGTTCACAAAAATACAATTTAGGGAACTTTTGATGTGTTTATAGAAAATCTGTTTTGCCTTAGATTCATCTTTTGGGTTATATTATTTTAATAAGAACTAATTATCTTAATATATTTTACTATATTATATTTATGAGTACTATTAATGGTTATATTATTACTAGTAATTAATAATTATTAAGTATAATACCTTTACTTGTATCGATCACTATTTTTATTTTCATTAGTTGTTTTGCTATTATTTTTATTTTTTTACTATTACTATTACTATTACTATTACTATTACTATTACTATTACTATATGTTTATCATTATTATTACTACTACTAATACCATACCCAATGTATTATTACTTTTTACTATTACCTTTTCTATTATTGCTAGTTCTGCTACTACTTTCCTGTACTACTATTTGTATATTATTGATAAATAATAGTTTCTTTTCTAGGAGTATTTCACCTTTACCTTTTCTATTTGCTATTATTTACAACTTGTACTATTATTATTATCATTATTAATACTTTCCTTTTTACTATTAGATGTGTTTGTTTTGTATGTTTGTGTATTAGGTATGTGTGTTTGCATGTATGCACGTTGTTTATGGATGTATGTTTGTAGGTTTTGTACGGTATGTTACTTTGTTTCTGTATGAATGTTTTGCTTTCGTATGTAGGTATGTAATGATGTATGCATGTCTATGTATCTCCCTTTTAAGTGACTTTGGTATGTATAATGTATGTATGGATGTCTGGGTATGCATGTTTTAGTATGCATAGCCTTGTATGCTTGTATGTTTTTTATTTGTCTAGAGGTGTTTATATATGTTGCGCTTGTTTGTACGTGTTTTGGTTCATAGGTGTATGTAGGCTTGATATGACCCTACGTATATAAACACGCATGCATTCATGTATGTATGTGTGTATGTGTTTGGTGTCTCGCATCGTTCGGTGCATCTTGGGACCATTATGGCTGATGATGACCTTCTTTGCTCCCGAACTTGGGGGGTTTTCATTTAGTTGTGTGGTTTCGGGGATGTCTACCGTAAAGGTGCATGAGTGGTGTTTGGCCTGTTACGGGTGGTTGGCTCTTGCTTGCGCAACAACTTCCACCTAGCATGCCTTTTCAGCTTTCGTCCCAATGCTTGTAATTACAGTGTCTGGCTCTATTAATTGAGGCAACAGCAAGCGTCGATTTATTGGCGACTTCGCAGCCGCTTAGAGCCTAAATCGAATTCCAGGCAGCCTCTATGACCCATGGAAATCTGATTATACCATTTTCATGGCGTCGTGTTTTTATCTCTCGCGTCGGTTTTTTTTTTTTTTTTTTTGGCCGGAGGCCCCACGGAAGCAATCTCTCTACTCCAATCCTGGAGTAGAGAGAGGGATGACTTTCTCTTTCTGCGGGTGGAGAATTTTTTTTTCTCGACTAGTGGTTAGAGGGACGACTTCTCTTCTACTCTAGGGTAGAGGAAGGATTGTCTACATCTCACCTCCCCCATACCTCGCATCTGCGGGATTGGGTATTGTTGTTGTTGTTGTTGTTGTTGTTGTTGTTGTTGTTGTTGTTGTTGTTGTATATATTTTAGGAGACTTTCGATCTCTTTCTCTGGAGTGATCTTGTTTTAGATCTGCCTTGTAAAGTTGGTATAGGAAAAAAAAAACATAACTCGAATCACTTCACTATAAGTAATTGGGTCGAAATTCTGCGTGTCGTACTTAACAAGTGATTAATCTTTACTAGCTCCTGGTTAGATCTTTCTGCACAGTAATTTCAATGTGCATTTAAATGGTGTATGTTTCTGAAAGCTAAAAATTTGACATTCTTATACTTGTGTGTGTTTTGTCTAGTGAGACTTAGGCTGTTTTTGATTGCCTCTTAATTGAATGGTTCAACACTAATGTTGAAACGTTCAGAATTTAATGCATTTGTTACTGACATTTAACTGGAAAATGATGTTGAACCGTTCATCAAACTGTGTTGAACCATTCATGATTAAAATTCTCTCTTAGCCATTCAGCACCTCCATTTCCTTTGATATTCTCCTTAAATTATATTCATAAAACTTATCAAACAATTATATTCTTTTATTTGTTAATTAAAAAGGTTAATATATTAATTTTACATCATTCATAGAGTCCTTTCAGAATTATTATGAATTAGTTATTGTCGTTCATAATTAAGTGAATCAAAACCTTTGAATCATTAGATATTAAACCATTCAGCGAGTACTAATTATGTTTTTTTTTTTCAAATGAACCTTTATTTAAGCAGGGGGATGGAATAAGGGAACTAGGATACAAAAGACCAATGTTTACATATGAGTGCCTATTGACAGGAAAAAAAATCCCCATTCTTCTATTTCTATTAATCTAGAAATGGGAAGCTTATTATGTCTCCAGCAAACTATCGGATTTTAAAAATCATTTTCATAACATGATGTAATTTCTCGAAAAGAAATATAGCAAACCCATTGATTATAATTACTTGTGGTTACAAAAAGGAAAACATAGATTTTTGTTTTCATGGAGAACCTTGGAAACACGAACTTGAACATGTTTTCTAGTTTACTTGGAAAACTCATCTGGAAAGCCTTGGGGCATTATTACTTACGAAAAACTTTTCTTTTTCCTAAAAAAATTTCTAAAAAAAATTATAAGCTAGAAGATTTTCTAGAGAATCCTTTAAGAAAAAGAGAATCTATGATATATGCTTTTCTACATTTCCTAATCTGGAAAATGAGAACTCCATCCCTAACTCTTGAACACATTTTCTAAAGTCTAATTAGTTTCAAGAGACATAAAACTCAAGAAATATGGAAAACGAAATACGGGGATATTTTATGTAACTAAACGTGCCATTAGTGACCCACTTTCTCCTCAATTGCATTTAGAATCAAATCTAAAAGTGGTGCCATACCCCACTTATTTGGAAATACGGTTACTTGTGAGGTTGCAAGGAATTGATTAACTAAGATGGATAGTGTTTGGTTAGATGGGGCGCATATAATTAGTTTGGCGTAATTAGCCTTAGGTTCCTCAGATAATTGGTGACTAATACATGGTATAATATGATTGAAATCATTTTTGTAATTAAGTCTGCTAATGCGTAGTTTCAAATTGGTAAACACGTCCTTATGTTTCGTTCTTTTTTTAGTTTGGAATTAAGCCTGAATGTTGGGTTTGACTGGACTTGGTCTTGAAAAGAAATTGCAGCTACATCATGTGACATTAGACCCATCCACATTTTTGCATATCGGTCTGAACGTAAATAACATATGCAAGTTCATAACTGATTTGCATGTGAGGGAAAACAATGACTAATAATTGCCTATGTACATAACAACTTTGGTCAAATTTCTAATCCAGGTAATTGGTTGGCTGTTGGTCAACTTTGTCAAATTTCATTTTTTGCGGGAAAATAAAAACTTTGAACATCGATAATTTTATTGATAAATACTCTCCAGATCTCACATATATCTAGTCAAGGTAATTCGTATATCTTACCACAAATTGGAACAAAGTTAGTTACTTTATTATCCAGTTTACCCTAAAGAATTGGCTTGCTAATCTAGAAAGTGATCTCCTTTCATTTACTACTCGATCTCTTGTTTTGTTTCGTTTTAACTTGATCTGCACGAATTTGTTTTATTTATTGAGTGGCTTCCACTCTTAATTTGTTTTCCTTGCTTTCTTACAAAAAAAAAATAATTGTGGGTGTGCAGGTGCAAGCTCAAATTGCAAGAGTGAGGCGGCAGTTAACCTTAATCGAACAACAACAACAACAACAACAACAACAACAACAACAACAAACACTTAAACCACCCTCTTGAGTTATAATTATGTGCATTACCCACCCTTATAATTCGAAACTTTTCACTTGAGAAAACACCCAGTCCAGATTAATCTGTAATGCCCTTTCATCTCATCTGTATTGTTGTACTTTTATTAAAGCTTTCTTTTATATTATCTGTCATGTAATTCTACTGAATATTATGTAAACTTTATGCGAATAGTAATTAGTTACCATTATCCTGTTTAAGATTTTGCTTAGTTATTGAGAGTTTTTGCTTTTGGGATTCTTCACATTACTTTGGGTAAGTTCACATTACTTTTTGCCATTTTAAAATGGCATATGGATGAAAAGACTATTATCTTGATGCTATATATTCTGCTGTAGTGTTTATCAGTTAGATATATTTATGCGTCTACAAAAGTGGGTGCTTTTGTTTTCTTCGCGACTACAATTATGGTGGCTAACCTTATCATCATCCCTAGGTGCAGTTTTTTTCAGTTGAATGTTTTCTCAAGGACAAACCATCCTCATGTGCCTTGTGTGTTATCACTTGTCACTCTTCGTTAAATTAAGATTTTGCAGGTAGTGATGGGAGATTTCAGTTATTGATGCGTCTAACATCAGGCATGTGCTTCAAAAGAAAAAGTGTTATCTTGATAGATCATGATGTTGGTTACCGCCTTTGGAAATTTTGATTGTTGTGTGCAATATACCAGGTTCGTATAAGCAGTCTTGTTCTTAGCAACTCAATAAATAAGCTTAACATTTTTGTGTACATTCATATATGTAGGAAATGATTCATTGGGAAATAATGTTCTTTACCCTATAAAAAAAGCCGACTTCCCCATAGGTCCGTCCGTCTCTATAGATGTACTCTTAAAGAATTTTAACTTCAATTTATACGATGATGTTGCTTTGGATATGTTTATCGTAAGAGACTCTTAACATCAATATAGGTTCAGAATCGGTTTTTCATGTATATATGGAAATACACATTTGAAAATTATCATGTTCCACATAAATAATGACCACCTGCCCTGTTTCCATGTTTACACATATCATGCATTCTGAATTTGTACATTTTACAAATGCTAATTTTAGTTTCAAAGGTACAACTATTTATGAGGTTTCGTACAATGCAAGGACAGTGGGCTATGTTGGGGTCACACAGCAATATAATACTTGGTTGCCTTTCCTTGTGAGTAGTTTACATGAAACTGACTTATTGCAAGTAGTTGAGATTGATCTAGCATGTCATATTTCTTACTCCGTAATATACACACATACATACCTATCTACAAATATATATTATAAATAGATAGATATATATAGCTTATTATAAAAGACAAGAGTAACATGGGGGTTCATGTGCATAAGAAGACGTTGTCACCATCGATGGAAAATGTGTGCCCATGTCTAAGCTGAGTTCTGCGGCTGACCGCATCTTGCTATGAGCAAATGGACCACCTTGTGTTCACCTTCGCTTTGTTATTCTTACATGTGACTTGTAACATATATGCGGTTGAGGATACTTTCATGGTCGTACTACATTTATTCGTTGCGCATAAATGACGGTACTTGTTTAATAGATTCATTTGACAATAGATCAACAGATTCATTAACCTTTTGTTCTCTTGCAGTATGTGATAGATTAGTGTAGTAAATAGTAATCAAGTGTATAAAATCATTTTTGTTACGTGGCAGTAGTAGAGAAACAAACTAAAGGGTCTAGCGTTATATAATATAATATAATATAATATACTCCGTATAATGTATTGATAGATTGTTTATGTTTATTTTCTGTCTTCATATGTCATTTTTTATTATTAAGATCGGACTAAATTGTCACATACTCACATGATTATAAATTATACTTAAGTTTCAACTATTAAGTTGATATATACTACCTCCGTCCCAATTAGATAGTCATATTTTTCTATTTTGGGATGTCCCAAATTAATAGTTCACTTCCATAAATAGAAAGGAAAGAGTATATTTGATTGGTGGATCTAGAGAGAGAAAATATTTCATTGGTGGATAAATGAAGTTAGTGGGATTTCCTAAAACTGTATGCCATTTTGTCTGTGGACTATTAAATTGGGACGGAGGGAGTAAATTACAATTGCCAGCTTTAAGAATTAACTAAAGCTACCAACTATAATTACAGTTTCAACTATGAATAAGTGTAGTAGCAAACACGCTCTTGATAAATATTTACGAAGGAGAGGAGGGCCAAAACTGAATAAATAAATGTACGGAACACAAAAACCATTACTATGACACATGCACATGGGATTCTGAAACAACAATCTAATTTATAATTTAATGAAGTAGGCTATTTTTTATTTTAACGGCGATTTTTTAGCATCGGTAGATCATTTATCTCAACGATCCTCATCATTTGCACGTATCACACACGTTCACCCGATCGACGGTACCCGGGAACACATCCATTCGTGCAGTGTGCTTGAGTAGAGGTCCGTGAACGAATTCGGTAAAACCTCCCTATAGGGTTAATATATACCACACTTATTGGTGTTCAATTGTTTTAAAGAAAATCATGTCATCCCTAATAATCGAACACATGACTTCTCCCTATCCCATGACACAAAGTACATGGGGGAACCGTTGAGCTATGTCCTCAAATTTTGAAGTAGGCTATTTACTTTTATTTTTCTCTAAAATACGGATGTAGAAACATAGACGTTTAAAAAAACGTTAACAACCGAAAAATACAATGGATAGATGGGATGATGCTCGAAACTAAAAAACTCCAACTAAAAACTATCTATAACCTAGCCTCAACAACAGAACCAAACCAACTACAACATCTACAAGAAAACTAAATCTGACCTATTATAAAACAAAAATCCTTACGAGTTCCAAACAAAATCACCCGAAACAAAATTAAATTAAGGGCCCGCTTTTCTTAATTTGCTGTTTAACGTCTCTTGACAAATATTCATACCGATCGATTAACGATCTTGTAAGATAGGACGTTTGAAGAACCGTCACCCGTCAAGATTGTCGTCGATGGCGGAAGCTTACCTTAATCAATAAGGCCTTGAAAGACACCAACTTTTGGCAAATCAATGTGTACACCGGAGGAGCATCCGATACGATCACCTAAATGAACATCTTTATACGCATTATACCCGAAGAACTACCAACTAAATTCTCACGAGCTTCAACAAACAAGTTTTTGATTGCGTCCCCGAGATCAACATCATCATCGTTATCGTGTAGAGCCAACGACCCCGAATTAGCATTTGAAACATTCTTCCTATTCGAACCCGAATCCTTAACAAAACCCGTTACCAAGCTCGACAAACTCCTTCACACAAAGGCTCGAAACAAGCGCAATTATTCCTTCCACTACTCAAATTGAAGCTCGACTTGGAAATACCGTTTACCCGAAACGGAAATACCTCTTTTGACTTCGAATTACCTTTGTTGCGCATTCTAACCAACAATTGAAGAAACGTTGACAGCATCCTTTAGGGCTTCAATAAAACTCGTCCGAGAGTTAACACCGCAAACCAAATCAACACAATTAAAATCATTCGCCTCCAAAGAACCGAACATTAGACCCAAATTATTCAACCCATTGTCCGAACTAACCTTAGGAGCATAATTCAAAACACCCATACATCATCTGTATTTCCAAAGCCAAAAGTGACATGCAGAGATAAACTCGAACCCGAAGCTTTCTTGGCTTGAAACCGATCATCCTATCTACCCTTAAAACTTCGGTCACCACATTATTTGACACTACAAACCGATTAGTCGAATCCAACAAGGATTGATCACAGATTATCATTGGTGGGGGAGAGGGAATTGAAAATTTTTCCACAGATGGGCACGGATTTTCATAATAGGGAAAAAGAGCCGTTTTTTTATTCTTTTCATAGTAGTAGGTTGTTAGGTTTTTCTTATGCTTGTTTAGTTTATACTGGTTTAAGTTATGAGTATTTTTTTTCACGAGTAATATTCATTTTAGTCCATAAATTAAGTTGAGATTCAATGGACCAATGAGAGCGCGACATGTGTCGCGAAAATCACATGTGATTGAAAAAAAAATTAATTTTTTTTCAAAATATTTAAAAAAAAATTTTTTTTTTAAAATTTTTTTTTTTACACTCACATGTGATTTACCTGCACAATCACATGTGATTGAATTGTACAATCACATGTGATTGGATTTGTCATGCATAATCACATGTGATTGGGTTTACAATCACATGTGATTGACATGCATAATCACATATGATTTTTTTTTTAAATTTCGAAAAAAAATCCGAAAAAAAAATTTTCGAAAAAAAAATTTTAAAAAAAAAAATTTCTAATCACAAGTGATTTTCGCGCCACATGTCGCGTTCTCATTGGTCCCTTTGTTTTCAAGCAAATTTATGGATGCAAGTGATTACAACTCTTTTTTTCACCACTAGTTTGGTTTAGTTTGGAATCTTTTGTATCGATTGTAGCTGTTAAGTTTCGGATCCATTTAATGACATCATTTTTCCTAAAATAATCAATTATTGCTGAAAATGTTTAAAATTTGAGTACCTGCACTGTAACAAATACAACATAATCAGCAACAATAATCAATTGTAAAGTGAGAATGAAGGAAATAAATTGTAAACAATCATTCATCTATCATAAAATAAAAGGGACTCTCGAGAAGGAAAAAATGTTTTCACTTGCGTTTAGAAATAATAATTTCTCCCTCTACTTAAAAACAGAGAGTTTACTTGCAGAGAGACTATTTAGACAGAATTTATAACAAATATTTTTGAAAAAATTACATCATTGGTACCTGTGGTCTGTTCACATTTGCAGCATAACACCTAAACTTTTATTTTTGCGTAGTTGGTACCCCAGTTTTACTTAAGTATCGTGGTTGGCACTTCAATGTAACTGTTGTCAAAGTTTAATGGTTAACCCCTCACATTATACAGTCATAAAAGCACAAGGACTACTAGTGTAATACGGTAAAAGTTTAGGGACTGCTCTCGCTTTTGGCTCGTTTTCCTCTCAGTCCTCTTCAGCTTTTTAGAATCCAACCAAAAAACATTCAAAATCAGAACAAACACCAAATTCAAAATCCCCAATTTCTAACTCGTTTCTAATGCGCACATCTAAAATACTCAAATAATCGTAATAAAGATTCAGTTAAATCAAAATTAATGGCCTCAATATCCACACGTTTTACAATTACACCCAATTACTACTCAAAACCATATCAGTACAGTGTCAGGTCACACAATCATATTTTCCATAAACATTTATTAAAATTAGGTAAACAGAGTCATAATAATAATGGCTATAACAATAATAGTAGAAGTTATGTATCGGAGATTAGGGCTGGTTTTGATGCTCCGCCGGTGGATTCGACGGCGAGGATTAGACCACCGGGAAGGATAATTGAGACCAATAAGTTACTGGCGGATGTACGGAAACGAGCGATCGATGCTGTTGATACGTGTGGAAGGAGAGTGATAGTTGGTGACGTGGCAAGTAGAGTGAAACGACCCGTCCATATTACTATAAACGCAGTACGTTATTCATTGGTCCCATAGCGAGGTATTTGACCTCTATATGATACGTTTTAGAAAAATATTGCATTCATTTCATAAAAAGCACACCATTATTATACATAATGCATGTTTTAAACAAGTGGGCAATTATTTAAGAAATAATTCCCATGATACATCAGTTTTCAAATACTACACACGTGACATAACAATCGAATATAATACATGACAAAGATTTTATTGAATGCAACACTTCATTTAAACAAAAGCATGAGTCTCCATGCACAGCTTGCTCAGATAATGCAACAGCGGAAGACTTTCTTAAGGACCTGAGAATAAACATGCTTAAACAGTCAACACAAAGGTTGGTGAGATATATAGGTTTAGCATCGATATAAATATAGACCACAAGATTTTCATAGTTATAAATATATGTACACTCGCAAGTGTATAAAAGTATTCTATAAGTTGTTGAGCGCTTCGGTAACCATACTTAACCATTAATGTGGCATATTCCCTTTATTATGAAATCTCCCTACACTGTACCAAGTGTAGTAAAAACGAAGTACTATGCAACCGTTTACGATACTAGAGCGACTAGCCCGGTTGAGGTTGTCAAACCCGATAGATCTATCAATAGGATTCGCGCTTACATGTTCTTACAACATGTAAATATTAGTTACCAAGCTATTAGGAAAGATATGCAAGGTGGTACAACTCAACTTAGAATATATTTTAAGTACTTGTGTCCATAGCGTAAAACATAAAATGCATGTATTCTCATCCCAAAATATTTTTAGAGTTTAAAAATGGAACTATATACTCACGGTAGTAAAAGTATATTAATAATAAGTTTTTAACTTATTAAAAATATGGCCGTCGTCCTTGGATTCACGAACCTATAATAATAATAACGATTCAGATAATAATACATGTGAACAAAATTAATATAGCAAGTTCATATCATATATTCAATACATGTGATTGTTTAAGTTTATATTTTCAATCACATGTGATTATTTATATTTTCAATCACATGTGATTATTTAAATTGTCAAGTTTAGTAGTCCAAAATAGTCCGAAAAGTCCAACAGTCCAACAGTCCAATAATCCGTATATGTATATATATATATATATATATATATATATATATATATATATATATATATATATATATATATATATATATATATATATATATATATATATATATATATATATATATATATAATCTTAGAATTACCCCACGGCGTATTGTGTACGTATTGTCTTGCATCAATCCAGAGACATATTGTATACGTATTGTCTTAGAATTAACTAAGACGTATTGTGTACGTATTGTCTTAGAATTTATCAAAACGTATTGTGCACGTATTGTCATGGAACGTACCAAGATTATTATATATATACAATCTTGAAATTAATCAAGATTATAATATTTTGTTATACTAATGATAACATGTCCAAATATATATAGGATATAGGAAAAGTTAACAAGGATATGGTTAATATAGTTTTTATAATATAAATTTCGTCCATACTACGTTAATTTTAGCAGATTTTGTTTTGCTCGCTAAATATTCATTATAACTCCATTTAAAGTGAATCAAATTGCTATGGATTCCTTAAGAAGTCAATTTTACAAAATCAATTCGAAAAGTTCATCCCAAGTAGTAATTTTTAGAGCTTTACCCTCTTTTTGTGTCGGTGGACATATTTAGAAAAATCTCGGCATCCACCCAAATTATGATTTTTGATAAAATACTTTCACTTTGTCTAAAATCATGAAAAAAATACTGGAAGTCTTATTTACATATATTAACATATTTCCAAAGTCTTAGCCTCGAACTCAGAGTCTAAGATAGGTTTTTGATTCCCAACCCAAAACAGCCCGCTTTTTACTAAATGGAGATTAAAGGATATATGTTAAGTTTCAAGGTGTTCTTCATATGTACAAGTTATAAGTTCTTATATTAACTTAATATAACATCATAATACATATAAATAAGTGTTATTAGAGTTAAGTTAGAAAGATTAGATTAATTTTTCAAACAAGTTTAGAATCAACTAAACTATGTTCTAGTTTATAAACTCTTATAAAGATAGCTATAAACATATGAATTGAACAAGAGTTGAAGTAGAGTTTTTACCTCAAGTTTAGAATGTAAAGTTGCTGAAAAGAAGTAGTAGAACAAAACTTGAGAGAGTTCTTGCAAGTGTGTGTGAAAATTGGAAGTAAAATTTGAAAAATGAAGGTGTAAAAATGAGTTAGAAATGGTGCTTATTTATAGACTTGAAAGTTTGACTTTTAGTAAAAATATTTAAGATAAGTTAAAATGTATTAAATCATGGATGACATATTAAATTAATTAGGTCATGGATGACATATTACACAAATAATTGCAGATTTCTATTGATATATACCAATAGTAAATACTTCTAGAAGTTGTGTATAATACGGGCAAAAATACCGTATGAATACGAGTAGAATTCTTGAGAAAATTGAACAGAAATACGAGTATAGCTATCCTTTATATGTATTGGTATATTATAAAGTGTATTCAATACTTGTAAGGATGTATTTAAACTCGTAATACATTATATGTAAATACATTTTAACATAAATTAATTACGTCGTTTAAATAGTAACATATATATTGTTCAAAAACTCTTTAAATTAGTAGTATGAAAATATATAAACAATACTTTGTTAATATACTTAATGAGATATTTAATTATCATATTTTCAAGTTAAATATATATAAATCCATATATATACACAATAATTAAACAATTAAACAATTAAATTAAGTTATGACGTTCGTGAATCGTCGGAATAAAAGGGTGAACAAAAGCTTGTGTAAAACTCTTTCCGGAGGTTCAAAATTTATTAAAAATTCATTGCTTATCAAGTCGGAATTATATAAAGATTAAGTTTAAATTTGGTCAGAAATTTCCGGATCATCACATAGAGCTGGAGTTAAGTTGACTAAGCTCAACGAGCTTTACAAGCACGCACTTGCCGTTGATACTAATGGCTTTTTGGAGTTAGAAATTGGGGATTTTGAAATTGTTGGATATTAAAAAGCTGAAGACGTCTTGGAGGAAAACAAACCAAAAGAGAATAGTTGTTGCTAAACTTTTATTGTATTACATTAATAGTCCTTGTAATTTTATGATGTATAATGTGAGAGTTTAATCATTACATTTTGACGACAGTTAATTTGAGGTGCCAACTACGATAGTTAAGCAAAACTGAGTTACTAACTACACAAAAATATAAGTTTAGGTGTTATGATGAAAATATGAACAAACCACAGGTACCAACGACATAATTTTTTCACTATTTTTTAAAAAATTATAAAAGAAAAAAAGTAGCCGTCACAATTATACACCAAACCAATCCTATTGTACATTGGTACTTTTCAGTACACTTTCTGTATCTTGTTACATTTATTTTTCCCTTTATCTAATTAGCTCGAACTGTTTTTCTTGCGGTAGTACTTGTACATCGTGCCTTTATAAACGTTCCCCATGCATTATATTGCTACGTGCAGTGTGCACCATGAACCACCACGATACCACTTGTTGTACATATATATTACAATTCTTTTTCTCTTTATCCATACGTTTTGGCAGTTGATACTAGTCTATCGTGCATTAATGCTTGTACATTATGCATTAATATATGTACATAAGTACATTCAGCAAAGAAGCATTTGATTATGTGCAAAGTAAATTATTTCAAGATGGAAAATGATTTTTCAACATACCCAATTAACCTACAAACAAATCAACCTACCAAATCAAACAATGACATGTGGCTTACCTTTATAAATATTCACTAAGACTATTTGTAGTGGTTTGGGGCGTGAGTTGTTTTTTGTATTTTTCAATGACAAGGACGTGTGAGTTGTTTTTGTGGAGTATTGGTGGTGTGGGGTTTTGGTGTGAGTTAGGAGTATTGTGATGATATGTTAAAATATAATTGAGTTATGTATTAAAAGGGGGTAAAAATAAAAATTTTAAAATAATAAAAATTAATAAATTTACAAGCCACACCGTTGCCAACCCCGTTGGATTCCCAGGAACGCTCCATTTTTTGACTGTGCCACGCCTTGATACGGCTAGAAGGGGGCGGCGCCGGGTGCCATGTCACCACCCCCACGCCGTTGCACGACACCGCTACAAGAGGTCTAATTAGTATTTTATATTTTGGTTTATAACTAAACTAACCTTTCCTACTTATTAGTATATTTAATAGTTAATTTCATCCTTTTATGTGAAGAAAAATATAACAAACCCCAATAATTAAGGAGTTTTTGCCGTCATTTTCTTCTGTGTCACCAGAACTTCATCTCTAACATATGAATATATTTGATCATTAATTAAATATACTAGCCACTGGAATTTGTCAATATCAAAAGTTAATCAATAACAATCGACCCAGTCTAACAATTTAAATTATTTTAGCTATTACATAATTAATGGTGTTAGTAAAGAATATGGTTTGGCAAGAAGTAAATTCTGTTTCATTTTTCATCATCATCATCATCTAATCAGTGATTCTGTGACGTACTCCCACTCTCGTAGCTTCTTATTTTATTTTCAAACAGGAAACGGGCTCATTTGGGGCGAGGACCCTCGCCGCAAAATGGTGTACGGCATGCCGCAAAACACTATTTGCGGCGATGTCACGCCGCAATTGCTCCGACTCCAAAGATTCGCCGTAATAGGAAATTTACGACGGTTAGTTGCGACGATTTCTAGTGGGACCCACAAAATTTAAAGAAAAGCAAAAAGAATACAGAAAATTTATTTGCGGCGAGGTATTTGCAACGAGGTAGGTGTGGGGCCCACATCGTCGTTGCTGGACAGTCTCAATTGCGGCGACACATTAGCGGCGTGATGGTGGTGGGAGCCACATAGTCGTTGCTGACTGTTGGCCATTTACGACGACTATTTGCGGCCATGGATCGCCGCAATTGCTCCAATAGCTGAACTGATTTCAGCTGTTTTTGCATTTCCCACCCGGTAATTCGGGCGTTTCTTTACAACCTGATTGTGACCAATTTCCCAGCATACATAACAACAATAACATCACATTAACAACTTAAAACACGTACGATTAAACGATAAATAACATCCTACGAATTTAAGTTATTACATAACATCCTACGAATATAAGTTTTGATTACATAACATCGTACAAATTAAACGTTAACAAATTGTTTTGATTACATTTCCATGTCATGATCCGAACCACTTGGTGGCTCCTCCTCCTCCTCACTACTTTCCAATTCCGCGGGAACCTTTTCTTTTCCCTTTCCGCCACGGGAAAACCCCAAGTTTTTCATGAAGAAATAGCGCAAGTTTCTTTTAATACTTTTTGTCACATCTTTCTTGACTTCATTCGCCACCTCCAACTTTAACCTTGCCTTGTCCGCGGCCCACCTCCGATTATACTCATCATCCGTAAACATTCTTTGACTTGATTGGGTTGTAGTACACGAATCAACCGACCTTCGTGAAAGACTTGGACCAACATCACGTTACCATCCATACCGACGACCTAAGACATCCCGCATGATTTCTCGTTCACTCATTGGATTTTGTCTTTCAACTTGCTCATTACGCATCCGCACCATATCATTCTTCATAGTTAAAACACAAGAATTACTTACATAAAATGATATGTGTTTATTATACAAATTAACGAGCTAGTGACTATAATTACTTACATAATTTCTTCGTTTTCCTCGAAAGGTTCATACCAATTTCCGTTGACATCCGTATTGTTCCGCTTATACCCTTCAATCAAGCTCTCTTGCTCGTTAGTTTCCAAGTTACACTGTAAATATATGAAATTGATAAATATGTACATATTTTTTTTACTAATTTATACATATATATAAGTATGTATATATATTTATATTTAAGTATGTATATATATGTATATATTATCCAAATTAATATTAAACTTACATGCTCATATCGATTTTGAGCGAATGACTTTCGGCCTTGGTGACTTTTGGTTTTTTGGCCTTTTCGACATTCGATATTTGCTTCGGACCTTCTTTTGTGTTCTGTGATGCCCCGTACAAAACCATCATGTACGACTCGTCAACAACAGGTCCATTACACGGTATAATACTACATGCTGATTTAAAACAAGTTTTGCATTCATGAAAAGATAACGTTTTACAAAAGATAACGTGACACAAATGTCGTTACAAAGTCATTATTCAAAATAACATAAGTTGTGAATGCAAAATAAAAGTTCCATGATTGAGACATCTTTAAGTAATGCAGCGGAAGTCTAACACAGCGAGTCTGTAACAACAAGTCTATAACACCAAGACAGCAAGTCTAACAGCGGAAGCAACAACGTCTAAGCACCTGAGAAATACACGCTTAAAAGGTCAACATGAATGTTGGTGAGCTATAGTTTGTATTCAGTAATGTAATGTAGACCACGAGATTTCGTATTCAAAACAGTATGAAAAGTATATGCTTATCCATGGGCACCCGGTAACTAACTTAACGTAATAATAATACCCCCTAAAAGTACACTTGGCGAGTGCGTATGTCCTCGGAGTATTAAACACCCATTAAATGCTAGCGCGACTAGCCCGAGTGGGGATGTCAAACCCTATGGATCCATATCTAATATTCGCGTTCACCGGTTCAAAAACCAATGATTAAACGTTACCGTGCTAAGGGGAATCTTTGTGCCGTTATATCACCCACACATATATAAAGTTTAAGTACTCGTGTCTAGTATGTAAAATATAAAAAGTGCATGTATTCTCAGTCCCAAAAATAGTTAGAGTAAAAAAAGGGAAGCTATAACTCACAGTGAATGTGCGGTAAAGTCGATAGGAAAAGTATGCAAGTAGTAAGTCGGTCCGAAAGGTCGTCAACCTAAGTCAAAGGTCACTAAGTCAGTATATTGTCCCCAAAAGTTTAAAAGTGAATAAATTAAGTCTTAAATATCGTCATCATCATCATCATCATCATCATTATCATCATACGTAAAATAATAAGTAAGTTTTCAACAAGAATAAAGATCAAAACAAAAGGCTGACTTCGGACAGCTGCTACGACCTCTATACAAAACGAAAATACGTGTGGTCAGTGGCCAAGGCTCCATATGTGAGTCCTCTAACCGCTGTCCAATTTTCAGATCCTAACTCGATGCTGTTTGACCGTGGAGACGGTTCAAGCGCGAGTAGGTCAGAATTTTCAGCACGTCGTTACAAGGGCGTAGTGACTTTCGGAAGGCCATATATCCTAAACCGTATATCGGATTTAGACGAGTCCAAAATGAAAAGTCATCTACTCGAAATGAAATATCTGAAAATCAATTTTCAGAAGTCCTAGGAACCTGATAAGATCCCGAAAAACAGCAAACAAGTGCACAGGGTGGGTTTCTTGGTGCTTGATGCTCATCACGGTTCTCATCCTTGATGCGTGTAAGCTTCAAGTGTACAAATCTTTGATGTTTTAGCATCACTTTGACCAAATTTCAACCATCAACACACAACTAAGAGTAAAAGTTATCATTCTACAAGTTTTGAACATCAATGTTGCCTCTTTATTGCATAAACCCAATAAAGCTTCAACCTTTGTCCTTTTTACACAAGTTTATACATTTTCATCATATGAGATGATGAAGACTTGATCTTTATCATCACAACAATCACAAAAAGGTTCCAAGTAAGTGAGATCTACATTGATAACTTAAATCTCAAGTATTAAGAAAATTCTAAGCTAGAAAGCTTGGATTTTTACAAGATTAATGAGACCATAAGCTAAAGAGCTAAGATCTAATGAAAGTAATGAGACCATAAGCTAAAAAGCTAAGATCTTTAACAAAATAATGAAACCCTAAGCTAAAAAACTTGGATCTTTAATGTTCTTGAAGATCCTTAAAGCAAAATGCTAGATCTTCAAGCTACATGAAGATCATAAACACAAGTTTTTTTTTTTTTTTTTTTTTTTTTTTTTTTTTTTTTTTTACAAAATAAAAGAATCATAAGCTAGAAAACGTAGATCCAATAAAGTAATGGAGATTCAAAGTTATAAAGCTTGAATCTTTCATTTTCTTGAAGGATTCTAACCAAAGTTTGAATCTACAAGATATAACAAGATCAAAAAGCTAAAAAGCTAGATCCTTACATGATGATGATGATGTCGACAATGAGAAGAGAATAATAAGAAGAAGAAATTTAAAACTTACACTTTTTAGAGTGAGAAAGACTAGAGAGAGAATTAGAGAGTAAGTGTGTGTAAAATGTGAATGAGATTAAGTGTAAAATGGGTGAGATTTGCTTGGTATTTATAGAGTGGTGAGGTGATGGGGAGGCCCTTTGGCCGTGGGTTTGGGGGGAGACAAGGGGGGGATAACTTTTGCTTTTTGGTTAATGGTGGTCTAAAGTTGGTGCTTGTAACATCCCGCATTTTTCCGTTAAATTTATTTTAACACCGTCTTTTTTTTTTTGATAATATCTTCCGTTATCTAAATTCGTACCTTTCGTTGACTAACATTCATAATATTCCCGTTATTTAATTATAACATCACTCATTTACTCGAGCGTTTTTAAAATATTCGTTTGGTTAATTCCCGCACCCGCTTTGAAACTTGAGGGACCAAAATTGCCAAGTGGGCAAAGTGGTGACTAGGTCAACTAGTCAACCACTTCACCACCACCACTCATTCAACCTCCTCTTTCTTTTTCTTACTTCTATTTTTCTCTCCATCTCAAGAACACACACAAACACACAATTCAATAATTCATCATCTAAATTCGATCTAGGAGGCCAACATCAAAACAAATTACATATTCATGATCCTCTCTTCATCCTCTACATTTTGGTACCAATTTCATCTCGTTTGGGTAACATTTCTAAAACACTAGATTTTTCTAAATTCTTTTTATATACTTGAAATGGTGTTAGTTAGTGTCTATGGCTCAAGTATAACATGAATATATGTTTTGTTTGCTCGATTTGTTGTTTTGGAGTAACTAGCATGAACTTGAAAATGGGTGTGCTTCATCTTTGATTTTGGATGAGTTAATGTTGTTAAATTGTTAAAGTTCATATTTTAATTGTGTTACTAGTATCACTAGCTTCGTTTTGATGCGTAGGTTGATTAAGAAAACTTCAAACACATGATTATTGATTTTTGTGAATTTTGGTTAGGGTTTGATAGACTTAAAATGAACTTTCGATGTTTTGAATGCCATGAAATGTTATTAGTAAGTGTTTAGTTGTAATGTATGTTTCATTACCTTCAAAACGGTATATCATATGTGTGAATTGGATTCCCGAATTTTAAAATGCATTTTGTGAACTTGAAACTTTGAAAATAAACCTTTAATGATCACTTGACGAGATTTCGGTTATTGTAATTGATGTATTTGCTTGATGAAAAGTGGTTAGTTGTATTCCTTGTCAAAAGAGCTTTCCAAAGATATAAGATACGTATTCTAAGTGTTTACGGTTTGTGTTTTGTACTAAATTGAATTTTGGATCAAGACTTGAACAATTAAAACTGACCAGGCACCAGACCACGTTAAGTGTCGCGGCGCGGCCCACCTTGGTCGCGGCGCGGCATTTTCCGTGTTTGGCTTCTGACCTACATTGTCAAATTTCGAAAAATGTTTGCTATGCTACGCACCTCCGATTCACATGTAACTTGCTCTAACATGCTTATATATGAATAAAAACCTCAGAAAAATAGTTCGGGACCCGACCCGAACGTGTTGACTTTTTCATTGACTTTGATTTGACCAAAGTTGACTTTTGTCCAAACTTAATCAAATACTTATGCAATCATTCTAACAAGCTTTTATACTTGTACCTTGCATGAAACATGACAATTTGTTTCACATGCTATTATAATCGAGTCGTAACGAGCCATAGGACTAATTGCACACTTTGACCAATCGTGTTTACCGTTATTGATACGACCTACTTGTTTAGGTCAAGACTAGCATTTGTCCTTGCACACGTTTACGTTGTGAAGTACATTTATACTCATGCACTCGAGGTGAGATCATAGTCCCACCTTTTCAACAACTTTTATTCTTTTAAATAGTGGGCTGAGAAACATATACCTTGTTACATCTTGTACTACTTACTTTCATGTTTTGAATACAAGTTCGATGAAACAAACATTCCACAGCGAGTTAGAACAAAAATCCTCAATTCGATTATCATTAGTTACACTTGCCGGGTGTAAGCGAGAAGTTATGTTGTATGGCCATACGGGTTTGACAAACCCTCATTCGGACGGTTCGCTACCGTTATTTCAGATGGAATGTATTTTCGAGAAACAGTGTATGTTCTAACACTATTGTGATGGGGTTCTATGAAAGGAAAGTTAAGCCTTGATAATTGGGTGCTAGCGAACCTATTTTGGAATGCAAACTATTTGGATGATAAATTTTATGGGAATACTAAATCTTGTGGTTCAAAAATAACGTTTATTACTACATCTATGATTTCACCAACGTTTTTTGTTGACAGTTTTCTATATGTTTCTCAGGTTCATACTTGGCTATTTGATACATTATTTCGCGCACACTTTGATTACTTGCTTAGAGTCAAACATACATGCATACGCTAGAGATAGCACTTTTGGATTCAAACTTAAAGCATACATGTTTACACTATTTATAGTAACTGTGATTTTCAACTTATATTATGTCGCAAGTTATTTCATTTATACTTTACTACTTTTGTAAACTTAAACTTGTTGTCGAACCGTTTAGTAAACTAAACTTTGTAAGTCTTATACGTTTCAAATGAATGCGACATAATTTTGGTCAAACGCGTCTCATTTAGGGACTATGACCACGTAACGGGACCTAAGTAACGACGCCGTCAATGACGATTTTGGTCGGGTCGTTACAGATGGTATCAGAGCGTTGGTTGTAGGGAACTAGAATATGCATTAGTGTGTCTGACAGAGTCGTTAGGACGCATTAGTGAATCTAGACTACAACCGGATAGTTAGCCATTGCATTCTGACATACATTTGCTATAGATAGCACTTACTTGACTACTTGTGCATTATACTTGAATCATTCTTAGGCAAACTTCTTAATGGTACCAAGTTTTCATCATACGAATCTGTAATTTACCACTTTCGGGTAACACTCGTAAACTTAAGATTCATACGCGTAAGGACGACGATGACTTCATTAGTCATACTTGTTCGGGAACTCTGTTTCCCATATTGTTATTCGCCACCGTTTCAACTTACTATCGGTGTCACACCGGTGTTCCTTACTATCTACCACTTCTTGTTACTACCATCACTACTCTAGGTGAGTATCGTCATCGCTAATGATCACTACGGTTACGTACTATTCGTTATCATGATTCGTTACACTTCTCGTACCGGAATACATTATTGTTTGACTTGAACCGCATTGACGTGAACAAACATTTATACACTTCCCTCGGGGAACGCTTCTTTAGCGTTGCACTAATTCTTTCGATTCAATACGAGTCATGTTAGAGACGTAATTACACTTTGTTCATTTTAAAACTTCATGATTACACGAACTTGAATCTATGGAGTGATGTGGGAATGGAGGTATGAGTTATCGAAATATAATGACACTCGATCAACGTGGTTATATTACGGTAAGTCATACCAAAGTTCTAATGACTCGTGATGGTGATTGGACTCGATCAACCTAATCACCACCATGTGCCATGTACATGACTTCATTTTTCTTGTTTGAACATCCGAAAACTCCGAGAATACTGATAACAACCATACCCGGGACACATCTTCGATTATTGTCGAACCATATTTATGCTTCCAAATGAATGGAAAATTCTTTCAACATCAGACGTATGTTACACGTGTATACTATCTCGTTTTCGCACAGTTTTATCGACGAACTACAACATGCTTGATATGCTCACATCGAGGCGGAAAATTCTCTCGCATTACACTCGTATTTCCGTATAAGGAAATACTTTATCAAAATTCTCAATGGAGAGAGAGACTCTTCACATTATACTAGTATTCACCACGAGGGAGAATAGTCCTAACGAACGTTTTCAAAAACCGATAAATCTTCCGCGGTGCGAAATTCTTGAGAAACATAAACTTGTTCCAACAAATGTTTTCAGGTCCTAACAAGCTTGTTCAAATGTATCTTAAAAGAACTGTACCTCGTTTCGGATCGAGATCCTCGTTCACTTCTAAATTTCGGGGTGCTTTACAAAAAGCCTCGGGATCACGTTTAAACATGAGTACAACATATCAACCACATCCCGAAGGACCAAACAAACATACGATTCAAACCTTGGAAACCATAATACGAGTTCGTATTATCGAATTCAAATTTACTTGAGGAAAAGTACTTGCCTTTAGTCAAATTCTCCTACTACAAAATTTTCTTTCGTGTATTAACGCTGCACCTTTTCGAAACTTTATATGACCGCAATTATCGTTCTACAATTTGTGGGCCGACGTAGGCAACAATCAAACCACCGGAATCGAACTCATTCATGAAATAACCGTTAAGATCGTTCAAATCCAAGAGAGGTCCAAGACGACCCGTAGTCACCAAAAGAGCCATGCAAATGTTAGACGTAAACCTCTCGAATTCCAAGTGGGAAACCGCGTAACGTTAAAAGTCGCACCTTGAGGAGGTGTAATCCATTTCGAGAAAAGTAGAAAGCTAAATCCGCGATATTTTGATCCTTTTAAAATCTTAGGGCGTGTTGGACCCGTTGCTTACCGTTTTGAACTCCCAACTCAATCGAAATTCCGTTCATCCTACATTCCATATATCAAACTTGAGGAAGTGTCTTGCCGAACAAGAACTTGTTATCTTTTTTTTTTATGAACTTACTATTGATGACAAACTCCACTTCATAGGAGGACCGGTTGAAATTATGGATCGTGAAAACCAAACTCTGAAACAACGTAAAACCCCGACTGTCAAAGTTCGTTGAAATGCCCAAGGAAGTACCTTCACATATTCGTAGAATTTGCAACACGAGGTTTCGAAGAAGAAACAACAACTACTACTTCCAACTAAATTTCGGGACGAAATTTCTTTTAAGGTGTAGGTAATGTAACATCCCGCATTTTTTCGTTAAATTTATTTTAACACCATCTTTTTTTTTTTTGATAATATCTTCCGTTATCTAAATTCGTACCTTTCGTTGACTAACGTTCATAATATTCCCGTTATTTAATTATAACATCAGTCGTTTACTCGAGCGTTTTTAAAATATTCGTTTGGTTAATTCCCGCACCCGCTTTGAAACTTGAGGGACCAAAGTTGCCAAGTGGGCAAAGTGGTGACTAGGTCAACTAGTCAACCACTTCACCACCATCACTCATTCAACCTCCTCTTTCTTTTTCTTACTTCTCTTTTTCTCTCCATCTCAAGAACATACACAAACACCCAATTCAATCATTCATCATCTAAATTCGATCTAGGAGGCCAACATCAAAACAAATTACATATTCGTGATCCTCTCTTCATCCTCTACATTTTGGTACCAATTTCATCTCGTTTGGGTAACATTTCTAAAACACTAGATTTCTCTAAATTCTTTTTATATACTTGAAATGGTGTTAGTTAGTGTCTATGGCTCAAGTATAACATGAATATATGTTTTGTTTGCTCGATTTGTTGTTTTAGAGTAACTAGCATGAACTTGAAAATGGGTGTGCGTCATCTTTGATTTTGGATGAGTTAATGTTGTAAATTGTTAAAGTTCATGTTTTAATTGTGTTACTAGTATCACTAGCTTAGTTTTGATGCGTAGGTTGATTAAGAAAATTTCAAATACATGATTATTGATTTTTGTGAATTTTGGTTAGGGTTTGATAGACTTAAAACGAACTTTCGATGTTTTGAATGCCATGAAATGTTATTAGTAAGTGTTTAGTTGTAATGTATGTTTCATTACCTTCAAAACGGCATATCATATGTGTGAATTGGATTCCCGAATTTTAAAATGCATTTTGTGAACTTGAAACTTTAAAAATAAACCTTTAATAATCACTTGATGAGATTTCAGTTATTGTAATTAATGTTTTTGCTTGATGAAAAGTGGTAAGTTGTATTCCTTGTCAAAAGAGCTTTCCAACAATATAAGATATGTATTCTAAGTGTTTACGGTTTGTGTTTTGTGCTAAATTGAATTTTGGATCAAGACTTGAACAATTGAAACTGACCAGGCACCAGACCACGTTAAGTGTCGCGGCGCGGCATTTGCCGTGTTTGGCTTCTGACCTACATTGTCAAATTTTGAAAAATGTTTGCTATGCTACGCACCTCCGATTCACATGTAACTTGTTCTAACATGCTTATATATGAATAAAAACATCAGAAAAATAGTTCGGGACCTGACCCGAACGTGTTGACTTTTTCGTTGACTTTGATTTGACTAAAGTTGACTTTTGTCCAAACTTAATCAAATACTTATGCAATCATTCTAACATTCTTTTATACTTGTACCTTGCATGAAACATGACAATTTGTTTCACATGCTATTATAATCCAGTCGTCATGAGCCATAGGACTAATTGCACACTTTGACCAATCGTGTTTACCGTTATTGATACGACCTACTTGTTTAGGTCAAGACTAGCATTCGTCCTTGCACACGTTTACTTTGTGAAGTACATTTATACTCGTGCACTCAAGGTGAGATAATAGTCCCACCTTTTCAACAACTTTTATTCTTTTAAATCGTGGGCTGAGAAACATATACCTTGTTACATCTTGTACTACTTACTTTCATGTTTTGAACACAAGTTCGATGAAACAAACATTCCACAGTGAGTTAGAACAAAAATCATCAATTCGATTATCATTAGTTACACTTGCCGGGTGTAAGCGAGAACTTATGTTGTATGGCCATACGGGTTTGACAAACCCTCATTCGGACGGTTCGTTACCGTTATTTCGGATGGAATATATTTTTGAGAAACAGTGTATGTTCTAACACTATTGTGATGGGGTTCTATGGAAGGAAAGTTAATCCTTGATAATTGGGTGCTCGCGAACTTATTTTGGAATGCAAACTATTTGGATGATAAATTTTATGGGAATACTAAATCTTGTGATTCAAAAATAACGTTTATTACTACATCTATGATTTCACCAACATTTTCCGTTGACAGTTTTCTATATGTTTCTCAGGTTCATACTTGGCTATTTGATACATGCTTTCGCGCACACTTTGATTACTTGCTTGGAGTCAAGCATACATGCATACGCTAGCGATAGTACTTTTGGATTCAAACTTAAAGCATACATGTTTACGCTATTTATAGCAACTGTGATTTTCAACTTATATTATGTCGCAAGTTATTTCATATATACTTTACTACTTTTGTAAACTTAAACTTGTTGTCGAACCGTTTGGTAAACTAAACTTTGTAAGTCTTGTACGTTTCAAATGAATGCGACATAATTTTGGTCAAACGCGTCTCATTTAGGGACTATGACCACGTAACGGGACCTAAGTAACGACGCCGTCAATGACGATTTTGGTCGGGTCGTTACAGTGCTTATGTTAGGATCCCACGCAACAATTGTGATTATGGTTAACAAAAATGCTAGTATGTTTCCTCTAATAAATGGGTATTTATCTTCCATTTATATGGGTCATAAACTTATTAAAATTGGGCTAATTAAATAGTCCACTAGTTAGAGTAGGGTAGGCTAAGGTACAACAAGGTAGAAAGTCCAGCAAGACAACTAGTGAGCATAAGTAAATTACTAAGCGTTATTAAGCAACCAAAAGACCAAGTAATTGTTATTAGAAAATAACAGTTAGTATTACGTAGTCGTAATATTCCAATTACGACAAAAGTTAAACGTGTACCAAAACGTATAGCTCGTTCTCAACGTCAAGTGACACTAACGGTCGTAAAAGTATTCGGGGATCAAGTTAAGTAACTAAGTACTTAATGGCACGTTGTATGGTATTAACGAAGGTAATTAATCATGAAATAAGATCCCAGAATATAAACCAACACAGTACGCACAAATATGTAGTTTCACAGAAAGTAACAAGCACAAAAGCAAGTCGAAAAAGTCAGGTCGTTACACGTTCTTCACTTTTAATCATCTTTCTATAAAGATTCCAATCGGCTTGATCTAATTTGCATCCGGGTGGCACTACTTTGTTTGGTTTACCCTCTTCCCAAAAAGTTTTCTTAAACTTATACTTTTTGTCCCGGTATATTTTAGCGCAAGCTTGTCTAATACCATTTCGGATCATCTCACCTTCGGGACTTTCAAGATGTGGCCTTAAGTTATAGAACCACTACATAATTTTGAGAAATAGTTAAGTTAACAAATAAATAAATAATATATATATATATATATATATATATATATATATATATATATATATATATATATATATATATATATATATATATATATATATATGTGTGTGTGTGTGTGTGTGTGTGTGTGTGTTTGTGTGTGTGTGTGCATGTGCGTGTTTGTGATTGTACGTATACAATTATAAATTTAAATATATTTAACTTCAAGTTCCGGAATTATTGTGAGCTTAAAACTTTCGGGAACATCGGACCAAGTAGGATAATAAAGTGGTACTCCATTTAAAGTAGTCCCCAAAACGGAACTAAAGGTCCGAGAGAAGTCACCAACGGGCAAATACGTCTCCAAATCCTCCCCTCCTCAAATTCAATCAGTAACGGACCAAACTTCCTAACGTGTCTCTTTAGCTTTATGTTGCGGGTTTTCCCGCGACTTTTTGAACCTACAAATTTAGAAAAAAATATTAAATTAAGTAAGATATAAAATAAAAAAATATAAAATTTAGAATATAAAATTAATTTTGAACTTACCCAAATAATGAGCCTTTGATGGCTCCCATGGATCATTACGCTCGGGTGGACCGTTTCCACCACCATGGTTAGAAGCGACATCATCCATCTGTAAAAAAAAATAAAAATACAAGTGTACGCATATACATACAAAGAAACCAAGTAAAATAAATAAGCATATTATTGCATACAAAATTAAGATGTAGAAATTATATATATATATATATATATATATATATATATATATATATATATATATATATATATAATGGTTACAGATAATGTGCTTTTACATATTACAATCCAAGAATAATCACTAATATAATCCATAAGTTCACAATCATTATCTTCATTATCGCGTGTGTGACCGTCTGTATCATCCAAAGCATCATCGTCCTCATCGTCTTCATTTTCGACATCAACATCAACTGTGGCACGAATGTCTGCTTCAACCACCATTGATTCGTTTCTACTCAAATTTGTTTGAACGACATTTTGCAAGTTAGAAGATAAACGAATATCTGACGAAGTGCTGCCATTGATAAGACCCAACTCGTTATCACCAACGAAGATATCTCGATCCCAAGTGTTCCACTGGTGTACTTCTTGAACAACCTTCCAATACTTGCTTTGCTGACCTCTTCTTTTAGTCGGGTCATCAAGGTAAAAGACTAGATTTGCTTGTGTTGCAAGGATGTATTGATTGTATTTATACCATTCTTCTTTAGTATTAATGATTGTTATGTTATTCTTTGTGTCACAGTTAGTGCCGATGGTTTTGAACCATTTGCAGTGAAATAAAAAAACATTATTGGACCTAAATAAATAATTAAGCTCCAGAATCTCTTCCAACACACCATAATAAGCTCTTCCACCAGGACCATCAGGAGATGAAATTCCACTGTTCTGTTGTTCGGCATAAATCTCGACTTTGAACCACAAACCTCACACCGTTACATATGCAAGTGGTGTAAGATGTTACATGTAGTGGTCCATGTGCCAAAGCTAGTAACTCGTCACTAACTTGAGATTTGTCACTTAATCGCAAAGACTTGATTTACAAAAAAGACGAGGTTAGATAAGATAAGAAAATCATTAAATATAAAGGGTGATGCAGGGGTAACGAGATTACCTTGCGTTCGAACCAACCCGGAAACTCTTTTTCCATATTGGCACCCCGCATTTCATTTGTAAAGTCACTGCAAAATGATCTAAAGTAGTCCAACTCTTATCAATTGACATTTACTGCAATTACAAAATTACAAGTAACAAATGACATAAACATGCATATAGAAATCACGTATATATTAAGTCAACAAATTATTTAATAGTCAATCACAATCAAACTTTAAGTATGTAAAATATTAAACTAAGGTAAGTGGAGTGTAGGAAGGTTGGCTGCCTAACCCACTTTTTGAAAATGTGTTTCATATACGAATGCGTATATATGATTTACTATTTAAGAAAAATTCGGCAGCATTTCCCCTTAGCCCCCAAATAAGTGTATGAAACACATATTCGTAGGGCAAAAGGGAAATGTTACCGAATATTTCTTATAGTAAATCAAATACACGCACTCATAACCTAAATGAGACAACACATTTGTGACGACCCAGAAATTTCTGACCAAATTTAAACTTAATCTTTATATGATTTCGATACGATAAGCAATGTATGTAATGTTCAGTTTAGAAAACTTTGGAAATGATGTTCATATATTCAATTGACCTTCGACTGCTCTCGACGATTCACGAACAACTATTTGTAAATAGATACATATATATTTTATATGTATAGATATGTATATATATATATATATATATATATATATATATATATATATATATATATATATATATATATATATATATATATAATTAGATATAAATAATTATATATAATATTAATAAATCATTAATTGTTGAAATTAAGAATGTAAAATAATAAACGATATAATAAAGTTTATTATTAGTTTGAAACTATATATATAGTATAAATGATTTCGAGTTTAAATAGTAAACAATTGTAATACTCGGTTGGCATTTCTTTAGTGTTCTTATAGATCTAATATGAGTTTTTGAAGATTTAAAATAAAAGTTGAACGATAAATCGATTACGAAGATTACAGGTTTGATAAAAAATAATTTTTATCTTTTTAGTTTAAATTTTAGTACTCGGTACATATTATTTGAAACAGAAAATAAATAATTAACGAACATTTTAATCAGGTTTCAAACAGTTAATAAATGAAATGAATAAATGAATTCAATATGAAAATTTGGGATTGTACGAAGACTTTTAGATGTTAACCGTTTAGCAATGAACCATGATATAACACCCCGTGATTTGATAATAAGCCAAACACCCGGCTGCATACTATTCTATTTCTGATTATCTGTCATTCCTTTCACTTGAGGTGAAGTTAATTATTTTATTATAATTATTAATTTTATATTATTACTTTAAATTTATTACATCCGTGAATTAATAGATAAATTGATTGAATTTGAAGTCTATGGCCTTATATGATTATGATATAATATTATACTATATTATTGTTATCTGCCTTAATCTAGATATAATATACATATAGAATAGATAGGATGTTAGTAGATATAAACTGAATCATCTCCTTCTCTTTTCTATCTCTTACATATCTACACACATAAACATGGATACATGAACACTTATTTTCTTTTATTCCTCCCTTTCTCCTTTACTCTTGCACGATATTATTTCTCTCAAATGCCATCGTGATCTAATGCTGCAACTATTTGAGAGACCCCACTACCTTGATCAAAACCACACACATACACTAACCAAAACCCAATTCAACCCTCTTAATTATCTTATAAACCGCCACTCGTTTGTTAAATACTATCATTCATTATCACCTTATACCAAACCCACTTAAACTAGATTACTATCATAAACCACCTACGATCATTAACAACAAATATGAACGAACACTAGGTGTTGTTCAACAAGATCAAGAACAAACGGTGCCTTCATTTTTCATGAATTTGATAAAATGCAATCTCTTCTCTCTAGATGGTCTTGCAAGGAGGCAATCCCAATACCATTACTTATAATATGCTTGTTGATGCATATGGCAAAGCAAATAGATTCGAGGATATGGAATCATGCTACACACGTGAGTGTACTACCACTACGTATATTTTTTTTTCTTTCTTTCCTATAACTGCTCGACTATAAGTACCACTATCCTCTTTCTATATCTGTTTTGGATCAACAACAAAACAAACCACCCATTGAACCACCTTCTCCACCACCTCACCTGCAGTCACCGGCCACCAAAGTTTCATATAACCCCTTCGTCAAATCACCATCATTGCTACTGTCAGTCCTCTTTTCTTTCTGTTCAGACGACACACAGACAATTCATGTTGCTGCACCGATTGTTTCTATTATAATGACGAAGCAAAAGAGGACGTTTACAGTGAAGATAATTATGATAATAGATAATGATATAATGCGTTAATAATATACAAGTTTATGCTTTCCATGGTGGGCCGAACACTAGCACTTATTGGTAATTGAATTAATAAAAGAAGGAGTCGGTAATGTTTTATATGATTATGATGTTAAAAGTATATTAAAGAATGATGAGTAAGATGTTACAGCTGGGAATACAATTATGGATACTGAGGTAATGATGATGAGATAAAGAGGAGTGCTTACGTTTTATTTTGATTTGAGCCTACCGTTCGAAAATCCACATACCAAACCAGCAGGCCATTTGCTGTAAATGTTAGATTGTGATGTGAAGTTACCATGGCCCAACAAGAAGTATTCAAGTCCAAGTATTTTCTTGGCCCAACAAGATTAGCAACTATAGCTCGTATTTATTTTCTTCTCATCGGTGACCTGAATAGCTTCTTCTATTATCGTCTCTACTGCTTGAAAATTTCATGTCTCCATTCGAAATTCATTAATGATAATAATACAAGATGATGACGATTTACTTATAGTTGATTTGAATGATGATGATGAATAGATTACGAAGATAATCAGGAAATCATAAGGATTAGATTATGATTATGATAAGCGTGGTGATGTTGAAATGGCAATGAAAATTAACAAGGATGATGATGATGATAAGTGTTAACAGTATATTGATGATGATAAATAAACAGATTTTGGTGATTTCAATCGAAAAGTTAATTAGGAAGAAGAAGAAGATGAACACAAAAAAACAAATAAGTTAAATATAATTGCAATACTTATTATATCAAAAAAGTAGGAATGGAGGGATGGTTTTAGTGTGTTGTGGGTGAGCAAGAGGTCACGGGTTCCATTCTGGTCTGGGGCAATTTCTTTTTAAAAGAGCTTTTACAAGGGTATACACTTCTATTTTAATTTCTATTATTATTATTATCATTATTATTAATTATTATGATTATTATTATGATTATAATTTTTTTTTATAATTACCATTATTATCATCATGGTATTATTATAAGTATTATTTATATAATTATTATTAATTTTATCATTTTTGTATTATTATCATTTTTTTTATCATTTATACAAAACTTGTTATTTTGTTATCACCACAACTATATAATTATTATTAATATTATTATCATTTTTACTACTAGTATTAATAATAATATTATTACTATGATTCTTATTATTATAAGTAATGTTATTATTATCGTTATAATCAAATACAACTTTTACTTACTATTATTAATATTATATGATATTATGTATATAAAAATAAACTTATAAGTAATATTACATATAAGTATGAAATAATTATATAAATATTCATATATAACAAATTAGGTACTTTTATAATATATATATATATATATATATATATATATATATATATATATATATAAATCATAATCATTTTCAAATATATACATATATATATATATATGTATATATATATATATATATATATGTATATATATATATATATACAAATTAAATATGTAAAGTCATAATATACGAAACTTTTCGATTACAACTATATGTTTTAATATATAGATGAATGATATAGGTTCGTGAATCCGAGGCCAACCTTACACTTGTTCAATGATGTCATATGTATTTTTACTACAAAATACAGTATCGTGAGTTTCATTTGCTCCCCTTTTAAATGCTTTTTCAATATATATTTTTGGGACTGAGAATACATGCGCTGCTTTTATAACTGTTTTACGAAATAGACACAAGTACTTAAAACTACATTATATAGTTGAATGATCGAAGCCGAATATGCCCCTTTTTAGCTTGGTAGCCTAAGAATTTGGGAACAGACCCCCAAATTGACGCGAATCCTAAAGATAGATCTATCGGGCCCAACAAGTCCCATTCTAGAATTTGGAATGCTTTAGTACTTCAAAATTATCATGTCCGATGGGTGTCCCGGAATGATGGGGATATTCTATATGCATCTTGTTAATGTCGGTTACCGGGTGTTCAATCCATATGAATGATTTTTATGCATGATATTTATGAGAAATGAAAATCTTGTGGTCTATTAAAATAATGGAAATGATTGTTTATGATAAACTAATGAACTCACCAGCCTTTTGGTTGACACTTGAAAGCATGTTTATTCTCAGGTATGAAAGAAATCTTCCGCTGTACATTTGCTCATATTAGAGATATTACTTGGAGTCATTCATGGCATATTTCAAAAGACGTTGCATTCGAGTCATCGAGTTCATCAAGATTATTATTAAGTCGATTATAGTTGAATATATTATGAAATGGTATGCATGTCATCAACTTTCGATGTATTGAAAGTTTGTCTTTTAAAAACGAATGCAATGTTTATAAAATGTATCATATAGAGGTCAAGTACCTCGCGATGTAACCAAATGTAATGTATTCGTCCAGATGGATTAGGACGGGTCATGAAAGTTGGTATCAGAGCGGTGGTCTTAGCGAACTAAGTCTTGATTTAGTGTGTTTAACTGATAGTTGTTTAGATGCATTAGTGGGTCTGGACTTCGACCGTGTCTGCATGTCAAAAGTTTTGCTTATCATTTTGTGTTAAAAATCATCTGCTTATCATCCTTAAGAAATTACCTTCTTATCATCCTTAAAGTCTAGACACGTCTTACTACCTCTATTGCATAGACAGTGTATAGATAAATTCATATCTTAGCGTATCTGTTATTGTTACCTTTGCCTGACAGCTTCCGTAGATTCCTCCGTAACTTATGGGATTTTAGTATTATATATGCATATGTAAATTATGTATTGCAGGGTACTGATCTACATCCTATAATCTATTTCTTATTGAAAATCCTTCATCTGATCGTACGAGATGAATCCCTCAACCAGATCGAATTCCTCGGATTCCGACAGCTATTCCGATATGGAGTTTCACCTAAGCTCCGAAAACAGTGTTACCAGAATGAATCAACCAATTCATTTGATGGGTTCGTAGCCTATTTAATCATTGGAGACAAAAAGAAGGTGATCCTTTCTATTAACCAAATTCACCTCTTGACGAAGAACCTGAAGCACTTACCGGTGAACCAGTCCGAAATACCATTCTCACCCTCATTTCCCGAATATCTCGTCATGATTACATACTATCTCAGATTCTAAACCTTATTCATTCACTCGTTCCGACCGATAATCATCCCGGAATAATAAAAGAAGTCAACGAACTTCGCGCTCGAGTAATCAATTTGGAGAATAAGGTGCAAAATTACCAGTTTCAGCAATATCACCGGCACCAACAGTACCATCAATAATAGCACTAATACCATCAACAATCCATGCCTCAACATCTCATTCTGTACCTCGAGTATAATCACCGTTCTACGTATTATTCTACCTCATTTATCTTCGTTCGACATGGCGATTAGGTAATCTCTAATGTTTTAGAGATTATGTATTATAGTTCTAACGATAAATCAAATGAGATTAATATCATTTTGACTCATTAAATCCATAGTTACATCTGAAGAAAATATATATGTATATATATTTTCATAAAGATTGTAATTAAAAGTTCTTTCGTACAAATTGTTAATGGTGAAAATATTTTAACGGGTAGGTAATACCCGAGGAATATTTAGATTTCACATTAATAAGTTACAATGTATATTCTTCGAATTTGATTCAACGGTCATTTAATATCCTACTTACATCCACCGATATATGTATCCGTTCACCGCAGAATAACCCTTTTTATTCAATTTCATATTTGGATTTTGATCTATCAGAATCCAACAAGTGGCATAATGAAGAAAACATTGGACAAAAAATAAAATTTGTTAGAAACAAACAAATTAACCCTGAGAAAATTTTGTTAAAAATCCACGCTAACAAAATCCTAGCTAACTGTTCCTAGCTAACTGTTAATTCCTTATTACATTTTATTATCGCAATTTATTTATCGCAGTTTATTTATCACAATTTATATTCTCGCAATTTTATTTATCGTCATTTAGTTTCTGTTATTTATTTTACGCACTTTATTTATTGTCATTTAAATACTGTTATTTACGCATTTTAAATATCGGGACACGTATACAAGGTTTTGACATAACATATCGACGCATCTATATATATTATTTGGAATAACCATAGACACTCTATATGCAGTAATGATAGAGTTAGCTATACAGGGTTGAGGTTGATTCTCAAATAATATATATACTTTGAGTTGTGATCGAGTCTGAGGCATGTACACGGGTCACGATACGTAATAATTAATTCGAATATTATAAACTATATATGAATTGTTGAATTAGTAACCGTGGACTGCTAACTGTGGACTACCAATATTGGACAATTAAAATGAATTAAAATATTGATTATAACATATGAAACTAAACATTTCTTCAAGTTTGCCACTTGATTTCATCTTAAACCTCATTTGTATCTTGACAATTACAATCCGTGTTCAAACCTTTCATGATTCTTGAAAACACCTCAATTGAGAGGATGAACCAACCGCACTTCATCTACGGAAGAAAAGATTGATACATATAGTTATGCACCTGAAAACACTCGGAACTTGAGTAAAAGTTTAACACGTATCTGTACTAGCTCCTTTGGCATTGTTATTACCGAAAAAAACTTTGCTATCCCTTTTCAAGGTAGCCAATTTTGTCACAGCTCCAGCAAATCAACTTTGACTTTTTGTTTGAAACAACCTTGTTATAACCTTGATATATAAGTTTACCTTTCGTCATCGTTACCGGAGAACCTTTCATATTCCACCATATTACCATCAGCGTTTAATCATCTAAAAACACAATTCTCTTGAAACCACCTCGGATTAATAACCGATGATTCAGATATGGTAGCATTAAATGCAGAGGAAACAGTAAAATTGTAGACAGTCTAAACGGCCAAAAGTTTGATAATAAAGAATGGAAGGTTGGGAACGCTCGATAGAAAATTTTGTACCGAAAAGCGGATTATGCGAAACTATGAAGGTGGCTGTGGACAAAATCACAAGGACTAAATCTGCCTTCAAAGAATCCTGATGATTCTGTTTCTGATTAAATCTTTAGCGAATACCTTACTCTTTAATTGTTCTAAATCATTGTGAAAGAATTTCTTCATCACAATTTGATTCTAAAATTTTAAGATATTATCGTATCTTTCATTATAAATATCCTCCATATTTCTGAAGATATTTTCATAGCCATTCTTATCTTAAATCATTAATCTCTTCACACTATCAGTGTTACATCATATAAGAAACTGTTACTTTCTATATTCTTTAAACTTTCGAGTTTAAACTATGAATGTTATTGAAGTAGTGTTGGGAACTGAAGCATGAGTTAGTATAATATAATGACACTTGATCAACGTGATTATATTACAGTAAGTCATGCTGAGTTTCTAATGAAACATGATGATTCACAGACTATAACGTCATCATGTGCCATGTTACACGACTCTTACATTCTATCTAATCTATAAACATATCGGGAACATGTCTTCCTGATAGTTCTATCTTTTCTCTTGAATTCTGGTAATTTGACAAACCAAATCGTGCTATTACTTTCTTTCTTGTTTAGAACATTAAGTGCATTCGAAACTCCATACTTACAAATTCTGGACCATTACTCGCTTTACAAGAGGTCGAGAAGAGAATAAAAAGGCAAAGGGCTCCAAAAGATAAGAGAAAATATAAAGCCCAATAACAACATGGAGGTTACAAATCGTGGATATTAATACGAATGGCAATATAAAGACATGGTATAATTAAGAATAGTATCACCCCAAGGTAATAGTAGAAGTAAACAGATTTTTCTGGTGGAAGATTGAAAAGAAGGATGACAGAAATGATAATTAGGAAAATATCAAAGATTAGAACTGGATTAAGCATTTTCACAATTTTGTGGATGTAAGAACCATGAAAGAAAGTATAGGAATGGTGAAAATTATGGAACGGGAAGAGTTTTATTTATAATGGAAATATCAGACGAAGGCAGATCACCGTATTTAATTATAGAGATCATAATTTCCTTAAATCCCGAAGAATCAAATCTTTTAGATTTCGAAGATTTTCTCTAAATCCCTTGAATTCAGAAATTCAACCTGACTACATCAAAAGCTAAGACAAATCTTTACTTCTTTATTTCACTCTTTTGTGATAACTTCATTTGTACTCTTCGAATAATCGAATTGTTTATTCCACATTACTCAATGATGATAAAACTCTATTTATCAACTCATATTCGTCATGAAAACATTTTTATTGTTAGCCATAACCACCTCACTCAAATTTCGGGACGAAATTTCTTTAACGGGTAGGTACTGTGACGACCCGGAAATTTCCGACCAAATTTAAACTTAATCTTTATATGATTTCGATACGATAAGCAATGTATGTAATGTTGAGTTTAGAAAATTTTGGAAACGATGTTCATATATTCAATTGACCTTCGACTGCTCTCGAAGATTCACGAACAACTATTTGTAAATAGATACATATATATTTTATATATATAGATATGTATATATATATAAATAATTAGATATAAATAATTAGATATAATATTAATAAATCATTAATTGTTGAAATTAAGAATATAAAATAATAAACGATATAATAAAGTTTATTATTAGTTTGAAACTATATATATAGTATAAATGATTTCGAGTTTAAATAGTAAACAATTGTAATACTTGGTTGGCATTTCTTTAGTGTTCTTATAGATCTAATATGAGTTTTTGAAGATTTAAAATAAAATTTGAACGATAAATCGATTATGAAGATTACAGGTTTGATAAAAAATAATGTTTATCTTTTTAGTTTAAATTTTAGTACTTCGTACATATTATTTGAAACAGAAAATAAATAATTAACGAACATTTTAATCAAGTTTCAAACAGTTAATAAATGAAATGAATAAATGAATTCAATATGAAAATTTGGGATTGTAGGAAGACTTTTAGATGTTAACCGTTTAGCAATGAACCATGATATAACACCCCGTGATTTGATAATAAGCCAAACACCCGGCTGTATACTATTCTATTTCTGATTATTTGTCATTCCTTTCACTTGAGGTGAAGTTAATTATTTTATTATAATTATTAATTTTATATTATTACTTTAAATTTATTACATTCGTGAATCAATAGATAAATTGATTGAATTTGAAGTCTATGGCCTTATATGATTATGATATAATATTATACTATATTATTATTATCTGCCTTAATCTAGATATAATATACATATAGAATAGATAGGATGTTAGTAGATATAAACTGAGTCATCTCCTTCTCTTTTCTATCTCTTACATATCTACACACATAAACATGGATACATGAACACTTATTTTCTTTTATTACTCCCTTTCTCCTTTACTCTTGCACGATATTATTTCTCTCAAATGCCATCGTGATCTAATGCTGCAACTATTGGAGAGACACCACCACCTTGATCAAAACCACACACATACACTAACCAAAACCCAACTCAACCCTCTTAATTATCTTATAAACCGCCACTCGTTTGTTAGCTACTATCATTCATCATCACCTTATACCAAACCCACTTAAACTATATTACTATAATAAACCACCTACGATCATTAACAACAAATATGATCGAACACTAGGTGTTGTTCAACAAGATCAAGAACAAACGGTGCCTTCATTTTTCATGAATTTGATAAAATGCAATCTCTTCTCTCTAGATGGTCTTGCAAGGAGTCAATCCCAATACCGTTACTTATAATACGCTTGTTGATGCATATGGCAAAGCAAATAGATTCGAGGATATGGAATCATGCTATACACGTGAGTGTACTACCACTACGTATTTTTTTTCTTTCTTTCCTATAACTGCTCGACTATAAGTACCACTATCCTCTTTCTATATCTGTTTCGGCTCAACAACAAAACAAACCACCCATTGAACCACCTTCTCCACCACCTCACCTGCAATCACCGGCCACCAAAGTTTCATACAACCCCTTCGTCAAATCACCATCACTGCTGCTGTCAGTCCTATTTTCTTTCTATTCAGACGACACACAGACAATTCATGTTGCTGCACCGATTGTTTCTATTATAATGACGAAGCAAAAGAGGACGTTTACAGTGAAGATAATTATGATAATAGATAATGATATAATGCATTAATAATATACAAGTTTATGCTTTCCATGGTGGGCTGAACACTACCACTTGTTGGTAATAGAATTAATAAAAGAAGGTGTCGGTAATGTTTTATATGATTATGATGTTAAAAGTATATTAAAGAATGATGAGTAAGATGTTATAGCTGGGAATACAATTATGGATACCGAGGTAATGATGATGATATAAAGAGGAGTGCTTACGTTTTATTTTGATTTGAGCCTACTGTTCGAAAATCCACATACCAAACCAGCAGGCCATTTGCTGTAAATGTTAGATTGTGATGTGATGTTACCATGGCCCAACAAGAAGTATTCAAGTCCAAGTATTTTCTTGGCCCAACAAGATTAGCAACTACAGCTCGTATTTATTTTCTTTTAATCGGTGACCTGAATAGCTTCTTCTATTATCGTCTCTACTGCTTGAAAATTTCCTGTCTCCATTCGAAATTCATTAATGATAATAATACAAGATGATGACGATTTACTTATAGTTGATTTGAATGATGATGATGAATAGATTACGAAGATAATTAGGAAATCATAAGGATTAGATTATGATTATGATAAGCGTGGTGATGTTGAAATGGCGATGAAAATTAACAAGGATGATGATGATGATAAGTGTTAACAGTATATTGATGATGATAAATAAACATATTTTGGTGATTTCAATCGAAAAGTTAATTAGGAAGAAGAAGATGATGAATACAGAAAAACAAATAAGTTAAATATAATTGCAATACTTATTTTATAAGAAAAGTAGGAATGGAGGGATGGTTTTAGTGTGTTGTGGGTGAGCAAGAGGTCATGGGTTCCATTCTGGTCTGGGGCAATTTCTTTTTAAAAGAGATTTTACAAGGGTATACACTTCTATTTTAATTTCTATTATTATTATTATCATTATTATTAATTATTATGATTATTATTATGGTTATTATTATGATTATAATTATTATTTTTTATAATTACCATTATTATCATCATGAATAAAGTATTATTTATATAATTATTATTAATTTTATCATTTTAGTATTATTATCATTTTTTTTTATCATTTATACAAAACTTGTTATTTTGTTATCACCACAACTATATAATTATTATTAATATTATTATCATTTTTACTACTAGTATTAATAATATTATTATTACTATGATTCTTATTATTATAAGTAATGTTATTATTATCGTTATAATCAAATACAACTTTTACTTACTATTATTAATATTATATGATATTATGTATATAAAAATAAACTTATAAGTAATATTACATATAAGTATGAAATAATTATATAAATATTCATATATAACAAATTAGGTACTTTTATAATATATATATATATATATATATATATATATATATATATATATATATATATATATATATATATATATATATATATATTTGAAAATGATTATGATTTATATAGTTATATATATATATATATATATATATATATATATATATATATATATATATATATATATATATATATATATATGTACAAATTAAATATGTAAAGTCATAATATACGAAATTGTTCGATTACAAATATATGTTTTAATATATAAATGAATGATATAGGTTCGTGAATCCGAGGCCAACCTTACACTTGTTCAATGACGTCATATGTATTTTTACTACAAAATACAGTATCGTGAGTTTCATTTGCTCCCTTTTTAAATGCTTTTACAATATATATTTTTGGGACTGAGAATACATGCGCTGCTTTTATAACTGTTTTATAAAATAGACACAAGTACTTAAAACTACATTATATGGTTGAATGATCGAAGCCAAATATGCCCCTTTTTAGCTTGGTAGCCTAAGAATTTAGGAACAGACCCCCAAATTGACGCGAATCCTAAAGATAGATCTATCGGGCCTAACAAGCCCCATTCTGGAATTTGGAATGCTTTAGTACTTCGAAATTATCATGTCCGATGGGTGTCCCGGAATGATGGGGATATTCTATATGCATCTTGTTAATGTAGGTTACTAGGTGTTCAATCCATATGAATGATTTTTATGCATGATATTTATGAGAAATGAAAATCTTGTGGTCTATTAAAATGATGGAAATGAATGTTTATGATAAACTAATGAATTCACCAACCTTTTGGTTGACACTTGAAAGCATGTTTATTCTCATGTATGAAAGAAATCTTCCGCTGTGCATTTGCTCATATTAGAGATATTACTTGGAGTCATTCATGGCATATTTCAAAAGATGTTGCATTCGAGTCATCGAGTTCATCAAGATTATTATTAAGTCGATTATAGTTGAATATATTATGAAATGGTATGCATGTCGTCAACTTTCGATGTATTGAAAGTTTGTCTTTTAAAAACGAATGCAATGTTTGCAAAATGTATCATATAGAGGTCAAGTACCTCGCGATGTAACCAAATGTAATGTATTCGTCCAGATGGATTAGGGCGGGTCATGAAAACATTCAAAAAGCAGTCCCAAAACGGGGACAATCCGGAATTAATTTCTAAATTAATTCTGGACGAGTGACTTACGGTTTAAGACGGGGAATAATTAACATACCTAAACTAACATCATACAAAGTATACACAATACATAAACAATTTATCATTAAAGTTACAACCAAAGTAACATAAACAATAACTTACAAAACTAAAATAAACATAAACATTAACTTACTAAACTAACATAAACATTAATTTAACAAAGTAACATACAAACTAAATTAAGTTACTAACTAAATTATGTTACTAACTTACAAATTTCTAACTAAATTAAGTTACTAACTAACAAGCAACTAACTTATAAGTTTCTAATTATCATGTTGTTAACCTAAATTAAAAGTTACTAACTATTAATTATGAACACTAACAATAACTTAACTAACAAAAATCAAAACTAACACTATTAAAGTAACAATCATCTAAGAAAATTATCAACAATAATAACATTGTTCTAAAACCCCTAATTTTGAACACTAACAACCATCTAACTAAAATTATGAACCCTAACAACATAAATCGAAATTGTAGTGTAATCTAACAAGAGAAACAAGTTTAAAGAAGCAATTCCAACATATTTAACAACAAAATTGCATAAATCCAAAAATTAAAGATTAATACTTGAAAACGAGAAAAAACAAGAAAAATTAAGAAAAGAGGAGTAGATTACTAACATTGATGAAGGATTGTTGAAGATTAACGGGGGAATCGACCGAAATTTAGTGGAATCGATCGAAAATCGCCGGAGTGAGTTTGGTGGTTGAGATTGAGTGAAATGGGTAAGTGAAAAGAAGCAGAATGTTTTATTTCTCTCAGGTACTATTTGCGGCGCTGCTCGCCGCAATTGCTAAAGCTACGCGGCAATTGGTTTTTGGCGGTGCGTTGAATTTTCATTGAGGGAAATTTGACTTTGCACGGAAATTTTGGAGGGTACTTCAATTGCGGCGATCCACGCCGCAACTAGCCGTCGATTTTGCTAAAATTGTTTTTTTTATAAAATGTTTAATTAACCAAAAATTATTAATGCTATTATTGTTAATTAATAATATTTTATTTATTTAATTAAATATTTAATTGATTTAATTAACAATAATCTTACTATTTATTCATTTAATTAAATATTTTATGGACCACCTCCATCACGATAACCACCTCCACCCACCACCACCACCTCTACCAACCACCACCACCTCCAACCACTACCACCACCACCCACCACCACCAACCACCACCACAAAACACCACCACCCACCACCACCACCACCAACCACCACCACCCACCACCACCACCACCACCAACCACCACCACCACCACCACCAACCACCACCTCCAACCACCACCACCTCCAACCACCACCAACACCAACACCACCAACCACCACCACCACCCATCACCACCACACACCACCATCACCACCCATCACCACCATACACCACCATCACCACCCACCACCATCACCACCCACCAACACGAACCACCATTAACACCAACCACCATTAACACCACCACCAACCACTACTAACCACTAACCACCACCCACCACCAACCACCCACCACCCACCACCACCACCACCAACCACCACCACCACCAACTACCACCACCACTAACCACCACCACCCACCACCACCACCAACCACCACCACCCACCACTAACCACCACCAACCACCACCACCACCACCACCAACCACCACCACCAACCACCACCACCACCACCACCACCACCAACCACCATCGTAAAATGGAGGATTCATGCGATAGATGTGAGATTGCAGGTGTTCATGAATGTTTAGACTTTTAGTAAATGACCATATTACCCTTTCGCATTTTTCATATTAAATTAGACTTCTTATTAATTGTGAGGTTCATATTCACTTATCCAGTTTGTACCCTATTTAGTGCTTATCCATGGATTGAACCATATATATATATATATATATATATATATATATATATATATATATATATATATATATATATATATATATATATATATATATATAAGTCATGTAGACATATCGTCGTCATCGGCATCGTCATCATCGTCACCATCGCCATCCTCAAAATCATAAAATTAAGTCGTTATCATCATCCTCATCATCATCAACATCATCGTCGTCATCATCATCATTGTAGTCATCATCATCGTTATCATCTTCGTCATTATCATCGTCATCATTGTCATCATCATCATCATCGTCATCATCTTCGTCATCATCTTCGTCATCATCGTCGTCATCGTATCATCGTCGTCATCATCGCCATCCTCATCATCGTAAAATTAAGTCATTATCATCATCCTCATCATCATCAACATCAACATCATCGTCATCATCATCATCGTCATCATCTTCGTCATCCTCGTCGTCATCGTCACATATCACCGTCATCATCATGATCATCGTCATCGGCATCATCATCGTCATCATCATCATCATCATCGTTACGTATCACCGTCATCATCATATCGTCGTCATCCGCATCGTCATCATCATCGTCGTCATCGTCACGTATCACCATCATCATCATAGTTAAGATGTATAATTAATTATTAAAAGTAAATATATCATTTTTACTAGAAATAAGGAAAATGGTCGATATTAATTTATCATTTTTTTAACCTAAGATCTAATACTTAACACGAGAATAACAATTTTTATTCAACATAAATAAAATGATACACTTAACACGAAAATAAAAACGATACATTTAACAACAAACTAAAAACGATACATTTAAAACGATACAATTAACACCAAACTAAAAATGATACATTTAATACTAAAATAAAACGACACACAATTAACTAACAACGATACAATTAACGAAACTTCATCTAAACTGTGACGACCCGGAAATTTCCGACCAAATTTAAACTTGATCTTTATATGATTTTGACACAATAATCAAAGTCTGTAATGTTGAATCTCAAAATTTTGAAGTGTTTTCGTTTATGCAATTACCCTTCGACTGTTCTCGATGATTCATGAACAATTAATTGTAAATAGATATGTATATATATATATATATTTATATATATATATATATATATATATATATATATATATATATATATATATATATATATATATATATATATATATATGGTAATTGGAAATATAATTTGAATTATTCTATGTTGTTGTTAAAAATTAATTAAGTAAAATAAAATAAAATATGATATTATAATAATTACTATTTAAAATATATCAATATATATAATTGAAGTATATTAAATATATATATATATGTGATTTCGAATTTATTTTGTAACGACGGTAACGCTCAATTGTAATTTGATTGATAACAAACGAGTTAAAAAGGAACTTATGTGATTTTAAAATAAACAGTGATTCGAAAATGAGTTTTATAAATTATTGGCTTATTAAAAATACATTTAGGAACTATTTGTTGAATTTTAAAAGTTTTTATATTTTACTTGGCGTTGGGAGTAAATAATTAATGTAATTTTTATTTAATAGTTAATGACTGAATTTTATACCATAATGACCAAAATAAATAAAACTACTTAATTTAAAAATATGGGATTTTTCAGAAGACTTTTATCCGCCACTAATCATCAACGGAGTATGAATTAATACAGTATTTTGAAAGTGTCGGAACTATAATCTAAAACTATGGCTGCTATACTGTTCTGGTCACTGTTCCTTTTGATTCAATTAACCACAATCATATTACATATATATTTAATATTTAATATTGATCTCTGACTATTGTGCATATACATATGCACATAAGAGGGTATACACACAAACACATATCATCGACAATCCACCTATCTCCTTCTTCTTATTCTACAACCCGCAATCACCATCACCGGAGTCACCACTCGATACCACCTTTGTTCATCACTACCACCACTAAACCACCCTCATCAACCGTCGTCCATCACCGTCACCTTGAAAACCTTGTAACCCATTTCAAAACCTTAATTCATCATCGTCCATCACCAACGAGTTAACTACTATCTGTCTTTCTTTTCTTTGAATATAGGATCAACCCTAAACAATCACCTTGAGCCACTATTTTCTCTTTTCTCACTACAACACCACAACCACCTTTTGATTCACCACCTTCTTGGTTGTGCGAAAATCACCCAACATACAATTATAACCCAAGAACGAGAACGTCCCATGTTGATAGGAATTCTGTCATGAGCTTGATACCCCCATAACTTTTTTACTTCTTTTACGGTCGTACATTCCTCATCATCCGATTAATAAACTCAAAGATTAAGAACTCTCCTCCTCTCTCTAACGTCTCTCTCTCTTCTTTTCTTTCTCATATTTCTGTTGAAAACCATCACTCAAACCTTCATAAACCTGCTATTAATTGCTTTCAGTTACTGTTTCTGTCCAAGCCACAACCATCGCAACCCAATATAAAACGAAGAATGGCCTGTAGCGTGTTTGCTCCTTTTACCTTTTCCAGCTGTTCGAGCAAGTAGCCAAAGTGTTGCGTTTGTTTTTCTGTTTCTAACAAACCAAGCCAAAGAATATTGATGAGAAAAACGTTTCTTTTTCTTCTTTTCATTTTCATTGTGACCGACAAGTACCTAGTGCTTACCACATAAGCAACTTGGTGTTTAAATATTAATGTTAATTATTGATGTGGAGCCACACATGAAGTACACGGTCACTTCCTTTGAAATGTAAGATCCTGTTTCCCAGGTGGTTGGGACGCCGTCCAGATGGGTGGGACGCCGTGTCCAAATGTTCTGGCGGGCCAGCTGTCTATTTTAGATATTTAAAGAGGGAAAAGTGGTAATTTTACATTGGGAATGAATTTAAGGACCTAGATCAGTTGGGGAGCCTCATTTACTCCATTCCATCTACCTTATCCTCTTCCACTTAAAATCTAGAAAGAGAGAAAGATTCTAGAGTGAGAGAGCTCAAATCAAGGAAGAAGAAGGTCAAATCGGGTCTTAGTGCGTGTTTTAAAGTTGTTCATCTAGCCCCTAGCTACGTTGTGATTGTGGTGGTAAGTTCTAAACCTAACTTTTTTACTTAATTAGTAATAAAGGTTAGGGTTTGGGTTAGTGATGAACATAAAATGCATTATTAGTGATTTGGGGGTTTTTGGGTAAGTTTGGGTCAAGAAGACTCAAAAGTTACTAACCTAGGGTTTTGGGATGTTAATTGTGGTTATGAGTCTTGAATTGGTTAGTTAACTACTAGCACACCTAGATGTTATGTAAGTGGGTGTTATTTGGGTTGTGGGTGACCCGAATGGGTGTGTTATCTTTAAAATGGGTCAAACGAGTCTTTGATGACCTAGGTTGGTTAATGTGTGTGAAAGTGCTATAACTTGTGTTAAAAAGTGTTTTAAGACCATGTTTGACTAGTGTTAGAGTTTTGGTGATGTTGACCCAAATATTAGAATTAATAGTGCAAATGGGTCGAAATTGCACCATGGGTCAAAATGACACTAGAATGGTGAGTGAGTTGGTTGACCAACTTGATCTTGTGATTAATTATGTGCATAATGTAATAGGTACGTTACATTGAAGGTTGCAAGCTCGGTTATCTTTCACAAAAGACTTTGAGGTGAGTGGAATAATTATATATGTATGTATATGATTTATTTACTTGCGGGGTATGGGTTAAAGTTGATGTTGACGATACCATATCCTAGAGTATAATGTTGTGTTGATGAGGGTTAAAGTTCGATGTTGACGATACCTCATGTATGGATTTAAAGTTCGATGTTGACGAAGCCATACACTATTGTAGTGACATTTGATTAGGGTTTAAGTTCGATGTTGACGATACCTCATATGTGGGTTTAAGTTCGATGTTGACGATACCACATTTATTAGGGTTTAAGTTCGATGTTGAAGATACCATTCGTTGGGCTAGCCTTGGGATTTTAGTACTAATGGATGTTGTGAACATCAATGTTTATGTATTCGTGTTGTAGCATGTTGTATTGTTGTGTTATATGCAATTGTTGTACTAACCTTGTTATCGTGGTTTTAGCGTTATACATTATAAAGGTATGCTAATTATGTTGCTAGTATGTATGCGGATTTGGTGTAAGTGATCGCATGTAAGTAAGTTATATATGTATATGTATAATTATTGCATTCACTAAGCTTTAGCTTACCCTCCCATTGTTTACCTTTTTAGGCTCCGGCGTGGACAAAAGAAAAGGTATTCGGTTGGATTAGTGGTCTCCCGCTTATTTTGATAGGGGATGCTTTTGGGTTAGCTTTCGGAAGTTCGGCCAAGATTTGGGTAGTTTAACCCCAAACACCATGCTCTAGGTGTCATTTGGAATTTAAACTATGATGGTCGAAACTTGTATTTTGAACGAATTTCGTAGAACGGGACATTGTGGGCCCGGTGTTGTAAAACTCGTTTTGATGATGAAAATCTCTTAGTTTTACTTATTATAACATGTTGTGAAAAGGTCTTCGTTTAAAAGTATAGGGAAGCGGGATTTCCGCTCGTGTAATTTGGAACCCGAGATCAGAACCGGACAGTTCATTGGGACGCCGTCCCAATTGTTTGGACGCCGTCCAAGTTTTCAGTACTGGACGCCGTCCAGATGTACTAGTCCAGAAAAAAAATTAGGTGTGTTTTTGGTATAACGAGGTCGGGTCGTTACAAGTGGTATCAGAGCATGGTCTAAGGGATTTAGGTGACTTGAGATAGGTGCCTAGACTTAGACTTTATTGTGTATGCGCGTTATGCGGGACTTGTAGGAGACGGGTCGGACCGGGGATTGGTTAGTGCCTAGTTTTAGGTGAACTAACTATGCGATAATTGTTTTGTGTTGTGTTTTGCAATCATCAAGCGAGATAGACATTGTACTAGCAAGTTAATGTGACGTGATCGCGTAACAATGATTAGCTACCATTGTTACGGGTTCAAATCGTGTCGAACAAGCGATGTACGACGATTGTTGAGCAAGATGGGGTGGTGAGGTGTTCATGTATATTGTGTCATGTCTTTTAGTTCGTTATTTAATTTACTTCATTTTATAGAATGAAGATGAGAAATGGACATGATACCAATGAAGGAGGCATGAGCGAGGGCGTTGAACTCACGACCAAGGTTGAGGCCATCTTTAAAAGGCTAAAAACGGAATTTCTTGACGATGTCCGAAAGGTTTTCCAAGAATCGGTTGATGGGCAAGTAATCGAAATGATCAATGAGCGAAAGAATGCCCCGATCGAGGAGGCATTAGAATCTAGAAACATTCATCCTCGTGGTGAAGGGGGTGATGGTAATGGTGGTTATGGAAGGCGAGACTTCCACTACAAAAACTTCAAGGATGCTCAACCTCCTAATTTTAATGGGGTGAGGGATCCATTGAAGAGCACATGTTGGATTTCCGACATTGAGGGGGCTTTTCGTACCGCGGAGTGTCCTCCCGAGAAGAAGACGATGTATGGTTCTAGCATGTTACGTGAAGAAGCCAAGTTGTGGTGGGACGATAAAATTAAGTTTTATGGTGAAGAACAATGCACGAGCTTAATGTGGGAAGAGTTTAAAAAGGAATTTTTCAAAGAATACCGAACTCCTTCCAACCTTGATAAAATCCGGGACGAGTTGCACAATTTGCGACAAGGTTCAATGGACTTGGTTACCCTCAAGTCGACCTTCTTGGCAAAGACTCATTTTTGTCCGGAATATGTTGGTGATGATCATAAGTTGATGTTAGATTTTTATCGTACGCTAAGCGATGAGTTAAAGCGCAAGATTAGTCGGGGAATGGCTAAGTCTTTTGAGGAATTGTTTGAGTTAGCCCGGGGCTTCGAACCGGAAGTCCCAAAGCAAAGCGATTTCTCTTTCTCTAAGAGAAAATTTGAAGGTTCGAGTCATTCGAACTTTTCCAACAAGAAAAGCAAAAAGGGTTCCGAAAGTGTGAATAGTGTGAAGTAGGGTGGTTTAGGGAACTTTATCCCTACTAGCTACAATTGTGGGGTACGTGGTCATTTGTCTCGAGATTGTACAAAGCCTCCTTATACAAACAAGCTCACTTGTTTTAATTGCAACAAAGAAAGACACCGAAAGTCGGAGTGTCCCGATTTGAACACCGATCATGTCAAAAGGCTAGAGAAGGCGGCGGGTACGGCTCAAGGGCGAAACTATTTGATGACTAATGACGAAGCCAAGCAATCCAATGAAGTTGTCTCAGGTACTTTCATGGTTGACTCTAATCCGGCAAGGATCCTATTTGATAGTGGTGCTAACTTGTCGTTTGTTTCTCCAAAATTTGTGCCTAAACTTAATAAACCGCTAGTTAAGCTAAGTCATTCGATAGAAGTTGAAATAGTGGATGGCAAGACGGCGCTAGTGGTTGATGTGTGTAAAAATTGTAATGTTGTGTTTGGTGCCGAAAGTTTCAAAATCGACCTCATTCCGATGACTTTGGGTGATTTTGATTTTGTCGTTGGTATGGATTGGCTCGATTGTAATAGAGCCGATAATGCATGCCATGAAAAGTCTATTCGTGTGAAGACCCCAAGTGGGGGAGAGTTAATTATTCATGGCGATAAGCGAAGAAGACTTGTACCGATATGCTCTTTTGCAAAGGCACGTCATTTCCTTGTTAGTGGTGGCATGGCTTTTATTGCCCATGTTGTTGATACTCGTGATGAACCACCACCTATTCGTGAAATTTTGGTGGTTAATGAATTTGAAGACGTTTTTCCGGATGAGTTACCGGGTGTTCCGGCGGAAAGACAAGTTGAATTTCGCATTGAGTTGGTTCCGGGGGCTTACCCCATTGCTAAAACTCCTTATCGTTTAGCGCAGACAGAAATGCAAGAGTTCTTAAATCAAACCCAAGAGTTGCTTGAAAAGGGTTTTATTCGACCGAGTGCTTCGCCATGGGGCGCTCTGGTTGTATTCGTGCAGAAGAAGGATGGTAGTATGCGGATGTGCATCGATTATCGGGAGTTGAATAAAGTGACGATCAAGAATCGTTATCCATTGCCTCAGATTGACGATTTGTTTGACCAACGCCAAAGTGCGACGTATTTCTCAAAGATTGAACTACGGTCCGGCTATCACCAAATGCGGGTCCGCGAGGAAGACATTGAGAAAACGGCTTTTCCAACGCGTTACGGGCATTTTGAATTTATGGTTATTCCTTTTGGTCTTACGAATGCACCAGTGGCATTCATGGACCTTATGAACTGAGTGTGCCAACCTATGTTGGATAAGTCAATAATTGTGTTCATTGACGACATACTTGTCTACTCGAAGAGTATGAACGAACATGAACGTCATTTGCGTGAAGTATTGAAGACGTTGCGAAAGGAGAAATTGTATGCAAAATTCTCCAAATGTGAATTTTGGCTAAGGGAAGTTCAATTCCTTGGCCATATTGTGAACAAAGATGGTATTCAAGTGGATCCGGGGAAGATCGAGACGGTAAAGAGATGGGGACGACCGACTACGCCTACGGAAATCCGAAGTTTTCTCGAATTAGCTGGTTATTATCGTCGGTTTATCCAAGACTTTTCTAAAATTGCTTCTCCATTGACGAAATTGACAAGAAAGAACGCGAGGTTTAATTGGGAGAACGAGCAAGAAATTGCTTTTCAATTTCTAAAAGAGAAGTTGTGTCAAGCTCCAGTTTTAGTATTGCCGGAAGGTGTAGATGACATGACGGTTTATTGTGATGCTTCTTTAAATGGGATCGGTTGTGTTCTAATGCAATGAGGTAAAGTCATCGCGTATGCCTCTCAACAATTAAAGGAACACGAAACGAGATATCCCACTCATGATCTTGAGTTGGCGGCGGTTGTTCATGCGTTGAAAATTTGGCGCCATTACTTGTATGGTGTCAAGTGTATAATTTATTCGGATCACAAGAGTTTGAAACTCCTTTTCGATCAACGAGATTTGAATTATTGTCAACGTAGATGGATGGATGTGGTGAAAGACTATGATTGTGAAATATTTTATCATCCGGGTAAGGCGAATGTGGTCGCGGATGCGTTAAGTCGGAAGAGTCAACATCCGGCGATACGAGTAGGATCGTTACGCATGATTATTACTAACGATTTTCTTGTAAAGCTTGGCGAGACTCAAATCGAAGCTTTTGTTAACAATAAGCATGAGGAACGAATCGTGGGACAAACAGAGTCTATTACCTTAGGTCCACATGGTATGTTATCCTTTCAAGGACGAGTGTGGGTGCCTAAAATGGGTGATTATCGGCGAGTGCTACTTGATGATGCACATAAGTCAAGGTATTCCATTCACCAGGGCGCGACAAAAATGTATATTGATTTGAAGAGAGAGTATTGGTGGTCGGGCATGAAACGTGATGTTGTTAAGTATGTTGAAAAATGCGTCACGTGTTTGCAAGTGAAAGCCGAACACCAAAAGCTGTATGGTAAGTTACAACCGTTAGAAATTCTGAAATGGAAATGGGAGCACATTACCATGGATTTCATCACAAAGTTACCAAAAACGGCGAGAACCCAATTTGACTCGATTTGGGTAATAGTTGATCGATTGACGAAAAGTGCCTTGTTTCTTCCAATTCGGGAAGCTATATCATCGGAGACTTTGGCTAAGTTGTTTATCAAGGAAGTGATATCAAGGCATGGGGTTCCTATATCTACTATTTCGGATCGAGATACCCGTTTCACATCTCAGTTTTGGGAGAAGTTTCATGAAGATATGGGTACACAATTGAAATTGAGCACGGCGTATCATCTTCAAACGGACGGTCAAACTGAACGTACGAATCAAACTTTGGAGGATATGTTACGGGCGTGTATTATTGATTTCGGTGGTAGTTGGGATGAGAAATTGCCTTTGGTGGAATTCTCGTACAATAATAGTTATCATACTTGAAAAGTCACGTTCATATTGATTATAAACGTTCCATATTAATTGATTTCGTTGCGAGGTTTTGACCTCTATATGAGACGTTTTTCAAAGACTGCATTCATTTTTAAAACAACCATAACCTTTATTTTATCAATAAAGGTTTTAAAAGCATTACGTAGATTATCAAATAATGATAATCTAAAATATACTGTTTACACATGACCATTACATAATGGTTTACAATAGAAATATATTACATCGACATATGTTTCTTGAATGCAGTTTTTACACAATATCATACAAACATGGACTCCAAATCTTGTCCTTATTTTAGTATACAACAGCGGAAGCTCTTAGTATTCACCTGAGAATAAACATGCTTTAAACGTCAACAAAAATGTTGGTGAGTTATAGGTTTAACCTATATATATCAAATCGTAACAATAGACCACAAGATTTCATATTTCAATACACATCCCATACATAGAGATAAAAATCATTCATATGGTGAACACCTGGTAACCGACATTAACAAGATGCATATATAAGAATATCCCCATCATTTCGGGACACCCTTAGGATATGATATAAATTTCGAAGTACTAAAGCATCCGGTACTTTGGATGGGTTTGTTAGGCCCAATAGATATATCTTTAGGATTCGCGTCAATTAGGGTGTCTGTTCCCTAATTCTTAGATTACCAGACTTAATAAAAAGGGGCATATTCGATTTCGATAATTCAACAATAGAATGTAGTTTCACGTACTTGTGTCTATTTTGTAAATCATTTATAAAACCTGCATGTATTCTCATCCCAAAAATATTAGATTTTAAAAGTGGGACTATAACTCACTTTCACATATATTTCCTTCCTCTGAAATAAGACTTGGCCACGGATCGATTCACGAACCTATACAAATATGTACATATATATCAAAGTATGATCAAAATATAATTACAACCATTTTTATTATGTTTTAAAGATTTGAGTGTATTAAGTCAGCTATCCTCGTTAATAACCTACAACTAGTTGTCTACAGTTAGATGTACAGAAATAAATCGATATATATATGATCTTGAATCAATCCATGACCCAGTGTATACACGTCTCAGGCTAGATCACAACTCAAAGTATATATATTTTTGGAATCAACCTCAACCCTGTATAGCTAACTCCAACATTACTGCATATAGAGTGTCTATGGTTGTTCCAAATAATACATATACATGGGTCGATATGATATGTCAAAACATTTGCATACGTGTCTATGGTATCCCAAGATTACATAATATAATAGAATACATGTATAATACAATATAAGTTAGCTAGGATATGATTTGTATAGATTTGTTAAACATTTCCCGTAGCTAAAAAGATCAAAAATATCCAATCTTGTTTTACCCATAACTTCTTCATTTTAAATCCGTTTTGAGTGAATCAAATTTCTATGATTTCATATTGAACTCTAATTTAAGAATCCAAATAGAAAAAGTATAGGTTTATAGTCAAAAATTTAAGTTACATGTCAATTACTAAAGAGGTAGTCATTTCCGTTGAAAGAAAGACATCTTGATGACCATTTTGAAAAACATACTTTCACTTTGAGTTTAACCAAGATTTTTGGATATAGTTTCATGTTCATATGAAAAATCATTTTCCCAGAAGAACAACTTTTAAATAAAGTTTATCATAGTTTTTAATTATCCAAACCAAAACAGCCCCCGGTTTCACTACGACGGCGTATATCCGATTTTATGGTGTTCATCGTGTTTCCAGGTTTTAAATCATTAAGTTAGCATATCATATAGATATAGAACATGTGTTTAGTTGATTTTAAAAGTCAAGTTAGAAGGATTAACTTTTGTTTGCGAACAAGTTTGGAATTAACTAAACTATGTTCTAGTGATTACAAGTTTAAACCTTCGAATAAGATAGCTTTATATGTATGAATCGAATGATGTTATGAACATCATTACTACCTCAAGTTTTCTGGATAAAACTGCTGGAAATGAAAAAAATGGATCTAGCTTGAAAGGATCCTTGGATGGCTTGAAAGTTCTTGAAGCAGAATCATGACACAAAAACAGTTCAAGTAAGATTTTCACTCAAAATAAGATTGTTATAGTTGTATAAATTGAATCAAAGTTTGAATATGAATATTACCTTGAATTAGAAAGATAAACTACTGTAAATAACAAAGGTTCCTTGATCTTAGATGATTACTTGGAATGGATTAGAAAGCTTGGAAGTAGACTTGCAAACTTGGAAGTATTCTTGATTTTTATGAAACTATACTTATGAAATTTATGAAGAACACTTAGAACTTGAAGATGGAACTTGAGAGAGATCAATTATATGAAGAAAATTGAAGAATGAAAGTGTTTGTAGGTGTTTTTGGTCGTTGGTATATGGATTAGATATAAATGATATGTAATTTTATTTTCATGTAAATAAGTCATGAATGATTACTAATATTTTTGTAATTTTATGAGATATTTCATGATAGTTGCCAAATGATGGTTCCCAAATGTGTTAGGTGACTCACATGGGCTACTAAGAGCTTATCATTGGAGTGTATATACCAATAGTATATACATCTAAAAGCTGTGTATTGTAGGAGTACGAATACGGGTGCATACGAGTAGAATTGTTGATGAAACTGAACGAGGATGTAATTGTAAGCATTTTTGTTAAGTAGAAGTACTTAGATATGTGTCTTGAAGTCTTTCAAAAGTGTAAGAATACATATCAAAACACAACATGTATATACATGCTAATGGAGTCGTTAAGTCTTCGTTAGTCGTTACTTGTAAGTGTTGTTTTGAAACCTTTAAGTTAACGATCTAAATTAATGTTGTTAACCCAATGTTTATTATATCAAATGAGATGTTAAATTATTATTTTATCATGATATTATGATGTATGAATATCTCTTAATATGATATATACATTAAAATATCGTTACAACGATAATCGTTACATATAAGTCTCGTTTCGTAATTCTTGAGTTAGTAGTCTTGTTTTTACATATGTAGTTCATTGTTAACACACTTAATGATATATTTAAATATCATTTTATCATGTTAAATATAGTGTATCAATATCTTAATATGATACATATGTATTTAGTAGACGTTATCATAACGATAATCGTTATATATATCATTTCGAGTTTCTTAACTTAGTAATCTCATTTCTTATATATATCACACATTGTTAATATACTTAGTGAGATACTTACTCATCATAATCTCATGTCAACCATATATATATGTCTATATATACCACAACATGTAGTTTTTACAAATTTGTAACGTTCGTGAATCACCGGTCAACTTGGGTGATCAATTGTCTATATGAAACTTATTTCATTTAATCAAGTCTTAACAAGTTTGATTGCTTAACACGTTGGAAACCTTTAGTCATGTAAATATCAATCTCAATTAATATATATAAACATGGAAAAGTTCGGGTCACTACAATACTAGTATCGGGATGCCACCTTATGAGATGCTTTATGGGCGGGGGTGTCGAACTCTGATTTGTTGGGGTGAAGTGGGTCAAAGAGAAATTGGGAGTACTGATTTGGTTCTAAAGACGAATAGTAAGATTGATATGATTCGGGCTCATTTGAAAAAGGCTCAAGATAGACAAAAGTCGTATGCCGACAAACCTAGGCGACCGATTGAGTTCCAAGAGGGTGATATGGTAATGCTTAAGGTTTCGCCATGGAAGGGTAATATTCGGTTTTGAAAAATGGGGAAAGTTAGCTCCTCGGTTTATTGGGCCATTTAAAGTTTTATCTCTTATGGGTAAAGTTTCGTATCGTTTGGAATTACCTGAAGAGCTTGCGGGGATCCATAATATATTTCATGGTTCCCATCTCCGTAAGTGTCTTACGGATGATTCATCATGGGTGCCATTAGACGAGATTGAACTAAACAATAAATTAGAGTATGTCGAGAAGCCGATTGCTATACTCGATGAAAAGGTGAAAAGGTTGAGGAATAAAGAGGTGAGAACTTTCAAGGTTCAATGGCGTCGTAGTATAGGTTTCGAGTTTACGTGGGAACCCGAAGAGTTTGTCCTAGTGTATCTTCCTGCTTGTCATGCGGCTTGGATTGCGAGGTCGCAATTCGGTTCAAGTGGGGGAGAGTTGTAAGATCCTGTTTCCCAGGTGGTTGGGACGCCATCTAGATGGGTGGAGCGCCGTCCCAGTGTGAAGGACTGGACGTCGTCCAGACAGTTTGGATGCCGTCCAAACGTTCTGGCGGGCTAGCTATCTATTTTAGATATTTAAAGAGGGCAAAGTGGTAATTTCACATTGGGAACGAATTTAAGGCCCTAGATCAGTTGGGGAGCCTCATTTACTCCATTCCATCGACCTTATCCTTTTCCACTTAAAATCTAGAGAGAGAGAAAGATTCTAGAGTGAGAGAGCTCTAATCAAGGAAGAAGAAGGTCGAATCGGGTCTTAGTGCGACTTCTAAAGTTGTTCATCTAGCCCCTAGCTATGTTGTGATTGTGGTGGTAAGTTCTAAACCTAACTTCTTTGCTTAATTAGTAATAAAGGTTAGGGTTTGGGTTAGTGATGAACATAAAATGCATTATTAGTGATTTGGGGGTTTTTGGGTAAGTTTGGGTCAAGAAGACTCAAAAGTTACTAACCTAGGGTTTTGGGATGTTAATTGTGGTTATGAGTCTTGAATTAGTTAGTTAACTACTAGCACACCTAGATGTTATGTAAGTGGGTGTTATTTGGGTTGTGGGTGACCCGAATGGGTGTGTTAACTTTAAAATGGGTCAAACGAGTCTTTGATGACCTAGGTTGGTTAATGTGTGTGAAAGTGCTATAACTTGTGTTAAAAAGTGTTTTAAGACCATATTTGACTAGTGTTAGGGTTTTGGTGATGTTGACGCAAATATTAGAATTAAGAGTGCAAATGGGTCGGAATTGCACCATGGGTCAAAATGACACTAGAATGGTGAGTGAGTTGGTTGACCAACTTGATCTTGTGATTTATTATGTGCATAATGTAATAGGTACATTACATTGAAGGTTGCAAGCTCGGTTATCTTTCGCAAAAGACTTTGAGGTGAGTGGAATAATTATATATGTATGTATATGATTTATTTACTTGTGGGGTATGGGTTAAAGTTGATGTTGACGATACCATATCCTAGAGTATAATGTTGTGTTGATGAGGGTTAAAGTTCGATGTTGACGATACCTCATGTATGGATTTAAAGTTCGGTGTTGACGAAGCCATACACTATTGTAGTGACATTTGACGAGGGTTTAAGTTCGATGTTGACGATACCTCATATGTGGGTTTAAGTTCGATGTTGACGATACCACATTTATTAGGACGAATGGGAATTAAGTTCGATGTTGACGATACCATTCGTTGGGCTAGCCTTGGAATTTGAGTACTAATGGATGTTGTGAACATCAATGTTTATGTATTCGTGTTGTAGCATGTTGTATTGTTGTGTTATATGCAATTGTTGTACTAGCCTTGTTATCGTGGTTTTAGCGTTATACATTATAAAGGTATGCTAATTATGTTGCTAGTATGTATACGGATTTGGTGTAAGTGATTGCATGTAAGTAAGTTATATATATATATATATATATATATATATATATATATATATATATATATATATATATATATATATATATATATATATATATATATATATATATGTATAATTATTGCATTCACTAAGCTTTAGCTTACCCTCTCGTTGTTTACCTTTTTAGGCTCCGGCGTGGACAAAGGAAAAGATATTCGGTTGGATTAGTAGTCTCCCGCTTATTTTGATAGGGGATGCTTTTGGGTTAGCTTTCGGAAGTTCGACTAAGATTTGGGTAGTTTAACCCCAAACACCATGCTCTAGATGTCGTTTGGAATTTAAACTATGATGGTCGAAACTTGTATTTTGAACGAATTTTGTAGAACGGGACATTGTGGGCCCGGTGTTGTAAAACTCGTTTTGATGATGAAAATCTCTTAGTTTTACTTATTATAATATGTTGTGAAAAGGTCTTCGTTTAAAAGTATCGGGAAGCGGGATTTCCGCTCGTGTAATTTGGAACCCGAGATCAGAACCTGACAGTTCATTGGGACGCCGTCCCAATTGTTTGGACGCCGTCCAGGAATCTGGACGCCGTTCAGATGTACTAGTCCAGAATTTTTTTTTAGGTGTGTTTTTGGTATAACGAGGTCGGGTCGTTACATGAAATTATTACCGAAGCATTTAAAAGACTTATTTTGTTAATTTGGGCCGTGAAGTGTTTGGGCCGTAAATTTTCTTTGTGATGTTGGGCCAAGAATCAGTCTGTACTTCCTGTTATAATCGATTTAAAAGATGATGATCATGGTATGAGAAGTCATGATGATGGTGAGATTAATTTGATGGTGATACAGTCACGATTCTATGTTTGATCAAATTTTGATGATAGTAGTTACATAATGATCATGATGATGATCATGATGTTGTTGAAGAAAGACGATGATGATGTGAACGATGAAGATGCGATGATGCCTGATGATGAATTATGATGATGATTGTATCATAAATTAGGATTATGATGTTACGATGAAGAACTTAATTATAATTATGATGATGATGAAAAATTAATCGTTAAAATAATAATGATATTGATGATGATAATATGAAGATGATGATGATGATGATGGCGATTAGTGATGATGAGGATGGTTACGGTAGTATGATGATGACGATTAAAGGATGATGATATACATAATGTTAAGTGTATAATTATGATGATAGTTAGGGTAAATTGTGATGACCTGGGAATTTTCGACCAAATTTAAATTTAATCTTATATGATTTTGACACGATAAGCAAAGTCTGTAATGTTGAGTCTCGAAAACTTTGGAACAGTTGCATGAATGCATTTGCCCTATTGACCATTCTCGACGATTCACGAACATTTGTGTATAAATATGTATGTGTGTATATATATATATATATATATATATATATATATATATATATATATATATGTAAGTATATATAATAAATTGAAATTTATGAAATATAATTTAAACATTTTAATATAAGCTGTAATTAAAATGAAATTTGATATGTACAAGTATCATTATTAATATTATTGATATTATTACCATTATTATCTCTGTTATTATTATTATTATTAATAGTTTCATTATTATTATTAAAAATTAATATTGAATAACAATGTTTAAATATGTAATAGTATTATGTTTCTTTAAATAGTTAAAAATACAGATATAAAAATATATTCGATATATAAAGATATGGATTCAGATATATAAATAAATATATATAACTGGTTATATCTTAATTGTATAATTATCAGATATTATTATTTCTATTATCATTAAAAGTAATTATTATTATCAATAATAATACTATTATTATTATTATTTTTATTATTATAATTACCATTATTTATTTTTAATATTTGTATCATTATTATTAATATAATTATTATTATTATTAGTCTTATTAATATTATTATTTCTATGATTATTATTAGTAATTTATTATTATGATTATAATTATTAATTCAATATATATAAATAATATTTATATAAAAAAAATCCGTATATATATGAGTTGAAAGATCAGAAGATGTTACACGATATTCTCATCCTGTGTTAAATTGATTCTTACAGTACAAATCAGACTTTAAACAAACGAATCAAGCCAAAATCAGTTGTATGTCGCCATCCCTTTTTATTATTATTTTATTTTCTTTATTTTCTGATTAAATTGCTGCTGTCGATTACATTAAGCTATAAAACAAATCATTACGCAAAGTTATATATTAAACCATTCTCTTTTACATCAGCACCACCAACTATCAATTTACTGCTTCAATTTGTAGAATTAAATAAGAAAGGAGTAGAAATAAGTCACCTACCTCTGTTTGTGTACCATTTTTCAAAAACGTCGAAAATAAATCAATCTTCAAAATGTGTAAATGCAATTGTGTTAGGAATATCCTATCTAATCTGTCTGAAAGTTTTCAAGTTCTAGTTTTCGATATCGAATTCCAATTTTGAGAGTCAAAGTTTTGAAAGAAAAAGTCAAATTTCGCTCTTCAATCAAATTCGTGTTATTCTGCACGATTCTAGTTAAATTAAGGTTTTGGAAAGTTTCTATGCAAGGTTCCTAACATATTTCATGTTATAAATATTGACTAATACGATCTCGAATTCAAAAACCAAATTTTTTTTTTAGATAGCAGCGACAGTGGCCTGAAGCATATTTTTTTTTTTATATATTTTTCCTATTAATCATAACAAGCCTCCTCGAAATTGAATTGAATTAGAAGTCTAAAACTGAATTGGGGAATTGGTTAGGATGTTGGGAGGGTTCATTGTCGAATTGAACTAAGGATGAAGAAGAACGGTTTTATACGGGTTTATATTAAGTTAAAGTGGGTTTCAATCCAGAAAAACAAACACAGACGATTGGTTAAGCGTGTTAGTGAGGGTGCGAGAGGTCGCGGGTTCGAACCCGGGGGCGAGCAGTTATTTTTCTTAAAGCCTTTTAAGGTAGCTTTATTTATTATTATTATTATTATTTTGATTATCATTTATGTGATTATTATTACTAATGTGATTACTATGATTATTATTATTGTTATTGATATTATTGTTATTATTAATAGAATAACACTTATTATTATTATTATTATTATCATAGTCATATGTATTAAAAACCATTATTATTATTATTATTATTATTATTATTATTATTATTATTATTATTATTATTATTATTATTATTATGATTATGATTATGATTATTATTATTATTGTTGTTGTTATTAATAGTGTTATAAGAATTATAATAACTATTAGTTTTTTCATAATTATAAGTATTAAGTATTATAACAATTATTATTATTATAAGCATCATTAATGTTATTATTATTATTAAAATTGTCATTGTAGTATTATTATCATTTTTATGATTATGATTATTAATATTATAATTACTATGAAAATAATATAATTCATTATTGTTTTCATAAATATTAAACATAGTGTCATTTTAGTACCATTATGGTTATTAGTAGTAACAGAAATATTATTATAAGTATGATCATTATTATTATCAATATGACTATCATATTAGTATTGTTATTATTAAAAAGTGTTATCATTATTATCATTTTTGTTAAAAATTATTATTTTACTCTTACTAAAACTAACCTTATTATTATTATCAGTATTATCTATATTTTTTTAATAAAATAATTATGATTACTAAAATAAAAGATTTAACGAAGCTATTAAGGTTATAATTATAAAAATAAAGATCTTATATATACTTAGTACACCTAACTTAACTATATTAACATTTATATATATAAAATGAAAACATAAATAAATAATGACACTTATAAATTATTAATATAACAAATACATCATTAATAATAAATGTATTTATTCGATCACAAGTATATGTTTTAATACATATATGAATGTTATAGGTTCGTGAATCCGAGGCCAACGCTGCATTGTTCAGTTATTCAATATTGTCATATGTATTTTTACTACAAAATACAATAAGTGAGTTTATTTATTCCCTTTTACTCATTACATTTTTGGGCTGAGAATACATGCACTGTTTTATTAACTGTTTTACAATATTTATATGCGTGAGCTTCATTTGCTCCCTTTTACTCTTTATATTTTTGGGCTGAGAATACATGCGCAATTTTTTATAACTGTTTTACGAAATAGACACAAGTAATCGAAACTACATTATATGGTTGAATGATCGAAATCGAATATGCCCCTTTTTAGTCTGGCAATCTAAGAATTGGGGAACAGACACCCTAATTGACGCGAATCCTAAAGATAGATCTATCGGGCCCAACAAGCCCCATCCAAAGTACCGGATGCTTTAGTACTTCGAAATTTATATCATGTCCGAAGGAGGATCCCGGAATGATGGGGATATTCTTATATGTATATTGTGAATGTCGGTTACCAGGTGTTCAATCCATATGAATGATATTTTGTCTCTATGTATGGGACGTATGTTTATGAGAAATGGAAATATAAAAGCTTGTGGTCTATTAAAATTATGAAATGATTATTTATGCTAAACTAATGAACTCACCAACCTTTTGGTTGACACTTGAAAGCATGTTTATTCTCAGGTACGAAAGAAATCTTCCGCTGTGCATTTGATCATTTAAAAGATATTACTTGGAGTCATTCATGACATATTTCAAAAGACGTTGCATTCGAGTCGTTGAGTTCATCAAGATTATTATTAAGTCAATTATATTTGGATATATTATGAAATGGTATGCATGTCTGTCAACTGTCGATGTAAATGAAAGTTTGTCTTTTAAAAACGAATGCAATGTTTGTAAAATGTATCATATAGAGGTCAAGTACCTCGCGATGTAATCAACTGTTGTGAATCATTTATAATCGATATGGACTTCGTCAGGATGGATTAGGACGGGTCCTTTCAGTTGGTATCAGAGCGGTGGTCTTAGCGAACCAGGTCTGCAATAGTGAGTCTATCTGATAGTCGTTAGGATGCATTAGTGAGTCTGGACTTCGACCGTGTCTGCATGTCAAAAGTTTTGCTTATCACTTCGTGTCAAAAATCACTTGCTTATCATTCTTAGTCTAGACACGTTTTACTGCATTGATTGCATGATTAGTGTATGGACAAAATTCATATCTTAGCATATCTGCTAATTCATATCTTAGCGTATTTGTTATTGTAAACTTTGCCTGACGTTTTCTGTAAATTCCTCTGTAACTTATGGGATTTTAGTATTATATATGCATATGTAAATTATGTATTGCAGGGTACTAATCTACATCCTATAATCTATTTCTTATCAAAAATCCTTCATCTGATTGTACGGGATGAATCCCTCAACCAGTTCGAGTCCCTCAGATTTCGATAGCTATTCCGACAGTTATTCCGACAGCTATTCCGACATGGATACTCACCTAAGCTCCGAGAGCGATGTCACCAGAATGAATCAATTAATCAGCCATTCCCAATTCATCTGATGCATTCGTAGTCGACTTAATTAATGGAAACGCACAGAATGCAATCCCTTCCACCAACCGAATTCACCTCTTGACAAAGAACCTGAAGCGTTTACCGGCGAACCTGTTCGAGACACCATTTCCAGTCTCATTTCCAGGGCAACTCGACAAGATTATATTCTTTCCACAATTCTGAACCTTATTCATCCGCTCATTCCGACCGACAATCATCCTGGAGTAATAAGTCAACGAACGTCGCGCTCGAATAATCAATTCGGAGAATATGGTGCAAAATGTACCAGCCTCAGCAACATCACCGACACCAACAGTACAATCAATAACAGCACCAGTACCATCAACAATCCATGCTTCAATATCATCATCTGTACTTTGAGTATGATCTTCGTTTTACGTATCGTTCTACCTCATTTATCTTCGTTCGACATGGCGAATATGTAATCTCTAAAGTTTTAGAGATTATTTATTCTAGTTCCAACCGAAAAGCAAATGAGTTTAATACCACATTGACTCATTAAATCCATGATTACGTCTGAAGAAAATATATATGTATATATGTTTTCATAAAGATTGTAATCAAAATTTTTATTGTACAAACTGTTAATGGTAAAAATATTTTAACGGGTAGGTAATACCCGAGGAATATTTAGATTTCACATTAATAAGTTACACTGTACATTCTTCGAATCTGATTCAACAGTCATTTACTATCCTATTTACAAACACTGATATACATATCCGTTCACTGCAAAATAACCATTTTTATTCAATTTCATATTTGGATTTTAACTTATCAGAATCCAACAAGTGGCATAATGAAGAAAACATTTGACAAAATAAAATTTGTTAGAAACAAACAAATTAACTATGAGAAATTTTGTTAAGAATCCACGCTAACTGTTCCCAGCTAATTGTTCCTAGCTAACTGATTACATTTTATTTATCGCAATTTAATTATCGCAATTTACATTCTCGCAATTTTATTTATCGTCATTTAATTTCTGTTATTTACTTTACGCACTTTATTTATCGTCATTTAATTTCTGTTATTTATTTTACGCACTTTAAATATCGGGACATGTATACAAGGTTTTGACATATCATATCGACGCATCTATATATATTATTTGGAATCACCATAGACACTCTATATGCAGTAATGATCGAGTTCTCTATACAGGGTTGAGGTTGATTCTCAAATAATATATATACTTTGAGTTGTGATCGAGTCTGAGACGTATACGGGTCATGATACTTATTAATTAATTCGATTATTATATATTAAAGTATATATGAATTATTGGACTGTTACTGTAGACTATCGACTGTGGACTATCAAGATGGGACAATTTAAAATGAATTAAAATATTGATTATAACATATGAAACTAAACAACTCTTCAAGTTTGCCACTTGATTTCATCTTAAATGCCATTTGTATCTTGACAATTCTAATTTACGTTCAAGCCTTTCATGATTCTTGAAAACACCTAAATTGAGAGGATGAACCAACCGCACTTCATCTACGAAAGAAAAGATTGATACATATAGTTATACACCCGAAACCACTCGGAACCTGAGTAAACGTTTAACACGTATCTGTGCTAGCTCTTTTGGCGTTGTTATTACCGAAAATAACTTTGCAATCCCTTTCCAATATTAGTCAATTTTGTCACAGCTCCAGCAAGTCAACTTCGATTTTCATTCGAATGAACCTTATTATAATCTTGATATATATACGTGCTCTTTTGTTGTTACCGGGGAACCTTTTATATCCCACCATATTATCAGTAGACGTACCAGCAACCTCGTTGCTCCTTGGCTTAAATCTCTCCGACAAATCACTATATTTATCTATTGAATTCTTATCATATACTCATCCGCATCTTGTAACGAGAACTGCCATACCAACCACCGGGAATCAGCAATCAGTACTTTGAAAACTCACAGCATATCTACATCAACAGTTATATGTATAACATTTATCTCTTAGAATTATGATCATTCATTCTGAAATTCAGAAAAGCACTCAGTCTACAAATCAACATACTGAATGTTGAAAAATTTGAATGAAGCAGCAGGAACCGTAGACAACCGTAAACGACCTTAATCATCAGAAGTTTAATGATAAAGAATAGTATGTTGGAAAAGCTCAGAAAAATTGGAACTGGAAAACAGATTGAGCTAACCACTAAGGAGACCAAGGAAAAATACAAGGACCATACTCTATATTCAAAGAATCCAGATAATTCTGGATCCGATGAAACCTTCAACGCATATCTTGCTCCGTACTCATGTTAAAATCTTGCGAAATGTCTTCCTCATCAACCATCGAACTTAGAAATTCCAAAATATCATCATCAATATCTTCAATATTTCTGAGGATATTTTCATAAATATTCTCGTCTGAAATTATATACCTCCTCGTACTTCCTGTGTATCATTATATTGGAAACATTCAATAGAAAATTTAGTCCCGAAAAGCGGATTATGCGAAACTATGAAGGAAGCCGTGGACAAGTCACAAAGAATAAGTTTGACTTCAAAGAATCCAAATGATTCTGTTTCTGATGAAATCTTTAGCGAATACCTTGCTTCCGAATCTAAACCTTTACGGATTAATATTCTTCATCATCCATCGATATTAGAAATTCCAAGATATCATCGTATCTTTCATTATAAATATCCTCCATATTTCTGAAGATATTTTCATAACTATTCTTATCTAAAAACATTAATCTTAATGTTACATCATATAGAAACTGTTAGTTTCTATATTCTGTAAACTTTCGAGCTTAAAATATGAATGTTATTGAAGTAATGTTGGGAACTGATGCATGAGTTAGTATAATATAATGACACTTGATCAACGTGATTATATTACAGTAATTCATGCTGAGTTTCTAATGGAACGTGATGATTCACAGATCATAACGTCATCATGTGCCATGTTACACAACTCTTACGTTCTGTCTAATTTATAAACATATCAAGAACCTATTTTTCATGATAGTTTATTCTTTCCTTGAATTCTGGTAATTTGACAAGTCAAATTGTACTATTACTATTTCTTTCTTAGGACATTAACAATGTTCATTCTGAAACTTATATCTGCGAATTCTGGACCATTACAAAAGATGCCCAATCGTAAGAAAAAGAAATGAAGGGACAAAGCTCTGAAATAGAAATTGGAGTATAAATCGCAGCAAATAGGAGCGAGTATTAACTGGGGATGACAATGATTATAGAAAACATGAGCAAGGACTTCGAAGTATAAGGGAAGATATAAAGCCTGATAACAACTCATAAACTACAAACCGTGTATATCAATGTTTATCGCAACATAAAGACACGGGAGAATTAAAAACACTATAACCCCAAGGGCGAAGTAGAAGAAAATAGATTCCTCCGGTGGAAGTTGGAAAAGGAGAATGATTGTTGTGATAGTAAGGATAAGGACAAGAATCAGAACTGGATTAAGCATTTTCACGATCTTTTTGATTTATGAATTAAGAAAGAAAGTATAGGAATAGTGAGGTAATGGAACGGAAGAGTTTAATTTATAATGGGAACATCAGACAGAGTAATCGAGGCAGATCACCGTATTTAATTATAGAGATCTTAATTTCCTTATTTGTCGAAGAATCAAATCTTTTAGATTTTGAAGATTTTCTTTAAATCCCTTGAATTCCGGAATTCAACCCTGACTCTGTCAAAAGTTAAGATAAATCTTTACTTTCCTATTTCATTCTTTGGTAATAGCTTCATTCGTACTCTTCGAATAATCGAATTATTTTTTTTTATCCATATTACTCAATGATGATAAAACTCAATTTATCAACTCATATTCGTCATGAAAACATTTTTATTGTTAGCCATGACCACCTCACTCAAATTTCGGGACGAAATTTCTTTAACGGGTAGGTACTTTGATGACCCGGGAATTTTCGACCAAATTTAAATTTAATCTTATATGATTTCGACACGATAAGCAAAGTCTGTAATGTTGAGTCTCGAAAACTTTGGAACAGTTGCATGAATGCATTTGCCCTATTGACCATTCTCGACGATTCACGAACATTTGTGTATAAATATGTATGTGTGTGTATATATATATATATATATATATATATATATATATATATATATATATATATATATATATATATATATATATATATATATATATATATATCTATGTATGTATATATAATAAATTGAAATTTATGAAATATAATTTAAACATTTTAATATAATCTGTAATTAAAATGAAATTTGATATGCACAAGTATCATTATTAATATTATTGATATTATTACCATTATTACCTCTGTTATTATTATTATTAATAGTTTCATTATTATTATTAAAAATTAATATTGAATAACAATGTTTAAATATGTAATAGTATTATGTTTCTTTAAATAGTTAAAAATACAGATATAAAAATATATTCGATATATAAAGATATGGATTCAGATATATAAATAAATATATATAACTGGTTATATCTTAATTGTATAATTATCAGATATTATTATTTCTATTATCATTAAAAGTAATTATTATTATCAATAATAATACTATTTTTATTATTTTTATTATTATAATTACCATTATTTATTTTTAATATTTGTATCATTATTATTAATATAATAATTATTATTATTAGTCTTATTAATATTATTATTTCTATGATTATTATTAGTAATTTATTATTATGATTATAATTATTAATTCAATATATATAAATAATATTTATATAAAAAAAATCCGTATATATATGAGTTGAAAGATCAGAAGTTGTTACACGATATTCTCATCCTGTGTTAAATTGATTATTACAGTACAAATCAGACTTTAAACAAACGAATCAAGCCAAAATCAGTTGTATGTCGCCATCCCTTTTTTATTATTATTTTATTTTCTTTATTTTCTGATTAAATTGCTGCTGTCGATTACATTAAGCTATAAAACAAATCATTACGCAAAGTTATATATTAAACCATTCTCTTTTACATCAGCACCACCAACTATCAATTTACTGCTTCAATTTGTAGAATTAAATAAGAAAGGAGTAGAAATAAGTCGCCTACCTCTGTTTGTGTACCATTTTTCAAAAACGTCGAAAATAAATCAATCTTCAAAATGTGTAAATGCAATTGTGTTAGGAATATCCTATCTAATCTGTCTGAAAGTTTTCAAGTTCTAGTTTTCGATATCGAATTCCAATTTTGAGAGTCAAAGTTTTGAAAGAAAAAGTCAAATTTCGCTCTTCAATCAAATTCGTGTTATTCTGCACGATTCTAGTTAAATTGAGGTTTTGGAAAGTTTCTATGCAAGGTTCCTAACATATTTCATGTTATAAATATTGACTAATACGATCTCGAATTCAAAAACCAAATTTTTTTTTTAGATAGCAGCGACAGTGGCCTGAAGCATATTTTATTTTTTATTTTTATTTTTTTTATATTTTTCCTATTAATCATAACAAGCCTCCTCGAAATTGAATTGAATTAGAAGTCTAAAACTGAATTGGGGAATTGGTTAGGATGTTGGGAGGGTTCAATGTCGAATTGAACTAAGGATGAAGAAGAACGGTTTTATACGGGTTTATATTAAGTTAAAGTGGGTTTCAATCCAGAAAAACAAACACAGACGATTGGTTAAGCGTGTTAGTGAGGGTGCGAGAGGTCGCGGGTTCGAACCCGGGGGCGAGCAGTTATTTTTCTTAAAGCCTTTTAAGGTAGCTTTATTTATTATTATTATTATTTTGATTATCATTTATGTGATTATTATTACTAATGTGATTACTATGATTATTATTATTGTTATTGATATTATTGTTATTATTAATAGAATAACACTTATTATTATTATTATTATTATTATTATCATAGTCATATGTATTAAAAACCATTATTATTATTATTATTATTACTATTATTATTATTATTATTATTATTATTATTATTATTATTATTATTATTATTATTATTATTATTATTATTATTATTATTATTATTATTATGATTATGATTATGATTATGATTATTATGATTATTGTTGTTGTTATTAATAGTGTTATAAGAATTATAATAACTATTAGTTTTATCATAATTATAAGTATTAAGTATTATAACAATTATTATTATTATAAGCATCATTAATGTTATTATTATTAAAATTGTCATTGTAGTATTATTATCATTTTTATGATTATGATTATTAATATTATAATTACTATGAAAATAATATAATTCATTATTGTTTTCATAAATATTAAACATAGTGTCATTTTAGTACCATTATGGTTATTAGTAGTAACAGAAATATTATTATAAGTATGATCATTATTATTATCAATATGACTATCATATTAGTATTGTTATTATTAAAAAGTGTTATCATTATTATCATTTTTGTTAAAAATTATTATTTTACTCTTATTAAAACTAACCTTATTATTATTATCAGTATTATCTATATTTTTTTTTATAAAATAATTATGATTACTAAAATAAAAGATTTAACGAAGCTATTAAGGTTATAATTATAAAAATAAAGATCTTATATATACTTAGTACACCTAACTTAACTATATTAACATTTATATATATAAAATGAAAACATAAATAAATAATGACACTTATAAATTATTAATATAACAAATACATCATTAATAATAAATGTATTTATTCGATCACAAGTATATGTTTTAATACATATATGAATGTTATAGGTTCGTGAATCCGAGGCCAACGCTGCATTGTTCAGTTATTCAATATTGTCATATGTATTTTTACTACAAAATACAATAGGTGAGTTTATTTATTCCCTTTTACTCATTACATTTTTGGGCTGAGAATACATGCACTGTTTTATTAACTGTTTTACAATATTTATATGCGTGAGCTTCATTTGCTCCCTTTTACTCTTTATATTTTTAGGCTGAGAATACATGCACAATTTTTTATAACTGTTTTACGAAATAGACACAAGTAATCGAAACTACATTATATGGTTGAATGATCGAAATCGAATATGCCCCTTTTTAGTCTGGTAATCTAAAAATTGGGGAACATGCACCCTAATTTACGCGAATCCTAAAGATAGATCTATCGGGCCCAACAAGCCCCATCCAAAGTACCGGATGCTTTAGTACTTCGAAATTTATATCATGTCCGAAAGAGGATCCCGGAATGATGGGGATATTCTTATATGTATATTGTGAATGTCGGTTACCAGGTGTTCAATCCATATGAATGATATTTTGTCTCTATGCATGGGACGTATGTTTATGAGAAATGGAAATATGAAATCTTGTGGTCTATTAAAATTATGAAATGATTATTTATGCTAAACTAATGAACTCACCAACCTTTTGGTTGACACTTGAAAGCATGTTTATTCTCAGGTACGAAAGAAATCTTCAGCTGTGCATTTGATCATTTAAAAGATATTACTTGGAGTCATTCATGACATATTTCAAAAGACGTTGCATTCGAGTCGTTGAGTTCATCAAGATTATTATTAAGTCAATTATATTTGGATATATTATGAAATGGTATGCATGTCTGTCAACTGTCGATGTAAATGAAAGTTTGTCTTTTAAAAACAAATGCAATGTTTGTAAAATGTATCATATAGAGGTCAAGTACCCCGCGATGTAATCAACTGTTGTGAATCGTTTATAATCGATATGGACTTCGTCCAGATGGATTAGGACGGGTCCTTTCATAAATAATGATGATGATGATGATGATGTGATCATGATGGAAATGATGATGGTATAAATCTTTATCATCATCATCATCATCATCATCATCATTATTATTATTATTATTATTATTATTATTATTATTATTATTATTATTATTATTATTATTATTATTAATATTATTATTATTATCATTATTATTTATAGTATTATTAATAAAATTATCATTATTATTATTTTTAGAAGTATCATTATTTTTATCATAATTAGTATTATTTTATCATTAGTTTTATTATTACTACGAGTATTGTTATTACTAATATTATTGATATAATTATTATTATTACAAGAATTATTAATATCATCATTAACATATAACATTTTTCTAATTAGTATTATTATTTTAAGTATTATCATTTAATTATCATTATTATTATTATTATTATTATTATTATTATTATTATTATTATTATTATTATTATTATTATTATTATTATTATTATTATTATTATTATTATTATTATTATTATTATTATGATATGACTATTACTTGTATATTAACAATATTATAATATTACATATAATTATATATATTAAGATTATTTATATAAATATTTACATATAAAATTATTGATTTTAAATATAATATTAAACTATATAAATATTAACTATTTTAAATATATATAAATTAAATATATAAGATATATAATTTAAGATATAATATATGAATTTATTTGATTACAATTATATGTGTCAATATATATATGTATATATATATATATATATATATATATATATATATATATATATATATATATATATATATATATATATATATATATATATATATATATATATAGGTTCATGAATCCGAGGCCAACCCTGCATTGTTCAGTTGTTCAATGCCGTCATAAGTATTTTTACTACAAAATACAGTATAGTGAGTTTCATTTGCTCACTTTTTAAATGCTTTTGCAATATATATTTTTGGGACTGAGAATACATGCGCTGCTTTTATAATTATTTTACGAAATAGACACAAGTAATCGAAACTACATTCAATTCTATGGTTGGATTATTGAACCCAATATGCCCCTTTTTAGCTTAGTAGCCTAAGAATTAGGAAAATGGCTCCTAATTGACGCGAATCCTAAAGATAGATCTATGGGCACTAACAAGCCCCAGTCAGAGAATTTGAACTGCTTTAGTACTTCGATTTATCATGTCCGATGAGAGTCCCGGAATGATGGGGATATTCTATATGCATCCTGTTAAGGTCGGTTACCAGGTGTTCAATCCATATTATTGATTTTTATCTCTATGCAGTTTGCGAAATGCCTGATATGAGATGATGTTTATGAGAAATGAAATGAAAATCTTGTGGTCTATTAAAATAATGGAAATGATTGTTTATGATAAACTAATGAACTCACCAACCTTTTGGTTGACATTTGAAAGCATGTTTATTCTCAGGTATGAAAGAAATCTTTCGCTGTGCATTTGCTCTTTTTAGAGATATTACTTGGAGTCATTCATGACATATTTCAAAAGACATTGCATTCGAGTCGTTGAGTTCATCAAGATTATTATTAAGTCAATTATAGTTGGATGTATTATGAAATGGTATGCATGTCGTCAACTTTCGATGTAAAGAAAGTTTGTCTTTCGAAAAACGAATGCAATGTTTGTAAAATGTATCATATAGAGGTCGAATACCTCGCAATGAAATCAACTATTGTGAATCGTTTATAATGTATATGAACGGGTCACTTCATAAACGATAGGACCGATTTCTTCAACTTCGTTAACCAAATAAAGAGAAATGCAATTAGAACGCCAAAACAGTGTTTCTTTTATCTCGTTCCACTGCTCCTCGGTACGGAGATATGTTGCGGACAACTCTGGAACATAATCATCAATGTAATACAAGACGTCCGTGAATTCGAACGGAACCATTTCTTCCAAAAAGTCTAAAACATCATCTAAACCGGCGTGACGGACGTCAATTTCTCTTAACGTAGATGACGAACTACGTGTATAATCGTAATCTCTCATTTGATTACGGAATCTAGCTCCGTAATACACTTCTAAAGACACAATCATCGGTGGAACAATCACCATTTTCGATGTATTTGATGTGTTTAATATGTGTAGTAAGTTAAAAATATGTGTGATATTTGTTATATATTAATGTGCTAATTATATAGAATCTGTAAGTGACCATTTGCGGCGCACCATTTGGCGGGAACCATTTTTCTGGCGGGAAGTTGTACGGAGGAACAATTTAGCGCTAAAAAATAATACGACTACTATTTGTGGCGACACTCATCCTGGCCCACAATTCAACCATTGACCAGAATTTTCTGGTAAAGAAGATTGAAAATGGAAATACGATAATACTATCTGCGGCAAGGGCCTGCCGCAATTGCACGTAGGCCCAATTTAGCTGGTCAAAGTTGTGATTATTTTGTCGTTTAGCGGTGTAATTGCGGCGACTTCAAAGCGCCGCAAAAACCTTCTGTTCTCTTTTTTCCTGTAGTGCGTTTACATGAAATGTCAGTTATCGTCATCGTAACCATGAAACGGTTATATAATATTCTTCCTATAACCTCATCTTTGTCGTTGTTCGAATCCGAATAAAAAAAAGGTATATATTAATTCCTGTTTGAGTTGTGCGCTGCTATCAAAGTATGATACTATGATTTCCACTCCATTAGTTGATTGTATATGTAATATGAAGTGTTGATGCTGATTGTTTGAAAGATAAAAAAAAATGATAAAAAAAAAAACATAATGGGATCCATGTAAATTAGCTCACGTCCCAGATATCGTTTGTATGATGTTTAGATTTTTGAGGAATTAAAGATGAATTTAAATACTGCTAATTAATTAGGAAAGGTTAATTTATTAGGTATAATACAAAAGATAAAATACTAAGTATTAAATATTTAGAAAAGGTAATCCACGTGTCATTATTTGATTTGGTAGGTTGATTTGTAGGTTAATTAAGTCATTTGAAAAATTATTTACCTTTTTAATAAATGTGGCAGGATCAATGGGAAAAAACCAATCGGAAAAAAGCGGGGGGAAGCAAATTTTTTTTTTTTTCATTTTTTTGGAATTTTTTTTTCAGGCATCAAGATCACACGAAAATATGAAGATTTAGAAAAGACACTTCGTGATGAATGTTATTATTTAGGCTGGAAAACGATCGACAAAAATAACATTCAAGATAATATTGTTCGTGAAGAATGTTAACGTTTTTTTTTCATGATTTGTGAAGTAAAATTTAGCCCGATTTAGAGTTTAGGGTTTAGGGTTTGGTGTTTTGGGTTTATTCCATAAACCCAAAACACCAAACTCTAAACCCTAAACCCTAAACTCTAAACCGTTCGTGTTAAAAACTCAATCTAAATCCTAAATCTAAACCCTAATTCTAAACCCTAAATCTTAAATTTCTAAACCCTAATATCTAAACCCTATAAACCCTAATATCTAAACCTTAATATTTAAGCTCTAATATCTAAAACCTCAACATACGCTCGAAAAACACGATAATTGTTATATATTAGTTCTTCGAGCGTTTTCCCGCCAAAATAAAAACATTTATCACAAAGTGTCTTTATTAAATGTTCATATTTTCATCCAATCTATAATGTCCGTAAACAAAGTTTTTTCAAAAAATGAAGAAAAAAAAGATTTTGCTTCCCCCCGCTTGGTTACTTCCCTCTTGATCCTACCACTTTGATAAATATACATGAAAAACTTTCAAAAAAAAAAACAATAGTACGGAGTACTAGTTAGTAACTTATCCTCAATTGTATTATATCAAGATATACATGATACACCAAACATAATGGTCGTTGAACATAAAAACAAATATAAATAATATTCTACTAATATAGTTTAGATTGACAAAATCATAAAGGTTGTTGACCAAAAATCACGTAAACATACCATTCAACAAATAGAATTATTTTAAACGTCAAGCGTTGAACCAAGTAACCTTGAATACTTTGTTCAGTTTAAATATACCTCTTGTGTTATAATAATAATAATAATATAGATATGGATAGTCAATTTTGGTGTATACATATAGTCAATTTTGGTACACAAAGTATGTATTTTTATATTGAGATTTTAGGCTATAAATACTCATGAATGCAAGCATTAAACTTGCACCATTTCTCACACTTACAAAGTGTTTCTTTCTTTCTCTCCATTATCATCTTTGTTCTTACACTTCATTATTAGTATTCTAAATCAAGAATCAAACCACTAAAGGTAGTTATAAGCCTACTGAATTATAACATCAAGAATCAAACCACTAAAGGTAGTTATAAGCCTACTGAATTATAACACGTTATCAGCACGATAATCTTAATACTAAATATGGTTGGCTCTGCCACCAAAATGATATATGGTCGGTTATACCACCAAAATGATATATGGTCGGTTATACCACCAAAATGATATATGGTCGGTTATACCACCAGAATGATATAGGTCGGTTATACCACCTGAAAAATATATGGTCGACACTGTCGCCAAATTTTCATTTATGTTTACTAATATTTATATTTTTGTTATATAACATTTATTTATGATTACTTACACATGGTCGACACTGTCACCTACTTATCATTTATGTTATATTAAATTTATGTTTAATGTTTATATACTTATGAATATAAATTGACTCTAATTTATCATGATGTTTGTTTTAATTTTTGATAATAGAAAATGTCGAATCTGGAAAAGCTTAAATTTACTCCTTTAGAATCAACTGGAAACAACTACATGCCATGGGTTATAAAAGTAAAAATGCATCTTAAATCAATGGGCATTCTTGAAACCATAAATGAAAACAACACTTGTTCTGAAAAAGAACAAGCTACGGCATGTTGCTTTATTCATCAACATATTGATGAATGCTTACAAAATAATTATGTGACTGTAGAAGATCCCCATGTTTTATGGGAAGGTCTCAAAAGCAGATTCAATAATCAAAGAGAAATTTTACTTCCAGCTGCAATGGAACAATGGAGAACATTAAGGTTCCAAGACTTTAAGAAAGTAAATGAATACAGCTCAGCTCTGTATAATACATGTTCACAACTTAAATTCTGTGGACATGAAATTAGTGATGCAGACATGATGGAGAAAACTTTCTCCACAATGAATGCTGCAAACATCACAGTGCAAAGAAATTTGAGAATGCTAAAGTTCAAAACATATCCTGAACTTAATTCATATCTCTTAGTTGCAGAGCAAAATGATGAGCTATTAATGAAAAATCAGCAATCCCGTCCTACTGGTACACTTGCAATCCCTGAAGCAAATACTGCAAATAATTATAAACAGGGACAAGGACGCGGGCAAGGTCGTGGTTATAATAACCATCACCATCATCATGCCAAAAGCCATAACTATGGTAGAAACCATCCTTATGGTAATGGTAATGGGCGTGGACGTGGTCGTGGTCGTGGCCGTGGTGGTCAAAGAAATAGTAATCCACGAAAATATAAATATCAACCACAAAACAAGCCCATTAAACAAGATGTTGAAGAAAATTCTTCTAAAAATTCTGAAGAATCTTGCTACAGATGTGGTAGAATGGGCCACTGGGCTAATACTTGCCGAACATCTAAACATCTTGTTAAGATGTATCAGGATTCGCTGAAAGGTAAAGAAAAGGAAGTAAATTTTGTGGATAATATTGATCCAACAGTCACTGAGAAACCATCTGATTTATATGAAGATTTCTTGAATGTTTAAGTTGTGTGTTTTTTGAAAAATAAACGATTTAATATCGTCTGTCTTTGTCATTATGTTTGCTAAATGTTTCAGTACTATCTATTTGCGTTTAAAATATTGTGTAATATTAATGTACTCACTATTTATTTCTTATATATGAAGTTCAATATGAATTTTGCTGGAATACAACATCAATCAAGTGGTGGAGATCTCTGTATAGCAGACAGTGGAACTACACACACTATACTTAAATCCGAGAAATATTTTATTGATCTAAAACCAACGGAAGGAACTATACATACAATATCAGGACCTGCTAACTTGATAAAAGGGATAGGAAAGGCAAATTTCATACTACCAAATGGTACAAAATTTTTAATAAATGATGCCTTATTTTCTCCCAAGTCAAGCAGAAATTTATTGAGTTTCTCCGACATATACCTTAACGGGTATGATTATCAGTCAGTGACAACAGAAAATGAGAAATATTTAAGTATCACTGACAAGAGTCATGTGGTTGAAAAACTGCCAAGACTTAGTTCTGGATTACATTATACACATATAAATGTACCAGAAATACATATGGTAGTTAACGAAAAATATATTGATCCTGGTGTATTCAGTTTATGGCATAACAGATTAGGCCATCCAGGATCAACAATGATGAAAAGGATTATTGAATGTACTCATGGACATCCACTAAAGGATAGAAAAATCCATCATGATACAATGGTTCCATGTACATCTTGCTCTCTTGGAAAATTGATAACTAGACCCTCACCACTTAAGGTTGAGAAAGAATCACCAATGTTTCTTGAAAGAATTCAAGGTGATATATGTGGACCAATTCATCCACCATGTGGACCATTTAGATATTTCATGGTTCTAATAGACGCATCTAGCAGATGGTCTCATGTTTGTCTGTTATCAAGCCGTAATGTGGCATTTGCAAAATTTCTTGCCCAAATTATTAAATTGAGAGCTCATTTTCCTGATTACACCATTAAAAGGGTGAGACTTGATAATGCTGGTGAATTTACATCTCAAGCATTTAATGACTATTGCATGTCTATAGGAATTGTTGTTGAACATTCTGTTGCTCATGTGCATACACAAAATGGTTTAGCCTAGTCATTGATTAAACGTTTACAGTTAATCGCTAGACCATTGATAATGAGAACAAAACTCCCTGTATCTATATGGGGTCATGCAATTTTACATGCTGCTGCATTGATTCGCATCAGACCAAGTGCAAGTCATAAATATTCCCCCCTACAACTTGCTTTTGGTCAAGAGCCAAATATTTCCCATCTTAGAACATTTGGTTGTGCAGTGTATGTTCCAATTGCGACACCACAACGTACAAAAATGGGTCCTCAAAGGAGGTTGGGAATATATGTTGGATATGAAACATCTTCAATATTAAGGTATATTGAACCTATGACAGGTGACGTTTTTACAGCACGTTTTGCTGATTGTCATTTTAATGAAACATTGTTCCCTAGATTAGGGGGAGAAATGAAAAATAAAGAAAATGATGTTTCATGGTGTGAACCTCAATTAAAGTATCTTGATCCTCGCACAAAAGAATGCGAGACAGAAGTTCAAAAGATAATGCATATACAAGAACTTGCAAATCAATTGCCTGATGCATTTACAGATACAAAAACGGTGACAAAATCATATATACCAGCAGTAAATACTCCAGCTCGAATTGAAATTCCAAAAGCTGGCAATAACGTCACTCATGAATCTTTGCCACGTCAGAAACGTGGAAGACCAATCGGTTCAAAGGATAAAAATCCTCGAAAAAGAAAATCAGCTGATAATGAAGTAAAAGAAAGTGTTCAAGAAGAACCACAAATCAGTACTCCTACTGCAGAGGAGATTGATGATGTCAATACAGAAATTGCAATCAATTATGCATATTCAAAAATATTATGGAACCGAAATGAAATGAAAAATCTTGATGAGAAATTTTCATTTAATGTTGCATATGACATCATGAATAATGATGATGATCCAGAACCAACATCTATGGTTGAATGTCAAAATAGACATGATTGGGCTCAATGGAAAGAAGCAATACGAGCTGAATTAGAATCACTCAATAAAAGAAAAGTTTTCGGATCCATCATTCTCACTCCTAAAGATGTGAAACCTGTAGGATACAGATGGATTTTTGTCCGAAAAAGAAATGAGAAAAATGAAGTTACAAGGTATAAAGCTAGACTTGTAGCTCAAGGTTTTTCTCAAAGACCGGGAATTGATTATGAAGAAACTTATTCTCCTGTTATGGATGCAATTACTTTTAGGTACTTAATCAGTCTGGCAGTTTCTAAAAATTTAGAAATGCATCTCATGGATGTTGTGACTGCTTATCTATATGGATCACTTGATAGTGATATATATATGAAGATACCTGAAGGATTTAAGGTACCAGAAGCATCAAATGCAAAACCCAAAGAAATGTATTCGATTAAATTACAAAGATCTTTATATGGGTTAAAACAATCGGGACGTATGTGGTATAACCGATTAAGTGATTACTTGATAAGCAAAGGGTATACAAATAATCTTACTTGCCCTTGTGTTTTCATTAAGAAAACAACATCCGGATATGTGATCATAGCTGTTTATGTTGATGATCTTAACATCATAGGTACAAATAAAGAGATCCATGAAGCCATTCAACTTCTAAAGAAAGAATTTGAAATGAAAGATCTCGGAAAAACCAAGTATTGCCTTGGTTTACAAATTGAGCATATGCCTAATGGTTTACTTGTACATCAAACAACATATACTGAAAAGATTTTGAAACGTTTCAATATGGACAAGGCAAAACCATTAAGTACTCCTATGGTTGTTAGATCACTCAATGTTGAAGCTGATCCATTTCGTCCATGTGAAGATCAAGAAGACATTCTTGGACCAGAAGTACCATATCTTAGTGCAATTGGAGCTCTTATGTATCTTACAAATTGTACAAGACCTGACATTTCTTTTGCAGTTAATTTGTTGGCAAGGTTCAGCTCTGCTCCTACCAAAAGACACTGGAATGGGATCAAACACATATTTCGATACCTTCGAGGAACTACTGATTTAGGATTATTTTATTCTAACGAATCAAAACAAGATTTGGTTGGTTATGCAGATGCAGGTTATTTATCTGATCCACATAAAGCTAAATCTCAAACTGGATATGTATTCCTAAATGGAGGTACTGCAATATCATGGCGTTCTCAAAAACAAACACTTGTTGCTACATCGTCAAATCATGCCCAAGTGATTGCATTACATGAAGCTACTCGAGAATGTTTTTGGTTGAGATCAATGACACAACTCATTACTGATTCTTGTGGACTAGAACGCGATAAAAGTCCAACAACTATCTATGAAGATAATGCAGCTTGCATAGCACAGATGAAAGAAGGGTATATCAAAAGTGACCGAACAAAACACATACCACCTAGATTCTTCTCATACACTCAAAATCTCATTAAGGACAACCAGATTGAAATGAGATATGTGCAATCTAGCAAAAACTCTGCTGATCTTTTCACGAAAGCACTTCCAACTGCTATTTTCAGAACACACGTTCATAACATTGGCATGAGACATGTTCAAATGATGTAACAGCTGAAGCGATGTCTACTTGAGGGGGAGTCAACTCCATGCTGCACTCTTTTTCCCTTAGCTAAAGTTTTTTTCCCACTGGGTTTTCTTTAGCAAGGTTTTTAACGAGGCAGTAATTTATAGTTGATCTTCAACAAAATAAAATTGCTATCCAAGGGGGAGTGTTATAATAATAATAATAATATAGATATGGATAGTCAATTTTGGTGTATACATATAGTCAATTTTGGTACACAAAGTATGTATTTTTATATTGAGATTTTAGGCTATAAATACTCATGAATGCAAGCATTAAACTTGCACCATTTCTCACACTTACAAAGTGTTTCTTTCTTTCTCTCCATTATCATCTTTGTTCTTACACTTCATTATTAGTATTCTAAATCAAGAATCAAACCACTAAAGGTAGTTATAAGCCTACTGAATTATAACATCAAGAATCAAACCACTAAAGGTAGTTATAAGCCTACTGAATTATAACATCTTGTATATTATTCTGTACTCCGTATTATTCATAATTAATACGAGTAATTCATACTCCGTATAAATCATGGAATATAAGATACTTTTTGACGGAGAGGTGGCTGTAAAGGAAAGAAACCACACAAATAAATAAATACTGTTATAATTTTAGGAGTTTATAACTACCTTTAGTGGGTTTGTTCTCGGCTATAGGCTACTAATAAATTTAAAATAAAAGAGAGTAAAAGAATGGTGATATATGAAATATATTCTATATATGTTAATTGGTGTATCCACTGATTACAATCGATCGCATATTTATAGTATAATAATTCACTGTGCAGTTAGGTGCACAGTAATATCCGTGAATTTGTAATCGAATAAACTTTACTTTATCAAAAGTGTTGGCCATAAGTGTTGGCCATATATAACACTCGCCCTTGAACGACAATTTTGTTTTATTAAAAATCAACTACATGTTACTTCCTCGTTAAAAACCTTGCTAAAGAAAAATCCAGTGGGATAAAAACTTTAGTCAAGGGAAAAAGAGTGCAGCATAGAGTTGACTCCCCCTCAAGTAGACGTCGCTGAGTCGTCACATGTTTTGAACATGCCTCATGCCAATATTGTGAACATGCGTTCTGAAAATAGCAGTTGGAAGTGCTTTGGTGAAAAGATCGGCAGAGTTTTTGCTGGATTGAACATATCTCATTTTAATCTGGTTGTCTTTGATGAGATCTTGAGTGTATGAGAAGAATCTAGGAGGTATGTGTTTCGTTCGGTCACTTTTGGTATACCCTTCTTTCATCTGTGCTATGCAAGCTGCATTATCTTCATAGATAGTTGTTGGACTTTTATCGCGTTCTAGTCCACAAGAATCAGTAATGAGTTGTGTCATTGATCTCAACCAAAAACATTCCCGAGTAGCTTCATGTAATGCAATCACTTCGGCATGATTTGATGATGTTGCAACAAGTGTTTGTTTTTGAGAACGCCATGATATTGCGGTACCTCCATTTAGGAATACATATCCATTTTGAGATTTAGCTTTATGTGGATCGGATAAATAACCTGCATCTGCATAACCAACCAAATCTTGTTTTGATTCGTTAGAATAAAATAATCCTAAATCAGTAGTTCCTCGAAGGTATCGAAATATGTGTTTGATCCCATTCCAGTGTCTTTTGGTAGGAGCTGAGCTGAACCTTGCCAACAAACTAACTGCAAAAGAAATGTCAGGTCTTGTACAATTTGTAAGATACATAAGAGCTTCAATTGCACTAAGATATGGTACTTCTGGTCCCAGGATATCTTCATGATCTTTACAGGGACGAAATGGATCAGTGTCAACATTAAGTGATCTAACAACCATAGGAGTACTTAATGGTTTTGCCTTGTCCATATTGAAACGTTTTAAAATCTTTTCTGTATAAGTTGTTTGATGTACAATTAAACCATTAGGCATATGCTCAATCTGCAAACCAAGGCAATACTTAGTTTTTTCGAGATCTTTCATTTCAAATTCTTTCTTTAGAAGTTGGATGGCTTCATGGATCTCTTTATTTGTACCTATGATGTTAAGATCATCGACATAAACGGCTATGATCACATATCTGAATGTTGTTTTCTTAATGAATACACATGGGCAAATAAGATTATTGGTATACCCTTTGCATATCAAGTAATCACTTAATCGTTTATACCATATGCGACCCGATTGTTTCAACCCATATAAAGACCTTTGTAACTTGATTGAGTACATTTCTTTGGATTTTGTATTGGTTGCTTTTGATACCTTAAATCCTTCAGGTATCTTCATATATATATATCACTATCAAGTGATCCATATAGATAAGCAGTCACAACATCCATGATATGCATTTCTAAATTTTTAGAAACTGTCAGACTGATTAAGTATTTAAAAGTAATTGCATCCATAACAGGAAAATGAGTTTCATCATAATCAATTCCTGGTCTTTGAGAAAAATCTCGAGCTACAAGTCTAGCTTTATACCTTGTAACTTCATTTTTCTCATTTCTTTTTCGCACAAAAATCCATCTATATCCCACAAGTTTCACATCTTTAGGTGTGAGAATGATAGATCCGAAAACTTTTCTTTTATTGAGTGATTCAAATTCAGCTCGTATTGCTCCTTTCCAATGATCTCAATCATGTCTATTTTGACATTTCATGACAGATTTTGGTTCTGGATCATCATCATCAATCATGATGTCATATGCAACATTATATAAAAATATCTCATCATGATTTTTCATTTCATTTCGGTTCCATAATATTTTTGAATGTGCATAATTGATTGAAAATTCCGTATTTACATCATCAATCTCGTCTGCAGAAGGAGTATTGATTTGTGGTTCTTCTTGAACACTTTCTTTTACCGCATTATCAGCTGATTTTCTTTTTTGAGGATTTTTATCTTTGAAACCAATTGGTCTCCCATGTTTCTGGCGTGGCAAAGACTTAAAAGTGACATTATTGCCAGCTTTTGGAATTTCAATTCGAGCTGGAGCATTTGCTGCTGGTATATATGATTTAGTCACTCTTTTTGTATCTGTAAATGCATCAGGCAATTTATTCGCAAGTTCTTGCATATGCATTATTTTTTGAACTTCGATCTCGCATTCTTTTATGTGAGGATCAAGATACATTAATTGAGGTTCTCACCATGAAACATCATTTTCTTTATTTTTTATTTCTCTCCCTAATCTAGGGAACAACGTTTCATTAAAGTGACCATTAGCAAAACGTACTGTAAAAACATCACCCGTCATGGGTTCAATATATCTTATGATTGAAGATGTTTCATATCCAACATATATTCTCATCCTTCTTTGAGGACCCATTTTAGTGCATTGTGGTGGTGTGATTGGAATATAAACCGCACAACCAAATGTTCTAAGGTGGGAAATATTTGATTGATGGCCAAATGCAAGTTGCAAGGGAGAATATGTATGACTTGCACTTGGTCTAATGCGAATTAATGATGTAGCATGTAAAATTGCATGACCCCATACAGATACTAGGAGTTTTGTTCTCATTATCAATGGTCTAGCTATTAACTGCAATCGTTTGATTAGTGATTCGGCTAAACCATTTTGTGTATGCACATGGACAACAGGATGTTCAACAACAATCCCAATAGACATGCAAAAATCATTAAATGCTTGAGATGTAAACTCACCAGCATTATCCATTCTCACCCTTTTAATAGTATAATCAGGGAAATGTGTTCTCAATTTAATAATTTGAGCAAGGAATTTTGCAAATGCCATGTTTCGACTTGATAATAGACAAACATGAGACCATCTACTAGATGCGTCTATTAGGACCATGAAATATCTAAATGGTCCACATGGTGGATGAATTGGTCCACATATATCACCTTGAATTCTTTCAAAAACATTGGTGATTCTTTTTCAACCTTAAGAGGTGATGGTCTTATTATCAATTTTTCAAGTGAGCGTTGATGTACATGGGATAATTGCATCATGAGGGATCTTTTGATCCGTTAATGGATGTCCATGTGTATTTTGAATTATTATTTTCATCATTGTTGATCCTGGGTGGCCTAATCCTTCATGCCACAGATTGATCATTACAGGATCACATGCCTTTTCATTAACTATCATGTGTGTTTCTGGTATATATATATATATATATATATATATATATATATATATATATATATATATATATATATATATATATATATATAATGTAAACCAGAACTAAGTCTTGGTAGTTTTTCAATCACATGCTTCTTGTCAGTGATACTTAAATATTTATCATTTTCTGTAGTCACTGACTGATAATCATATCCATTTTGGTATATGTCAGAGAAACTTAACAAATTTCTCTTTGACATGGGAGAAAATAAGGCATTTTTTATCAGAAAATTTGTACCGTTTGGTAACATAAATTTTGCTTTTCCCATTCCTTTTATTAAATCCGCAGGACCTGATATAGTATGTACCGTTCCTTCTGTTGCTTTAAAATCAGTGAAATATTTTTTAGATTTGAGTATAGTGTGTGTGGTACCACTGTCTGCAATATAATGATCCCCATCATTTGACTAATTTTGCACTCCAGTAGTATTCATCATGAACTTCAAAATATGAGAAACAAATAATGAGTTCATAATTCATCAATATATTGTAACGACCCGACCAAAACCGTTATTGACGGCGCCGTTAACTTAGGTCCCGTTGCGTGGTCGTAGTCCCTATATGAGACTCGTTTGACCAAAATTATGTCGCATTCATTTGAAACGTACAAGACTTGCAAAGTTTAGTTTACAAACAATTCGACAACAAGTTTAAGATTACAAAAATTGTAAAGTATAAATGAAATAACTTGCGACATAATATAAGTTGAAAATCACAGTTGCTATAAATAGCGTAAGTATGTATGCTTTAAGGTTTAATCCAAAAGTGCTATCACTAGCGTATGCATGTATGCTTGACCTCAAGCAAGAAATCAAAGTGTGCGGAAGCATGTATCAAGTAGCCGAGTATGAACCTGAGAAACATATAGAAAACTGTCAACGAAAAACGTTGGTGAAATCATAGATGTATTTGTAAACGTTGTTTTTGAACCACAAGATTTAGTATTCCCATAGTTGATTATCAAAATCGTTTGCATTCCAAAAGTATTGTTCGCGAGCACCCAATTATCAAGACTTAACGTTTCCTTCCATAGAACCCCATCACAATAGTGTTAGAACATACACTGTTTCTCGAAAATATATTTCATCTGTAGATGGTAGCGAACCGTCCGTAATGAGGGTTTGTCAAACCCGTATGGCCACACAATATAAGTTCTCGCTTACACCCTGCAAGTGTAACTAATGATAATCGAATTGAGGATTTTTGTTCTAACTCGCTGTGGAATGTTTGTTTTCCTTGTACTTGTGTTCAAAGTATAAAAGTAAGTAGTACAAAATGTAACAAAGTATATGTTTCTCAGCCCACAATTTAAAAGTATAAAAAGTTGTTGAACAGGTGGGACTATGATCTCACCTCGAGTGCACGAGTATAAAAGTACTTCACAAAGTAACGTATGCATGAAAGTTGTTTAGCCTTGACCTAAACAAGTAAGTTGTGTCAATTAACCAGTTACGATACAAGATCGGGTGAAATGTGTTCAATTAGTCCTATGGCTCGTTAAGACTCGAAAAGTATAGCATGTGAATCACGTTGTCAAGTTTCATGCGAGAATGAAGTATAAAAGCATGTTAGAACGATTGCATAAACGTTTGGTTAAGTTTGGCTAAAAGTCAAACTTGGTCAAAGTCAAAGTCAACGATGTCGGGTCGGGTATCCGACAATTTTTCTAAGTTATATAATCATATATGAGCATGTTGGCCAAGTTTCATGTTAATCGGAGGTCCGTAGCATATCAAACATTTTACGTCAAATGACCAAGCAAAACAGCCAGTTTTAGTACAATGGGACGGCGTCCCAAATGGCTAGACGGCGTCCCACATTGAAGGGTGGGACGGCGTCCTGATATCCTAGACGGCGTCTAGGTTCAAAAGGTGGGACGGCGTCTAGGAGGTTGGGACGGCGTCCCAAGAGGCTTACAGGTCCTGTTTGCAGAAAACACAAGGCACGAGCCAAACTTCAATCAATCCTAGTTTATGATCCGCAAACAATCAAGACATGTATTTTATATCACCGGAAAGCTCTTTCGACAAGGAACACAACTAGATACATTTCCTAAATCAAATTTATCATTTTAGACAACAAAAATCTCTTCGAAAGTTCGTTAAACGTTCCAAAACAAGGTTTCAAGTTCATCAATTGCAATTCAAGTTTCGGGAATCCGATTTATACATATGATATGCCGTTTTGAAGGTAATGAAACATGTAATACAACTAAACACTTATCAATAACATTAATAAGCATTCAACGCATCAAAAGTTCGTTTTAAGAGTTGTCAAACCCTAACCAAACCTCAAAATCACTAATCATGTTAATGTAAGGTTTTCATGTCAATCAACACACCAAAACGAAGCTATTGAAGTAACTAACACTTTGAACACACAAACATTAACATCTAAACACATTTCATCATCCAAAATCAAAGATTAAGCATACACTTTTCATTTTCAAGCTAGTTACACCAAAACATCAAGATCGAACATACAAATCATATATTCATGTTATACACGAGCCATAGACACTAAATAACAACATTTCAAGTCAAAAACACGAATTTGAGAAATCTAGAGTTTTAGAAATGTTACCCAAAATCGATGAAGTTAGTATCAAATCGTAGAGAATGACGAGAGGATTAAGAATATGTAGTCGGATTTGTTGTGAGCTTCCAAGATTGAATTTAGATGATGAATGAATGGAATGGGTTTGTGTGTGTGTTCTTGAGATGGAGAGAAAAGAGATGAGGGAGATGATAGAATGAAAACAAAATGGGTTGACTAGTTGACCTAGTCAACTAGTTTGCCCATTTGGCAACTCCGGTCCCTCGAGTTTCAAAGCGGGTGCGGGATTTAACCGATCGAATATTTTTAAAACGCAAGTTAACGAGAGATGTTGTAATCGAATAACGGGGTTATCAAGAACATTAGTTAACGAAGTGTACGAGTATAGGTGACGAGAGATGTCATTTTAGAAAAAAAAAAAACGGTGTTAAAAATAAATTTAACGGAAAAACGCGGGATGTTACATTATCCACACCTCAAAAGAAATTTCGTCCCGAAATTTAGTTGGAAGTAGTAGTTGTTGAATCTTCCTCGAGATCTTGTGTTGCCAATTCTACGAGTGAGGGAGGAGTACGTTCTAGGGTATTTCAACGAACTTTGACGGTCGGGGTTTAACGTCGTCTTAAAGTTTGGGTTCACAATTCATGGTTTCAACAGGTCCTTCTAGGAATGAAGTTTATCGTCGATAGTAAGCTTATCGAAAAGGAATGACAAGTTCTTGTTTCGCAAAACACGTCTTTAAGTTGATACATCGAATGTAGGATAAACGGAGACTCGAAATGAGCCGAAAAATCTAAACGGCTAGCAACGGGTCTAAAACGCCCCAAGATTTCAAAAGGATTAAAATATCACGGATTTAGCTTTCTATGTTTCCCGAAACGGATTACACCTCCTCAAAGTGCGACTTTTAACGTGACGCGGTTTCCCATGGAATTCGAAAGGTTTACGTGTAACATCGGCATAGTTCCTGGTGATTACGAGTCGCGTTGGGTCTTGCTTGAATATGAATAAATCCTCTCGATTGCTCATGAATAAGCTCGGCCCCGGTGAATTGATCATCGTTTACTTGGTTTCGACAAAAAGGAGGATGATGTTTCCGGTCACATGTGGTTTCAAAAGGTGTGACGTTAAAACTCGAATGAAAATCATTGTAGTACGAGGATTAAGCTAAAGGAAAATACTTTTCTCAAGTAAATTTGAAGTTAGTAATACAACTCGTATTATGGATTCTAAGGTTTAAATCGTATGTTTGTTCGGTCCGTCGGGTTGCGGATGGTACGCGGTACTCATGTCTAAATGTGGTCCCGAGGCTTTTTGTGAGGCACTCCGAAGTCTAGAAATGAAACGAAGATCTCGGTCCGAAACGGAGTACATTCCGTAAGGTATATTTGAACAAATCCGTTAGGACTCGAAAACGTTAGTTAGAATAAGTTTCTCAAGAAATTTGCGTTGCGGAAGATTTATCGGTTTCCAAAAACGTTCGTCGGGACTATTCACCCTCGAGGTGAATACTAGCATAACGTGAAGAGTCTCTCTCCATTGAGAATTTAAAATAAAAGATTTCCTGAACCGGAATTACGAGTGTAAGGCGAGAGAAGTTTCCACCTCGATGCGAGCATAACGAGTAAGTTGTAGTTAGTCAATAAGACTGTGCGAGGACGAGATAGTATACACGTGTAACGTATGGTCAAAGTTGGGAGAATTCGTCATTCATTCGGAAGCATAAATATAGTTCGACAATAATCGAAGATGTGTCCCTGGTATGGTGGTTGTCAGTACTTTCGGAGTTTTCAGATGTCCAAACATGAAAGGATGAAGTCATGTACATGGCACATGGTGGTGATTAGGTTGATCGAGTCTAACCACCATCACGTGTCATTAGAACTTTGGCATGAATTACCGTAATATAACCACGTTGATCGAGTGTCGTTATATTACGCTAACTCATACCTCCATTCCCACATCACTCCATAGATTCAAGTTCGTGTCATCGTGAAGACCTAAAATGAACAAAATGTAACGATGTCTCAAACGTGACTCGTATTAAATCGAAAGAATTTCTGCAACTCTAAGGAAGCGTTCCCCGAGAGAAGTGTATAAATGATTATTCACGTCAATGCGGTTCGAGTCAGACAAAAATGTACTTAGGTATGAAAAGAGTAACGAGTCATGATAACGAGTAGTACGCAACCGTAGTGATAAATAGTGATGACGATACTCATCTAGAGTAGTGGTGGTAACTTTACAACACTTGTGGATAGTAAGCTGAGACGGGGTGGATAACAACCAAGGAGTCAGAATTCCCGAACTAGAGTGACTAACGAAGTCGTGGTCATCCGTACGCGTATAAACCTTGAATTCGCGTGTATTACCAAAAAGTGGCGGAATACGAGTTCGTATGATGAAGGTTGGGTACCATTAAAAAGTTTGCCTAATGCACAAGTATTCAAGTAAGTGCTATCTATAGCAAATGTATGTCAGAATGCAATGACTAACTATCCGGTTGTAGTCTAGATTCACTAATGCGTCCTAACGACTCTGTCAGACACACTAATGCATATCCTAGTTCCCTACAACCAACGCTCTGATACCACTTGTAACGACCTGACCAAAACCGTTATTGACGGCGCCGTTAACTTAGGTCCCGTTGCGTGGTCGTAGTCCCTATATGAGACTCGTTTGACCAAAATTATGTCGCATTCATTTGAAACGTACAAGACTTGCAAAGTTTAGTTTACAAACAATTCGACAACAAGTTTAAGATTACAAAAATTGTAAAGTATAAATGAAATAACTTGCGACATAATATAAGTTGAAAATCACAGTTGCTATAAATAGCGTAAGTATGTATGCTTTAAGGTTTAATCCAAAAGTGCTATCACTAGCGTATGCATGTATGCTTGACCTCAAGCAAGAAATCAAAGTGTGCGGAAGCATGTATCAAGTAGCCGAGTATGAACCTGAGAAACATATAGAAAACTGTCAACGAAAAACGTTGGTGAAATCATAGATGTATTTGTAAACGTTGTTTTTGAACCACAAGATTTAGTATTCCCATAGATGATTATCAAAATCGTTTGCATTCCAAAAGTATTGTTCGCGAGCACCCAATTATCAAGACTTAACGTTTCCTTCCATAGAACCCCATCACAATAGTGTTAGAACATACACTGTTTCTCGAAAATATATTTCATCTGTAGACGGTAGCGAACCGTCCGTAATGAGGGTTTGTCAAACCCGTATGGCCACACAATATAAGTTCTCGCTTACACCCTGCAAGTGTAACTAATGATAATCGAATTGAGGATTTTTGTTCTAACTCGCTGTGGAATGTTTGTTTTCCTTGTACTTGTGTTCAAAGTATAAAAGTAAGTAGTACAAAATGTAACAAAGTATATGTTTCTCAGCCCACAATTTAAAAGTATAAAAAGTTGTTGAACAGGTGGGACTATGATCTCACCTCGAGTGCACGAGTATAAAAGTACTTCACAAAGTAACGTATGCATGAAAGTTGTTTAGCCTTGACCTAAACAAGTAAGTTGTGTCAATTAACCGGTTACGATACAAGATCGGGTGAAATGTGTTCAATTAGTCCTATGGCTCGTTAAGACTCGAAAAGTATAGCATGTGAATCACGTTGTCAAGTTTCATGCGAGAATGAAGTATAAAAGCATGTTAGAACGATTGCATAAACGTTTGGTTAAGTTTGGCTAAAAGTCAAACTTGGTCAAAGTCAAAGTCAACGATGTCGGGTCGGGTATCCGACAATTTTTCTAAGTTATATAATCATATATGAGCATGTTGGCCAAGTTTCATGTTAATCGGAGGTCCGTAGCATATCAAACATTTTACGTCAAATGACCAAGCAAAACAGCCAGTTTTAGTACAATGGGACGGCGTCCCAAATGGCTAGACGGCATCCCACATTGAAGGGTGGGACGGCGTCCTGATATCCTAGACGGCGTCTAGGTTCAAAAGGTGGGACGGCGTCCCAAGAGGCTTACAGGTCCTGTTTGCAGAAAACACAAGGCACGAGCCAAACTTCAATCAATCCTAGTTTATGATCCGCAAACAATCAAGACATGTATTTTATATCACCGGAAAGCTCTTTCGACAAGGAACACAACTAGATACATTTCCTAAATCAAATTTATCATTTTAGACAACAAAAATCTCGTCAAAAGTTCGTTAAACGTTCCAAAACAAGGTTTCAAGTTCATCAATTGCAATTCAAGTTTCGGGAATCCGATTTATACATATGATATGCCGTTTTGAAGGTAATGAAACATGTAATACAACTAAACACTTATCAATAACATTAATAAGCATTCAACGCATCAAAATTTCGTTTTAAGAGTTGTCAAACCCTAACCAAACCTCAAAATCACTAATCATGTTAATGTAAGGTTTTCATGTCAATCAACACACCAAAACGAAGCTATTGAAGTAACTAACACTTTGAACACACAAACATTAACATCTAAACACATTTCATCATCCAAAATCAAAGATTAAGCATACACTTTTCATTTTCAAGCTAGTTACACCAAAACATCAAGATCGAACATACAAATCATATATTCATGTTATACACGAGCCATAGACACTAACTAACAACATTTCAAGTCAAAAACACGAATTTGAGAAATCTAGAGTTTTAGAAATGTTACCCAAAATCGATGAAGTTAGTATCAAATCGTAGAGAATGACGAGAGGATTAAGAATATGTAGTCGGATTTGTTGTGAGCTTCCAAGATTGAATTTAGATGATGAATGAATGGAATGGGTTTGTGTGTGTGTTCTTGAGATGGAGAGAAAAGAGATGAGGGAGATGATAGAATGAAAACAAAATGGGTTGACTAGTTGACCTAGTCAACTAGTTTGCCCATTTGGCAACTCCGGTCCCTCGAGTTTCAAAGCGGGTGCGGGATTTAACCGATCGAATATTTTTAAAACGCAAGTTAACGAGAGATGTTGTAATCGAATAACGGGGTTATCAAGAACATTAGTTAACGAAGTGTACGAGTATAGGTGACGAGAGATGTCATTTTAGAAAAAAAAAACGGTGTTAAAAATAAATTTAACGGAAAAACGCGGGATGTTACATATATTACATTCAAAATATGTTATAAACGAAAGTACATAATAAGGAAAACATATAGTAAAGTAGATATGGTATAGATCTTAAATCTACATCCATTTATTTGATAGGAACATATAATAGGGGTTTTATTCATTAAAGTAGTCACTTGTTGGCTCAGTGATTTTTGTATCAAGGTCATCCACAAGGTTCGCCTCTTTTCCTTTTCCCTTTAGGGATTCTTGATATTGATTAACAGAATATTGATTTGTTCGACAGTTTTTAGACCAACGGCCAATTTTACCACATCGATAACAAGAATCTTCAATATTCTTTAAAGAGCTTCCTTCAACATAATGATTTGTGGGATTGTATGGTAGTTAAAATTTATAATTTTGTGAATTATTATTTATTTGTCCACGACCACCGTAACCACCATGACCACGACCACCACCACGTCCATTACCATAAGGGTGATTTCGAACACAGTTATGAATTTTATTATTGTTATGGTAATTTCTATGATGATGGTTTTGTCCAATATGACCACGACCTCGCCCACCTCCTCGTCCAGGTGCATTTCTTTTTTTATTATTATTAATGTTAATAGCATTAGTTTCGGGGAATGCTAGCGCACCCGTAGGACGAGATTCTTGATTCTTCATCAGTAATTCTTTATTCACTTCTGCAACTAAGAGATAAGTTTGAAGTTTGGAAAATTTTTTGTAATTTTGCAATCTTAAATTTTCTTGTATAGTAATGTTTGCAGAATGCATTGTGGAGAAAGTTTTCTCCATCATATCAGCATCACTTATTTCTTGACTACAAAATTGAAGCTTTGAACAGATCTTGAACATGATCGAGCTGTATTCACTTACCTTTTTAAAGTCTTGGAACCTTAGATTTCTCCATTCTTCCCTCCCAGCTGGGAGTAATATTTCCTTTTGATTATCGAATCTACTCTTGATACTTTCCCATAAAACATGTGGATCTTTGATAGTGAGATACATATGTTTTAAGGTGATGTCAATATGTTTGCGAATAAAAGTAATTGATTCTAATTTATCTTGATCAGAACAAGTATTGTTTCCTTTAAAGTTTCTAGAATACCCAATGATCCAAGATTTATTTCTACATCCATGACCCATGATGTGTAGTTTGTTCCCGATACGTCTAGGGCATCAAACTCAAGCTTTGATAAGTTTGACATTTTCTATTTTCAGAAAGATGAACAACATAAATTATAATCATAATCAGTTTCTAACAACATGAAATTAGAATCATTTTAAATTCATAAGTAGCAAACAACAAAATAATGGTATGATTACAAATAATAAAACCACAAGGGCAGGATAGAATATAGGTTCACCCGGTGGTATATTAGCAACAATGATGATAGTTAATATGACCAATACAATAGGAAAAATCATCCTTGTGTGAATCAACTTTACAAAAACTTTTTGAGAGCGGTAATCTGAGAAAATGAAGATTGATTTGTGAAAATGTGAAAACGGAGATGTTTATTTTATATTTGAAAAATATAGTCGATGTAACGTCGTCAGTTGACGTTAACAACCGTTATGTATATATGACAGTTGTAACGTCGTTAACGAATGTTATGTACTCGTTATATTAAAAATAATTTTAATAAAAGAATTTTATTAGTATAAATATGATTACTATAATATACATTTAGTATAAATACATTTAGTATAAATACGAAGATTAAGAGAATAAACATATTATGCATAAATAATAAATTTAAGAATAAATATTAGTATGCATGAAATAAATAATGATTAATTGCATAAGTAATCATAAATATTAGATAACATAAATATAAATGTTAGTGAAGTTAATAATAGTTAGATTACAGAAATATAATTCAGCCGGTATAACCGACCATATATAACTTAAATAACATAAATATAAATGTTAGTTATGATGATAATAATATTTACCTTACTAATAAATAATAGAAGATATCGTTAAAGAATTTTTTTTTATTACCTTGATTAGTGACTTGTGCTTGCTTAGATAAACCTTGATTATACGGAGCACTTCGTGCTGATAATGTGTTATAATTTTAGGAGTTTATAACTACCTTTAGTGGGTTTGTTCTCGGCTATACGCTACTAATAAACTTAAAATAAAAGAGAGTAAAAGAATGGTGATATATGAAATATATTCTATGTATGTGAATTGGTGTATCCACTGATTATAATCGATCGCATATTTATAGTATAATAATTCACTGTACATTTAGGTGCACAGTAATATCCGTGAATTATATCCGTGAATTTGTAATCGAATAAACATTACTTTATCAAAAGTGTTATCAAAAGTGTCGGCCATAAATGTTGGCCATATATAACAAATACGGAATTTTATTAAACCTTAAATTTTTTTTTTTTTTTTTTGAAAGGCAACAAAATTTTTAAATATATAACTCAAATGTACAGTAGCTGGATCAGAGAATCACAACCAAATACTTGACCCACAATTTGCAACAAATACATACACATAAATAGCCTAAACTGTTGCTAATTAAGCTAGTAACATTTGGCATTAAACGCAAAGAAATTTTTGAGGGCAATGCAACCAGTTATGCTAATCCAGGTTTCGTTTTACATCTCTTCGCGACTCAATCGTAGCTCAATACTTGAATCTCATTAATAGCAATCACGCTCGTCCAACATTTATTTTTAAACACCTTTTGATTACAGTTTTTCCAAATAAGATGCCAACTTCTCCATTGAACCGCTTGCCATATCTTCGCACCTGTTTCCGGCATCACAAAATTTGCTTTCCCTTCGAATACCTCACTAATGCTCGTGTTTGAACCGTTATTGAAACCCCACCACTTGAAAACCTTTGACCATATCTCAAATGCCATAGGACAAAGAACAAGCGAGTGATCAACCGATTCAATATCGCCGTCACAAATGGGGCAACAAACGGAATTTAAGTCAATACCGGAATCCGTCTTCTTCTCGCTCGTCATATGAAAACCTCAACTTTCAGTGAGGGACCCGGAATCCGTCTTCATTAAACCTTAACTGAATGTTTAAATCAGAACTTTAAAAGATTCTTCTTTTTAATTCATCATAAGTTTCTTTGAAACTTAAATAACCTAATACTTATATAGTATTATTATCCTAAATAATAACTTGGAGGGAAAGATAAATCTTCTTCAAAATATAAATAAAAATATTTTTTTTCTAATTAAAACGTGATAAATAAAAAACATACAATATAAGATACTAAAAATTAATAAAACATGTTAATTAATGGTACATCCTATGGTTTGGACACACAAAGAAAGACAACATAGCTATTAGAGACCGGAAGACATGCGTAGAAGCTAAAAAAAACTAAGTTAAAGGCTTTTTTAGTAAAATGACGTCTAACGTCCTGCCGTCCTCCAACAAGAATCATTAATAAAAGATAAATCAGGCCACCCAACGCACATCGTAAGTACTGCAACCTAATTTTAGTGCATAATCCATGAATATTAAAGCATACGGAAGGTGAGCAACACACGTGTCACCTCAGTATACATGCATTAAGTTTGCTAAGCATTTCTCGAATAAATCAACCAACTGTAGCACGACATGTGTCTCCGAGCATTCTGGAGCTCTCATCACCTATAAATAGGTCACCTAGACCATCACTTTTTAGACACTTTAACTTGTGGCAAACAACACACTTTCTCTTATACATAGTACTTTCTCTCTCTAGAACTCAAGGACATGGCAGCAGAACGCTAGGAGGACCTACTCACAATTTGGTTCCATAGATTGACATAGCCACCCCATAGTTTCTATATCGTGGTTAGGGTCTGCACGGACGCTGTCCGGAGGGAAACAGTCAATCAACAACACACGCTCCAAGGATTCTAAACATTGTACTTGTACTCGTGTTCGCTAGCTGAAAATAGGTATAAACATTATCAACCAAAGATACATTCCGTCCTGAAAATATCATTTAGAATACAATGTTCAAACTGAAGCTCATTACATCCTGACACAATCATTTAGAAGACAATGTTTATAGTGAATTAGAAGCTCATTATTGAGTGTTGACGTGTCGTGTGTGCAGTCACGTGCTTGTACAAAATCAACTATTAAATTTATAAACCTATACTAATACTACTTTAATACAAACGGGTAGTGTCCCGATCGGTGCAGTGAAATATTTTTTTTATATATTTTTGTTTTTTTAATGATTATTAGGGGGTTTTGTTATTGTAGAAGCAATAGTGATTGAATTGATCGATGATAATAGTAACTTAAAAGGAATGATGATGGTTCGGTCCGAAATTTTATATGTAATCGGATTATAAGTTAAGGATATATTTTCGAATGACTTTTAGTGTTGAACACGAATAGTGGGCTACCAAGCCTAAAACTCTCAAAGTATTTAACTGGTGTCTCGTGTTACCACTCACTCTAATGTAGATACGCCCTTGGATATGGATGAGGTGATGTCGTATCCATATCTATATCCATTTAGATTTTGTTCATTCATGTTCATATCCATTTAATATCATTTCATCCATCCATATCCATATCTACTGCAGGTTAACGGATATTCATTGAATATTAAGAAAATGTTTATAATATTTCATAATATGCGATGAAAATAAAAATATGGTATATAAAAAATAAATAAATATAACATTGGAACAAGCTGGTTTCTAAGAATATAACAATGAGTCGATTTCCCTAGCTGTAACATACCCTTATGCCCAAATATAATTAAATTTTATCTACAAGAATGTGTAACATTTGTCGAAGATATAATACCATTTGTTGAAATTACCATTAAACATCGATTATGAAAATCTAAATATATAATTTGTATGTTTATATTGTTAGATCTACGAGTTTTATTCTAATATACTCATAGTTATTCCATTATACGGTCGAAAACAACATATAAATCTAACGGTAAATACATTTGTAATAGTAAATATGTAATCATATATCTATGTTTACGTATTTTTATATGTATCGGGTGTTAATGAATATATCCATGGAAGAACTTTTCTTTCATATCTATATCCATTTTGATTCATCTATGTTCGTATCCATATTTATTTAAGATTCATCCATATACATTACGAAGTGGGTGAATCGAGTAGATATTCAGTGAATCGGGTGACCATTATATAATATACTAAGTGTCATTTACACCCACTTGATCCCTGGGCCCACAGTGGGGGAAGCTTTGATCCAAGAAAGGCGCAAGTTCGATTCTCAGTCTGGGCGCCCCGCATGGAATTATTTCTCCCTCCGGGGGGAATTTTGTGAAGTGTTTTCGGGGGTCTAGCTAGCTGGGGTAAAAATTGCCTTGCCGTCACTGTGGTACCTGGGAGGAGGTACTTTGCCGGCACAGGTCTCTTTCGGGATGGGATTGGTGGGTGCTACGGCACACAGGGTTAGCGTGTCCCTGCCAACTTACACGTTTTGATCCAACTATAACTAGGTTGTGTTCAACATTTCAGCTATAAATACCCTTCACACATCTTCTATCATTTCTTCATCACACTACAACCATTACAATATTCACACACGCGAATTGAAAGTGTGAATTAAACCACCAAGAAATTAAATGGGTGCAAAAAAATTAAGCAAACTATCACAAGCAGCGCTATTAAAACAAATCCTTAAAAGATGTTCAAGTTTAGGGAAAAAGCATGGATACGATGACATTAATGGTCTACCATTTGATGTCCCAAAAGGCCATTTTCCCGTATACGTTGGTGTTAATCGAACTCGATATATCGTCCCCATATCGTTTTTAGCTCATCCTGAATTCCAACTTTTGCTTCGACATGCTGAAGAAGAATTCGGGTTTCATCCTGATATGGCTCTCACCATTCCTTGTGAAGAAGTTGTGTTTCGATCACTTACTTCTATGCTACGATGAAGATTAAGTAATAATTATTGTTTTTCCATCATGTTAGATTAGATAAATGGTGTTAACTTCTTTTTTAAGGACAGTTAATTTTCCAGAGCTAAAGTTTTTGGATCCTAAGTAAGATACAACTTCAAATACGTGAAGTACAAGTTGTTATGGAGGTACGGGTCTGAGATGGAGGTTTTGAGCTCTGAGAAGAAGGATTTCCATTTGTAACCGTTTAATTTTAATATTTTAGCCCTGACTTTTTAGTCTAACCCAAAATATAACAATTTTATATTTTGTTTATTTTTAGTATTTTGGGTTAGAATGTGTACAAATGATTTCTTCATATGTTGTGTAACACGGTTTGCACCTTTTGAGAGTGACTGAATATTTCTTTATTAATATTACGAAATATTTTGGGTTTATTTATGGAAGAGTTATAATTAGTACTCCGTAGTTGATTATGATTAAAAAATAATCACTGATGATTTGTTTTGTCTAGTGTAATCATTTGAGTTGAGATCCTCTTAAATTGTGGTTAATATGTCTATACATAGATTACACGTAATTTTTTTTTTTTTTGTAAAATACAACATGAATACATGATCAGTCGTGTGAAAATAATACTCGTTATAATGACTACACTAGAAGTAACAATATAGTCTCGTTCCGTATTGTTTCGAGCAACTTTAACCAAAAATGCGCAGAAGGTCTCAACATGTTAACCAAAAATGCTGTCTAATATGGTCGAATAAAAGGGATTAATCTGGGCAAGAATAACGTCACAATCTCTCACTTACAATACGCTGACGACACAATGATACGACCTAATTCGAGAGGGTCAATCTTTTTAAGAATTGAAGAAGAAAGAAAGAGAATTGGAAATATTATTATTGAAATATGATTATTCTGATACCCATTACAATTGCAAACTCACTACTTATAACCAATAACTAACTAATTTCTTAACAACTAATCTAACAGCTACTGCCACGTGGCCATGCTTAACAAACTAATAACAACATTTCTAATTAGCATGTGCTTAATTCCTTTTGCTAGTTCATTAGGACGGGTCAGTTGATAGTTGATCTTTAGTTGATCTTTTGGGTCTGCTCTTATTGTTTTATGAGTTGACTTCCTTGTTTGACCGATTTCCAGTCCTATCATTGCCTTGCTCTTCAAAATAACCATGTCCTCATGGTTTATATTATCTTTCATATGATCAACATCTATTTGATACACCCTGATTACTTCTTCAACAGATAGCAATTCCGATTTAACCAACACTTGATGAATCAACGCAGAATCCCTCAATGTTTTTCTAGTATCCAATATGTGATGTGGCAGCAGAATTGGACCAATGTAGTTGTCTGATTTTGGTAAAAACACACAAGCTAGCACTTCATCTCCTCTAAACTTCTGTAAAATTGATACCATAACTAACTCCCATTCTTTAAAGGTTTGTGCAGTTCTATGCTTGTATAATATTGCTATTAATGTCATTTTGACATTTGCATTCAACAAGCTTTGTTTATCAGTAAGCATCTTCTAATACTTATATGCCTCAACCACGATATAAAAACCATCATGTTTAGACTTCCATTTGGGCCACAAGTGCATCATCTCATTTTCTTTAAATCGATACTTGGAATTTCTGACTAACCGAAATTGAAGATGGATGAAAGGACCCGTCCTAATCCATCTGGACGAAGTCTTCAACAGTTGGTCCCATTGAGAGGTTCTGACCTCTATATGCCATGAACGACTCCATGTAATATGAGCAAATGCACAGCGGAAGATTTCTTTCATACCTGAGAATAAACATGCTTTAAAGTGTCAACCAAAAGGTTGGTGAGTTCATAAGTTTATCATAAAACAATAAAATTCATCATTTTGATAGACCACAAGATTTAAATCCTGCATGGTACAAATGGGCCCGAATCCTATACCCACCTGTAATGTACATGCTATATCTTTTAAATACAGTACATCTTTCTTGTGTACGAAACCATTTTCATAAATCATAGTAACCGTACACATATCTTGTGCACAAAAATAACATACACATAACCTGTGTATAAAATCATTCTCTCGATATATAACATTCACATCAACTGGTGACAATTATCATGTCCACATAATTCAATGGTGGCAATTATCATGTCCACATAATTCAATAATAATCCGCAGAACTTCTGTCTGCATAATAATTCATTCGAGGAATGTTTTGCTTGTGTCTATCTCGTCAAACATTTATAAAAGCATTTCATGTATTCGCAGTTCAAAATATAATTCAAAAGCATTTAATAAAGCAGTTGTAAAAAACAGTCCCAAAAATGTAAAGAGTAAAAGGGAGCAAATGAACTCACCATACTGTATTTTGTAGTAAAAATACATATGACGTCATTTAACAAGTGTAGGGTTGACCTCGGATTCACGAACCTATATCATTTATATGTATATTAACATATATAATGGAAATCGAATAAATTTTATATATATGTAGTGATTTACTTGTTATTTTAATCATGGGTTTTATTAATGACTTAATTAATTATGTTTAATATATAATTAAATGTAGTATTAATGTAATTATAGTATATGTAATAAGTATATTTTTGGTATACAAAATATATATTTGTTATGGTATAATAATAATAATAGTTATATTAAAAATGATACTTTTAAAAAAAATTAATTTTAATAATAATGATAATAATAATAATAATGTTAATAATATTAATGTTGATAACAAAAATAATGATAATTCTTAATAATACTAGTAGTAAAAATAATAATATTTTTAGTAATTATAATAGTATACTAATTCTAATAATAATGATGATAATAATAATAATAATAATAATAATAATAATAATAATAATAATAATAATAATAATAATAATAATAATAATAATAATAATAATAATAATAATAATAATAATAATAATAATAATAATAATAATAAAAACTACCTCGAGGATAAGTTCAAAAAAAAAATGCACTTGCCCGGGCTTGAACCCGCGACCTCTCGTTAAGCTGAAACATGCCTAACTAGTATGATGTATTTGCATTTTTGTTTTAATTCCCCAACTTAAACCTATCTAACTAGTAATTCAGTTTCTTTTTCTTTTCTTCAATTTTAAATCGACCAACAACCCATTAATAATCCTAATATGCGAAAATCATCATCATTCATATTTAAACCATCATCTGATCATCATTATAGTCTAACATCATCATCAATATCATAATCAATATTAACCTTCTTGTCACCTTTATAATATCATCATCCTATATCACATTTGTTATCAATATCGTCACCTAGTATCTATCTTATCCATCATCACTATCATCATGCACCTCATATTATACTATCATCATTTAACTCGCAAATCATCATCAATCATTGTTCGACCGTAACAGAATGGGAAACAAAAAGGAGAAATAACCAAGAGAAAGACATGCAGTTAATAGTGCTCGTTTTCAATCATCAATTTTACAGCCCACCATGAACAATAAGGAAGTCTCGGTCGATTAACAACAAAAAAATTCTCACTTTCCAAATGTATTACAATATGTAGGTTTCCACACACCCACTCCACTCTTTTATTACTTTTTCTATTTAATTCCTTTGACCCTTGATTTATGTAACGAAATGGTAACCGGCCACATTCTAAATTGAAAGATCGTGGCTCCACATAACAATATTACTCTCGGTCTAAAAATCAAATTTGTACCACTCATCAATTCGTTCCCTTTTTTTTTAAAAAAGTGAATAAATGTATTCACTAAAATGTCGGCCACCTTTTAAAAGTATCAAATGGATTGTTTGATTGTTTGTTGCCGGTAATAACGTCTAAATCGTACCACATATAATATAACACCTTTAAATTAAGTGGGTTTAGTATATTAGGGACTTGCACAGCTCACTTAGAGCGAGAAAGATAATATAGCAGTTTTTCGATGGTGTTGATTGTCGAATAGAATCATTATAGTTTAACTACAGTAGAAACAGTTTGATATTACCGTGGTTCATGGTGTGCGAGTGTTGGCTTAATGGAGGTGAAGCGGTGATTGAAACAGAAATAAAAGGTGCAGCAACAATAGTGAATTGCAAGAAACAAAAATAATGCAGGTGTTTATGAAGTGGGTTTGAATAGAGGTGGTGTCGTGCTGATTAATTAGAAGAGGAAACAAGGTGGTATAGAGTGGTGAATTAGTGTATGATGGAGTTGTGGTGTTCGACAACAAAATCTATAACTCAGACGTGTACCTTAGTGTCAACAGGGGTGGTGTACTACTTAAGAAGTAAAGGGCGTTCATGGTGGCAATATGGATACGTTTGCTCCAACACCGACCTTGGGTCGATCAAGAAACAAGGGACAGTAGAAACCTTAATCAAATCGTAGGTGTGATATGGTTGAGTGGCGTAAAGGTGGTGTAAGTGAAAGATGATGGTGAGGATGGCGGTTGTTAAGGACGATACATGTGGTTTGTGTAGTGACCCGAACTTTTCCATGTTTATATATATTAATTGAGATTGATATTTACATGACTAAATGTTTCCAACGTGTTAAGCAATCAAACTTGTTAAGACTTGATTAAATGAAATAAGTTTCATATAGTCAATTGATCACCCAAGTTGACCGGCGATTCACGAACGTTACAAAATTGTGAAAACTACATATTGTGGTATATATAGACATATATATATGGTTGACATAAGATTATGATGAGTAAGTATCTCACTAAATATATTAACAATGTGTTATATACATAAAAATGAGACTATTAAATTAAGAAACTCGAAAACGATATATATAACAATTATCGTTATAACAACGTCTTACTATGTACATATGAATCATATTAAGATATTGATACACTTGGTTAAATATGTTAAATGATAATTAAATATATCATTAAGTGTATTAACAATGAACTACATATGTAAAAATAAGACTACTAACTTAATGATTTCGAAACGAGACATATATGTAACGATTATCGTTGTAACGACATTTAACTGTATATATATCATACTAAGATATATTATATATCATAATATCATGATGATGTAACAATTTAACATCTCATTTGATATAATAAATAATGGGTTAACAACATTTAACAAGATCGTTAACCTAAAGGTTTCAAAACAACATTTACATGTAACGACTAACGATGACTTAACGACTCAGTTAAAATGTATATACATGTAGTGTTTTAATATGTATTCATACACTTTTGAAAGACTTCAAGACACTTATCAAAATACTTCTACTTAACAAAAATGCTTACAATTACATCCTCGTTCAGTTTCATCAACAATTCTACTCGTATGCACCCGTATTCGTACTCGTACAATACACAGCTTTTAGATGTATGTACTATTGGTATATACACTCCAATGATCAGCTCTTAGCAGCCCATGTGAGTCACCAAACACATGTGGGAACCATCATTTGGCAACTAGCATGAAATATCTCATAAATTTACAAAAATATGAGTAATCATTCATGACTTATTTACATGAAAATAAAATTACATATCCTTTATATCTAATCCATATACCAACGACCAAAAACACCTACAAACACTTTCATTCTTAAATTTTCTTCATCTAATTTATCTCTCTCAAGTTCCATCTTCAAGTTCTAAGTGTTCTTCATAAATTCCATAAGTATAGTTTCATAAAAATCAAGAATACTACCAAGTTTGCAAGTTTACTTCCAAGCTTTCTAATCCATTCCAAGTAATCATCTAAGATCAAGAAACCATTGTTATTTATAGTAGATTATCTTTCTAATTCAAGGTAATATTCATATTCAAACTTTGATTCAATTTCTACAACTATAACAATCTTATTTCGAGTGAAAATCTTACTTGAACTATTTTCGTGTCATGATTCTGCTTCAAGAACTTTCAAGCCATCCAAGGATCCTTTGAAGCTAGATCCATTTTTTTCATTTCCAGTAGTTTTATCCAGAAAACTTGAGGTAGTAATGATGTTCATAACATCATTTGATTCATACATATAAAGCTATCTTATTCGAAGGTTTAAACTTGTAATCACTAGAACATAGTTTAGTTAATTCTAAACTTGTTCGCAAACAAAAGTTAATCCTTCTAACTTGACTTTTAAAATCAACTAAACACATGTTCTATATCTATATGATATGCTAACTTAATGATTTAAAACCTGGAAACACGATGAACACCATAAAATTGGATATACGCCGTCGTAGTGAAACCGGGGGCTGTTTTGGTTTGGATAATTAAAAACTATGATAAACTTTGATTTAAAAGTTGTTCTTCTGGGAAAATGATTTTTCATATGAACATGAAACTATATCCAAAAATCTTGGTTAAACTCAAAGTGAAAGTATGTTTTTCAAAATGGTTATCAAGATGTCGTTCTTTCGACGGAAATGACTACCTCTTTAGTAATTGACATGTAACTTAAATTTCTGACTATAAACCTGTACTTTTTCTGTTTGGATTCTTAAATTAGAGTTCAATATGAAATCATAGCAATTTGATTCACTCAAAACGGATTTAAAAATGAAGAAGTTATGGGTAAAACAAGATTGGATATTTTTGATCTTTTTAGCTACGGGAAATGTTTAACAAATCTATACAAATCATATCCTAGCTAACTTATATTGTATTATACATGTATTCTAATATATTATGTAATCTTGGGATACCATAGACACGTATGCAAATGTTTTGACATATCATATCGACCCATGTATATATATTATTTGGAACAACCATAGACACTCTATATGCAGTAATGTTGGAGTTAGCTATACAGGGTTGAGGTTGATTCCAAAAATATATATACTTTGAGTTGTGATCTAGCCTGAGACGTGTATACACTGGGTTGTGGATTGATTCAAGATAATATATATCGATTTATTTCTGTACATCTAACTGTGGACAACTAGTTGTAGGTTACTAACGAGGACAGCTGACTTAATACACTCAAATCTTTAAAACATAATAAAAATGGTTGTAATTATATTTTGATCATACTTTGATATATATGTACATATTTGTATAGGTTCCTGAATCGATCCATGGCCAAGTCTTATTTTCGAGGAAGGAAATATCTGTGAATGTGAGTTATAGTCCCACTTTTAAAATCTAATATTTTTGGGATGAGAATACATGCAGGTTTTATAAATGATTTACAAAATAGACACAAGTACGTGAAACTACATTCTATGGTTGAATTATCGAAATCGAATATGCCCCTTTTTATTAAGTCTGGTAATCTAAGAATTAGGGAACATACACCCTAATTGACGCGAATCCTAAAGATAGATCTATTGGGCCTAACAAACCCCATCCAAAGTACCAGATGCTTTAGTACTTCAAAATTTATATCATATCCGAAGGGTGTCCCGGAATGATGGGGATATTCTTATATATGCATCTTGTTAATGTCAGTTACCAGGTGTTCACCATATGAATGATTTTTATCTCTATGTATGGGATGTGTATTGAAATATGAAATCTTGTGGTCTATTGTTACGATTTGATATATATAGGTTAAACCTATAACTCACCAACATTTTTGTTGACGTTTAAAGCATGTTTATTCTCAGGTGAATACTAAGAGCTTCCGCTGTTGCATACTAAAATAAGGACAAGATTTGGAGTCCATGTTTGTATGATATTGTGTAAAAACTGCATTCAAGAAACATATGTCGATGTAATATATTTCTATTGTAAACCATTATGTAATGGTCGTGTATAAACAGTATATTTTAGATTATCATTATTTGATAATCTACGTAATGTTTTTAAAACCTTTATTGATAAAATAAAGGTTATGGTTATTTTAAAAATGAATGCAGTCTTTGAAAAACGTCTCATATAGAGGTCAAAACCTCGCAACGAAATCAATTAATATGGAACGTTTATAATCAATATGAACGGGACATTTCAGTTGGTATCCGGGCGTTGGTCTTAGAGAACCAGAAAATTTGCATTAGTGTGTCTTATCGAGTTTGTTAGGATGCATTAGTGAGTCTGGACTTTGACCGTGTTTTCTTTAAAAATGATTGCTTAACATTTTTGTTGGAAACTATATATTATTAACATGTAAATATTATGTGATATATTAATCTCTTAACATGTTTGATATTGTGTGATAGATGTCTACCTCTAGCACAAATCCCATTGACTCACCTAATAATAACGAAGAGTCGAATATATATTGGCAAGATTCACAAGTTCCCGAAGAACCGGAAAAAGAGGAAACGGAACCGGAAGAAGAGGAACCGGAAGAAGAGGAACCAGAAGAAGAGGAACCGGAAGAAGAAGAGGTTCCGGAGGGGGGAATAGTAGGAACCACAGAAAACCGGTCAAATAAAAGAAAATCCTCAACCAATGGACCAAAGTTAATAATGGTCAATGGTGTTTCCGCTAAGGAAGCAAAATATTGGGAAAATTACCAATTTTCCGATGAATCGGATCCTGATGAGGATTCCGATGATGTTATAGAAATTACCCCGATCCAATTTAATGAGGCAAAAGAAAATAATAAGGGAAAAGGCATCAAAATAGAGAAATCTGATTCCGACCCCGATGAACTTTATATGTACCGTCAACACCCGTATTTTCAATATCGTGATAATAACCCGGGAACCTCTAAACCACCAGGTTTTTCTAAACCAATGTGGAAAACGACGACTCGTATTAGAGGAACATCATATATTCCTAGAATATTAGGAAAAAGAACCAAGTCCGAAGAAGAAGAAACCAGTGATTCAGATTAGAGGGGTGTGAGCATGTTGTGTAATAAATGTATTGTAGTGTGCTTGTGCTTTTATGTTCTATGTAAAAATTGCTTGTATTGTTTGTTATTACGAATCTAATCCTTGTCTATTTTACAGTATAAAAACAAAATGGACATTAAGGGTAGACAACCGAATATTTTAGAAGACCTACCAGAGGATATGATTGAGGAAATCTTATCTAGAGTCGGTCAGAATTCATCAGCACATTTAGTTATGGCGAAATTAACCTGTCAAACATTTGAAAGACTTTCTAGAAATGCCTTAGTTTATAAAAGGCTTTCCTTTGATAGGTGGGGTATATCACATTGGGGAGACTTTAAGTTACGCCGTGTTTTCTTTAAAGCATTAAATGCAGAGAACCCAAATGCAATTTTACGCTACAGGTTAAGAACCTATTTTGACTCAACATATCCCAACATAGGATTTCGTAAATTAGAAAGAGCTTCTAACATGCAACATAAAGAAGCATGTTATGCTTACGGGTTAGTGATGTTCGCTTCTTACCAAAGTGAGAAAAAGAACATCGGATTGCAGCTTTTAAATAAAACTTTCCCACAAGTGACGGATTCAGTAGTTGGGGTGAGAAACAAGGTTTTTAGATTATTACGGGGCTGTTGGACATTACGAAACCCTCGTCCTTTTGACGACATTACAACATGCTGCCTAGCTAATGGTCATAACAGTTATTTTCCACAAGACCAAGGATGGGAAGTCGTCTTAGTAAAACCAGAATGCATGACTTGTTTCTGGACTTATGAATTACGTGTCTTTATTTCCTTTGCTGAACAACTTGCGTATTAACTAGATTTATCTTCAAAACTGTCCTGTATCATAGTGTACTATATTTCATGTTGTATGTAATATAGCGAAGTTGTAAGTTTGAAGAATATTTGTATGTGATATATTATTATAATCAGTTTTTCATATGGAATTGTAGTAGTTGAATTGTATATTAGCTACTAAGTATGAACTTAACGGGTAGGTAGTACCCGAATTTAAACTTATAAAATGCTAATATGAAGAAAAAGATTTTATAAATGAGTTCATATTATGCTACGAGATACTATTGACTACTCTTAATATTCTGTATGATTAAATTGTTTCATTTGACTATTTTGAAGGAAATGGCACCGACTACTCGACACACCTTGAATATGAGCGAAGAGGAATTTCGTGCCTTTCTTGCTTCAAACATAGCCGCAGTACAGGCCACGCTACATACCACAAATAACTCTGAATCTAGCAATACAGCTAACGGCGCAAGAAATCGTGTACGATGCTCCTACAAGGAATTCACTGCCTGCAAACCTTCAGAATTTGATGGGACCGAAGGACCAATCGGATTGAAAAGGTGGACCGAGAAAGTTGTATCGGTGTTTGCCATAAGTAAGTGTGCTGAAGGAGACAAAGTGAAGTACGCTACGCATACCTTCACAGGTATTGCGTTAACATGGTGGAATACGTATCTAGAGCAAGTGGGACAAGATGCTGCTTAAGCGCTACCGTGGTCAGCATTCAAGCAATTGATGAACGAGAAGTACCGTCCCAGAACCGAGGTCAATAAGCTCAAGTCAGAACTTAAAGGGTTACGAACACAGGGATTTGAAATTACTTCGTACGAAAGACGATTCACAGAATTGTGCCTATTGTGTCCGAGAGCGTTCGAAGATGAGGAAGAGAAGATCGACGCATTTGTGAAAGGGTTACCGGAGAGAATCCAAGAAGATATAAGTTCACACGAGCCTGCCTCCATACAAAAGGCATGTAGAATGGCTCACAAACTAGTGAACCAGATTGAGGGAAGAATTAAAGAACAGGCGGCCGAAGAGGCCAACGTGAAGCTAATCAAAAGAAAGTGGGAGGAAAACGGTGATAAGAGTCACCAAAACAACAACAACTATCCCAACAATCGCAACATCAATCGCAACTACAACAAACGGCACAACAATAACAACAACAACAACAACAACAACTACAACAATCATCCCAACAATAATAACAACCACAACAACAACAATAATCAGAAGCAGCTATGCCAAAGGTGTGAAAAGTATCACTCGGGGTTCTGCACCAAATTTTGAAACAAGTGTAAAAGAAATGGTCATAGCGCGGCAAAGTGTGAGGTGTACGGACCAGGGGTTAACAGAACGAAAGGAACAAATGGTGTTGGAACGAGTAATGGCGGAGCAAGTAGTGTCGGAGCAAGTTATGCCAATGTAGTTTGTTATAAATGTGGAAAACCGGGACACATTATTAGAAATTGCCTGAACCAGGAGAACACGAATGGACAAGGCCGCGGAAGAGTTTTCAATATTAATGCGGCAGAGGCACAGGAAGACCTGGAGCTTGTTACGGGTACGTTTCTTATTGACAATAAATCTGCTTACGTTTTATTTGATTCGGGTGCGGATAGAAGCTATATGAGTAGAGATTTTTGAGCTAAATTAAGTTGTCCATTGACGCCGTTGGATAGTAAATTTTTACTCGAATTAGCAAACGGTAAATTAATTTCAGCAGATTATATATGCCGGAATCGAGAAATTAAACTGGGTAGCGAAATATTTAAGATTGATTTGATACCAGTAGAGTTAGGGAGTTTTAATGTAATAGTTGGCATGGACTGGCTGAAGGATATGAAAGCAGAGATCGTATGTTACAAAAATGCAATTCGCATTGTACGAGAAGAAGGAGAACCCTTAATGGTGTACGGAGAAAAGGGCAACACGAAGCTACATCTTATTAGTAATTTGAAGGCACAAAAACTAATAAGAAAAGGTTGCTATGCTGTTCTAGCACTTGTCGAGAAAGTACAAACTGAAGAAAAGAGCATCAATGATGTTCCAGTCACAAAAGAATTTCCCGATGTATTTCCGAAAGAATTACCGGGACTACCACCACATCGATCTGTTGAATTTCAAATAGATCTTGTACCAGGAGCTGTACCAATAGCTCGTGCTCCTTACAGACTTGCACCCAGCGAGATGAAAGAACTGCAAAGCCAACTGCAAGAACTATTAGAACGTGGTTTCATTCGACCAAGCACATCACCATGGGGAGCTCCTGTTTTATTTGTCAAGAAGAAGGATGGTACATTTAGGTTGTGTATTGACTACAGAGAGTTGAATAAACTTACCATCAAAAACCGTTATCCACTACCGAGAATTGACGACTTATTTGATCAACTACAAGGCTCGTCGGTTTATTCGAAAATCGATTTACGTTCTGGATATCATCAAATGCGAGTAAAGGAGGATGATATTCCAAAAACTGCTTTTAGGACGCGTTATGGTCATTACGAGTTTATGGTTATGCCGTTTGGATTGATTAACGCACCAGCTGTGTTCATGGACCTTATGAACCGAGTGTGTGGGCCATATCTTGACAAGTTTGTCATTGTTTTCATCGATGACATACTTATTTACTCAAAGAATGATCAAGAGCACGAAGAACATTTGAGAAAAGTGCTAGAAGTATTGAGGAAAGAAAAACTGTACGCTAAGTTTTCAAAGTGTGCATTTTGGTTGGAAGAAGTTCAATTCCTCGGTCACACAGTGAACGAAAAAGGTATCCAGGTGGACCCGACATAGATCGAAACCGTTGAAAAGTGGGAAACCCCAAAAACTCCGAAGCATATACGTCAATTTTTAGGATTGGCTGGTTACTATAGAAGATTCATCCAAGATTTCTCCAAAATAGAAAAACTCTTGACTGCATTAACGCATAAAGGGAATAAATTTGAATGGAAGAATGAACAAGAGAAGGCATTTCAGTTATTGAAGAAAAAGCTAACTACGACACCTATATTGTTATTGCCTGAAGGGAATGATGATTTTGTGATTTATTGTGACGCATCAAAGCAAGGTCTCGGTTGTGTATTAATGCAACGAACGAAGGTGATTGCTTATGTGTCTAGACAATTGAAGATTCACGAGCAAAATTATACAACTCACGATTTGGAATTGGGTGCTGTTGTTTTTGCATTAAAGACTTGGAGGCATTATTTATATGGGTTCAAAAGTATTATATATACCGACCACAAAAGTCTCCAACATATATTTAATCAGAAGCAACTGAATATGAGACAACGCAGGTGGATTGAACTGTTGAATGATTATGATTTTGAGATTCGATGCCACCCGGGGAAGGCGAATGTGGTAGCCGACGCTTTGAGTAGAAAGGACAGAGAACCTATACGGGTAAAAGCTATGAATATAATTATTCGTACTAACCTTACTACTCAAATAAAGGAGGCGCAACAGGGGGTTGTGAAAGAAGGAAAGTTGAAGAATGAGATACCCAAAGGATCAGAGAAACATCTTAATATTTGGGAAGACGGAACCCGATATAGGGCTGATAGAATTTGGGTACCAAGGTTTGGAGATGTGAGAGAAATAGTACTTAAAGAAGCACATAAAATCAGATATTCAATACATCCCAGAGCGGGAAAGATGTATAAAGATCTCAAGAAACACTTTTGGTGGCCGGGTATGAAAGCCGATGTTGCTAAATATGTAGGAGAATGTTTGACGTGTTCTAAGGTCAAAGCTGAACATCAGAAACCATCAGGTCTACTACAATAACCTGAAATCCCGGAATGGAAATGGGAAAACATTACCATGGATTTCATTACTAAATTGCCAAGGACTGCAAGTGGTTATGATACTATTTGGGTAATAGTTGATCGTCTCACCAAGTCAGCACACTTCCTGCCAATGAGAGAAGATGACAAAATGGAGAAGTTGGCGCGATTGCATTTGAAGGAGGTTGTCTCCAGACATGGAATACCTGTCTCTATTATCTCTGATAGGGATGGTAGATTTGTTTCAAGGTTCTGGCAGACGTTGCAACAAGCATTGGAGACTCGTCTAGACATGAGTACTGCCTATCATCCACAAACTGATGGGCAGAGCAGAAGAACGATGCAAACGCTTGAAGACATGCTACGAGCATGTGTTATTGATTTCGGAAACAGTTGGGATCGACACCTACCGTTAGCGGAATTTTCCTACAACAACAGTTATCATTCTAGTATTGAGATGGCGCCATTTGAGGTACTTTATGGTAGAAAGTTCAGGTCTCTGATTTGTTGGAATGAAGTGGGGGATAGACATATTACGGGTCCGGAGATAATACAAGAAACTACCGAGAAAATCATCCAAATTCAACAACGATTGAAAACCGCCCAGAATCGACAAAAGAGCTACGCGGACAGTAAAAGAAAAGATATAGAGTTTGAAATTGGAGAAATGGGCATGCTTAAGGTTTCACCTTGGAAAGGCGTTGTTCAATTTGGTAAACGGGGGAAACTAAATCCAAGGTACATTGGACCATTCAAGATTATAGATCGTGTCGGACCAGTAGCTTACCAACTGGAGCTACCTCAACAACTCGCGGCTGTACATAACACTTTCCACGTCTCGAATTTGAAGAAATGTTTTGCTAAAGAAGATCTCACTATTCCATTGGACGAAATCCAAATCAATGAAAAACTTCAATTCATTGAAGAACCCGTCGAAATAATGGATCGTGAGGTTAAGAGACTTAAGCAAAACAAGATACCGATTGTTAAGGTTCGATGGAATGCTCGTAGAGGACCCGAGTTCACCTGGGAGCGTGAAGATCAGATGAAGAAGAAATACCCGCATCTATTTCCTGAAGATTCGTCAACACCTTCAACAGCTTAAAATTTCGGGACGAAATTTATTTAACGGGTAGGTACTGTAGTGACCCGAACTTTTCCATGTTTATATATATTAATTGAGATTGATATTTACATGACTAAATGTTTCCAACGTGTTAAGCAATCAAACTTGTTAAGACTTGATTAAATGAAATAAGTTTCATATAGTCAATTGATCACCCAAGTTGACCGGCGATTCACGAATGTTACAAAATTGTGAAAACTACATATTGTGGTATATATAGACATATATATATGGTTGACATAAGATTATGATGAGTAAGTATCTCACTAAATATATTAACAATGTGTTATATACATAAAAATGAGACTATTAAATTAAGAAACTCGAAAACGATATATATAACGATTATCGTTATAACAACGTCTTACTAGGTACATATGAATCATATTAAGATATTGATACACTTGGTTAATTATGTTAAATGATAAGTAAATATATCATTAAGTGTATTAACAATGAACTACATATGTAAAAATAAGACAACTAACTTAATGATTTCGAAACGAGACATATATGTAACGATTATCGTTGTAACGACATTTAACTGTATATATATCATACTAAGATATATTATATATCATAATATCATGATAATGTAACAATTTAACATCTCATTTGATATAATAAATAATGGGTTAACAACATTTAACAAGATCGTTAACCTAAAGGTTTCAAAACAACATTTACATGTAACGACTAACGATGACTTAACGACTCAGTTAAAATGTATATACATGTAGTGTTTTAATATGTATTCATACACTTTTAAAAGACTTCAAGACACTTATCAAAATACTTCTACTTAACAAAAATGCTTACAATTACATCCTCGTTCAGTTTCATCAATAATTCTACTCGTATGCACCCGTATTCGTACTCGTACAATACACAGCTTTTAGATGTATGTACTATTAGTATATACACTCCAATGATCAGCTCTTAGCAGCCCATGTGAGTCACCAAACACATGTGGGAACCATCATTTGGCAAGTAGCATGAAATATCTCATAAAATTACAAAAATATGAGTAATCATTCATGACTTATTTACATGAAAACAAAATTACATATCCTTTATATCTAATCCATATACCAACGACCAAAAACACCTACAAACACTTTCATTCTTCAATTTTCTTTATCTAATTAATCTCTCTCAAGTTCCATCTTCAAGTTCTAAGTGATCTTCATAAATTCCATAAGTATAGTTTCATAAAAATCAAGAATACTACCAAGTTTGCAAGTTTACTTCCAAGCTTTCTAATCCATTCCAAGTAATCATCTAAGATCAAGGAACCTTTGTTATTTACAGTAGGTTATCTTTCTAATTCAAGGTAATATTCATATTCAAACTTTGATTCAATTTCTACAACTATAACAATCTTATTTCGAGTGAAAATCTTACTTGAACTGTTTTCGTGTCATGATTCTGCTTCAAGAACTTTCAAGCCATCCAAGGATCCTTTGAAGCTAGATCCATTTTTCACATTTCCAGTAGTTTTATCCAGAAAACTTGAGGTAGTAATGATGTTCATAACATCATTTGATTCATACATATAAAGCTATCTTATTCGAAGTTTTAAACTTGTAATCACGAGAACATAGTTTAGTTAATTCTAAACTTGTTCACAAACAAAAGTTAATCCTTCTAACTTGACTTTTAAAATCAACTAAACACATGTTCTATATCTATATGATATGCTAACTTAATGATTTAAAACATGGAAACATGATGAACACCATAAAATTGGATATACGCCGTCGTAGTGAAACCGGGGGCTGTTTTGGTTTGGATAATTAAAAACTATGATAAACTTTGATTTAAAAGTTGTTCTTCTGGGAAAATGATTTTTCATATGAACATAAAACTATATCCAAAAATCTTGGTTAAACTCAAAGTGAAAGTATGTTTTTCAAAATGGTCATCAAGATGTCGTTCTTTCGACGGAAATGACTACCTCTTTAGTAATTGACATGTAACTTAAATTTCTGACTATAAACCAATACTTTTTCTGTTTGGATTCTTAAATTAGATTCAATATGAAACCATAGTAATTTGATTCACTCAAAACGGATTTAAAATGAAGAAGTTATGGGTAAAACAAGATTGGATATTTTTGATCTTTTTAGCTACGGGAAATGTTTAACAAATCTATACAAATCATATCCTAGCTAGCTTATATTGTATTATACATGTATTCTAATATATTATGTAATCTTGGGATACCATAGACACATATGCAAATGTTTTGACCTATCATATAGACCCATGTATATATATTATTTGGAACAACCATAGACACTCTATATGCAGTAATGTTGGAGTTAGCTATACAGGGTTGAGGTTGATTCCAAAAATATATATACTTTGAGTTGTGATCTAGCCTGAGACGTGTATACACTGGGTCGTGGATTGATTCAAGATAATATATATCGATTTATTTTTGTACATCTAACTGTGGACAACTAGTTGTAGGTTACTAACGAGGACAGCTGACTTAATACACTCAAATCTTTAAAACATAATAAAAATGGTTGTAATTATATTTTGATCATACTTTGATATATATGTACATATTTGTATAGGTTCGTGAATCGATCCGTGGCCAAGTCTTATTTCCGAGGAAGGAAATATCTGTGAATGTGAGTTATAGTCCCACTTTTAAAATCTAATATTTTTGGGATGAGACACAAGTATGTGAAACTACATTCTATGGTTGAATTATCGAAATCGAATATGCCCCTTTTTATTAAGTCTGGTAATCTAAGAATTAGGGAACAGACACCCTAATTGACGCGAATCCTAAAGATAGATCTATTGGGCCTAACAAACCCCATCCAAAGTACCGGATGCTTTAGTACTTCGAAATTTATATCAAATCCGAAGGGTTTCCCGGAATGATGGGGATATTCTTATATATGCATCTTGTTAAGGTCGGTTACCAGGTGTTCACCATATGAATGATTTTTATCTCTATGTATGGGATGTGTATTGAAATATGAAATCTTGTGGTCTATTGTTACGATTTGATATATATAGGTTAAACCTATAACTCACCAATATTTTTGGTGACGTTTAAAGCATGTTTATTCTCAGGTGAATACTAAAAGATTCCGCTGTTGCATACTAAAATAAGGACAAGATTTGGAGTCCATGTTTGTATGATATTGTGTAAAAACTGCATTCAAGAAACATATGTCGATGTAATATATTTCTATTGTAAACCATTATGTAATGGTCGTGTGTAAACAATATATTTTAGATTATCATTATTTGATAATCTACGTAATGTTTTTAAAACCTTTATTGATAAAATAAAGGTTATGGTTGTTTTAAAAATGAATGCAGTCTTTGAAAAATGTCTCATATAGAGGTCAAAACCTCGCAACGAAATCAATTAATATGGAACGTTTATAATCAATATGAACGGGACATTTCAGTTTGTGTTCTTGTTCATGTGTTTAAGTGATTGCCATTTTTATGGTGTTCGATATAGGTGATCGATGTTTAGCGAGATGATGATAAAGAGGGTTTCATGGTGATTACTGAAATGATGATCAAAAGTGATGGTGAATGTAAATCCATCTCTCTGTGATTGTTTTAATGTAAGTAATATAAGCCTATGTATATGTATCTTAATTTTTCTGAATTGTAATGAAGGATAGCATTATGTATAGATGGAATTTAGTAATTGAAACAGTAATCGAGGTTGTCTGTATTGAGGATTGATTTGGATGTGTAACAAACTTGAGACAGGAAGTACCAAAATTTCTCAATCAGGAATTAAATTGAATAAAAAAAATTAAAAGCAGATTCTTAAATCCAACTAATTTGTACTGAGTTTTGTTTGCTTTTGACTAAATGGATTCATTAGGTACTGATCACAGACTAACAGGAAGACAGAGATAGATAAAGAAAAAAAATAAAAAGTAAGGAACATAAAATCTGAGGAGGATCCAATACACGTAATTATTCTGACTTTCTCATTAATATTAAATATTAATAATTAATAAATATTAATATATTAATTATAATAATACTATAAATTAAATATTAATAATAATAATAATAACTATCATAATAGTAATATTAATATTAATAATAATGGTTTTATTAATTACTAATAATACTGTTAACAATAATATCAATAATACTTATGTTAAATAATTTAATTATAGTAATAATACCAATAATTAAATTAATAATAATAATAAATACTAAGGTTACTAATAACAAAAAAAAATTGATAATAATAACATTGATAATAATAATAATTTATATAAATATTTATAATTCTAAATAATAGTTATACCAACAATAATTATAATACAAATACATAATGATAACAATTATAATAACTGATAATATTTAGATTACAATATATATATATATATATATATATATATATATATATATATATATATATATATATATATATATATATATATATATATATATAACTGATATTGATTTTGATATTAGTGTTAGTATTATAATGAAAGTAATAACATGGTTATTATATCGACTATATTCTTAACTTGTATTTACACTTTATATATACAATTTATTAATTATGTAGTATTTAATAATTATATATATAGTAGCTTACATTGAGTAATAAATTCTTATATATATACATATTATAATAATTATCTATAGAAATCATACATATATATATGAATTCATTTTAAGTACAACATAATGATTTTTTTTATCTTATTTTACATATTAAATTTTTAAATGTTTAAATTATAATTTATAATATCAAATTATTATATATAATTCATTTATGTATATATACATATTTATTTACAAATAATTGTTCGTGAATCGTCGAGATTAGTCAAAGGTCAAATGTATACATGATCACAGTTCAGAGGTTTTGAGACTTCAACATTACAGACTTTGCTTATCGTGTCGAAACCATATAAGATTCAAGTTTAAATTTGGCCGAAAATTCCCGGGTCATTACAGTACCTACCCGTTAAAGAAATTTCGTCCCAAAATTTGAGTGAAGTCGTCATGGCTAATCAATAAATATGTTTTCCTGACGAATATGAGCTGATAAATAGAGTTTTATCATTATTGAATAATACAGATAAAATAATTCGATTATTCAAAGAGCACGAATGAAGCTATCACAAAAGAGTGAAATGAATAAATGAAGTTTCGTTTTAACTTTTGACGTTGCCTTGGTTGAATTTAGAAAATAAGGTGCGTCTTAACTTTTGACGTAGAGGGTTGAATTCTGGAATTCAAGGAATTAAAGAAAATCTTCGAAATCTAAAAGATTTGATTCTTCGGCGAGTAATGAAATTAGGATCTCTCTAATTAAATACGATGATCTGTCTTGATTACTCTGTCTGATATTTTCATTATAAATTAAACTTTTTCGTTTCATTATTCTCACAATTCCTATACTTTCTTTCTTAGTTCATACATCCAAAAGATTGTGAAAATGCTTAGTCCAGTTCTAATCCTTGATACTTTCCTAACCTTCATATCTGTCATTCTTCTTTTCAATCTTCCACCAGAAAAATTTGTTTACTTTTACTTTTACCCTGGGGTGATACTATTCTTAATTATGCCGTGTCTTTATTTTGCTATTCCTATTAACATCCATGGTTTGTAACCTCCGTGTTGTTATTGGGCTTTATATTTTCTCTTATATTTTGGAGCCCTTTGCCTTTTTATTATCCTCCTGACCTCTAGTAAAGCGAGTAACGGTTCAGAATTCGTAAGCATGGAGTTTCGAATGAACTTAATGTTCTAAACGAGAAAGAACATAATAGCACGATTTGATTTGTCAAATTACCAGAATCACTGAGAATAGAACTATCAAGAATATATTTTCTTGATATGTTCAGAGGTTAATCAGAACGAAAGAGTTATGTAACATGACACATGATGACGTTATAATCTGTGAATCATCATGCTCCATTTAGAAACTCAACTTGACTTACTGTAATATAATCACGTTGATCAAGTGTCATTATATTATACTAACTCATGCATCAGTTCCCAACATTACTTCAATAACATTCATATTTTAAGCTCGAAAGTTTACAGAATATAGAAACTAACAGTTTCTATATGATGTAACACTGATAGCACGAAGAGATTAATGATTTCAGATAAGAATAGTTATGAAAATATATTCAGAAATATTAAGGATATTTATAGCGAAAGATACGATAATATCTTTGAATATCTAAGTTCAGAGTATGATGGAGACTATTGTCCGCAAGGGTTTAGAGTAAGGAGCAAGATATTCGCTAAAGACTTCAGCATGCATTGAGTCATTTGGATTCTTTGAAGTCAAACTTATTCTTTGTGATTTGTCCACGGATTCCTTCATAGTTTCGTATAATCTGCTTTTCGGTACTAAATTTTCTATTGAATGTTTCCAATATTCCATTCTTTATCATCAAACTTTCGACGGTTAAGGTCGTGTACAGTTTTTGCTGCTGTATTCAGCTTTTTCAGAATTTCAAAATTGAAGATCATAATTCTAGGAGATAGATGTTATATGTATACATATAACTATTGATGTAGAAACGTTGCGTGATTCTAAATACTAATTGCTGATTCCCGGTAATTGGTATGGCAATTCTCGTTACAAGATGTCGATGAGTATACGATTGGGTATTAATGAATAAGTATAGTGATTTATCGAAGTGACTTTCGCCAAAGAGTAGTGAAGTTGCTGGTATGTTTACTGTTAATGTAGTGGGATATAAACAGTTCCCCGGTAATGAAGGCGAAAAGACAACGTATATATCAAGGTTTATAATAAGGTTGTTTCGCACGAAAAATTGAAGTTGACTTGTTGAAGTTGTGACAAAATTGGCTAATTTGGAAAGAGATTGTAAAGTTGTTTTCGGTAATAATAACGCTAAAGGAATTAGCACAGCTACTCGCTAAACATTTACTCAGTTTTCGAGAGTTTTCAGGTGCATAACTAGATGCATCGATCTTTTCTTCCGTAGATAAAGTGTCGTTGGTTCATCCTCTCGATTGAGGTGTTTTTAAGAATCATGAAAGGTTTGAACGCATAATGTAATCGTGAGGATACAAATGAGGTTTAAGACGAAATCAAGTGGCAAACTTGAAGAATTGTTTAGTTTCATATGTTATAATCAATATTTTAATTCATTTTAATTGTCCAATGTTATTAGTCCACAGTCGATAGTCCACATTCGACAGTCCAATAATTCATATATAGTTTAATATATAATATTCGAATTAATTAATACGTGTCGTGACCCGTATACGTCTCAGACTCGATCATAACTCAAACTATATATATTATTGTAGAATCAACCTCAAGCCTGTATAGAGAACTCGATCATTACTGCATATAGAGTGTCTATGGTTATTCCAAATAATATATATAGATACGTCGATATGATATTTCAAAACCTTGTATACGTGTCCCGATATTTAAAGTGCGTAAAATAAATAACAGAAATTAAATGACGATAAATAAAGTTGCGAGAATTAAAATTGCGATAATTAAATTGCGATAAATAAATTGCGATAATTAAATTGCGATAATTAAAATGTAATACGGAATTACCAGTTAGCTAGGAACAGTTAGCTAGGATTTCGTTAGCGTGGATTCTTAACAAAATTTCTCATAGTTAATTTGTTTGTTTCTAACAAATTTTATCTTGTCCAATATTTTCTTCATTATGCCACTTGTTGGATTCTGATAGTTCAAAATCCAAATATGAAATTGAATGAAAATGGTTATTTCGTGGTGAACGGATTTGTATATCGGTGGATGTAAGTAGGATAGTAAACGACTATTGAATCTGATTCGAAGAATGTACATTGTAACTTATTAATGTGAAATCTAAATATTCCTCGGGTATTACCTACCTGTTAAAATATTTTCATCATTAACAGTTTGTACAAAAGAATTTTTAATTACAATCATTATGAAAAAATATATATGCATATATATTTTCTTCAGATGTAATCATGGATTTAATGAGTTAATATGATATTAAACTCATTTGATTTACGGTTACAACTAGAGTACATAATCTCTAAAACATTAGAAATTATATAATCGTCATGTAGAACGAAGATAAATGAGGTAGAACAATACGTAGAACGATGATTATACTCGAGGTATAGTATGCGATGTTGAGGTAGGGATTGTTGACGGTACTGGTGTTGATATTGGTGATACTGTTGGTGCCGGTAATGTTGTTGAAGATGGCACGTTTTGCACTATATTTTTCCAAGGCTACAACTCGGGCGCGAAGTTCGTTGACTTCTTCCACTACTCTGGGTTGATTGTCGGTCGAAAAGAGCGGATGAATAAGGTTTAGAATTGTGGATAGAATATAATCATGTCGAACTACTCTGGAAATGAGGCTGAAAATGGTGTTTTGGATAGATTTGCCGGTAGGTGCTTCAGGTTTTTCGCCAAGAGGGAAATTTGGTTGGTGGAAAGGAATTGTCTTCTTCTCGTTTCCGTTGATTAAGTCGACTACGAACTCATCAGATGAATTGGGGATGGCTGATTGATTGATTCATTCTGGTGACACGGCTTTCGGAGCTTAGGTGCATATCCATGTCGAAATAGCTGTCGGAATCAGAGGAATTCGAACTGGTTGAGGGATTCGTCTCGTACGATCAGATGAAGGATTTTCGATAAGAAATAGATTATAGGATATAGATTAGTACCCTGCAATACATAATTTAAATATGCATATATAATATTAAAATCCCATAAGTTACGGAGGAATCTACAGAAGTTGTCAGACAAAGTCTACAGTAACAGATATGCTAAGATATGAATTAGCAGATACGCTAAGATACGAATTTTGTCTATATACTATTCATGCAATCATTGCAATAAGATGTGTCTAGACTAAGAATGATAAGCAGGTAATTTCCTAAGGATGATAAACAGATGATTTCCGACAAAATGATAAGCAAAACTTTTGACATGCAGACACAGTTGAAGTCTAGACTCACTATTGCATCCTAACGACTATCAGTTAGACACACCTATGTAAGACCTGGTTCGCTAAGACCACCGCTTTGATACCAACTGAAAGGACCCGTCCTAATCCATCTGGACGAAGTCTTCAACAGTTGGTCCCATTGCGAGGTTCTGACCTCTATATGCCATGAACGACTCCATGTAATATGAGCAAATGCACAGCGGAAGATTTCTTTCATACCTGAGAATAAACATGCTTTAAAGTGTCAACCAAAAGGTTGGTGAGTTCATAAGTTTATCATAAAACAATAAAATTCATCATTTTGATAGACCACAAGATTTAAATCCTGCATGGTACAAATGGGCCCGAATCCTATGCCCACCTGTAATGTACATGCTATATCTTTTAAATACAGTGCATCTTTATCGTGTACGAAACCATTTTCATAAATCATAGTAATCGTACACATATCTTGTGCACAAAAATAACATACACATAACCTGTGTATAAAATCATTCTCTCGATATATAACATTCACATAATTCAATGGTGGCAATTATCATGTCCACATAATTCAATGGTGGCAATTATAATGTCCACATAATTCAATGGTGGCAATTATCATGTCCACATAATTCAATGGTGGCAATTATCATGTCCACATAATTCAATAATAATCCACAGAACTTTTGTCTGCATAATAATTCATTCGAGGAATGTTTTGCTTGTGTCTATCTCGTCAAACATTTATAAAAGCATTTCATGTATTCGCAGTTCAAAATATAATTCAAAAACATTTAATAAAGTAGTTATAAAAAACAGCGCATGTATTCTCAGTCCCAAAAATGTAAAGAGTAAAAGGGAGCAAATGAACTCACCATACTGTATTTTATAGTAAAAATACATATGACGTCATTTAACAAGTGTAGAGTTGACCTCGGATTCACGAACCTATATCATTTATATGTATATTAACATATATAATGGAAATCGAACAAATTATATATATATTTAGTGATTTACTTGTTATTCTAATCATGGGTTTTATTAATGACTTAATTAATTATGTTTAATATATAATTAAATGTAGTATTAATGTAATTATAGTATATGTAATAAGTATATTTTTGGTATACAAAATATATATATGTTATGGTATAATAATAATAATAATAATAGTTATATTAAAAATGATACTTTTAAAAAAAATTAATTTTAATAATAATGATAATAATAATAATAATAATAATAATAATAATAATAATAATAATAATAATAATAATAATAAAAATAATAATAATAATAATAATAATGTTAATAATATTAATGTTGATAATAAAAATAATGATAATTCTTAATAATACTAGTAGTAAAAATAATAATATTTTTAGTAATTATAATACTATACTAATTCTAATAATGATAATAATAATAATAATAATAATAATAATAATAATAATAATAATAATAATAATAATAATAATAATAATAATAATAATAATAATAATAATAATAATAATAATAAAAACTACCTCAAGAATAAGTTCCAAAAAAAAAAAATGCACTTGCCCGGGCTTGAACCCGCGACCTCTCGTTAAGCTGAAACATGCCTAACCAGTCTGTTGTCTTTGCATTTTTGTTTTAATTCCCCAACTTAAACCTATCTAACTAGTAATTCAGTTTCTTTTTCTTTTCTTCAATTTTAAATTGACCAACAACCCATTAATAATCCTAATATGCGAAAATCATCATCATTCATAATTAAACCATCATCTGATCATCATTATAGTCTAACATCATCATCAATATCATAATCAATATTACCCTTCTTGTCACCTTTATAATATCATCATCCTATATCACCTTTGTTATCAATATCGTCACCTAGTATCTATCTTATCCATCATCACTATCATCATGCACCTCATATTATACTATCATCATTTAACTCGCAAATCATCATCAATCATTGTTCGACCGTAACAGAATGGGAAACAAAAAGGAGAAATAACCAAGAGAAAGACATGCAGTTAATAGTGCTCGTTTTCAATCATCAATTTTACAGCCCACCATGAACAATAAGGAAGTTCCGGTCGATTAACAACAAAAAAATTCTCACTTTCCAAATGTATTACAATATGTAGGTTTCCACTCACCCACTCCACTCTTTTATTACTTTTTCTATTTAATTCCTTTGACCCTTGATTTATGTAACGAAATGGTAACCGGCCCCATTCTAAATTGAAAGATCGTGGCTCTACATAACAATATTACTCTCGGTCTAAAAATCAAATTTGTACCACTCATCAATTCGTTCCCTTTTTTTTAAAGTGAATAAATGTAATCACTAAAATGTCGGCCACCTTTTAAAAGTATCAAATGGATTGTTTGATTGTTTGTTGCCGGTAATAAAATCCAAATCGTACCACATATAATATAGCACCTTTAAATTAAGTGGGTTTAGTATATTAGGGACATGCACAGCTCACTTAGAGCGAGAAAGAAAATATAGCAATTTTTAGATGGTGTTGATTGTCGAATAGAATCATTATAGTTTAACTACAGCAGAAACAGTTCGATGTTACCGTGGTTCATGGTGTGTGAGTTTTGGCTTAATGGAGGTGAAGCGGCGATTGAAACAGAAATAAAAGGTGCAGCAACAATCGTGAATTGCAAGAAACAAAAATAATGCAGGTGTTTATGAAGTGGGTTTGAATAGAGGAGGTGTCGTGCTGATTAATTAGAAGAGGAAACAAGGTGGTATAGAGTGGTGGATTAGTGTATGATGGAGTTGTGGTGTTCGGCAACAAAATCTATAACTCAGACGTGTACCTTAGTGTCAACAGGGGTGGTGTACTACTTAAGAAGTAAAGGGCGTTCATGGTGGCAATATGGATACGTTTGCTCCAACACCGACCTTGGGTCGATCAAGAAACAAGGGACAGTAGAAACCTTAATCAAATCGTAGGTGTAATATGGTTGAGTGGCGTAAAGGTGGTGTAAGTGAAAGATGATGGTGAGGATGGCGGTTGTTAAGGACGATAGTGCCAGGTGGTTTGTGTTCTTGTTCATGTATTTAAGTGATTGCCATTTTTATGTTGTTCGATATAGGTGATCGATGTTTAGCGAGATGATGATAAAGAGGGTTTCATTGTGATTACTGAAATGATGATCAAAAGTGATGGAATCCATCTCTCTGTGATTGTTTGAATGTAAGTAATATAAGCCTATGTATACGTATCTTAATTTTTCTGAATTGTAATGAAGGATAGCATTATGTATAGATGGAATTCAGTAATTGAAACAGTAATCGAGGTTGTCTGTATTGAGGATTGATTTGGATGTGTAACAAACTTGAGACAGGAAGTCCCAAAATTTCTCAATCAGGAATTAAATTGAATAAAAAAAATTAAAAGCAGATTCTTAAATCCAACTAATTTGTACTGAGTTTTGTTTGCGTTTGACTAAATGAATTCGTTAGGTACTGATCACAGACTAGCAGGAAGACAGAGATAGATAAAGAAAAAAAATAAAAAGTGAGGAACATAAAATCTGAGGAGGATCCAATACACGTAATTATTCTGACTTTCTCATTAATATTAAATATTAATAATTAATAAATATAATATATTAATTATAATAATACTATAAATTAAATATTAATAATAGTAATAACTATCGTAATAGTAATATTAATATTAATAATAATGATATTATTAATTACTAATAATACTGTTAACAATAATATCAATAATACTTATGTTAAATAATTATAGTAATAATACCAATAATTAAATTAATAATAATAATAAATACTAACGTTACTAATAACAAAAAAATTGATAATAATAATAATAATTTATATAAATATTTATAATTCTAAATAATAGTTATACCAACAATAATTATAATACAAATACATAATGATAACAATTATAATAACTGATAATATTTAGATTACAATTATAATATATATATATATATATATATATATATATATATATATATATATATATATATATATATATATATATATATATATATATATATATATATATATATATATAACTGATATTGATTTTGATATTAGTGTTAGTATTATAATGAAAGTAATAACATGGCTATTATATCGACTATATTCTTAACTTGTAGTTACACTTTATATATACAATTTATTAATTATGTAGTATTTAATAATTATATATATATTAGCTTACATTGAGTAATAAATTCTTACATATATACATATTATAATAATTATCTATAGAAATCATACATATATATATGAATTCATTTTAAGTACAACATAATGATTTTTTTAATCTTATTTTACATATTAAATTTTTAAATGTTTAAATTATAATTTATAATATCAATTATTATATATAATACATTTATGTATATATACATATTTATTTACAAATAATTATTCGTGAATCGTCGGGATTAGTCAAAGGTCAAATGTATACATGATCACAGTTCAAAGGTTTTGAGACTTCAACATTACAGACTTTGCTTATCGTGTCGAAACCATATAAGATTCAAGTTTAAATTTGGTCAGAAATTTCCGGGTCATCACATTGGATACAATAACAATGAAATCTCACTGACCCAATCATCCCATTGTAATCTTGAATATCCTCAAAATTGACTTTAGCATTAACATTTTGGCTAGTCTTCTCATTGTGAATAGCCTCAAAGTTGACTTTAGCATTAAAATTTTGGCTGGTCTGCTCATTGCAATCTTCAACCGTATTATTATGACTAGTCTGGTCGTTGCTTTGTCTTTTTAAAGAAACCATCTCCTCATGGTTCACATCTCCTGATATTTCTCCTAAGATTTGATGATAATCACCATCATCGATCCAAGTAGTTTTCTCAATTGGTTGGTCACATATTCCTTTCATACCTGAATCATTTTCCTTTACAAAAAATAGCGAATCCAAAAAATTATTGTCATTATTCTCTGCATTTGAAACTTTAAGGTCAGAAACATGCACTCTTGTTGCATCATTCATTTGTACTATCCCTCTTGAAATACTACTGTTAGTACTTTGATTACCAGAATTATCAATAATTTTATATGCATTTGATAAAGACAAAAGGCCATCTTGTTTATTGTACCACTCAATATATCCACTTTTAGCATTCAATGTATCTTCATATGAAGAAAGACCAAAATGTACCTTGAAAGCTATGACAAAGTCAGCCCAAGAATGGACATGATGAGTCATCTCCATCCACTCAAACCAACTATTTGCAATACCATCCAAATGCATCAATGCATACAACAAATTCTGAGTTTCAGTCACCTTGTGAAACTCAAAGAATTAAACAACCCAACCCGTCGTATTTCCGGCCCATATTTTTTTCTTCCTTTTTAACATAATAATATATGCAACATTAGTCCATTTATGTTTCCGAAAACATCATCATTACAATATTAAGTTTAATCATCTTTAAAAATACAATACATAAATTAAGTTTACAAAACGGTAATACAACCCGGGACCCATTTGACGTATCCAAAAGATAGATCATGACCCGACTAGTTTACCTTACAACCAACACCGAGCATGGTGATTGGAAACGCTACCCAATCCTAGTCAAAAGTCTAAAGCAATCCGTAAAGCACTAGTCCCCAAGCAAACCCAAGCCGCCACTTGCAACCTATAAAAATATAAACAACGAGAGGGTAAACTAATTGCTTAGTGAATGCAATACTTATACATATACATATATAGTTTACCTACACGCATCCACTTACAAAATACCATGCAAACAATGCATAAACGAGCTAGCATCACCAAACATACAACAAGCAACAACATTAGTATATAGATCACCACAATAATATAATTAAACATAATAATGCATAAACATGCTCAACCATTCCCCGCTATGGCACTACCGACTTATAGACGACCAATAACGTCGAGTCTCACTCGTACGAGGTCACCGACGTGTGAATCATCATAAGGTGTCACTGCCTTGTGAATCACCAAAGGGTGTCACCGACATGTGAATCACCCACCAATACATATGGGTCACCGACTTGTGAACGTCATGTGGCGTCGCCGACTTGTGAAGCGCCATTAAGTGTCACCGACTTGTGAAACACTATAGGGTGTCACCGACTTGTGATTCAGCAGCCACTACAAAAGGGGTCATCGACTTATGAACCACCATGAGATGTCACGGACTTGTGAATCACCTACTCCAACTTAAGGGGCCACCGACTTGTGAACCACCATGAGGTATCACCGACTTGTGAATTACCCATCAAGACACTACCGACACGTAGTTCTCATCACTCATATCATCAACAAGTCACCGTCTTGTGACATAACACCAATACTCACGATGTGGCACCTAAGCCCACATCGCGTACGAGTAAATAAACTACATACATACATGTATAAATATTCCACTCACCTTAGCGCCTCGATGAATGCAACCGAATAATCCGCAACTCGCCAATGAAATGTGCCTATTACATTTATCACATAACACACAACACAATTATGGCGGATTACAAATCAACCCAAATTGACACATAGTGCAATTTTGACCCAAATGCACTTCCAAGCACAAACCACGCCCAAACTAACCAATAATCACTAACACAAGTGAAAATGGTCCTAATACACCAATTAAACCAAATCATAAGTGTTAAACACTTGTCTTACCCAATTTGACACCTAAACCCTAATCTTGACCCATTTCAAAATTAGTCAACCAATGCATCCAAATGGGTTCCAATACTTCTAAAATCACTAAACTAAGTGATTACACCCAAAATCAAAGCCTAAACATGGCCAAAACGTCAACCAACCCAAAACCCGCCAAGTATCAAAAATAACTAGTCACCATAAACCCACTTCATCATCTAAATGGGTTTCACCATTAACTAGCTCAAAATCCTAACTTGAATATCAAATCATAAGAATGAAATTCAGAGTTGAGACTTACCAATACCACCAAAATGTTGCCGTTGACGAGATGAACAACCTCGCCTCTTGAGCCTTAACCCGAATCAACCTTCTTCTTCCTCAAAACCCACTTTCTTTCTCTAAAACCCACTTTCTCTCACTAGGGTTTGGAAAATGAGAAGAGATGAAGGAAATGAGAATGGGATAAGATTTGGCCAGATTTGTGGCCTTAAAACTCGTTTATAATACGAAATGACCAAAACACCCTCAAAAATACCCTTTAAAAACGAGCTGGAAAAGCAGGTCTGGCAACGCGTCGCGTTTCGCGACAACATGTCGCGTTTCGTGACAACTAAAACGCGTTAACATGCACCCTAAAGCGACAAATCGATCAGGAGTGGGGGTTTTCAGGGTGTCGCGTATCAACCAAGTTCATCGCGTTCCGCGATGCACCAACTCGCGGTAAAGTGCCTTCAAACGCAATAGCTTGTCAGTTAAGTCCCATTTCCTACTTTTAACCCAATTAAATCGACTACGATTAAAGTTAAACGTTCACAAGGTTAAAATACGCACTTTTGGGTCATGTACAAGGAAAACAGGATGTTACAAAGAACTTCTTTAATTTGTACAACCATTCAGCCGGATCTCCATTTCCCCAAATCGAGGAAAATCAATCATCACGTTCTTCGATTTCATTACAGTATCACCACCACTATATTGACCTAAAATCGGAGTTATTCGATGCGGCCGAGTTCGTTGATTATGAGTTGCAATCGAAATCAATGGTTGTAAAGCTTGAATGATTCGATCTGTTAATTTCTCCAACAATTCATCCTGATTGGACAATTCCGCCATGGATGATTGTTCAAGAACAATGAAAGCACCAAAATGATACGACCTAATTCGAGAGGGTCAATCTCATTAAGAATTAAGAAGAAAGAAAGAGAAATGGAAATATTATTATTGAAATATGAATATTCTGATACCCATTACAATTGCAAACTTACTACTTATAACCAATAGCTAACTAATTTCTTAACAACTAATCTAACAGCTACTGTCACGTGGCCATGCTTAACAAACTAATAACAACATTTCTAATTAGCATGTGCTTAATTCTTTTTGCTGGTCCATTTGGGCGCGTCAGTTGATAGTTGATCTTTAGTTGATCTTTTGAGTCTGTTCTTATTGTTTATGAGTTGACTTCCTTGTTTGACTAATTTCCAGTCTTATCACACAATTTTTTTCGGTGAATGGAGCAACTAAAATATTGCAAACATCATGAAACTACGAAATTGTTTCAAGCAAGCTTCTACCATGAAAATGATGTTTTATTAGAATTGTATTTATTGTATTTATTTATTTTTATTTACGAATAAACAATAAAACAAAAAACAAAGCAAATAGTATTTAACAAGTAAATGGGTTGGCCCAATTGGGGCAAATATGGGCAAAACATTGAATGTTTTTATTTTTTTCTTCTTACGTTTTTCCGCCAAAATAATGACATTCATCACAAAGTGTCTTTTTTAAATGTTCATATTTTCATCTAATCTATAATGTTCGTGAACAAAGTTTTTTCAAAAAACAAAAAAAAATAAAAATAATAATTTGCTTCTCACTTCTCCCCAAAAAGTGCTTCCCTCTTGATTATGACTATATATATATATATATATATATATATATATATATATATATATATATATATATATATATATATATATATATATATATATATATATATATATATATATTTGAAAATAATATTGTAGTATAGTACATAGTACTCCGTATTATATACTTCCTATTCATTACCGTGAAAGTGTAATTTTTATTTTAATTTATAGTTTTACCACTTACTTTTTTTAATCCTTTTATACACAAAAATTAAAGGTATTATAGAACTTTATATTATTATCAGTGGCGACTCTAAGCTTTGACCCATAAAATCACTGGACACCACTAGTTTGAAAATTTTGTATAGAAAATACGCTTTAAAATGTGTAGCACATCAGTAAATTTTAGTATATGATCCCATATATGTTCTGAAATTATAGCATTTCCTTTAAATTGTATATTAAATTTAACTAGTCAGACCTCGTATATATTTTAGATTTTTTAGTTTTTAAAGGTAAACAACCATTAAAATAACATTCAAATATAACTAGTACTGAAAAAATCGGAACTCCGTTGAGTTTGATTTCCGGAATCGTCACTTATTATTATTATTATTATTATTATTATTATTATTATTATTATTATTATTATTATTATTATTATTATTATTTATTATAAAAAGTGGACTATTAATTTGATTTGAAACGATTAATAATAAAATAATGAGTTAAACAATATGAGACGAGATAACCGGATGAGACCAACCAAGGCCATACAACTATACAAGTATAAGATGCAAGGACAACCACCTGCTTGATCGGTGGGCTGCATCTAGGCCCAGACATGTTGGGCCTCCAATGCATTAATTGACATTGTGACCAACTGTAAATTGCTCTATTTGTCCCCCATCCACATTCCACACCCCTGCCCAACCCTACTCAAGACAAGATTTTCAAGACAAGATTTTAAGCTTTCAATAATAAAAAATATGTATACATAATAATATAATTATAATATACATATATACACACATATATATTCTATAAATTTTAGTATAAATTTTAGTTAGAAGTTATCTAGGCCATGAATTGTATTGAGTTTGATCGCATCATGTAATATTCCTACTATAGACCATAGACATATTATTATCTAGCCTAGTTTATAAAGGAACCATAGTGTAGATTTTATAGCTTAAACTATTAAATTGTTTTGTATCGAATTTTGTGATCACAAACCATTTTGGTTGAATTGGAACTAACAAATTTCTTTAACAAATTTGATGGGAATTAACAAACTTCTTTAACGATTGTCTATGAACTGTCAGCGCAAAATTATCAAACAACGAGGATTGTCTTAGTAAGAAAAAAAAAAGTTAACAGAACTAGAACTAGACAAGGGTTAAAGCCATAAATAGATTATATACTTTCATTTTTGTTCCAATGTTGGTTATATACTCAGAAAAAATAACAATGTAAGCTATATACTCTTAAAAAGTGTATCGATGTATACCAACAAAACTTAGAAACCTGCTAACATCATCATCTTCATCGTATCAACATCATCATCTTTTCGGAGCTTCAAATTACTTGAAAATGATGTCAATAGCCTCGACTAACAGCTTTTGTGAATTATTAAGATTCAAAATCCACAACGATTTCACAATACGATGAAGAACATGAGCGATTTTCATGACGAACACCAAAATTGTGTTTTATTGACATGGGTACACTTTTTGAAAAGTATATCTGCATTGGTATTTTTTGAAGTATATAGCCTACATTATTATATATTCAATATAAAGTATGTTTTTACTATTCCTAATATTATTATATTGACAAAATCCACTTTTTTAAAATAACCCTCAAACTTTGATCAAAATACAAATCGGCCTCCGAAACTATAAATTCATTATTCCTAACATTATTATATTACCAAAATCTACTTATTCAAAATAACCCCCCCCCCCCCCCAACCCAATGTTGCGAGTTAAATTTTTCCAACAATACCGTTGAACTCGAAATAATTTTACGAACACAACGCAACTAACTACTCACAATACGGATGCATTTTAAAAAACGCTAAATTGTTTGGGCCAACTTTCATACACATTGTTTTTTTTTCCTTTCCCAAACACTTGGTTTTCCATTAGGGTCTGCTTTGGAGTTCCGCTGCGAAGCGCGGACTCCTTAACTTGTTTGAATAAAAATGAAAGTATATATAACTTATTTATGGAAGAACAATTTACAGGTTTTTTTTCATGTCATATTTAAAAAGTAAAAAAATCCACGTAATCATTTTAACCGGTTTAGCCGGTAGCAAGTCATTTTTGTTGACATGAGTATACTTTTTGAAGTATATAGCCTACACTGGTATTTTTTCGAGTATATAGCATACATTGGAACAAAAATGAAAGTATATAGCTTATTTATTGCTTTAACCTATTTATTGCTTTAACCCTTAGGACAAAAACTAGAGTTTGCATTTCGTTGATGTGTCAAACAAATCTCGCACAAAAATAAGCCGGGTATATATATTAATGATTCGAATAAATTAGTCAATCCAACTTAACCCACCTAAACCCATTTGATAAACTAGTCATGTTTCGTGTTTAACCAACTCAGCATCAGCACTAGCAGCAGCATCAACAACAACAACAACAATTACAACAACAATGTCTAATTTCACAAAATGTAAGGTATGAAGAGATAGAAATGTAAACTATCATTCGTCTACCATCTACCATCTACCATATAGTAAAAAAGAGGTAAAAATTCCAAACATAGAAAAGGTCATTTCTTCGTGTACCCGAAGATATGAAAATTGCTTTCAGAAGGACATGGCGAATACATTAACATGTTGAGCCTGGATACTTAATTCTGAACAGACTTGAAGACTATTATTCTGCAAATTCTACAAGTCACACTGTTTATCATGAAATTGGTCAGAATTCCTCCATTCCGAAAGCGTTTAACAATATACCCTTTAAATTTCGAAATTGCAATAGTGCCCACTTACCACGCACCACACACGATGCGTATATTGACCGAGCAATTAAGCATGACAAGCATGTGGTAAGACATAGCCCACGAACCAACCAGAAACAAGCATAAGGCATGTTACACGTTTAATAAAGTGCTCAATTTAGTTTAAAACTCCCTCACACCAAAAACCTAGAAACACGGTTGTTCGGGATACGCCCATTGTGAAGCCAAAAGCCACAAAAATTGTTCAAAGCTATCATCATATGTCACCTCTTTGATCACTTGCCTTATAAAATCTTGTATAGACCTCATTTGTTCACCCTCATTAATTTCACACTGGCTTCTACGACGAAAAGCCGCATGAAGAATACCCGAAAAACCTGGAATTTGGTATCCAAGTTCAAGTTACTCCTATTAACAGTCTGGAACTGGCGGCAGTGATGGCCGGGGTGGCGTTATTGTTCGAGGTTGAGATTGAGATGAACTGCCAGTGATTGATAACATTTCGTAAAGATCGGTTTTGGACATATTTGCAAGAAAATTTAAATTTTCATTCATTTTTAGTGTGTCTTATTATTAAGATTGAATAAAATCTATTACTGTTCTTATTTTGCATAGTGCACTTTTTAAAAATCCTATACCCCACACTTATGGGATTGGATTTTGTTGTTGTTGCACTTTTTAAAAAACGTAAAATCTGATCTTGAAAATACGAAAAATCTAAAAAATGACAGAAAATCTAATATTGAAAATCTCATCTTATTCGGGGAAACATGCATCACGCACAAAAAAAACACGCACGATGTGTTTTTGGTCCATGTGTGATGTGTGTTACACCAGAGAGAAGGCGTATTACGCCAGAAATATGTTGTCTCATCGAAAAACTCGTAAACACGTATCGCCCAAGTGACACGCATTATGCAGGTGCGTGATGTGTGGTCAGATGACATTTTTGCAATTATCATAATTTAAGGCATATTGTTAAAAATATTCCGAATATGAGAACAATATACATGCGTCAATTAATATTATTATTGTACATTTTATTGTTCGCAAAAATATTAATATGTATATATATAATAGAACCGAGGTTACAGTGGAGCAACATTGAGCAAATCACAACGATCTGTTATGAGAGTACTTGGTCACAAATGACCGAAACTCATTGACACACACTCTGTTCGTTTTAGACACCATGAACGACTAAATTAGATACATACGAAGCACTATAAGAAATACAATTAAAATGACAACAAATACAACCACCAAACCTACGCCTAAAACATACATATAAACCCGACCCCGTATCCGACAACGCATCTTCACTCCTCAGAACCACTAATCCAAACCTTTCACCGGACAATCCAAGAACATCTAACCCGAGGCATATTTACCGAAGTCAAAATAGTCAACAACAACGGCAACAACATCAAACCCACTAAAGACTCGACGATGGGAGAAATGGAATGAATGATCTAAACAAGCCGCAACCGAACAACACAAAATGCAGAATCAAACCATATAGGAACCAGTCATCTCCGCCAAGTTTTCTAAGGACATTTACAAACCCCCGGACCCAAGCAGTCAGCAATCAGCGCCACCAGTCGCCATCAGTCACCGACAACAACCGGCAACCACCAGCTACAACCACCACTACCAGCGCTATCCCAACAGCAGTTAACGGCGTCATCAAGCAACTAAAATCGCCCTTGGCCATTGACACCCACTTGTAGCCACCAGGCTACCATCAATATCAACAGGCAATGAAGGTTAGGCAGCCTCTGTTTGCCGCCACCCACAACCACCAAGAAATCGTCAGCAACAACAAGTAACTACCCAAGGCCGCCCTCAGGAGCCGCAAGAAGCGGTCTGTTCACTGGAATCCGCCGGGTTTCAACAAGTAACACGAACAACCGCAAACCCGCCAAAACCCACCCAACCCCACCACAAAACCCAAATCCGACCGAAGTACCTGTAGAGTTCCCGATTGAACTCGCCGCCTACAACTACCGAAGAAGAAAAAAGGTGCTGCGATGAAACCTTCAATTAAGATCAGCAGCAGATACCGTCAAACCAACCAAACCGAACCCAAAACCAACCCCCAAAACTCAAACACATCCCAGATCCCGAGCAACTAGGGCACATAATCGCCGCCTGAAAGCCGCTAGAGTGACCAGAGATGAATCAGGCCGATCGACGCCGGAGAAACAAGGAACTGAGCAATTGAACCTTTTACGACAGAAAGCGAGTAAATCCGAACCACCGGCGAGATGCCGGTGGTCGGAGAGGGTAGCAACAAGAGATCTACAAACCGTCGAAGTGTATCGTGTTCTCTTTACCAAATTAGTTAATGAATAGATACTTGTTTGGAGATGAAGTTGTTGATGACCAGTAAAGATTGTTGATTAAATGTTATCGGAAGAAAAAAATTACTCCGTAAATTGGAGCAGATAGAAATTAAAAAGTGGATCAAAAGTTTGGAACAGTGAAAAGGATGGGTAAGTTTTATATTATTATTGTACATGTACTACATTTTTTTTTTTTTTTTTTTTTCAAAAAACGATAGAACTATTATAACACACAAAAGAAGGCTCATAAAAAATGAGACCTCCTTTAAACATACAAACAAAGAAACCCGAGCTAACTAAACTAAAAACTATAACTCTGCTCGTAAAACCAACAAGGACAATGATCAAGGACAAAGAAAAACAAAGGAGAAGATGGAAAACAATCAAAGCGAAACACGGTAGATTAAAATCCATCTAAACCGAAAGCTCCTCCGACAACAAGCTACAAAAGCAATTATGCATCTTTGATGAAAACGCCAAAAGATGTCCTCTCTGCACCTTGAACCAATTTCTTCCTTCTCTCCTTCCTCGGCCTTTTAACACGCTCCGATTCGGGAGGCGGTTTGCTAGAGTTAACGTCACCCTTTTGAACGCCTTCCATATTAAACCGAAATAAAAATTGGACGATATAATAAAAAATCATTGCATCAAACCGAAATAAAAATTGGACGATATAATAAAAAATCATTGCACATGGGAATCCCAGCTATACTCACAAAAACAAGAAAAAGACTTGAAAATGACTTAGGAATCTTCCTTTATCGACTAACTGTCCCATTCCAACCTTTTATGTGATTTTTAAATCTATAATTAATTAATTGATATAGCAGTCTATATATATATATATATATATATATATATATATATATATATATATATATATATATATATATATATATATATATATATATATATATATATATATATAATGACAGGATCAAGAGGGAAGTAACAAACTGGAGGGAAGTGGGGGGAAGCAATCTGAGCCACAAGATCAGATCTGACCATATTTTAGGGTGGAGGGGTATATTTGTCAGTTCACAAATTTAGGTTAAAGCTACGGATTAGTTGTCTCGTCTCTTTCATACATTAATTTTTCAGTCATCTGTAACTTTTATCAATAATCCCAATTGATCTCCAGCTTCATCTATTTTTTTCAAAAACATAACCTAATCACTCGCTGATACGACTCAAACCTCTACACAACCTTTCAATTCAGCTCGGCCGTTCAAATCATCTCCACCAAATCAACCATCGTACCCACCACATCCACCGCCACATCCACCGCCGTATAAAACCTGAATCAATTGCCGGTACTAATCGATGCTAATCGGCGTTGATTAAACGTTTGCTAATCGACATACATAATCTCAATCTCTCCGGTTTAGGTGACGCTTTGTTTAATCGATCGTGTTCGTTCGTCATGTGATTGAGATCTTCATCGTTCGTGACGGAAATTGATAAATTAACGCATGATTTGGACTCAATTTGGCTTCAATTTGTTGTTTCTTCTTCAATTTGGTGCTTTGATTATTGGAGACGAAAGTCGTGGTATGTAGTTTATCAATTTGGCCTCAGTGTATTAACATGATATTTTTTAAATGCTAGATACATTCCTAGATGTTTAGTGTAATATTCTTCATTAATGACGTAGAGCTTAGTATTACATATTTGAAGGATTGAAATAATAGGCTTTGAAACAATACTTCCATTCATTTTTTAATCTGTCTTCCACATATTTGTATGTACGATTGTTGAAATATGAAGTTGTGTTTTATAGTTTTAATTTGGTTTTTGTTATAGGGCTTTGATTTGGGAATTATGTGATGACAAGTGTTCATAATTTATTTCAACTGAATGGTTGCTTTTATTTGATAAAGTTTGATTTGGGAATATGCGACTATATTTTCTTGTTTGTATAGTTTGTGTACAAGTAATAATGTTCAATAATAATAATAATATCAACTTTCTAGGCATAAATTAGTAATATTCCTTGATAAGAATACTATTGTTTGAAAAGAATATTAACTTTCTAGATAAACAATAGTAATAGTAATATTTTTAGAAATGAATTTTATTCTTTAAAAAGTGATAACAATTTGGTGAATTGGCTAAGAGAATGTTATCAATGGTCATGTTCTTGATGTTAATTAAGTGATAGTCTCAATATGTGATTCATAAAATTACAATATTTGTTTGAAATAATATTATTCTTTTAAAACAATACTAATCATATACTATTTTTAACAACAACTTAAGTAATAAATATAGCAAATGAACGTATCGTTATATGTATATTAGATGTATGTATTGTTTTTGTATTCGTAGATTAACTAATTTAATCGAATATATTAATTATTATTTTGAGAGAATAGTATTGTTACATAAAATTGTGTGCTATAAAGTTAACAGAAAGTGATGGATATGGAGTAATAATTAATTTATTTTATTTTAATATTTTTAGGGCTGAAAAAGAAGAATAGAAAGAAGGTTGAATGCTGGTGAAATTTGAGTCTTCAAGAAAGTGTAGATGTGTTTAGTTCAAAAAAATTTGTAGTTGGTTCAAATAAAAAAAAAGTACGCAAATAAAAAGTTTGTGCAAAAATTTATACATTTCTTTGGTAAGAATCTATTCTTTAAAGAGATATTCACTTTCAGAGAAAAGATTGATAATTGATAACAAACAATATAATAGGAAATTAATATCCTTGTCAAAGAATAGTATTCCTTAGAAACAATATATTTCACACTTACGTTTTTTTACCAATTGCAATAAAGGTGTAAATATTTTGCATCTTATGTTTTAATTAGTGTGTATCATTGTGAATAAAGTTAATATTCTTAACTAACAATATTATTTTCTTGACAAAACTTAGCAAAATTTTCTTTAATAAGATTATCATTTTAAAAGAATATCTACCTTTTAAACAACAATTAGTAATAATTATCAGTAAAAATATTAGTCTTTAAAAATAATATCAGCTTTCTAAGCAAAAATCAGTAATATTCTTTGATAAGATAACTATTGTTTGAAAAGAATATTAACTTTATAGGTAAACAACACTAATATTTTTAGAAATGAATTTTATTCTTTATAAAGTAATAACAATCTGGGCAAATTTGACTAAGAGAATATTATCTATATCCATGTTATTGTTGTTAATTAAGTGGCAGTCTCAATATGTGAAATATAAAAAATACAATATTGTTTGAAATAATATTATTCTTTTAAGACAATAGTAATTGTATACTATTTTTAACAACAAATTAAGTAACAAATACAACAAATGAATGTATCTCTATATGTATATTAGATATATGTTGTTTTAGTATTAATAAGTTAACTAATTTAATTGAATATGTTAATTATTCTTTTGAAAGAATAGTATTCTTTCAAAAGAATAGTATTCTTTCGAAACAACATTTAACATATACGGAGTATTGTTTTGTAACATTATAATAAGTAATAGATATAACAAATGAATGTAGTGTTATATGTGTATTAGGTGTATGTATATTTTTTTTGTTCATATATTAACTAAATTTGGTACCGATGTAAATAAAGTTGGTATCCTTAGGTAATATTATTTTCATCAAAAAATGTTAATTTTTGGAACAAAAAATAGTGAACATTAATCATAAATAATGAGTATTCTTTCGAAAAAATAGTATTCTTTTAAAACAATATTTAACATATACTTTGGATTTATGTGGTGGTGGTGGTGGTGGTTGGTGGTGATGGTTGGTATTGGTGGTGGGTGAATGGTGGTGGTGGTGGTGGGTGATTGTTGGTGGTGGTAGGTGGTGGGTGGTGCAGGTTGTGGTGGTAGGTGGTGGTGGTTGTAGGTGGTAGGTGGTGGTGGTTGTGGGTGGTTGTTGGTGGTTTTTGGTGGTGGTGGTAGGTGGTGGTGGTTGTGGGTGGTTGGTGGTGGTAGTTGGTTGGTGGTGGTGGTGGGTGGTGGTAGGTAGTGGTTGGTGGTTGGTGGTGGTAGGTGATGTTGGTTGGTGGTGGGGGTGGTGGTTGATGGTGGTAAACGGTGGTGGTTGATGGTGGTAGTGGGTGATGGTGGTGCGTGGTGGTTGGTAGTGGTAGGTGGTGGTAAAGGTGGTTGGTTGAGGTGGTTGGTTGAGGTGGTGGTAGATAATGGTGGTTATTGGTGGTGGTGGTAGTTAGTGGTGGTGGTGAGTGGTGGTGGTGGTGGGTGGTTGGTGGTGGTGGTTAGTGGTGAGTGGTGGTGGTGGTGGGTGGGTGGTTGGTGGTGGTGGTGGTGGTTGGTGGTGGTGAAGGGTGGTGGTGGTTGGTGGTGGTGGTTGGTGGTGAGTGGGTGGTGGTGGTGGTTAGTGGTAGGTGGTGGTAGGTGGTGGTTGGTGGTGGTGGTGGTGGTTCTGGTAGGTGGTGGTGGTTGTAGGTGGTTGGTGGTGCTGGTTGTGGGTGGGTGGTAGTGATAGCTCATTGGTGGTGGTGGTGGGTGGTGGTGGTAGGTAGTGATGGGTGGTGGTTAGTGGTGGTGGGTGGTGGTGGTGGTGGTAGTGGGTGATGGTGGTGGTTGGTGGAGGTGGTGGTGAGTGGTGGTGGTGGTGGTGGTGGTGGTGGATAATGGTGGTTATTGGTGGTGGTAGGTGGGTGGGTGGTAGTGGTGGTGGTAGGTGGGTGGGTGGGTGGTGGTGGTGGTTGGTTGGTTGTGGTGGTGGTGGTAGTAGGTGGGTGGTGGTGGTGAAGGTTGGTGGTGGTGGTTGTAGTTGGTGGTGGTAGGTGGTGGTTGGTGGTGGTGATGGTGAATAATGGTGGTGGTGGTTGGTGTTGTGGTGAAGGGTGGTGGTGGTTGGTGTGGTTGTGGTTAGTGGTTGGTGGTGGGAGGTGATGGTGGTGGTTGATGGTGGTGGGTGGTGGCGTTAATCGGTGGTGGTGGTGGTGGTGGTGGTGGTTGGTGGTGGTGGTGGATGGGTGGTGGTGATTGGTAGGGGTTGGTGGTTGTGGTGGATAATGGTGGTGGTTGAAGGTGGTGGGTGGGTGGTGGTGGTTGGTGGTAGTGGGTGGGTGGTGGTGGTTGGTGGTGGTGGTTGGTGGTGAAGGGGGGTGGTGGTTGGTGTTGTGGCCGTGGTGGTTGGTGTTGTGGTGGTGGTGGTTAGTGGTTGGTGGTGGGAGGTGGTGGTTGATGGTGGTGGGTGGTGGCTCTGGTCGGTGGTGGTGGTTGATGGTGGTTGGTGGTGGTTCGTGGTGGTTAGTGGTGGTGGTTGGTGGTGGTTAGTGGTTGTGGTAGGTGTTGGTGGGTGGTAGGTGGTTGGTTGGTGATGGTGGTTGGTAGTGGGTGGTTGGTTGGTGATGGTGGTTGGTGGTGGGTGGTGGGTGTTCATGGTGGTGGTTGTGGTTGGTGGTTGGTGGTGGTGGGGAGTGGTGGTGGTTGGTGGTGGTGGGTGGTTGTGGTGGTGGTGGTGGGTGGTAGTGTTGATTGGTGGTGGTGGTGGTGGTGGGTGGGTGGGTGGGTAGTGGTTGTAAAGGTTGGTGGTGGTGGTGGTGGATAATGGTGGTGGTGGGTGGGTGGTGGTGCTTGGTGGTGGTGGTTAGTGGTTGGTGGTGGGAGGTGGTGGTTGATGATGGTGGGTGGCGGTGCTGGTTGGTGGTGGTTGATGGTGGTTGATGGCGGCACTGGTTGTTGGTGGTGGTTGATGGTGGTGGTTAGTGGTGGTTAGTGGTGGATGGTGGTGGGTGGTGATGGTGGTGGGTGGTGGTGGTAGGTGGTGGGTGGTAGTGGTGGTGGTGGTAGGTGGTGGTGGGTGGTTGTGGTGGTGGTGGTGGGTGGTGAGTAGTGGTGGATGGTGGTGTTAAGATATTAAATATGTAAATGTAAATTAATATGTGTAATATTTATTAAATGTTAAAGGCCAATAATACCCTTATTAATTTCCAACAATATAAATCGCAGAACTTGAGAATATGATGGACTAGCACTTGATTTTTAAGATGAATGGTTGAGATCGCTTTCCCCCGCTTCCCCCCAAAGTGTTACTTCCCCATTGACCCTGCCCCTATATATATATATATATATATATATATATATATATATATATAGGGGCAGGATCAATGGGGAAGTAACCAATCGGGGGGATGCGGGGGAAGCAAAATTTTTTTTTTTTTTCTTTTTTTTGGAATTTTTTTTTCCGGCATCAAGATCACACGAAAATATGAAAATTTAGAAGAGACACTTCGTGATGAATGTTATTATTTAGGCGGGAAAACGATCGACAAAAATAACATTCAAGATAATATTGTTCGTGAAGAATATGAACATTTTTTTTCATGTTTTGTGAAGTCAAATTTAGCCCGATTTAGAGTTTAGGGTTTAGGGTTTAGGGTTTGATGTTTTGGGTTTATTCCATAAACCCAAAACACCAAACCCTGAACCCTAAACTCTAAACCGTTCGTGTTAAAAACTCAATCTAAATCCTAAATCTAAACCCTAAACCCTAAATTTCTAAACTCTAATATCTAAACCCTATAAACCCTAATATCTAAACCCCAATAGCTAAAACCTCAACATACGCTCGAAAAACACGATAATTGTTATATATTACTTCTTCGAGCGTTTTCCCGCCAAAATAAAAATATTTATCACAAAGTGTCTCTACTAAATGTTCATATTTTCATCCCATCTATAATGTTCGTAAACAAAGTTTTTTCAAAAAACGAAAAAATTTTTTTTGCTTCCCCCCGCTTCCCCCCGATTAGTTACTTCCCTCTTGATCCTACCACTATATATATATATATATATATATATATATATATATATATATATATATATATATATATATATATATATATATATATATATATAGGGGAGATCAAGGGATAAGTGGTATTTTTGGGATAAGGGGATAAGTAAAATGAGATTTTTATATCTTTTACATTAGAGCTCCAATTTAAAAAAAAAAAATTCCGTAATCTACTGACATTGTGTAGATTCATATTTTTTTTTTTTTCAACAGGAGCTTAAAATGCACCTGATGCATGTTAACGTTTTTGAGGTTTTTTTGAGTTTATATATATATATATATATATATATATATATATATATATATATATATATATATATATATATATATATATATATATATATATATATATAGGGGAGATCAAGGGATAAGTGGTATTTTAGGGATAAGGGGATAAGTAAAATGAGATTTTTATATCTTTTACATTAGAGCTCCAATTTAAAAAAAAAAATTTCCGTAATCTACTGACATTGTGTAGATTCATAATTTTTTTTTTTTCAACAGGAGCTTAAAGTGCACATGATGCATGTTAACGTTTTTTGAGGTTTTTTTGAGTTTTTTTTAGGATTTAGCCCGATTTAGAGTTTAGGGTTTAGGGGTTAGGGTTTAGGGTTTAGGGTTGAGGGTTTACGGAGTAAACCCTAACCCTAAACCCTAATTCCTAAACCCTAAACTCTAAACCGTTCGTTTAAAAACTCGTTCTAAAACCCTAATTTCTAAACCCTAATTACTAAACCCTAATTACTAAACCCTAAACACTGTTTTTTTTAATCAAAAGTCATTTTTTCTTTGATTTTTGTTAAGATGCATCTGCTGCATGAAAGGCAGTTAACATGCATCAAACAACATCAAAACAGCGGATAACATGCATCAGATGCATCTTAACGCTCCAGTTGAAGAAAAAAAAATTCTGAATCTGCACACTGAAAATAGATACCAACAATTTTTTTTTTAAATCGGAGCTGTAGAACTCGAGATATAAAAATCACAAAATCACTTATCCCCTTATCTCACTTAGCGCTGGATCTTCTTCATATATATATATATATATATATATATATATATATATATATATATATATATATATATATATATATATATATATATATATATATATATATATATATATATATATATATATATATATATATATATATATATATATATATTTCTCATTTTATATGTAGGTGAGAACATTCTCATTGGATTAGTACCCTATATATATATATATATATATATATATATATATATATATATATATATATATATATATATATATATATATATATATATATATATATATATATATATATATATATATATATATATATATATATATATATATATATATATATGGAGAGGGTCCAGTGAGAATTTTTTTAGTGTGAAAACTCTAGGAACTCCAAATACACTTCAAATACACTAAAATTCGAGCAAAAAAAGTGACGGACGGGCAAAAAAAGGAAATTCGAGCAAAAATAAAAAACACGGACGAACAAAAATTCATAGTCAAGCAATTTTTTTTATTTGAATTACAAAAATGTAGAACACATTTTTGTTCGAATTTCAATATTCTTGTTCGACTACCGCTGTGTTTTACATTTTTCTTGTTCGACTAGCAAAAATGTAGAACACATTTTTGTTCGAATATCATAATTTTTGTTCGACTTTCTTTTTTGTGTTCGGCCGTCTTTTTTTTCCGACTTTCCCCTTTCTTGCTCGAATTCCCTTTTCTTTGCTCGCCATCCACTTTTTTTTTGCTCGAATTTCCCTTTTTTTGTTCGAATTTTAGAGTATTTTTTAGTTCTCAGGGTTCTCACACCAAAAAAATTCTCATTTGATCCCTTATATATATATATATATATATATATATATATATATATATATATATATATATATATATATATATATATATATATATATATATATATATATATATATATATATATATATATATATGCATTCATGTGAGAATGTTCTCACTTTAAAATTTGATGAGAACAAATATGGACCACATATTAAATTTAATTAGTTATAAATATAATTAAATAAATTATAAATCATAAGGGTATATTTGAAATTTACTGGCACATTTGTTCGCTCAAAACCATAACTGCTTTCTCCAAATACGGAGTAATGGAGTATTACATTTTAGATCATTCCTTCTACATATCCATTAGTTTAAGAAACATTTGCATGGGGGGTCCTTGTGGTATGTTCAAAACAACAAGCGGGGTCCAAAAGAATTTTTTCAAGTTAGGGGGTCACTGTGGTTTGCAATAGTTTCACGGGGGTCCAATTGCCTAACGTCCGTGTAAATCTAATGGTTAAGTGGTGCACATGACTTGCAAACGAGGGTATTTTTGTCAATTATGTTCCTCTTGTCTTCTGACCCACCCTCTCTTTATTCATCCTCATCTTCTTATGTCATCAAATAATAAACCTAATTTTATTGAATCAACTAAGCTCAAAACATAGTAAAATCTAAATCCAAATCATTTCATACACGATAGTGACCACCATCACCTTCGTTCACAATCGTGACTGCCATCATCAGTTTATGTGTTGACCGCCATCTTCAATCACCGCCGCCGCCACCATTTTATTTCACCACCGCAACCGCCATTTTCAGTAAGCATCTCAAAATTAAACATAAATTTGATTCGGGCACTTACCAGTTGTGACGTCCTCCAGATAGGGCCTGGAAGAATAACGTCACTAAATATATCAAATCACAGTTGTATAAACGAGAACGACTCTATATGAGACGCTTTATTGAGTTTTGCAGCGGAAGATAAATAGATTACATTGTATTTAATGAACAATGCATTAAATGTCTTTAATTGATATGATATGAAATGCATGACTCCAAGCATGGTAAGCAATCATCATCAAAGCAGCAGGTATACAGCGAAAGCAATATTTAAGTACCTGAGAATAAACATGCTTAAAGTGTCAACACAAAGGTTGAGTGAGTTCATAAGTTTGTCATAAATAATGATTTCAGTAATAGTGTTAGACCACAAGATTTTTGTTCATAAGCTTGATCTCGCAGGGACCAATTAGTAGATCACGTAGATCCAAAAGTTGTTTATAAAGCTGGTCTCGCAGGGACCAAAAAGTAGATCACGCAGATCCAAAAGTTATTCATAAGCTTGGTCTCACATGGACCAATTAGTAGATCACGTAGATCCAAAAGTTGTTCATAAGCTTGGTCTCGCATGGACCAATTAGTAGATCACGTAGATCCAAAAGTTGTCCATAAGCTTAGTCTTACATGGACCAATTAGTAGATCACGCAGATCCAAAAGTTATTCATAAGCTTGGTCTCGCAGGGACCAATTAGTAGATCACGTAGATCCAAAATTTGTTCATAAGCTTGGTCTCGCAGGGACCAATTAGTAGATCACGCAGATCCAAAAGTTGTTCAAAGTTTGCTCCAAAGACAAGTTATGTTTATACTTGTCGGTTCGGGACTTAGTCGGACATACCCGGGTATAGCATAGTTTAAAGTTGGTACTTGTGTCTAGCGTGTAAAACAGTTATAAAAGTTGTGCATGTATTCTCAGTCCAAAAATATAAAGAGTAAAAGGGAATCAAATAAACTCACGATACGATACGATAGTTTGTTGTAAATATGCATAGGATGGCACTGAAGAAGTACAGAGTTGACCTCGGATTCACGAACCTATATCAATTATTTATATATTAACACGTATATTGAACATATAATGTTAATCAAACTAGTTTGTATATAATATATTACTTATAGTAATATATTTGTTATTTCAATTATATATGTTTATATATATATGTATGTTATTTTTATATGTTATTTGAAAATAGTACATTAAATATATTTATTATAATTAATTAACCAGTGTTCATTATAAAAATATAAATATAGTTCTGTTGTAGGTTTTGAATATATTTTTATACAACGAGTATTTATTTAGTAAAATAATATTAATAAGTATAAATATAAAGTTGTATCTTTTTACAATAATAATAATAACCTAAATGAAATTTTAATTATAATTTTAATAACAATGTTAATTTTTAATAAAATGATAGTTTTATTAGAAATGATAATTTTGATAACTTTAACTAAAGTGATACTTTTTAATTATAATTTTGTTTTAAATATTACTGTTTATGTTTATAATAACTTTAACATTAGTAATAGTAATAATATCGATAATAATATATAAAAAGGTATATTTGATTACGATAATACTTTTAATAATAATAATAATAATAATAATAATAATAATAATAATAATAATAATAATGCAAATTATTACTAATTATAATGATAGTAATACTACTAGTAATAATACTAATACTTATGATAATAATACTAATAAGAATAATACTAATAAGAATAATAATATTAATAATAAAAATAGTAAGAAAACTACCTTAGGAGCTCTTCAAAAAAATAAACGCCCAAGACGGGACTCGAACCCATGACCTTTCGCTAACCCGTAACACACTTAACCATTCTACTGTTTCTGTTTTCCTGAATTAATGGCCATCCTATATCTATATATCTAATATATATTTCGTATTCCTTCTTCTTCCTCAATCATCAATCGACTAAACTAATAACTCATATAAAAATGAATTAAGACTTGTTTTAAAACGAGACTGATCTGTAGTTCATCAGACAAAGGGAAAAAAAATATATATATATAAAAGGCTGCTGTTGCTGTTCGAAGTTTTTTTTAAAAAATCGTTTTCGATTTTAAGCTTGTTTTAGGACTTGCTTTCTTCATGAAAAAGGTTATAAATCGTTCTTAGAAACTTCTTTAATCCTCAATTTCATCAGAAACATCGTTTAGAACTCGAATTTCTTGATGAACACAGAGTTGACTTTTTTTTTTGACATTGAGCTTTGACTCCAAAATTTGAACTTGATATACAAAATTGAGACTTGAAACTTTGCAGATAGTTTCACTAGGGGATTCCTAACAAAGCTGCACTTTTAGATTTTTAAATGGTAATCGAATTCGATTGATGGGATAATTTGTCAAGAACAGGGTACGGTTCTTCATTTTTTTTCTGTTTTAAAATCGATTAGTTGCTGTTGTAGTGAAAATTGGATATGGAAAATTTTGAATGATTTAACAACTGGTTTGGATCGTTTAATAAAGGCACGTAGTCAACAAGAGCAGGAGCAATTATATAAAAAAAATAAAACATATACGATTTAATAAAAAAAATAAAAATAAAAGCAGATCTCTTTAAAAAATTAAAAGCAGGTTTGATTAATAAATATATCTGTTAGTACATTCTTTTTGACTTTTTTATATATATATATTATTAATAAATATATTAATTAATAACTAATTAATAAATATATTAACAATAATTTGATAATATAATAATGAAAGTAATGATAATAATAATTATTAATAATGTTAATAATGATAATAATAGAAATAATAATAATATTACAAATGACAATTATACTTTTATTAATTTTGATAACAATACTAGTAATAATAATATAACAATTTAAATGTATCACATTTCATTATATTGCAAATAATAATATAACTAATACTGGTATTAATATTAATATTAATATTAATATTAATATTAATATTAATATTAATAATAGTAATAATATAACAACTATATTATCTTGTATATGATTTTTCATATTTGATTATAATTAAATTGTATTTTAAATTATATTTCAAGTTATTATATGTATATATATATATATATATATATATATATATATATATTTAAGTATTTAAAATTATTTGTTCGTGAATCATCGGAATCATATAAAAGTTAGGTTTAAATTTAGTCGGAAATTTCCGGGTTGTCATACCGTGAAGTTTCAAATCCGATTTCAAAAGATTTAAATCTGCTTTCGAAGTGGTTGAAGGGTTTCGATTATTGGTGGTGTGTGACAATGGAGTTGCAACGACGGTGGTGGTGGGTTAAATCAGAGTTGCAAGGATGGTGGTGGTATGTGAAATCAGGTTCCAGATCTCGATTCCATTTTTAAATTTGTTAAGGGTTTTGATGTGGGTTTTTTTATTTGTAAAAATCGGGTTGTTACCGTGGCAGTGACCATCTAAATAAACCTCCTCGTGATGCCATCATATTTATAGAATTTTCGAACCCTAATTCACCACTAAATTCGTCATCTTTTGAAATTACTCGTCTCTAGCGAGATGTTGAGACTTGATAGCTTCTAGTTGTTGAGATTTCAGTGTATGTGTTTTTATATATGTGATGGGAGAGCTTGATCACAGATAAAAAGAAAAGAAAAGGAAAACGAAAAGAGAAAGAAGAAGACAAGAGAAAAGAAAATAAAAAGAAACATAGGGATTTTTTAAAGTGACCATTTTACCCTCGTGTGCATTGCACATGACCGAATTTAACGGAAAAGATAACAGCAGCTAGCGAATTGGACCCCCCATGAAACAAGTGCATACCACAGTAAGTCCCTAAGGTGAAAAAAATTCTTTTGAATCCCGCTTGTTATTTCAAACCTATCATAGGGACCCCCATGCAATTTTGTCTTAGTTTAATGTTTAATATAATAATAATATAATCAACATTCAATTGTTCCTAGATGAAACTTACATATGCTTGCCATTTGCATTTATTTTTTACTGTATTTGATTATTAATTCTTGGCACCAAATTATTAATTTTTTGCATTCGGTTATAGTTATTTTGATATGTATCAATGTATGTATGCATTCTCTTTATGTATCCATCTTCAAATATTCATCCTCTATACATGCATCCTCCTTTATAGTTATTTGTTATTAGTTGTATATAAATATATTTTGTAATTCTTTGCGATTGGTTGAAGAATACAAACTCATGCAATTATATTAAATACATAAATATGCATCCGGACTAAACATAATTGTGCATCCTTTGTTGGTTTTCTTAAAAATAAATACAAGATTGAAATTGATCATATACATATACATGTATATGTATATTTTTAATGCGAAAGGCTATTTAAAGGCAAAAGATGCAAGACAATTAAACCGCGGTAAATGTTAATGAATGCGGTGAGCTTGCGCGGAATATTAAAGAGTGCGTAGGGTTCTCGCAGTACTTGTGCGGAATGCCCAAGTGCGCGCACATCTTACTTCCGCGTAAGTCTCAAACCTATAAATAGGGAGCTTGGCCTCTCATTTGAGGTTGTTGATTCTGGAAGAATTGCCCTATCCATATTGATCCCTCTCGTGAGTTTGCCCGAGACTTGATCTTTATTGGTTCAGGTAATTTACGAAGACCGGGACATGGTTGTTGATCGTTTAGCACATAACGAAATATGACAATAAGGTCCCAAAATCCTAATCGACATCTATTGTACCCTCTCATTGCACTCAATCCTTGATTAGCCTTCATAGGATAATCTAGGATTGATCAATTGACGCCATTCGTTGGACACGAATAGAATTGAAATGAGAAATTTGCGTTCGTTTTAATCGAGCTATTAAACTCATTTCTTAATTCTAATCGTGTTATTTTCTTTGTTACATTTGCAAGAAAACGTAATCTCCTTAAACAAAAGTTGTAAACTAAGCAAAATGAGGAAGCAACAAAAGCTTTTAGCCACCAAAAATGTTGTGAATGTGGCAAATATGAATTTGAAGGTGCGTAAAACGCATAAATCTTTCTTGGCCAAAAATTCAACAAAAATACTTCAAAATGAGCAAGATGCGAAAATAGTAAGAGCAATACACAAGAAGAAAGGGCTCAAAAAGCGAAAAGCGGCTGAAATGCTTGAAAAATGGCAACTTGCGCCCATCACTTTTCCATTTAAGCGAAACTGCGATATGTCCGATAAGCCGTTGGTCATATCATGCAAAGTCACGAATACGGGAATAACAATTATGAAAATACATGTCGACACTGGCAGCATCATAGATTTGATATATGAGCAACGCTTTCGGCAATTGCTAGAATGCATTAAAGCGGATCTGCAGGTAACCGCGATATCTCTGTCTGGTTTCGCGGGTGAATCTGCATGGCCCATGGGGCAATTATTGTTAAAAATTGAGTTGCGTGATGAAGCAGATGTAAAATTGACAAGACAAGCGCAATTAGACTTTTATGTCATAAGATCGGCTTCGCGTTATAACATGCTGTTGGGAAGATCCATGTTGCGCAAGCTTGGCATAGTGCCATCTACGATACATGGAATGATTAAATTCGCTACTTGCAAAGGTGTGGCAACAATAAACTCTATGGCTATGAAGTCAATTTGTGCGGCTATAAGCACGCAAGACGCATCTGTTGCACACAAAATTGCAGAGGATAGTGATAATGCTAAAAACGAACATATATTTCATAGCATTATCCTTCGAGAAAAACAAGCTTTTAGTTGTAATTGTTCTAATTCCAAGTAATATTCGTTTAAATAATAAAAGGTGAAGACAAAAGACAAAATCGATGATTTGAAGACGCAAATGACCAAAAAGCTTAAATGTATAAGATACAATTCAAGTGGTTCAATTTATTGATGAGAAATGTCTAAAAATTACAAGAGTACAAGCTAAAAAATGCAAAGTACAAGATATCTAAGCGTACAAAAAGGCGTTCGAAAATCCAAAACCGAGACATGAACCAACTATCAACGTACGACTCAACGGAGCTAAAATTACAAGTCAACTATGCACAAGAATGTAATATAATATATAATTAATTATATATAATATTATATATTTATTTATCAGCAGCCCACGTTTAATTTACCTGGATGAGCTGGATACAAGAGCTCCGCGATCGCGGAGATATATAGGAGAAAACCATCGCGATCGCGGAGTAAACAGGAAACAATTGGCCTATAAAAGCTCAAGCATTCGGCCGATTTATTTACACCTTTTTCTACTTCAATCTCTCAATCTATATTTATATTTATAATTTTAATTTTAATATTAAGTTAATAATAATAATAAGGTTATTTTAGCGAATGTTTTAAGGTTTTGTAAGTCGAAACTCTGTCCCTGTAACACTATGCAATAAATACTCATTGTAAGTTATGTTCAACCTTTTTAAATTAATGTCTCGTAGCTAAGTTATTATTATGCTTATTTAAACCGAAGTAATCGTGATGTTGGACTAAATATTAAAGACAGGGTTATTGGGCTTTGGACCATAATTGGGGTTTGGACAAAAGACCGACACTTGTGGAAATTGGACTATGGGCTATTAATGAGCTTTATACTTAATTAACTAATGATATCTTGTTAATATAATATAGAGATTACAACTTGACGTATTTATATATAACCATATACGCTTGATTGGGTACGGTTAGCGGGATATTTATAAATACGAATAATTGTTTATTTGACCGGACACGATAATGGATTAATAGTCAATGGACTTATTAAAACAGGGGTGGATTACATTCAAGGGTAATTGGTGTAATTGTTAACAAAGTATTAAAACCTTGGATTACACGCAGTCGATAACCTGGTGTATTCATTAAACAAAGTATTAAGACCTTATTACAGTATGAATCCCCAATTAGTTGGAATATTTGACTTCGGGTATAAGGTTAATTTGACGAAGACTCTCGCACTTTATAATTATGACCGATGGACTATTATGGACAAAACCAGGTGGACATATCAAATAATCCAGGATAAAGGACAATTAACCCATGGTAATAAATTAAAATCAACACGTCAAACATCATGATTACAGAAGTTTAAATAAGCATAATTCCTTTAATTTATATCTCATCGTACTTTTATTTACCGTCATTTTACTTATCGTCATTATAATTATCGTACTTTTATTTTATCACACTTTTATTTATCGTCATTTACTTTACGCTTTAAAATAAGTTATTTTTATATTTAATATTTTGCATTAGGTTTTAACTGTGACTTAAGTTTTAAAATCGACAAACCGATAATTAAACGGTAAAACTCCCCTTTTATAATAATAATACTACTTATACTTATATATATATTTATATACAAATATAGTTTAAAATAAATATAGCGTTAAACTTAGCCAGCTCCATGTGGAACGAACCGGACTTACTAAAAACTACACTACTTTACGATTAGGTACACTGCCTATAAGTGTTGTAGCAAGGTTTAGGTATATCCATTCTATAAATAAATAAATAACTTATGTAAATTGTATCGTATTTAATAGTATTTCGTAGTAAAATAATAAGTATATCACGTACCACCGCGCACACATCAAGTATTTTTGGCGCCGCTGCCGGGGAACTCATCAACGCCGAAGCGAAACGCTATATAATTTTTTTTTTATATTAAGTTTTAATCTATTTTTGTAAAAATATGTTTTTATATAAGTTTTAAATATATAAAATAGAAAAATAAAAAATATATATATGTAAAAGTTATATTTTTATTATTTAGTTTATAATATTATTTCTAATTTAAGTGTTTAAAATTTAAGTTTTAGTTAAATTACATAACATTTTCTATAAATTAAAAAAAAAATCGAACTAGTTTGAGCCTACATCAGATTCTGAGCCTGCACATATCCGCGATCGCGGAATAATAAAAGCAAAGGTCTACGCGATCGCGTAGCCTGCTCCGACAGGTCTGATCCTTAATATGCGCAAATTAGGGTTTAATTTAAATTTAATCATTATTATTAAACCTAATTAGGGTTTTTAGTTAATTAATACATATTTATTTCTAGTTTCAATCTATATTTTGTAATTTAAGTTTATTTAGTTTTATTAATTTATAAATTAATACTTTTATAAAATAAGAATATAAAAATAATATTTTTATAAAAATAAGTAATTTTATCATTTTTTGTATCTTTTTATTAATTGTATATTTTTAATCGTATAATTTGTAATTTGCTTATTTTTCGTTCGTAACTAGTTTTAAACTTAGTTTTTGCCGTAGTTAATTTATATTTCTAGATTTTTAGGCTTTGCCGTAAAATCCCTTAAGCACTTTTTCTTTAGATTAAGATTTAGGCGCTTTAGAATTTTACGACGTCACTTATCGCTTTAGTTTTAAATAGATTTTAATGCCTAATTAAGTTATTGCCGTTTTGGATATAGAATTCCTTTTAAGCTTTAATTCCTTTAGACGTAACTTTTAATATTTGGTTTTTAGACTTATAAGTTTCGACGCTTTCCTTTCAACGTTTATTATTTTTCGACTGTTTGTTTTTCGACGTTTGTTTTTCGACTCTTATTTCTCGACGCATTTTTTCTTTCTCATTTCTACGCTCTAGTTTTTAGGACATAGAATTTTCTATATTTTCTTTAAATCTCGACGAAAAAAGAAAAATTATTTTTAAGCGGTTAAATTAATAGACATCCAAAATTTTCTGGTTCGTAGTAATAGTTGGATTTGTTAGTGGCGAGTTGCGGGCTTCCGATTTAAAGGGTCCTGGCTATCTGCTGCATCTATTGGCTATTCAAAACGTGGACAAAATCAGAAAAGTCTATTAATTTGATAATTTATATAATTTTTTTTGTAACTAATAAGATATTTAGTGAATGCACCGAGCAAAACGTTCACCACCTTTCATACGTTCACCACCTGTAACTCGATCAAGACATCTAGCCAATATTGTCACCGTTGATTTTTCTTTAGAATCATCATCAAGTCGACCGAGTACTCCAATTCAAATTTCTGATAATTCATTTTTTGAACCCGACCTCACAATTGAGAACCCAGAGGATATTCAAGGACAATTCAGAGATCCTGAACCACTAATCATTCCTCCTGAACCACAAATAACTCAACTAGAGATTGTCGAGGAAGAAACCATTAAATCAGAATCCTCTAGTGATTCAGATTCAACAAATTCAATTATGGAAAATCAGGAACCTCTAAGTATGGAAGACCGAATGAGAGCTACACGCACTGGCCAAGGTCACGCCATTACCCAACCAGACATTAATGCGCTAGATTATGAAATCAAAAGACAAATCCTACACATGGTAACTAATCAATGCCAATTTAGTGGTACACCAAAAGAAGATCCAAATGAACATCTTCGAACATTTAATAGGATCTGTACTCTATTTAAAATCAGAGAAGTTGAGGATGAACAGATCTATCTCATGTTATTTCCCTGGACTTTAAAGGGAGAAGCCAAATATTGGTTAGAATCGTTACCTGCAGGGGCGATTGACACATGTGATGTTTTAGTTGAGAAATTTCTTAAAAGATTCTTTCCGGCATCTAAAGCCGTAAGACTTCAAGGAGAAATTGTTACGTTCACACAAAATCCAAATGAAACTTTATATGAAGCGTGGACAAGATTTGGAAAAATGTTGAGAGGATGTCCTAAACATGGTTTAGACACTTATCAAATAGTACAAATATTCTATCAAGGATGCGACATTACTACACGAAAAGACATCGACATAGCAGCTGGTGGTTCCATTATGAAGAAAACCGCAACTGAAGCTTACAAAATTATTGATAACATAGCCTCCCACTCACATGAGTGGCATCAAGAAAAAGACATCGTTAGATCATCTAAAGCAAAACTTTTGACATGCAGACACGGTCGAAGTCCAGACTCATTAATGTATCTTAATATCTATCAGTTAGACACACTAATGCAAGACCTGGTTCGCAAAGACCACCGCTCTGATACCACATGAGACAATCCGTCCTAATCTATAAGGACGAATACAATAACATATGATTACATCGTGAGGTACTTGACCTCTATATGATACATTTTACAAACATTGCATTCGTTTTTAAAAGACAAACTTTCATTATATTGAAAGTTGACGGCATGCATACCATTTCATAATATATCCAACTATAATTGACTTAATAATAATCTTGATGAACTCAACGACTCGAATGCAACGTCTTTTGAAATATGTCATGAATGACTCCAAGTAATATCTCTAAAATGAGCAAATGCACAGCGGAAGATTTCTTTCATACCTGAGAATAAACATGCTTTAAAGTGTCAACCAAAAGGTTGGTGAGTTCATTAGTTTATCATAATCATTCATTTTCATCATTTTAATAGACCACAAGATTTTAGATATTTAATTGTACACGTAACCCGAGTACATAATAACACGCGTAACCCGCTAATTAAAATTCATTCATATGGTGAACACCTGGTAACCGACCTTAACAAGATGCATATAAAATATCCCCATCATTCCGGGACTCTTATCGGACATGATAAATTCGAAGTACTAAAGCATCCGTAACCCGGATGGGGCTCGTTGGGCCCGATAGATCTATCTTTAGGATTCGCGTCAATTGGTGGCAATTATAATAAACACCAATTCTTATGCTACCAAGCTAAAAAGGGGCATATTCGATTTCGATAATCCAACCATAGAATGTAGTTTCGATTACTTGTATCTATTTCTTAAAACATTTATAAAAGCAGCGCATGTATTCTCAGTTCCAAAAATATATATTGCAAAAGCATTTAAAAAGGGAGCAAATGAAACTCACAATACAGTATTTTGTAGTAAAATACATATGACGATACTGAACAATGCAGGGTTGGCCTCAGATTCACGAACCTATATTATTTGTATTTTCATTAATACATATAATCGTAATCGAATGAATATATATATATATATATATATATATATATATATATATATATATATATATATATATATATATATATATATATATATATATATATATATATATATATATATACATCATTATTAGTGGTAAGATTTTATATCAATAACTTATATATTTCATTATATTTTCATTTTGTATATAAAAATATAAATTTTGTTATGTGATATGTTTTAAATATATATATATATATATATATATATATATATATATATATATATATATATATATATATATATATATCATTTGTTTGTTAAAAATAGTAATTATTATAATACTGAGATAATTTTATTAGTGATAAAAATAATAATAATGATAATACTTGACATTAATAATAGTGATAAAAATGTTAATTTTTCTATTACTGATAATAGTAATGATATTAATAATGACAATACTTATAATAATAATAATAATAATAATAATAATAATAATAATAATAATAATAATAATAATAATAATAATAATAATAATAATAATAATAATAATAATAATAATAATAACAATAATAATACTAATAATTATAAATTGATACCAATACTAATATTAATGTTATTAATAATAGTATGTGTTATTTTCATAATTACAATAATAATAATAATAATCATATTATGTAATAATAATAATAATCATATACATAATAATAATAATAATACTTATATTAATATTAATAATAATAATAATACCAATAACATTTTATGATATTACTTAATAATAACTAAAATAATAATAATATTAATCATACTATAAATTTCAACATAATACTAACAACAATTAATAATAACAATAACAACAACAACAACAACAACAACAAAAATAATAATAATAATAATAATAATAATAATAATAATAATAATAATAATAATAATAATAATAATAATAATAATAATAATAATAATAATAATAATAATAGTAATAATAATAATAATGATAATAATAATAATATGTGACTACCTTCAAAAGTTCCACACATAAAAAACGCAGCTTAGTATCGAACCCGAGACCTTTTGTAAACCCGAAATACCCTCTAACCATTCTGCTGCGTTTGTCTTTCTGATTTTATACTAATCTGATATTAATTTAAACTCTATCTATCTGTTATCTAATTCTTCATTTTCTTCATTATTAATCGAATCAGAACAATCCCAACTTCAAATCATTGTTTGATTTAGCTTTCATACTTAATTAATAATAACCAGTAATTATAAATAACAGACACATAAATAAAAAAAATAAAAAAAAAAGAACTGTCGAAGCTGTTATCGAAGGAAAGAAAAAAAAAAAATAAACTCAAATGTTTGATTTCGATTTTAAAAGCGTTTTAAAAGAAACTTCCTACATGAAATAGATTGAAGATCACTCATATGATCTTTCTGAACTATCAATTCAACTGAAAACTTCAACATTATTACGAATTTAATCCAAAAACACTCGTTTGACTTTTTGAGTTTAAAGCTTTGACTACGAAATTAGAATTCGATATGAGGATTTAGATTGTGGAAATTTGCAGATAGTTTGACTATAGGAATCATAACAAAACTGCATTTATAGTTTTTGAAAATTTATACGAAATTGAGCAAATGCTAACATTTTTGTCTAGCAGAGAACCGAGCTTCATATTTCTGTTTAAAAAAAATTAGATAGTATCTAAAGGATTACAGTGGGTATTGATAATGGAGTACGAATAGATGTTTATCAATAATACATAATGATCGATTGGTTTATTGGAGATATGTGTCGACCGGTTATCACAAGCGTAACAGCAGATGGAGAAAAAAATAAAAAAAAATTAAACAGATTATGACATGTACAAAATTACGCGTGCTATATATATGTTTCTATATATATGTTTCTATATATATATATATATATATATATATATATATATATATATATATATATATATATATATATATATATATATATATATTTTTATTTTTAATAGTTAATAATTATATTAATAATAATAACATTGATATTATTATTAATAATAATAAACATACTAATAATAATAATAATAATGATAATAATAATATTATCAAATAAAACCCAATAATAATAATAATAAGACTAATAATAAAAGTAATGATGATAATAATAATTTTAAATAAAATTTTATAATTTTTTTTGGTAATTAATAATAATCATAATAATTATAATAATTATAATTTTTCTACTAATTATAATAATTTTGTTATTAATAATGATAATAATAATTTTAGTAATTATAATACATTAATTGTATCAAATTTTATATCCAACTATTATATATTGTAATATTAATAATACTGATATTAATATTAATATTAATATTAATATTACCAATAATAATAAAGTAATAATATTAGTATACAACTATATTTTTAACTTGTAATCATATTTAATATATTAATATTATATATTATAATTATATAATATATATTATATAATAACATATGTTGAATATTTAATATTTATACATTTTAATATAAATACATAATATAATATGTGTTCGCATATTAAATATGAAAATCTAATTATCTTATATATATGTGTATATATATATATATATTTAAATATATATGTATTTATTTAATATCTTATCACATTGAAAAATATATACATTTAAAAATATAATTCGTACATATTATATATATAGTTGAAATATTAATAATATAATATTTATTTTTCAAAGTTAATTATAATTTAAAGTCATTTCATTAAAAGGTTTTAATAATTGAAATTATTATATCATAAAACGTTTTCATTTAATAAAGTAAAGTCATATAATATGTAAGTCATAATGGTTTCCAGTTTTTAACTTACAGTTTATTCGTGAATCGTAAGGTTAAATCCAATGGATAATTAAACATATGAAATCATCTTAATGTAACATGTCAAATGGGTTTATCTTGTCGATAATCATTAACCAAATTCATTTACTATACATGATTTCACTTTTTATATTAAATATGTAAGCTAGATAATTAACTTATCAAAAGTCACAAGGAAAATTATTGTATAGCATATATTGGAAATCAAACAGGAATCTCCACTACTTTTGTCTAGTTACCTTTAATTGACACTTTGTTCTTACATGTAGATTACTTTACCAATTATTCCGAATGATGTTAAAAAGAACAGATTTCTTAAATCATAGTGGACCTTATAACAGAGACTCGTAATCATAATCACATTGTATCTGATAATTCAATCATTTAATATTATCTTTTAATTCCGTCTATAATTATATTAAATAGATATTGAAACAAATACGTTCATGTAAAGTATTATACATCTAATACTTTGTTAACGTTTTCAATTAATATAACTATATCTTATATATACATATCTATACACATAAATGTTCGTGAATCGTCGAGTACAGTCAAAGGGTAATTGATTATATGAACATAGTTCAAAGTTTTTGATATTTCAACATTACAGACTTTGCTTATTGTGTCGGAATCATATGAAGATTATGTTTAAATTTGTTCAGAAATTTTTGGGTCGTCACAGTACCTACCCGTTAAAGAAATTTCATCCTGAAATTTGATTGAGATGGTCATGGCTGAAAACAAGTATGTTTTCATGACGAATATGAGTTGATAAATAGAGTTTTATCATCATTGAGTAATATGGATAACACAATTCGATTACACGAAGAGTATAAGTGAAGCTATCACAAAAAAGTGAAATGAGAAAATAATGTTTTGTCATATCCTTTGACGTAGACATGGTTGATTTCCAGAGTCCAAGGGATTTGGAGAAAATCTTCGTAATAAGATTTGATTCTTCGGTAATATAGGATCTTCTTTGGTTAAATGCGATAATCTGTTTCGATTGCTCTGTCGAATATTTCACTATAAATCCACCATCTTCGTTTCCTTTATATTTTGGAGTTCCATACTTTTGTTTTCTTTTCCCGACTTTAAGTCAAGCGAATAATGGTCCAGAATTCGTAGATATGGAGTTTCGATTGAACATGACTAATGTTCTAAGAAAGAAACAGTAATAGTACAATCTGACTTGTCAGATTACCAGAATTCAAAGGAAAAGATAAGACTATCAAGAAAATATGTTCTTGGTATGTTTGGAGATTAAGTAGAATATAAGAGTCGTGTAACATGGTACATGATGACGTTATGGTCTTTGAATCATCACGTTCCATTTAGAAACTCAGCATGACTTACTATAATATAATCACGTTGATCAAGTGTCATTATATTATACTAACTCATGCTTCAGTTCCCAACACTACTTCAATAACATTCATATTTTAAACTCGAAGGTTTCAGAACTTAGAAACTAAAATAGTTTCTTTTATGATGTAACACAGATATCGCGAAGAGATAATTGATTTCAGATAAGAAAAGTTATGAAAATATCTTCTGAAATATTTAAGATATTTATAATGAAAGATACGATAATATCTTAGAGTATCTAAGATCAGAGGATGATGAAGAATATCGTCCGCAAGGGTTTAGAGTTAGGAGCAAGGTATTCGTTAATGACTTCAGCAGACACTGAATCATTTGGATTCTTTGAAGGTAGATTTTGTCCTTGTGATTTGTCCACAGCCTCCTTCATGGTTTGCTCAATTCGTTTTTCAGTACCAAATCTTCTCTTTTTCACACTACTCTTTATCATCAAACTTTTTACTGTTAAGGTCGTTTATAGTTTTTGCTGCTTCATTCAGCTTCTTTAAAAATTCGGAGAACTCAATTTGTAGATTGTGGTGTTTTTCAGAAACTTCACATTCGAAGTATGGAGTTTTAGGAGATAGATGTTATATGTATATGTATATATATATATATATATATATATATATATATATATATATATATATATATATAACTGTTGAAGTAGAAGCGCTGTGAGATTTCAAAATACTGATTGCTGATTCCCGATAATTGGTATGACAATTCTTGTTACAAGATGCAGAATGAGTATATGATAGGGTTTTAATGAATAAATATAATGACTTTTCGGAGAGGCTAAAGTCAAAGGGTAATGAAGTTGCTGGTACATCTGCTGATAATGTGGTGAAATATAAAAGGTTCCCTGGTAACAAAAGGGTAATCGTATATGTCAGGGTTATAATAAGACTACTCCGGATGAAAATCGAAGTTGACTTGCTGGAGCTATGACAAAACTGACTAATTTGAGAAGGTATTGCAAAGTTATTTTTGCTAATAAATGCCAAAGGGTCTGACACGGATACGTGTTAAACTATGACTTTGGTTTCGAGAGCTTTTCAGGTGTAAGACTGTGGTTAATATGTGGTTGGATCATTATCTCGATTGTTCAATAATTGAAGTGTCTTCAAGAATTTCGAAGGGTTTGAACATAGATTGTAATTGTTAATATACATATGATGTTCTAGGATTTTGAATGATACAAATATTTTTCTGGGTTCTATGAATAGAAATAATGTTCTAGCACAGTTTCGAAGTCAAAGTACAGCTTTGAAAGATGTAGGAATCTAAGAGTGATGTCTTCTCTTAAATTTTGACTTTGATTTTTGATTTGTCAAAATCAGAATATGTAATCTAATTTGGATGAGAAACGTTGTTTTGATTTCTATGAAGGGATGTACATTGTTGTGAAAATAGTGAGCATAGTTGATGATTGCGGAATCAGATTCGAAGAATGTAACATATTAATTGTGAATTTATATATTCCTCGCGTATTACCTACCCGTTAAAAAAAAGTTTCACAATTAATATTTTGTACAAAAGAAATTTATTACAATCTTTATGAAATGTATATGTGTATATTTTCTTCAGATGTAACATAGATTTAATGAGTTAAAATTAAATTAAACTCATTTGATTTACAGTTGAAACTAGAATTGAATAGTCCCTAAAAACTTTAGAAATTACATAACTTTTACGGAGTATTTCTTCAATGTAATTGAAATTATGAATGAATACTTCGTTATTTGTTGATGCATGATGTTGGTGTTCGTGGAATTCTTGTGAACTTCGCAAGGTATGAATGATGTTATCTGAAAAGTTTCGAGTACATCAATGATGAAAGTATAAAATCAAACATATATTTGAATAATACACTTAATTTATTATGAAATGATATTCATTGAATTAAAACAGAGATTGTAGTTAACGATGATTAAGTTGCTAATGAAGAATGTACATTATAGCATATTAGTAATATGAATTAACCGAATAGTTAAAATTCACACATAATAGCTTAGTACGGAAAGATTTATTATGGTTTAAAAATTTATATGTAAAAGATGTACATATCAATCTTTCAGTGGGAATGAGTTAATACTTCATAACTCGTTATTTCGATATACCTATTGGTGATTGTGTTGTCGATATCGTTGGTGGTTATGTAATTGATGGAGCTTGTAGTGTTACAGGTGTTTCTGGTGTTGGGAATACTGACGGTGACTCTGGCGGTACTGGCGGTGTTAGTGATGTTGAAGGTACTGTTGATGCTGCTGGTAAACAAGTCTAGCTTGTAATTCGTGCACCATCCTTGTCAGGGTTTCTATTCTTCCCTGTATCATTTCTACCCATCCATTCATCTTGGTTTACGGCTATGATGTGAATAAATAATCTCTAAAACTTTAGAGATTACATAATCACCGTAGAATATTTCTCCGATGAAGTTATGAATCAATACTTCATCGTTTGTTGTTGTTGGTACTCCTTGGTATCTATGGTGTGTGTGACGTTGATGCTCAAGGTACTGATTGTGATGTTAAAGTATGGGATGCGGATGTTGCTGTTGGTGGTGTTGATGGTACTGTTGGTGGTATTATTGCTGCCGGTGCTGCTGTTGGTGCTTGTAACTTTTGCACCATATTCTCCAAAGCTACTACCCGAGCGCGAAGCTCGTTGACTTCTTCTATTACACCGGGGTGGTTGTCGGTTCGGACGAGTGGATGAATAAGATCTAGAATGTGAGATAGTATATAATCGTGACGAGACACTCTGGAAATGAGAGAGAAAATGGTGTCTCGGACAGGTTCGCCGGTTAGTGCTTCAGGTTCTTCGCCAAGAGGGCAATGTGGTGGATGGAAAGGATCGCCTTCTTCTTGTCTCCAATGATTAAGTAGACTACGAACCCATCCCCAATTCATCCAGAATAGATGATGGCTGATTGGTTGATCCATTCCAGTCACACTACTTTTGGAGCTTGAGTGGGATTCCATTTCGGAATCCGAGGGACTTGAACTAATGACGAATGATGTTATGCGAGGTGTATACGAAATAGTTATATTTTTACTACTAAATACTATTAAATACGATACAATTTTACACAAGTTATTTATTTATTTATTTATTGAGTGGATATACCTAAACCTTGCTACAATACTATCGACAGTGTACCTAATCGTACAGTAGTGTAGTTTTTAGTAAGTCCGGTTCGTTCCGCAGGGAGCTAGCCAAGTTTAACGCTATATTTTTAAAAACTATATTTGTATATATATATATATATATATATATATATATATTTATATATAAGTAGTATTATTATTATTATAAAAAGGGGGTTTTACCGTTTAATGACCGGTTTGTCAATTTTATGTCTTAAGTCACAATTAAAACCTAATGTAAAATAGTAAATATAAATACAACTTAATTTAAAGCGTAAAGTAAATAACGATAATAAAAGTGCGATAATTTAAAGTGCGATAAATAAAATGACGATAAATAAAATTGCGATAATTAAAAAGTACGATAATTAAAAGTGCGATAAGATATAAAATAAAGGAATTATGCTTATTTAAACTTCTGTAATCATAATGTTCGACTTGTTAATTTTAATTTATTACCATGGGTTAATTGTCCTTTGTCCTGGATTATTCGATATGTCCATACGGTTTTGTCCATAATAGTCCATTGGTCATAATTATAAAGTGCAAGGATCTTCGTCAAATTAACCTTATATCCGAAGTTAAATATTCCAACTAATTGGGGATTCGAACTGTAACAAGGTCTTAATACTTTGTTTAATGAATACACCAGGTTATCGACTGCGTGTAATCCAAGGTTTTACTACTTTGTTAATAATTACACCAATTACCCTTGAATGTAATCCACCCATGTTTTAATGAGTCCGTTAACTATTAATCCATCCCCGTGTCTGGTCAAATGAACAATAATTTGTATTTATAAATATCCCGCCCACCGTACCCGATTAAGCGTATGTGGTTATATATAGATACGTCAAATTGTAACCTTTATATTAAATTAACGAGGTATCATTTAGTTAATATAAAGCCCATTAATAGCCCATAGTCTAATTTCCACAAGTGTCGTTCTTTTATCCAAACCCCAATTATGGTCCAAAACCCAATTACCTAATCTTAATATTTAGCCCAACATCACGATTACTTCGGCTTAAATAAGCATAATAATAACTTAGCTATGAGACATTAATTTAAAAAGGTAGAACATAACTTACAATGAGTATTAATAGCGTAGCGTTACACGGACAGAGTTTCGACTTACAAACTTAAAACATTCAACTAACATAACCTTATTATTATTAAATTTAAATTAAAATTATAATTAAAATATAAATATAAATATATATTTGAGAGATAGAGAGTAGATGGATATATTGGTGTTTTAAACTCGTCCGAAATCGTGGTATTTATAGAACCTGGCCAGCTACAGTGAGCCATGCGATCGCATGGGTTTAAGGCTACCAGGCCATGCGATCGCATGGTAGCCATCTCCTGGTCACATTGCACTTTAAACGTGGGCTGCGTATATTTATTTAATAAATAATATAATATATATAATTTTATATAATTATATATATATTATATTATATTCTTGTGCATTGTTGACTTGTAATTTTAGGTCCGTTGCGTCGCGCGTTGATAGTTGGTTCATGTCCCGGTTCCAGATTTTCGAACGTCCTTTCGTATGATTTAATATCTTGTACTTTGTGTTTCGCGGCTTGTACTCTTGTAATTTTGAGACGTTTCTTATCAATAAATTGAACCACTTGAATTGTACTTTGTACTTTTTAGTGTTTTGGTCATTTGCGTCTTCAAATCGTCGAATCTGTCTTTTGTCTTCACCTTTTATTATTTAAACAAATATCACTTGTAAATAGAACAATTGCAACTAAAAGCTTGTCTTTCTTAAAGGATAATGCTATGAAATATATGTCCGTTTTTAGCATTATCAACGAATTCCATTTTGTTCGATTGAGTAAAGGATTATTTGATCTGAAATGATTTCCGAAACTCGGATGGTATTCTAATTATATAGAATATCTATATATATAGAACAAAAGATTTCGTAGATTACGGAGGAATTTACGGAATATGTCAGGCAAAGTTTACAGTAACAGATACGCTAAGATATGAATTAGCAGATACGCTAAGATATGAATTTTGTCTATACACTATTCATGCAATCAATGCAGTAAGATGTGTCTAGACTAAGGATAATAAGCAGGTAGTTTCCGAAGAATAATAAGCAGATGATTTCCGACTAGAAATGATAAGCAAAACTTTTGACATGTAGACACGGTCGAAGTCCAGACTCATTAATGTATCTTAATATCTATCAGTTAGACACAATAATGCAAGACCCGGTTCGCTAAGACCACCGCTCTGATACCACATGAGACAACCCGTCCTAATCCATAAGGACAAATACAATAACATATGATTACATCACGAGGTACTTGACCTCTATATGATACATTTTACAAACATTGCATTCGTTTTTAAAAGACAAACTTTCATTATATTGAAAGTTGACGGCATGCATACCATTTCATAATATATCCAACTATAATTGACTTAATAATAATCTTGATGAACTCAATGACTCGAATGCAACGTATTTTGAAATATGTCATGAATAACTCCAAGTAATATCTCTAGAATGAGCAAATGCACAGCGGAGGATTTCTTTCATACCTGAGAATAAACATGTTTAAAGTTTCAACCAAAAGGTTGGTGAGTTCATTAGTTTATCATAATCATTCATTTTCATCATTTTAAGACCACAAGATTTCAGATATTTAATTGTACACGTAACCCGAGTACATAATAACAAGCGTAACCCGTGAATTAAAATTCATTCATATGGTGAACACCTAGTAACCGACCTTAACAAGATGCATATAGAATATCCCCATCATTCCGGGACTCTCATCGGACATGATAATTCGAAGTACTAAAGCATCCGTAACCCGGATGGGGCTCGTTGGGCCCGATAGATCTATCTTTAGGATTCGCGTCAATTGGTGGCAATTATAATAAACACCAATTCTTAGGCTACCAAGCTAAAAATGGGCATATTCGATTCGATAATCTAACCATAGAATGTAGTTTTGATTACTTGTGTCTATTTCGTAAAACATTTATAAAAGCAGCGCATGTATTCTCAGTCCCAAAAATATATATTGCAAAAGCATTTAAAAAGGGAGCAAATGACACTCACAATACTGTATTTTGTAGTAAAATACATATGACGATACTGAACAATGCAGGGTTGGCCTCGGATTCATGAACCTATATTATTTGTATTTTCATTAATACATATAATCGTAATCGAATGAATATATATATATATATATATATATATATATATATATATATATATATATATATATATATATATATACACACACACACATTTTTATTAGTGGTAAGATTTTATATCAATAACTTATATATTTCATTATATTTTCATTTTGTATATAATTTTGTTATGTGATATGTATTATATATATATATATATATATATATATATATATATATATATATATATATATATATATATATATATATATATATATATATATATATATATATCATTTGTTTGTTAAAAATAGTAATTATTATAATACTGAGATAATTTTATTAGTGATGAAAATAATAATAATGTTAATACTTGACATTAATAATAGTGATAAAAATGTTAATTTTTCTATTACTGATAATAGTAATGATATTAATAATGATAATACTTATAATAATAATAATAATAATAATAATAATAATAATAATAATAATAATAATAATAATAATAACAATAATAATACTAATAATTATAAATTGATACCAATACTAATATTAATGTTATTAATAATAGTATGTGTTATTTTCATAATTACAATAATAATAATAATAATAATAATAATAATAATAATAATAATAATAATAATAATAATAATAATAATCATATTCATAATAATAATAATACTTATATCAATATTAATAATAATAATAATACCAATAACATTTTATGATATTACTTAATAATAACTAAAATAATAATAATAGTAATCATACTATAAATTTCAACATAATACTAACAACAATTAACAATAACAATAACAATAACAATAACAATAACAATAACAATAACAATAACAATAACAATAACAATAACAATAACAATAACAATAACAATAACAATAACAATAATAATAATAATAATAATAATAATAATAATAATAATAATAATAATAATAATAATAATAATAATATGTGACTACCTTCAAAAGTTCCACAAAAAAAAAACGCAGCTTAGTATCGAACCCGCTACCTTTTGTAAACCCGAAACACCCTCTAACCATTCTGCTGCGTTTGTCTTTCTGATTTTATACCAATCTGATATTAATTTAAACTCTATCTATCTGTTATCTAATTCTTTATCTTCTTCATTATTAATCGAATCAGAACAATCTCAACTTCAAATCATTGTTTGATTTAGCTTTCATACTTAATTAATAATAACCAGTAATTATAAATAACAGACACATAAAAAAAAAGAACAGCTGAAGCTTTTATCGATGGAAAGAAAAATAAATAAATAAACTCAAATGTTTGATTTCGATTTTAAAAGCATTTTAAAAGAAACTTCCTACATGAAATAGATTGAAGATCACTCCTATGATCTTTCTGAACTATCAATTCAACTGAAAACTTCAACACAATTTCGAATTTGATCCAAAAATACTCGTTTGACTTTTTGAGTTTAAAGCTTTGACTTCGAAATTAGAATTCGATATGAGGATTTAGATTGTGGAAATTTGCAGATAGTTTGACTATAGGAATCATAACAAAACTGCATTTATAGTTTTTGAAAATTTATACGAAATTGAGCAAATGCTAAAAATTTTGTCGAGCAGAGAACCGAGCTTCATATTTCTGTGTTAAAAAAAATCAGATAGTAGCTAAAGGATTACAGTGGGTATTGATAATGGAGTACGAATAGATGTTTATCAATAATACAAAATGATCGATTGGTTTATTGGAGATATGCGTTGACCGGTTATCACAAGCGTAACAGCAGATGCAGAAAAAAATAAAAATAAATATTAAACAGATTATGACATGTACCAAATTACGCGTGCTATATATCGGTTTCTATATATATATATATTGTTTTTATTTTTAAAAGTTACTAATTATATTAATAATAATAATATTGATATTATTATTAATAATAATAAACATACTAATAATAATAATAATAATAATAATAATAATAATAATAATAATAATAATAATAATAATAATAATAATAATAATAATAATAATAATAATAATAATAATAATAATAATAATAATGATAATAATAATATTATCAAATAAACACAATAATAATAATAAGACTAATAATAAAAGTAATGATGATAATAATAATTTTAAATAAAATTTTATAATTTTTTTGGTAATTAATAATAATCATAATAATTATAATAATTATAATTTTTCTACTAATTATAATAATTTTGTTATTAATAATGATAATAATAATTTTAGTAATTATAATACATTAATTGTATCAAATTTTATATCCAACTATTATATATTGTAATATTAATAATACTGATATTAATATTAATATTAATATTAATATTACCAATAATAATGAAGTAATAATATTAGTATACAACTATATTTTTACTTGTAGTCATATTTAATATATTAATATTATATATTATAATTATATAATATATATTATATAATAACATATGTTGAATATTTAATATTTATACATTTTAATATAAATACATTATATAATATGTGTTTGCATATTAAATATGAAAATCTAATTGTCTTATATGTATGTGTATATTAAATAGATACATATATATATATATATATATATATATATATATATATATATATATATATATATATTTATATATATGTATCTATTTAATATCTTATCACATTGTAAAATATATACATTTAAGGTTTTAATAATAGAAATTGTTATATCTTAAAACGTTTTCATTTAATAAAGTAAAGTCATATAATATGTAAGTCATAACGGTTTCCAGTTTTTAACTTACAGTTTATTCGTGAATCGTAAGGTTAAATCCAATGGATAATTAAACATATGAAATCATCTTAATGTAACATGTCAAATGGGTTTATCTTGTCGATAATCATTAACCAAATTCATTTACTATACATGATTTCACTTTTTATATTAAATATGTAAGCTAGATAATTAACTTATCAAAAGTCACAAGGAAAATTATTGTATAGCATATATTGGAAATCAAACAGGAATCTCCACTACTTTTGTCTAGTTAACTTTAATTGACACTTTGTTCTTACATGTAGATTACTTTACCAATTATTCTGAATGATGTTAAAAAGAACAGATTTCTTAAATAATAGTGGACCTTATAACAGAGACTCGTAATCATAATCACATTGTATCTGATAATTCAATCATTTGATATTATCTTTTAATTCCGTCTATAACTATATTAAATAGATATTGAAACAAATACGTTCATGTAAAGTATTATACATCTAATACTTTGTTAACGTTTTCAATTAATATAACTAGATCTTATATATACATATCTATACACATAAATGTTCGTGAATCGTTGAGTACAGTCAAAGGGTAATTGATTATATGAACATAGTTCAAAGTTTTTGATATTTCAACATTACAGACTTTGCTTATTGTGTCGAAATCATATAAATATTAAGTTTAAATTTGTTCGGAAATTTCCGGGTCATCACAGTACCTACCCGTTAAAGAAATTTCATCCCGAAATTTGATTGGGATGGTCATGGCTGACAACAAGTATGTTTTCATGACGAATATGAGTTGATAAATAGAGTTTTATCATCATTGAGTAATATGGATAACACAATTCAATTACGCGAAGAGTATAAGTGAAGCTATCACAAAAAAGTGAAATGGGAAAATAATGTTTCGTCATATCCTTTGACGTAGACATGGTTGATTTCCAGAGTCCAAGGGATTTGGAGAAAATCTTCGTAATAAGATTTGATTCTTCGGTAATATAGGATCTTCTTTGGTTAAATGCTATAATCTATTTCGATTGATCTGTCGAATATTTCATTATAAATCCACCATCTTCGTTTCCTTTATATTTTGGAGTTCCATACTTTTGTTTTTTCTTTTCCCGACTTTAAGTCAAGCGAATAATGGTCCAGAATTCATAGATATGGAGTTTCGATTGAACATGACTAATGTTCTAAGAAAGAAACAATAATAGTACAATCTGACTTGTTAAATTACCAGAATTCAAGGGAAAAGATAAGACTATCAAGAAAATATGTTCTTGGTATGTTTGGAGATTAAGTAGAATATAAGAGTCGTGTAACATGTCACATGATGACGTTATGGTCTGTGAATCATCACGTTCCATTTAGAAACTCAGCATGACTTACTGTAATATAATCACGTTGATCAAGTGTCATTATATTATACTAACTCATGCTTCAGTTCCCAACACTACTTCAATAACATTCATATTTTAAACTCGAAGGTTTCAGAACTTAGAAACTAAAATAGTTTCTTTTATGATGTAACACATATATCACGAAGAGATAATTGATTTCAGATAAGAAAAGTTATGAAAATATCTTCAGAAATATTTAAGATATTTATAATGAAAGATACGATAATATCTTAGAGTATCTAAGATCAGAGGATGATGAAGAATATCGTCCGCAAGGGTTTAGAGTTAGGAGCAAGGTATTCGTTAATGACTTCAGCAGACACTGAATCATTTGGATTCTTTGAAGGTAGATTTTGTCCTTGTGATTTGTCCACAGCCTCCTTCATGGTTTGCTCAATTCGTTTTTCAGTACCAAATCTTCTCTTTTTCACACTACTCTTTATCATCAAACTTTTTACTGTTAAGGTCGTTTATAGTTTTTGCTGCTTCATTCAGCTTTTTAAAAAATTCGGAGAACTCAATTTGTAGATTGTGGTGTTTTTCAGAAACTTCACATTCGAAGTATGGAGTTTTAGGAGATAGACGTTATATGTATATATATATATATATATATATGTAACTGTTGAAGTAGAAGCGCTGTGAGATTTCAAAATACTGATTGCTGATTCCCGGTAATTGGTATGACAATTCTTGTTACAAGATGCGGAATGAGTATATGATAGGGTTTTAATGAATAAATATAATGACTTTTCGGAGAGGCTAAAGTCAAAGGGTAATGAAGTTGCTGGTACATCTGCTGATAATGTGGTGGAATATAAAAGGTTCCCTGGTAACAAAAGGGTAATCGTATATGTCAGGGTTATAATAAGACTACTCCGGATGAAAATCGAAGTTGACTTGCTGGAGCTGTGACAAAACTGACTAATTTGAGAAGGTATAGCAAAGTTATTTTTGCTAATAAATGCCAAAGGGTCTGACACGGATACGTGTTAAATTATGACTTTGGTTTCGAGAGCTTTTCAGGTGTAAGACTGTGGTTAATATGTGGTTGGATCATTATCTCGATTGTTCAATAATTGAAGTGTCTTCAAGAATTTCGAAGGGTTTGAACATAGATTGTAATTGTTAATATACATATGATGTTCTCCTAATAATATTATTATTACTAATAATAATAATAATAATAATAATAATAATATCATTATTATTACTAATAATAATAATAATAATAATAATATCATTATTATTACTAATAATATCATTATTATTACTAATAATAATAATAATAATGATAATAATAATATTATCAAATAAACCGAATAATAATAATAATAATAATAAGACTAATAATAAAAGTAATGATGATAATAATAATTTTAAATAAAATTTTATAATTTTTTTTGGTAATTAATAATAATAATTATAATTATAATTTTTCTACTAATTATAATAATTTTGTTATTAATAATGATAATAATAATTTTAGTAATTATAATACATTAATTGTATCAAATTTTATATCCAACTATTATATATTGTAATATTAATAATACTGATATTAATATTAATATTAATATTAATATTACCAATAATAATGAAGTAATAATATTAGTATACAACTATATTTTTACTTATAATCATATTTAATATATTAATATTATATATTATAATTATATAATATATATTATATAATAACATATGTTGAATATTTAATATTTATACATTTTAATATAAATACATTATATAATATGTGTTTGCATATTAAATATGAAAATCTAATTGTCTTATATGTATGTGTGTGTGTGTGTATATATATATATATATATATATATATATATATATATGTATGTATCTATATTTATATTTATATATATATATATATATATATGTATCTATTTAATATCTTATCACAATGTAAAATATACATTTAAAAATATAATTCGTACATATTATATATATAGTTGAAATATTAATAATATAATATTTAGTTTTTCAAAGTTAATTATAATTCAAAGTCATTTCATTAAAAGGTTTTAATAATAGAAATTGTTATATCTTAAAACGTTTTCATTTAATAAAGTAAAGTCATATAATATGTAAGTCATAACGGTTTCCAATTTTTAACTTACAGTTTATTCGTGAATCGTAAGGTTAAATCCAATGGATAATTAAACATATGAAATCATCTTAATATAACATGTCAAATGGGTTTATCTTGTCGATAATCATTAACCAAATTCATTTACTATACATGATTTCACTTTTTATATTAAATATGTAAGCTAGATAATTAACTTATCAAAAGTCACAAGGAAAATTATTGTATAGCATATATTGGAAATCAAACAGGAATTAAAACTACTATTGTCTAGTTACCTTTAATTGACACTTTGTTCTTACATGTAGATTACTTTACCAATTATTCCGAATGATGTTAAAAAGAACAGATTTCTTAAATCATAGTGGACCTCATAACAGAGACTCGTAATCATAATCACATTGTATCTGATAATTCAATCATTTGATATTATCTTTTAATTCCGTCTATAATTATATTAAATATATATTGAAACAAATACGTTCATGCAAAGTATTATACATCTAATACTTTGTTAACGTTTTCAATTAATATAACTAGATCTTATATATACATATCTATACACATAAATGTTCGTAAATCGTCGAGTACAGTCAAAGGGTAATTGATTATATGAACATAGTTCAAAGTTTTTGATATTTCAATATTACAGACTTTGCTTATTGTGTCGGAATCATATAAAGATTAAGTTTAAATTTGTTCGGAAATTTCCCGGTCGTCACACAAAGAGAGAATGTTTCATACATGAACCAAAGGCCTGGAAATAATTATCAAGGTAATTATCAACCGCCAAGACCAAACTACAATCAAAAACAGAATTATAACCAAAATGTTCCATACAACAACCAACAAGGTCCTAGCAATCAAGAAGTATCCAATAATACTTACAATCAGCAAAGACCTATTTTTTTAAATAAACCACCACAAACCGATGATAAAAAGCCAAATTTAGAAGACATGATGTCAAAGCTAGTTGAATCTCAAACGCAGTTTTTCACATCTCCGAAACAAACTAATGAACAAAATGCTCAAGCATTTAGAAATCAACAAGCTTCGATCCAAAATCTGGAACAAGAAGTGAGTAACCTAGCAAGGTTAATAGGTGAAAGAAAACCGAGGAGTCTACCTAGCGATACAAATGCTAACCCCCGAAATGAAACAGCTAAAGCCATTACCACAAGAAGTGGTATTACACTCAAACCACTTGAAATACCTGTAATTTCTGATGACCCTATTCCTACTACACAGGTACCACAGCCTGAGCAAAAGAAGGAAACAGAACCGGTAGTTAAAAAAGTTAATGAAGATAACACAGTTAAGGCAAACCTTATGTTAACCCATGCCAACCACCGCTTCCTTACCCGAGTAAAATGAGAAAAGAAAGACTTGAAGCAGAGCAATCCAAATTCTTGGATATGTTTAAACAAATAAATGTCAATCTTCCTTTCATTGATGTGATTTCAGGAATGCCTAGATATGCTAAATTTCTGAAAGATCTAATCACAAATAGAAAGAAAATGGAAGAACTCTCGGCTGTTACAATGAATGCTAATTGTTATGCAGTGCTATTGAATAAACTACCAGAAAAATTATCAGATCCAGGAAGTTTCACAATTCCATGTTTTCTGAGTAGTCTTAATTCAATAGAAACATTGGCAGATTTAGGTGCTAGTATAAATTTGATGCCGTATTCACTATACGCTAAACTAGACCTTGGAGAATTAAAACCAACATGAATAAGCATACAACTAGCCGATCGATCAATAAAATATCCTAGAGGGATAATGGAGAACATGCTAGTTAAAGTTGGTACTTTAGTATTCCTAGTAGATTTTGTTATTCTGGACATGGAAGAAGTTTCTCGAGTTCCTCTCATATTAGGAAGACCATTCTTAAATACGGCTAAAGCAATAATAGACGTGTTTGGTAAGAAACTGACCCTAAGTATAGAGGACGAGAGTGTTACCTTTTCTGTTGATAGAGCCATGCAACAACCGCAATGTGCAGATGATACATGTTATTACATTCAAACTATAGATTCACATGCAGAATTGTTACAAGAATTTCCAGAGTTACAAAGAATATGAGAATGTTCTTTAGGAGAAGGAACTGAACCAATTGATGAAGCTGAAATATTAGCTACACTTATGGCTAATGAATACGAACCAACAATAGAAGAACTTCAAGTACTAAAAGAGGAAGACAGATATCGATACAAATCATCGATAGAAGAACCACCGATATTAGAGTTAAATCACTTCCAAACCATTTGGAATACGCTTATTTACATGGTGAATCTGAATTACCTGTAATAATATCGCCTTCTCTTACGGAAAATGAAAAATCTCAACTCATTTCTATGCTATAAGCTCATAAACCAGCTATTGCATGGAAGATTCATGACATTAAAGGCATAAGTCCTTCGTATTGCACACATAAAATCCTTATGGAAGAAGGTCATAAAACATATGTGCAACGCCAACGAAGACTAAATCCAAATATGCAAGATGTTGTTAAGAAAGAAATTATTAACTTGCTCGATGCAGGTTTAATTTATCCAATCTCTGATAGTCCATGGGTAAGCTCAGTTCAATGTGTACCTAAGAAGGGTGGCATGACTGTCATCACAAATGAAAAAGATGAGCTTATTCCTACTAGGACTGTAAATGGATGGCGTGTTTGTATTGATTATAGAAAATTAAATGACGCCACCAGAAAAGATCACTTTCCCTTACCTTTCATTGATCAAATGTTGGAAAGGTTAGCTGGGAATAGTTACTATTGTTTTCTTGACGGTTTCTCCGGATACTTTCAAATTCCAATCGCACCCGAGGACCAAGAGAAAACCACGTTCACGTGCCCTTATGGTACTTTTGCTTACAAACGCATGCCATTTGGACTTTGCAACGCCCCTGCAACCTTTCAAAGGTGCATGATGGTGATTTTTCACGACATGATAGAAGAATGCATGGAAGTTTTCATGGATGACTTTTCAGTCTTCGGTGATACTTTTGAAACAAGTCTAGTTAATCTTGAACGAATGCTTATTAGATGCGAGCAATCAAATCTAGTACTTAATTGGGAGAAATGCCATTTCATGGTTAAAGAAGGCATCGTTCTTGGTCATAAAATTTCAAAGGAAGGAATTGAATTGGATAGAGCTAAAGTAGATGTAATTGCTAAACTTCCACATCCCACCAATGTTAGAGGAGTTAGGAGTTTTCTAGGGCATGCCGGTTTTTACCGACGTTTCATAAAATATTTTTCTAAAATTGCCACTCCTATGAATAAACTCCTAGAAAAAGATGCTCCATTCATCTTTTCAGATGAATGCATCAAATCTTTTAATATTCTTAAAGAAAAACTCACTAATGCGCCGATCATGATAACTCCAATTTGGAATCTACCACTTGAACTCATGTACGATGTAAGTGATTTTGCAATGGGAGCTGTTTTAGGTCAAAGGATTGAAAAATGATTTCAACCTATTTATTACGCTAGTAAGACGTTACAAGGAGCATAAACGAATTACACAACTACTGAAAAAGAACTCCTTGCTATCGTTTTTGCTTTTGACAAATTTCGTTCATATCTCGTTCTAGCTAAAACAGTGATCAATACCAACCATTCTGCTCTTAGATACCTATTTTTAAAACAAGATGCCAAACCACGATTAATCCGTTAGATCTTACTCTTACAAGAATCCGATATTGAAATCCGAGACAAAAAGGGAGCAGAAAATCTCGCCGCTGATCATCTTTCTCGCCTTGAAAACCCTGAATTAGAAGTTCTAAATGAATCGGCCATACAAGACAACTTTCCTGATGAATATCTATTGAAGATCGATTATAATGAAATTCCATGGTTTGCAGACTATGCAAACTACTTAGTATGTGGATTCCTTGAAAAAGGGTTGTCGTACCAAAAACGAAAGAAATTCTTTAGTGATATAAAACACTATTTTTGGGAAGATCCACAGTGACGACCCGTCCTAATCCATCTGGACGAAGTCATCAACATTTGGTCCCATTGCGATGATCGACTCCAAGTAATGTCCTTAAAATGAGCAAATGCACAGCGGAAGACTTAATTCATACCTGAGAATAAACATGCTTAAAAGTGTCAACCAAAAGGTTGGTGAGTTCATAGGTTTATCGTATCAATTATTTCAATATATTAACAGACCACAAGATTTCATAATCATAAACATAATACACTCGCAAGTGTATGTAAAGCATTCTAAGTGGTTGAGCACTTGGTAACCATACTTAACATTTAATCACGTCGCATATTCCCTTTATTATGAAATCTCACTACACCGTACCAAGTGTAGTCACCGAAACGAAGTACTGTGCAACCGTTGAATACTGGTCGTCCAGTCCGGTTGGGGTTGTCAAGCCCGATAGATCTTTCAACAGGATTTGCGTTTACAATACCACATGTAAATAGTAGTTACCAAGCTACAGGGAAGTATGCCAGTGGTACAACTCAACGTAGAATATATTTTTAAGTACTTGTGTCTATTTCGTAAACATTTATAAAAGCAGCGCATGTATTCTCAGCCCAAAAATATATATTGCGAAAGCAATTAAAAAGGGAGCAAATGAAACTCACATATTGTATTTTGTAGTAAAAATACAGATAACAACATTGAACAATTGTAGGGTTGGCCTCGGATTCACGAACCTATATCATGTATATATATATATATATTAACACCTATAATTTAAGTCAAATAAATTTATGTATTATTATTAATATAAGTGTTTTTAGTAATTCATGTGTTTCATTATTAACTTAAATATATTTACTTTATATAATTTAAATAAAATAATTTATAAAGTATAGTCTTATTAGGTATATTTTTATATATCTAACTTTGATTGTAATAATAATAATATTAGTAGTAATATTGATAATAATAATATTAATATAATTCTAATAATAATAATGGTAAAAGTATTGATAGTAATAATATTAAAAATATTAATAATAATGTTAATATTAATAATAATAATAATGATAATGATAAAAATATTAATAATGATAATAAAAATATTAATGATGATAAATAATAAAAAGTTGTATTATTTTTACAATAATTATGATCCTAACTCTTAATACTAATAGTACATATAATAATACTTGATAGTAATTAATGTTAATAATAATAACAATAATAATAATAATATTAATAATAAGATAATATTAATAATAAAAATATGTAACTACCTCAAAGAAGTAACCCTTAAAAATTTCCCAAGTTCGGGTTTGAACCCGCGACGTCCCGCTAACCTGTTAACACCTTTAAATCAACGAACCAAAGATTTATTTTGGTCTTATCCCGCATGATTAACTAGTTCGCCATCATCAAACACTTATCGTTTCATTTGAGCGTTTCGTCATCAATTCGATACCATAATCATCATCATTATCGCCCTACCATTCTAATCAATACACGAATCTAGTATTTATATAACCCATAATATTCTGTTTCTTCTTCCTCTAAATCAATTCATCATCATAGTAACCTTAACATTTCCATCTCATTGTCATCGTGTCACCCACATATTTTATAATCCAACTCTTAGCCCAACAAAAGTAATACAGCTCAATTACAAACATGGTAGCCCAACACAAAAAAAATATATCGTGGCCCAATCCAACTCTTGGATCACGGCCCAATTAAGCACAAATTCATAGGCCCAATTGTGCAAAAGAAAAGAGTCCATTACTTTAACATTTTTAGGCGTTTACAATAATAGAACTTGGTCTAGTTACACGTGAAATTGAGAAGGTGTTTGGTGACCATCATTTTCATCATAGCTGTACATCACCTTCTTTTTAATAGGACAAAATATAAACTAATGCTAGTAACAATCAAAACTATTCGAGTGTTTCACGTAACGGTTCCATCAAAGATCAAATGAAAGTAGTAGAAGGAAGGATTTGTATAGCAACATAAACCGTAGAATACGCAGCAGTAGTGAACAAAAGTATTAGTAAAAAAATATGGTGGGTTCGTGAGGGTTTTCTTACGAAACATAAAACTGGGTGAGAGAATTATGAGAGAGGGGGAGAGGTTGAAGAGAGTGTTGATATATAGGTGGTGATCAAACGGTTTACTTGAGTGTGTCGAGTAGCACATAATACGAAAATGGGAACACGTTGTAGAGAGGGATCGAAATGACAAACAAGAACCCAAATACATAGTAAACTCGACCCACATATCGACTAAAATAGTATTAGCAATCGAGAATAAATCGTGAGTTGAACCAGAAACAAAAGTATACAGAAACCCAGTAGTAGCTAGACAGAAGACGATAGTAGTTTCATGGGTGATTTCGATAGTGATGGTGGTGTACGAGAAAGAAGAATCATTTAGGAGATGCTAGTGAATCGTTCAAGTGGTGGTTGTTAAAGGAGGAATGGAAGCAAGTATTGACCGTTTATAATAGTTGTAGCTGGTGGTGGTGATATGCCAGAGAGGTGACTGTCGGTTGAGTGACTCATGGTGATGGCGGGTGTACGGTGGTGACCCCCGGTACTTGTGTTGTATCACATATCAATGATATGCTTATGCATATATATATAGATTATAGAATTAGGATTATAATTAATATATATATAATATTATGATATAATATTAAGTAAGAATCACATGTTTCGCTTAAACAGTATTCCATAATTGATAATTCAAAGTATGGATCTATTTAGTCTGCCGACAGTTTAATTTCGAAAGGTATCGTGTACATTGCTAAACAGTTGGCATATGAAAGTGTTCCTCAAAATCCCAAATTTTGAGATTAAACATATTTAATTATTTCACTCATTACCTGTTTGAACCCCGAACCAAAAGGTTCGAAAATTATTTATTTTATGTTCCGATTTATATGTACGGAGTACTAAAACTTAACTTAAAAGGGGTAAAAATATTTTTATCGAGCCCATAAATTCGTCAATCAATATGCGTACCAACTTTTATTTAAATCCTCATAGATATATATTAGGTTCATATTAAAATCAACGAAACGTCAACCGAGTGTTCCAAATGTTTACAGTTTAGACTCGAAATCATTTTTATTTAATGTATACTTTAAATATATAAAAATATAAATAACAAATTATACTTCGTAAATAAATATATTAGTTAAATATATTAAACATTTAAATTTAATGTATTAATATATATATATATATATATATATATATATACAAGTAATATAATAATAGTTTAATTAATTTAATTCAAGTCATTATATATATATATATATATATATATATATATATATATATATATATATACATGTACATATATTTATATATACACATATATTTACAAACAATGGTTCGTGAATCGTCGGGATTAGTCAAGGTCAAATGATTTCATGAAACAGTTCAAAATTTTTGAGATTCAACCTAACAGATTTCTCTCACCGTGTCAAGAATATTAAATCGTATCGAGAGTTTCGTTTAAAATTAGTCGAAATTTTCCGGGTCGTGACAGTACCTACCTGTTAAAGAAATTTCGTCCTCGAAATTTGATAGAGGTTGTCTTGGCTAACAATAAAATTGTTTTTATGACGAATATTAGGTGATAATGAAGTTTTATCATCATTGAGTAATATAGATAAAACAATTCGATCATACGAAGCGTACGAGTGAAGTTACCACAAAAGAGTGAAAAGTTTTGTCTTAACTTTTGACGTAGTCATGGTGGATTCCCGGAATTCAGGGAAGTTAAGGAAATCTTCTAATCAGAAAGAAAATGTGATAGCACGATTTATTAGCAACTGTTGGAATTACAGAAGAACAAAATTATCAAGGAAATAATTCCGTGATATGCTTAAAGATTAAGTAGAATGAAAGAGTCGTGTAACATGGCACATGATGAGGGTAAGATCTGTGAACCATCATCACATTCCATTAGAAATTTAGCATGACTTACTGTAATATAATCACGTTGGCCAAGTGTCATTATATTATACTAATCCATGCTTCAATTCCCAACACTTCTCTACAATTCATTCATAATTCATACTCAGATTTTACAGAAGTTTCCAATATAATGGAATACAGAAAACATGAAAAAGTAGATAGTTTCAGACAAGAATATTTATGAAAATATCCTCAGAAATATCGAAGATATTTATGATGATATTTTGGAATTTCTAAGTTCAAAGGTTGATGAAGAAAGATTTTCGGCAAAATTTTAACATGACTTCGGAACAAGATATTCTCTAAAGATTTCATCAGATTCAGAATTACCTGGATTCATGAATACAGGGTTTGGTCCTTGTATTTGTCCATGGTCTCCTTCATGGTTAGCTCAATCCATTTTTCAGTACCGAATTTTCTATCGTGCGTTTCCAACACTCCATACTTTATCATCAAACTCTTGGCCGTTTAGACCATCTACCATTTTTCTATTTCCTCTGCATTTAATGCTACTATATCTGAATCGTCGATTATCAAACCGAGGTGGTTTAAGGAGAATTGTGTTTTTAGATGATTAAACGCTGATGGTAATATGGTGGAATATAAAAGGTTCTCTGGTAACAATAAATAAGCACGTATATATTCCGAGGTTATAATAAGGTTGTTTTGAACGAAAAGTCGAAATCAACTTGCTGGAGCTGTGACAAAATTTGGCTAATTTGGAAAGGAATTGCAAAGTGTTTTTCGGTAGTAACATCGCCAAAGGAGCTAACGCATATACATGTTAAACGTTTACTCAGGTTCCGAGAGTTTTTTTTTTCCAGGTGCATAACTATATGCATAAACCTTTTCTTCCGTAGATGAAGTGCGGTTGGTTCATCTTCTCGATTGAGATGTTTTCATGAATCATGAAAGATTTGAACGCAAATTGGAATCGTCAAGATACAAATGAGGTTTAAGATGAAATCAAGTGGCAAACTTGAAGAATTGTTTAGTTTCATATGTTATAATCAATATTTTAATTCATTTTTAACTGTCCAATCTTGATAGTCCACAGTTAACAGTCCAATAATTCATATATAATTTAATTTATAATATTCGAATTAATTAATACGTATCGTGACCCGTGTACATGTCTCAGACTCGATCACAACTCAAATTATATATATTATTGTAGAATCAACCTCAACCATGTATAGAGAACTCGATCATTACTGCATATAGAGTGTCCATGGTTATTCCAAATAATATATATAAATGCGTCGATATGATATGTCAAAACCTTGTATACGTTTCTCGATATTTAAAGTGATAAAATAAATAACAGAAATTAAATAACGATAAATAAAGTGCGTAAAGTAAATAACAGAAATTAAATGGCGATAAATAAAATTGAGAGAATGTAAATTGCGATAATTAAATTGAGATAAATAAAATGTAATCAGTTAGCTAGGAACAATTAGCTAGGAACAGTTAGCGTGGATTCTTAACAAAATTTCTCATAGTTAATTTGTTTGTTTCTAACAAATTTTATTTTGTCAAATGTTTTCTTCATTATGCCACTTGTTGGATTCTGATAAATCAAAATCCAAATATAAAATTGGATGAAAATAGTTATTCCGTGGTGAATGGATTTGTATATCGGTGAATGTAAGTGGGATAGTAAATGACTGTTGAATCAGATTCGAAGAATGTACACTGTAACTTTTTAGTGTGAAATCTAAATATTCCTCGGGTATTACCTACCCGTTAAAATATTTTCGCCATTAACAGTACAAAAGAATTTTTAATTACAATCTTTATAAAAACATATATACGTATATATTTTCTTCAGATGTAATCATGGATTTAATGAGTCAATATGATATTAATCTCATTTTCTTTTTGGTTAGAACTAGAGTACATAATCTCTAAAACATTAGAGATTACATAATCATCATGTCGAACGAAGATAAATGATGTAGAACGTCATGTAGAACGATGATTATACTCGAGGTACAGAATGAGATATTGAGGCATGTGATGTTGAAACTTTGGTTGTTAGTGGTACTGTTGGCGCTGGTGATGTTGCTGAAGCTGGTAAGTTTCGCACCATGTTTTCTAAATTGATTACTCGAGTGCGAAGCTCGTTGACTTCTTCCATTATTCCGGGATGATCGTCGGTCGAAACTAGCGGATGAATAAGGTTTAGAATTTTAGATAGAATATAATCGTGGTGAGATATTCGAGAAATGAGGGTGAAAATGGTGTTTCGGACTGGTTCGTCGGTAAGTGCTTCAGGTTCATAGCCAAGAGGTAAGTTCGGTTGGTGAAAAGGATCGCCTTCTTCGCGTCTCCATTGATTAAGTTGACTTCGAACCCATCAGATGAATTGGGGATGGCTGATTGATTGATTCATTCTGGTGACACCGCTTTGGGAGCTTAGGTGAATATCCATGTCGGAATAGCTATCGAAATCTGAGGGACTCGAACTGGTTGAGGGATTCATCTCGTACGATCAGATGAAGGATTTTCGATAGGAAATAGATTATAGGATGTAGATTAGTACCCTGCAATACATAATTTACATATGCATATATAATACTAAAATCCCATAAGTTACGGAGGAATCTACGGAAGCTGTCAGGCAAAGTCTACAGTAATAGATACGCTAAGATATGAATTTTTGTCTATACACTATTCATGCAATCAATGCAGTAAGATGTGTCTAGACTAAGAATGATAAGCAAATGATTCCCTAAGAATGATGAGCAGGTAATTTTCGACACGAAATGATAAGCAAAACTTTTGACATGCAGACACGGTCGAAGTCCAGACTCACTAATGCATCTAAACAACTATCAGTTAAACACACTAATGCAAGACCTGGTTCGCTAAGACCACCGCTCTGATACCACCTGTGATGACCCGTCCTAATCCATCTGGACGAAGTCATCAATATTTGGTCCCATTGCGATGATCGACTCCAAGTAATGTCCTTAAAATGAGAAAATGCACAGCGGAAGACTTAATTCATACCTGAGAATAAACATGCTTAAAAGTGTCAACCAAAAGGTTGGTGAGTTCATAGGTTTATCGTATCAATTATTTCAATATATTAATAGACCACAAGATTTCATAATCATAAACATAATACACTCACAAGTGTATGTAAAGCATTCTAAGTGGTTGAGCACTTGGTAACCATACTTAACATTTAATCACGTCACATATTCCCTTTATTATGAAATCTCACTACACCGTACCAAGTGTAGTCACCGAAACGAAGTACTGTGCAACCGTTGAATACTGGTCGTCCAGTCCGGTTGGGGTTGTCAAGCCCGATAGATCTATCAACAGGATTCGCGTTTACAATACCACATGTAAATAGTAGTTACCAAGCTACATGGAAGTATGCCAGTGGTACAACTCAACGTATAATATATTTTTAAGTACTTGTGTCTATTTCGTAAACATTTATAAAAGCAGCGCATGTATTCTCAGCCCAAAAATATATATTGCAAAAGCAATTAAAAAGGGAGCAAATGAAACTCACATATTGTATTTTGTAGTAAAAATACAGATAACAACATTGAACAATTGTAGGGTTGGCCTCGGATTCACGAACCTATATCATGTATATATATATTAACACCTATAATTTAAGTCAAATAAATTTATGTATTATTATTAATATAAGTGTTTTTAGTAATTCATGTGTTTCATTATTAACTTAAATATATTTACTTTATATAATTTAAATAAAATAATTTATAAAGTATAGTCTTATTAGGTATATTTTTATATATCTAACTTTGATTGTAATAATAATAATATTAGTAGTAATATTGATAATAATAATATTAATATAATTCTAATAATAATAATAGTAAAAGTATTGATAGTAATAATATTAAAAATATTAATAATAATGTTAATATTAATAATAATAATAATGATAATGATAAAAATATTAATAATGATAATAAAAATATTAATGATGATAAATAATAAAAAGTTGTATTATTTTTACAATAATTATGATCCTAACTCTTAATACTAATAGTACATATAATAATACTTGATAGTAATTAATGTTAATAATAATAACAATAATAATAATAATATTAATAATAAGATAATATTAATAATAAAAATATGTAACTACCTCAAAGAAGTAACCCTTAAAAATTTCCCAAGTCCGGATTTGAACCCGCGACGTCCCGCTAACCCGTTAACACCTTTAAATCAATGAACCAAAGATTTATTTTGGTCTTATCCCGCATGATTAACTAGTTCGTCATCATCAAACACTTATCGTTTCATTTGAGCGTTTCGTCATCAATTCGATACCATAATCATCATCATTATCGCCCTACCATTCTAATCAATACACGAATCTAGTATTTATATAACCCATAATATTCTGTTTCTTCTTCCTCTAAATCAATTCATCATCATAGTAACCTTAACATTGCCATCTCATTGTCATCGTGTCACCCACATATTTTCTAATCCAACTCTTGGCCCAACAAAAGTAATACAGCCCAATTACAAACATGGTAGCCCAACACAAAAAAAATATATCGTGGCCCAATCCAACTCTTGGATCACGGCCCAATTAAGCACAAATTCATAGGCCCAATTATGCAAAAGAAAAGAGTCCATTACTTTAACATTTTTAGGCGTTTGCAATAATAGAACTTGGTCTAGTTACACGTGAAATTGAGAAGGTGTTTGGTGACCGTCATTTTCATCATAGCTGTACATCACATTCTTTTTAATAGGACAAAATATAAACTAATGCTAGTAACAATCAAAACTATTCGAGTGTTTCACGTAACGGTTGCATCAAAGATCAAATGAAAATAGTAGAAGGAAGGATTTGTATAGCAACATAAACCGTAGAATACGCAGCAGTAGTGAACAAAAGTATTAGTAAAAAAAATATGGTGGGTTCGTGAGGGTTTTCTTACGAAACAGAAAACTGGGTGAGAGAATTATGAGAGAGAGAGAGAGAGGTTGAAGAGAGTGTTGATATATAGGTGGTGATCAAACGGTTTACTTGAGTGTGTCGAGTAGCACATAATACGAAAATGGGAACACGTTGTAGAGAGGGATCGAAATGACAAACAAGAACCCAAATACATAGTAAACTCAACCCACATATCGACTAAAATAGTATTAGCAATCGAGAATAAATCGTGAGTTGAACCAGAAACAAAAGTATACAGAAACCCAGTAGTAGCTAGATAGAAGACGATAGTAGTTTCATGGGTGATTTTGATAGTGATTGTGGTGTACGAGAAAGAAGAATCATTTAGGGGATGCTAGTGAATCGTTCAAGTGGTGGTTGTTAAAGGAGGAATGGAAGCAAGTATTGACGGTTTATCATAGTTGTAGGTGGTGGTGGTGATATGCCAGAGAGGTGACTGCCGGTTGAGTGACTCATGGTGATGGCGGGTGTACGGTGGTGACCCCCGGTACTTGTGTTGTATCACATATCAATGATATGCTTATGCATATATATATAGATTATAGAATTAGGATTATAATTAATATATATATAATATTATGATATAATATTAAGTAAGAATCACATGTTTCGCTTAAACAGTATTCCATAATTGATAATTCAAAGTATGGATCTATTTAGTCTGCCGACAGTTTAATTTCGAAAGGTATCGTGTACATTGCTAAACAGTTGGCGTATGAAAGTGTTCCTCAAAATCCCAAATTTTGAGATTAAACATATTTAATTATTTCACTCATTACCTGTTTGAACCCCGATCAAAAAGGTTCGAAAATTATTTATTTTCTGTTCCGATTTATATGTACGGAGTACTAAAACTTAACTTAAAAGGGGTAAAAATATTTTTATCGAGCCCATAAATTCGTCAATCAATATGCGTACCAACTTTTATTTAAATCCTCATAGATATATATTAGGTTCATATTAAAATCAACGAAACGTCAACCGAGTGTTCCAAATGTTTACAGTTTAGACTCGAAATCATTTTTATTTAATGTATACTTTAAATATATAAAAATATAAATAACAAATTATACTTCGTAAATAAATATATTAGTTAAATATATTAAAAATTTAAATTTAATGTGTTAATATATATATATATATATATATATATATATATATATATATATATATATATACAAGTAATATAATAATAGTTTAATTAATTTAATTCAAGTCATTATATATATATATATACATGTACATATATTTATATATACACATATATTTACAAACAATGGTTCGTGAATCGTCGGGATTAGTCAAGGTCAAATGATTTCATGAAACAGTTCAAAATTTTTGAGATTCAACATAATAGATTTCTCTCACCGTGTCAAGAATATTAAATCGTATCGAGAGTTTCGTTTAAAATTAGTCGAAATTTTCCGGGTCGTAACATCCACATTTGTTTAAAAGTTGTCCCGATGGAATAATACGCCGATGCGTATTCGGGGATGAAGCTAGTAAAATCTTAAACCATTGTCACACAGGACCAACAGGAGGGCATTATGGGCCTCAACTCACAGCAAGAAAAGTCTACGATGCTGGATTCTATTGGCCTACAATTTTCAAAGACGCACACCTTCTTTGTAAATCCTGTAATGCTTGTCAAAGGGCCGGAAAAATTAGTCAACGTGATGAAATGTCACAAAATGTCATTCAAGTATGTGAAGTATTCGACGTTTGGGGTATTGACTTTATGGGTCCATTTCCAAAATCTCATAATAATCTCTACATTCTCGTTGCCATTGATTATGTATCTAAATGGGCGGAAGCACAAGCTCTCCCAACTAATGATGCACGAGTTGTTGTCAACTTCTTAAAACGTCTTTTTGCAAGATTCGAAACACCGAAAGCTTTAATAAGTGATCGGGGTACTCATTTCTGTAATAATCAACTTGAGAAAGTTCTCAAAAGATATGGAGTAACTCATAAAATCTCAACCGCTTATCATTCACAAATAAGTGGACAAGTTGAAAATACCAATCGAGCTTTAAAACGTATTCTAGAGAAAACCGTAGGATCAAATTCGAAGGAATGGTCATGCAATTGGAGGATGCACTCTAGACTTTTAGAACAGCGTACAAAACTCCAATTGACACCATACCTTTTAAACTCGTTTACGGAAAAGCATGTCACCTTCCAGTAGAAATTGAGCACAAAGCATTTTGGGCTTTGAAGACATGTAATCTTGATTTACATGAAGCTGGACGTTTACGATTAAGTCAACTAAACGAATTAGAAGAATTAAGACATGAAGCATATGAAAATTCGTTATTCTATAAGGAAAGAACGAAGAAATGGCATGATAAAAGAATCAGAAGTTCAAAAGAATTTAAGGAAGGAGACAGATTTCATGACCCGTCCTAATCCATCTGGACGAATACATTACATTTGGTTACATCACGAGGTACTTGACCTCTATATGATACATTTTACAAACATTGCATTCGTTTTTAAAAGACAAACTCTCATTACATCGAAAGTTGACAGCATGCATACCATTTAATAATATATCTAACTATAATTGACATAATAATAATCTTAATGAACTCAACGACTCGAATGCAACGTCTTTCGAAATATGCCATGAATGACTCCCAGTAATATCCTTAAAATGAGCTAATGCACAGCGGAAGATTTCTTTAATATCTGAGAATAAACATACTTTCAAGTGTCAACCAAAAGGTTGGAGAGTTCATAGGTTTATCGTAAACAATAAAATTCATCATTTTAATAGACCACAAGATTTAATATTCCCATTTCCCATAAACATTATGCATAAAGTTCATTCAAATGGATTGAACACCTGGTAATCGACCTTAACAAGTTGCATATAGAATATCCTCATCATTCCGGGAAAACTTCGGACATGATAAATTCGCCATCATTCCGGGAAAACTTCGGACATGATAAATTCGCCAACATTCCGGGAAAACTTCAGACATGATAAAAAGAGCACATTCGATTTCGATAATTCAACCATATAATGTAGTTTCGATTACTTGTGTCTATTTCGTAAAACAGTTATAAAAGTATTTCATGTATTAGCAGTTCAAAATATATTTCAAAAGCATTTAACAAAACAGTTATAAAACAGCGCATGTATTCTCAGTTTCAAAAATGTAAAGAGTAAAAGGGAATCAAATGAACTCACCATACTGTATTTTGTAGTAAAAATACATATGACGACATTGAACAACTGAACAATGCAAGGTTAGCCTCGGATTCATGAACTTATATCATTCATTTATATATTAAAACGTATACTGAATATCACATAATTTCCTTTTTTTTAATATATGTTATTTATGTAATTATAGTTATAATATTCATACTAAAATTTCATTTAAAACCATATATTTTTATTATATCTTAAATTATGTGTTATATATATTTATTTGTTAAAATGATAGTTTTGATATTAAAGTTTTACTTGTGATAATAATAATAAATTTATTAATAATGAAAATATTAATAATAATAATAATGATTTTTGTTAATAATGATACTTACGTTAATAATAATCATAATAATCTTAATAACTATAATAATGATATTAATACAAATATTAATGAAAATAATAATGTTAATTCCAATACTAATGTTAGTATTAATAATAACAATCCTTTTATCAATCATTAAATACTAATGATAATAATTTTAATAGTTATTCATTTATAATGATACTCATAATATTAATCATAATGTTACTAAAAACCACTTATATTAATACTAATACTAATAGTCATAAAATAATCCTAATAATATCACTAATAATAATAATGATCATATAAAAAAAATATAGTTGTAATAGTAATAAGAATAATAATAATAATAATAATAATAATAATAATAATAATAATAATAATAATAATAATAATAATAATAATAATAATAATAATAATAATAATAATAATAATAATAATAATAATAAATGAGACTACCTTAGGGGAACAAGCCTAAAAATATAAATGCCATTGCGAGGCCTCGAACCCATGACCTCTCGCTTCCCTGACCACACCCTTAACCATTTGAGCTGCTTCATCTTTCTGTTTTTTTTTTAATACCCCGAATATATATCTATACATCTAATGTATCTATCATGCCCCTAATCATACAGCAATATCTTCATTCCATTAACATATTACCGTACCATTTATTTTTGGCCCAATCTTAACCAAATCGACCCAAACCCTGATTACTCGTAACAGCCTTCACGTATCATCACTGTATCATCGTTATTTTTATGAATATCCAAGTCGCATTCATCATCTATATTATCAACTAATCACCTTATCATCTTTTCACGATCCTAATTCTCATCATCATCATTTAAATTCGATGTAACAATAATCCTCACTGTATTCCTAATCGTAAACATAATTATTTTCATCATAATAATCATGTATCATGACATCCCCACCGTATCATCATCATTCATTACGGAACCTCATCATTAACATCTTAACGTTTCCTATCTCGTTTCATTTATCATTTAACCGTAATCGAGATCAAGTATTATCGTCTAGAGTATCAACAGAGAAAAAAAGATCGATGGTTACACATTCGACCCAACTGAAGATAACAACCCAGATTGCAATCAACGTTCAAGTTTAATTGGCCCAAACAAACAACTATACATGGCCTAATAATAAAGTAGGTCTCGGCCCAAGAGTTAACTTAATTCAGCCCAACAATTAGGTTAGCCGACAGCCTAATACATGTACTAGAAGAAGGTTAATTTTAATGGTTGTGTACGTGTGGCCTTTATCTCCAGCTGGCTTCTCCACTATCCCTTAATAATCAAGTGGGTTATTTATTTAATTGTATGTTGTCGGCCATTATATAAAGGATGCACTAGATAAATTCAATTCACAAGTGATTCAATGGCATTAGTTGAAGTTATTGGACATGCCGATTTTGGGTCTGTTTGTATGAAACGAACCAGGAGCAACGAAAATAGAAACTTCGAAGCTACAGCACTAGAGGAAAAGCATTGGGGTTGTGATGGTTGTTCGTTAGAAAAGAAAACATAAAGATATAGTCGCAACAACAAAGTCAAACTAACCAAGTCGGGTTTGGTTTGTATTAGATCCAGAAAATAGTAGTAGGGTTTCTCAAGTGGGGTTGTGATCGATGTTGCTGTTGGCCGAAAGTAATACACGATAACAGCAGACTTTAAAAGGTAATTTTGATTCAATCATATTCTTACTTATGGTTATGATAATTAGCTATACCGTTGGGTTGTGCAGAAAAATAGAAACGTATAGCATAGTTGCAGTAGCAGTTTTTATAGTAGCAGTAAGTTGTAGATGGTGAGGGTTGTTTGAAGATGTTGATGGTGGAAGGAAATTCATGATGGTAATGGGTGCAAGGTTGAAATAAGAAGACAAGGGAATGGAAAAGAAGAGAGTAATGTAATGGTGATCGAAAACACAGAAGATAGTTAAGTTGTTATTCTTTATCACTCAATATATATGTATTATGTATATTATTTACAGATAGAGGTAGTACAATTTACTATACCCTCTTTACAGTTCACCTAAAATGATTGTCGACAAAAGTATTCGAGCCAGGAAGAAGAAACAAAAGAAAATAAAGGCAAATAGGGATTGGAAACAAATTGTAAGATTGATGATATTGATATGTAACAATTTGAGGACAGCAACAAAAATCGAATACTGTTGGATTGAGATGCAAAACAATTTTTGATTCTGTAATCGTACGAATGATCCTATAAATTAAGAATTATAATTAAATAAAATTTTAATAATATTAATAATATAATTAATATTAATATTATTAATATTATCAAATAATACATAAAATGATATTAATTATAAATGTAATAAATTGTATTAGCTCCTAATAATTATAATAATAATGATAATAATAATAATCTATATTAATATTAATATTTCTTAATGATCATGGTAATAATATCTAATAATAACTATATTAATATTATTGATATTAAAAGTAATAATACTATTGGTGAATGTAATAATAATAATAATAAATAATCATAATAATAATCAAAATTATAATAATAATGATATTAATAATCATAATAATAATTATTATTAGTTATACTAATAATAATACTAATAATACTGATATTATTATATTGATAGTAACATTATAACAACTTATACATCTTAAAATTCATATCTATATACTATATATTAATAATACAAATAATAAATACAACAAGAACAACAACAACAGAGCCCAATCCCTCATGAGTGGGGTATGGGTGAGGTGAGACGTAGACAATCCTTCCTCTATCCTAGATTAAAGAGAGGTCATTTCTCACCCCGAGTGAGACACTCCAAGAGTAGAGAAAGTCCTCCCTCTCTATACTCGACGGATGGAGAGATTGCTTCCAAAAGGAACTCCGGCCATAAAAAAATAAAATAAAAAAAATAAAAAGGTAAAATAGAATAAATAAATAGATAAATTAAAATAAAGAGAGACGCCATGAAAATGGTATGATCAAATTTCCATAGGTTTTAGATCATGCTTGGAATTCAATATAGGCTTTAAGCGGCAGTCAAATCGTCACTAAATCGACGATTGTTGTTGCCTTACTTAATAGAGCCATAAAAAAAAGTAACGTACCTTAGAGTGTTGTGCGGAGCTCGAGCCATATCAGAGATGCTACTCTAAAATAACAATCACTATGTATGACGCAACATAAACACTCTTATCATACATATCTACATACATAAACCTACATACATACATATATGCATAAATCCGTTCCTAAAGATACATAAAACATAGAACATACCTACATACATACCAGCACACATTTATACATACACACACGCATACATACATACATACATACATACATACATACATACATACATACATACATACATACATACATACATACATACGAACATACATACCTACAACCATAAGCATACATACATACACGCATACATACATACATACATACATACCTACCACCCTAAGCATACATACATAACGCAAACATATAAGCATACAAACACAAATAAGCATACACGCATACATACGGACATACATACCTACAACCATAAGCATACACACATAACGCAACCATCTGAGCTCCCAAAACAAACAAAGTAATCATACATATATGTTAATAAATGTTAATATCAATACAAATAATAAATGTTAATATCAATATTAATAATAAGAGTAAAAAATAATAATGTTGATATAATTCTATATTAAAAATTGTATTTATACTTAATATATTACTTTCATACATGTCATTTATAATATATATATATATATATATATATATATATATAATAATAATAACTTTTTCTAAATATTTAATATTTATTCATTTTATATATATTTTCACATTTTTATGTACACACAATTGTTCGTGAATCGTCGGGAGTAGTCAAAGGGTATTTGAATATATGAACACAGTTCTAAAATTTTCGAGACTTACTATTATAGACTTTTCTTATCGTGTTGGAATTATATAAAGATTAAGTTTAAATTTGGTCGAAAATTTTCGGGTCATCACAGTACCTACCCGTTAAAGAAATTTCGTCCCGAAATTTGAATGTGATCGTCATGGCTAACAATAAATATGTTTTCATGACGAATATGAGTTGGTAAAATAGAATTTTATTACCATAATGTAATATGGATAAAACGATTCGATTACTCGAAGCGTATGAGAGAAGCTATCACAAAAGAGTGAGATGAGTAAATAGTGTTTCGTCAAATCTTTTGACATAAATATGGTTGATTTCTGGAAATCAAGGGATTTGGAGAAAATCTTCATAATAAGATTTTATTCTTCGGTAATCAAGGGAATTAGGATCTGTTTTAAATGCGATCATCTGTTTTGATTGCTCTGTCGGGTATTTTACTATAAATCTACTCCCTTCGTTTCCTTTATATTTTGGAGTTCCATTCTTTTGTTTTTCTCTTCCCGACCTTAAGTCAAGAGAATAATGGTCCATAATTCGTAGGTATGAAGTTTTAGAATGAACATGACTAATGTTCTAAGAGAGTGATTATGATAGCACGATCTTGATTGGTTAAATTACCAGAATTCAGGAGAAAAGATAGAACTATCAAGAAAATATGTTCTTGATATGTTTACAGATCAGATAGAATGTAAGAGTCGTGTAACATGGCACAAGATGATGTTATGGTCTGTAAATCATCACGTTTCATTATAAACTCGGCATTACTTATTGTAATATAATCACGTTGATCAAGTTTCATTATATTATACTAACTAACGCTTCAGTTCCCAACACTACTTCAATAATATTCATATTTTAAGTTCGAATTTTTCAGATTTTAGAAACTGAAACAGTTTCCTTTCTGATGTAATACTGATATCGCGAAGAGATAAATGATTTCAGATAAGAATAGTTATGAAAATATCTTTGGAAATATCGAGGATATTTATAATAACAGATATGATGATATCTTAGGAATTCTAATATCGAAGAATGATGAAAATTGTCCGTAAAAGTGTAGAGTCAAGAGTAAGGTATTCGTTAATGACTTCAGCAGACACTGAATCATTTGGATTCTTTGAAGGCAGGTTTAGTCTTTGTGATTTGTCCGCAACCTCCTTCATGATTTGCTCAATCCGTTTTCCAGTTCCAACATTTCTGAGCTTTGCCAACATACTATTTTTTTATCATCAAATTTCTGACGGTTAAGGTTGTTTACGATTGTCTACAGTTTCTGCTGCTTCGTTCAGCTTTTTCAACATTTCGAGTATTAATTCGCAGACTAGGTGCTTTTCAGAATTTCAGAATGAAAGATTATAATTATAAGAGATAAAGGTTATATGTATACATATAACTGTTGATGTAGACATGCTGCGAGATTTCAAAATACTGATTGCTGATTCTCGGTAACTGGTACGGCAATTATCGTTACAAAACGCGGATGAGTATATGATAGGGTTTTAATGAACGAATATAATAGTTCTTCGGAGTGACTTAAGTTAATGAGTAATGAAGTTGTTGGTAAGTTTACTGCTAATGTGGTAGAATATAAACGATTCTCTGGTAACGATGATGATGGGGTAATCTTAATAATAAGGTATATTCGAATGAAAAGAAGTTGATTTGCTGGAGCTGTGACAAAATTGACTAATTTGAATATGAATTGCAATGTTATTTTTGGTAATAACAATGCCAAAGGAGCTAGCACAGATACGTGTTAAACGTTTACTCAGGTTCCGAGTGTTTTTAGGTGTAATACTATATGTATAAATCTTTCCTTCCGTAGATGAAGTGCGGTTGGTTCATCCTCTTGATTGAGGTGTTTTTAAGAATCACGAAAGATTTGAACGCAGATTGTAATCATCAAGATAGAAATGAGGTTTGAGATGAAATCAAGTGGCAAACTTGAAGAATTGTTTAGTTTCATATGTTATAATCAATATTTTAATTCATTTTAATTGTCCAATGTTGGCAGTCCACAGTCGATAGTCCACAGTTAACAGTCCAATAATTCATATATAGTTTAATATATTATATTCGAATTAATTAATACGTGTCGTGACTCGTGTACATGTCTCAGACTCGATCACAACTCAAAGTATATATATTATTGTAGAATCAACCTCTACCCTGTATAGCTAACTCCAGCATTACTGCATATAGAGTGTCTATGGTTATTCAAAATAATATATAGATGCGTCGATATGATATGTCAAAACCTTGTATACGTGTCCCGATATTTAAAGTGCGTAAAATAAATAACAGAAATTAAATGACGATAAATAAAATTGCGAAAATATAAATTGCGATAAATAAAATGTAATCAGTTAGCTAGGAACAGTTAGCTAGGAACATTTAGCGTGGATTCTTAACAAAATTTCTCATAGTTAATTTGTTTGTTTCTAACAAATTTTAATTTTGTTCAATATTTTCTTCATTATGCCACTTGTTGAATTCTGATAGGTCAAAATCCAAATATGAAATTGAATGAAAATGGTTATTCTGCGGTGAACGGATTCGTATCTCTGTAGATGTAAATAGGATAGTAAATGAATGTTGAATCAGATTTGAAGAATGTACAGTGTAACTTATTAATGTGAAATCAAAATATTTCTCGGGTATTACCTACCCGTTAAAATATTTTCACCATTATCAGTTTGTACAAAAGAATTTTTTTTTTAATTACAATCTTTATGAAAATATACTTACATATATATTCTCTTCAGATGTAATCATGGATTTAATGAGTCAATATGATATTAAACTCATTTAATTTTCATTTGGAACTAGAATAAATAATCTCTAAAACTTTAGAGATTACGTAATCGCCATGAAGAGCGAAAATAATTGATGTAGAACGATACGTAGTATGATGATTATATTTGAGGTACAGAATGAGATGTTGAGGCATGGATTGTTGATGGTACTGGTGATGTTACTGATGGTACTGTTGGTGCTGGTGATGTTGTTGAAGCTGGTAAATTTTGCACCATATTCTCCAAAAATCATTACTCAGGCGCGAAGCTCGTTGACTTCTTCGATTACTCCGGGATGATTGTCGGTAAGAACGAGCGAATGAATAAGGTTTAGAATTGTGGATAGAATATAATCGTGGTGAGATATTCGAGAAATGAGGGTGAAAATGGTGTTTCGGACTGGTTTGCCGGTAAGTGCTCCAGGTTCACCGTCAAGAGGTGAATTCAGTTAATGGAAAGGATCACCTTCTTCTTGTCTCCAATGATTGAGGAGACTACGAACCCATCAGATAATTTGTGTAATGACACAACCCGTTATCCATCCAAAAACGTGCCAATAAAAAAAAATTCTGGGACAGTTCATCTGGACGGCGTCCAGTTGTGAAGACCAGGACGGCATCTAGCCATCTGGGACGGCGTCCAGTTGTACTAAAAAGTTCTGATCAGTTTTTCAAACACACGCGAGCGGAAAACCCGCTTCCCGACACTTTTAAACCAAAACACATTCACAATATGTTATAATAATTAAAACTAAGAGTTTTCCATAATAAAACCGAGTTTTACAACCCCGAGCCTACATCGACCCAAATTACTACCAAGTGACCATTGCGACCCATTTAGTTAAATTCAAAACATAGACCGAGCATGGGATTGGGGATACGCTACCCAATCCTAATTAAATCCAAAAGCAAGTCTTCTAAAGCAACTTCGCAAGTCCGCTAGTTCCCACGCTTACCCGAGCCACCGCTTCCATGCAAATCTATAAAAATGTAAACAACGAGAGGGTAAGCTAACGCTTAGTGAGTGAGAATATACTACATACATATATATGCATAAAATAGACACGCCACACAAAATATCAAATACCGCATACCGGAGCATCCAAGCATAAAGGCAAGCTAGTCTAAGCATACCGTACAACCACTAAGCAATAAGTTAAGGATACATCAACAAATATAAGTTCACCAACGACGATGTGAACAACGCCAATGAGCTACACCCGGAGGGTTAGCTACATCACAACAATACATTAATATATATAACAATATATAAACGTCCAAGGTTAACACCTTAACCCAATACCGAGAACCGACAACCGATTACCACATGAAGATTGGCCGAACTACACGAGCCTTAGTAATCCGCAACCACACGAGACTACTGTCTTCATTACCACAACAACATCGAGGTTGGCCGAACTACACGAGCCTTAGTAAATCCGCAAACACACGAGATCACTACCTCAATAAGATGACCGAACTACACGCGTCACCGTGAATCCGAACTACACGAGATTCACTTTCACAATTCAATAAGATGACCGAAACTACAAACGTCATCGTGAATCCGCATCCACACGCGACTCACTTCTCAACATCAAAACCCTTCGCCATTGGGGTTATATCATCCACATCACAAGCATATGTGATATCGTACACACAAAGTGTGCACCTCGCCAAAGATGGTCAACCAAAATGAACAACCGTGCCAATTGGACCTATTACACAAGTCCATCAAATCCACCTATATGTGAAGTGAACTCTATAACCGAGAACCACTTCACCCAACCCGCACCCATCCTAAACATACATATGCACATAGGATATTAACACTCTCCTTGTCGCCTTTGATGAATGCAATTGAAATCCGCAACACGTCAATGGAAAGTACCTATTCCATTATCACAATTCAACAACACAATTAGGGTGTATTTATAAACCAACCCAATTTACACTTAGTGCAATTTTGACCCAAATGCACTTCCAAGCACCAACCGCGCCCAAACTAACCAATATTCACTAACACGAGTGAAAATGGTCCTAACACACCAATTAAACCCGAACACAAGTGTTAAACACGTGTCTCACCCATTTTGACACCAAAACCCTAATTTTGACCCATTTCAAAATTAGTTAACCTAACACACCCAAAAGTGTTCCAACACTTCCATAATCACTAAACCTAGTGATTAAACCCAAATCAAAGCCTAAACAAGGCCAAATCGTCAACCACCCAAAACCCGCCAAGTGACAAGAATAACTAGCCACCATAAACCCATTTCATCATCTAAGAGGGTTTCACAACAAACTAGCTCAAAATCCTAACTTGAATATCAAATCTAACAAATGAAATTCGGAGTTTGAGCTTACTAATACTACCACAATGTAGCTAGGAGCGAGATGAACAACTTTAGAACTCTAGCTTTGGTGAGAATCCGACTCTCTTCTCCAAATCAAGCTCTCTCTCTCTAAACCCTTACTCTCTCACTAGATATGGATGAGAGTGTTTGTGAGGATGAAATGTGATCCAAAAATGACCAATGGATCAGTTTTGAGGGCTCCAAACCGACACCCAAGTGAAATTACCAATTTTCCCCTTTTTAAAATCTAAAATATTACAGCTGGCCCGACAGGCCAACTGGACGGCGTCCCAAATATTGGACGGTGTCCAGCTCTTCTTTGCTGGACGGCGTCCCAAATCCTGGACGACGTCCCGATCAACTGAAACGGAAACAGGGTCTTACAACTCTCCCCCACTTAGACATGATCGCGTCCTCGCGATCTGCGCCACTTAACCGAACAGACCACACTCAACGTCCTCAAACGTAAGTCCCAATTCGACTTCCCTAGGCAACTCTTTCCAATGAATCACCTTTAACAACTAAAATCATCACACGCGATTTATCAAATCACAATTCGAGCACTAAAACCTTCCTCATTCCCTCACATTGGGAAAACTCATCCAATCTCGAACCGAGATATCAACCCTCTAGCGTACCATTACCAAGTACAATGCCAAAGTAACCACATACCAACATAAGGTCAACCATCTAAACCGAAGAAGACTGAACAAAAGCGAACCCTTACGGATAACACTTCCACTTAACATCCTTTGTAGTGCGCAACACGACCAATACGCAACTACTGTAACATCATAAACAAACGGCTAAAACCGATAACGCCCAAAACGACTATGGTAACGCTAGATCCCAAGGAGTACAACATCGACTTTTGTCACACCCGTGACAACATGTGAGCGAAACACGGCTATCGCGTCACTACTTCCATAACATGGTCCTTACGACCCCACCATCGGTGTATAAAACAACCGATAGATCACACATCCAACAACATGAAGGCTGGCTGAAAACTACACTCGCCTTGGTAAATCCGCAACCACACGCGACTCACTACCTTCACCACACAACAACCGGGATTGGCCGAACTACACGCGTCGAAGTGAATCCGAACTACACGAGAGTCACTATCCCAAAAGAATGACCGCAACCACACGCGTCACTTGTGAATCCGAACTACACGAGACTCACTCCTCAATACAATGACTGAAACCACACGAGTCATTTGTGAATCCGAACTACATGCGACTCACTTTCACAATACAATGACCGAAACCACACGAGTCATTTGTGAATCCGAACTACACGCGACTCACTTCCACAATAAGATGACTGAAACTACACGCGTCATCGTGAATCCGCAAACACACGCGATCCACTTCCAAATCTCAACACCGAATGAAGTCAGTGGACCCCGTCAATGGTCATGCTTCACCGATATAACACTACACCTATGATGAAGTCAGCGGACCCTGAAGGTCATGCTTCACCAATATGGCACTACTCCCATGATGAAGTCAGCGGACCTCGAACGGTCATGCTTCACCAATCACATACTCCCATGATGAAGTCAGCGGACCCTGAACGATCATGCTTCACCAATCAGATACGCACTTTTGGCCTCGAACAACGAGTAGTGCAACATCGCGCTCTGCTACACTATAGTGAACCCTAACGGATACCACTAACCATTCACACAATCGAGCAAGAACCACCTATATCAAACATAGGTACAAAACAATAATTCTCTAGAAGAGAATCCGACACACACATCCCTTAACCGAGGGATTTCACCTTGCTCGCCAAACACGTCCATTATCTCTCAATGAGATTTACCACATTACCACCTCGATGATAAGTTACAAATCCAAATCATAAGTACAATTTAGCCAAATTTGTACTCCACAACAAATCGACCAAAACTAGGTCCCGACACAAAATTCGGATCTACCAAAAGCATCGTCCAAAATCTCACACCAAAACCTCCTCGTGCGGGAGTGTAACTCCCCCACTTGGAATTATGTTCTATAACCACAACTTGTACACCCGTACAGTGCTACCAAAGGTAGACTTTACCAATAATTGGGTTCACACGACCCATCACCATATCTTGCTCCAACCTTGAGTATACTAAGGATCTTAACATATCCTTAAACACTTCGAACGAAAAGTGTACCACAATTACACAAACTATACTCTCGCAATCATCCAATTGCTTTAGTTTGTCAAATTTCACCCATGTACCTAAGGGTTTCACTTCGGTACACTAAGTACAATGTAACCGCAATATAATCGGAGTCGAACACCACGCTAGTAGGTATAAAAGAGGCACCTAATGTCGCGTCACGTAGACTCCTTTACCAACATTCATCTAGATCAACACTCGATTTCTCGGGTTTCATCCCACCCGTCGAACCTCATGGTCCATCAACTTCAACACAAAAGCGAACACGCGCTTAACAACCGAACACCAAAACCCATTTCCATGGCTTGGTAGAAACATTTCCCAAATACTAAGGAATGCTTGGTTGCACCAAGTCTTACACCCTTCGCCCCACAATCAAACGTCACCATAGGGTACTTCCATTAGGAACGTCACCCATATTAATAACATGCACAACACAATGCATCTAATAAACTCAAACTCAACGGCACATAATAAATAATCAAAGGACATATTTATTAAAATGAAACGTATCTTAACGTCTCCTTGCCGCACCCGTCCCCGCTAACTCGGGACATTCCGACTTACGATGTCCTTCTTCTTGGCAATGGAAGCACACCATGCCATCACCCTTTGGTACCGAACATTCCTAAGACTTGTGACCCCTCACGCCACAATTGTAACACCTAGACGCACTAGAATCTAATATACCCGTCCGTGTACCACCCGTGCTCACGCTCGGACCCTTAGTCCTCTTACTTGGAGCACCATACGAAACAACCCTTCTCTCACTTGAAGGTTCACCCATCTTCGATCGCGAATACGACTCGAAACCTCTAGCCAAGTCGAATAATTCCGCAAACGATTTTGCTTGACCTCGGCTAATTTTACTCTTCAAGTCATCATTCAAGGTCCGATAGAAATCCCCCATCAACAAACGATCATTCCCCAAATACTCCGGGCAAAAACGAACCTTCGCCATAAAGGTCGTCTTGAGAGTATTCATATCCATAGAACCCTGTTGCAAATTTCGCATCTCATTACGCAATTCCCACAAATCGGCTGAAGTCCGGAACTCCTCGAAGAATTCCTCTTTAAATTCGTCCCACGATAACGCCATAAACAGTTCACCACCGACAAGATCAATCTTACCATCCAACCAATCCTTCGCCCTACCCCGCAACAAACTAGTAGCGAGTCTTGTCTTTTTCTCGGGAGGGCATTCAATAGTACGAAAACACCCTTCGACATCTGAGATCCAAGTTGTGCTTACCAAAGGATCCGGTTTCCCGTCATACATTGAGGGTTTAGTTGTGACGATCACTCCAAATCCATATGGACAATACGTCATTCATTGATTTCATTGCGAGGTATTTGACCTCTATATGATACGTTTTGTAAACATTGCATTCTTTTGAAAAGGCACACCATAAATGAATATTTAAATCAAAGGTTTTCGACATCTGATGATTTCAACATATAGACAATCACCGTAAATAATAGTTTACAATAGTACATCCGTTGACAATGCAGTCAAAATAAGATACATGGTGATAATTTGGTGAATGCAACGTTTCCTTGAAAAGTATATCATGTAAGACTCCATGCACATAGCTTGTCTAACATATAAGCAACAGCGGAAGACTTCTAGGAAACCTGAGAATAAACATGCTAACAAGTGTCAACACAAAGGTTGGTGAGTTCATAGTTTTAATGTTTCGCATAATCTGTGTATAAAGGTGGATCACAAGATTTCAGTTGTTTCATCCAGAAACGTTTATCAAAATATTCTACAAGATTGAGCACCCTGGTAACTAAACTTAACGTATATATAATTTGTACCCTTTGTATAATCATCTTAATAGTACACGCAAACCAACGTGTACGCTTCTCAAATAGCATACGCCCGTTAAAAGGCTAGCGCTCTAGCTCAGATGGGGATATCAAGCCCTATGGATCCATATACAACTACTCGCGCCCACCAGTTCTTATAACCGGCAGTTACTAGTTACCAAAGCTAAGGGATTTTCGGTTCAAACTCGGTGTAGAATTTATTATGTACTTGTATCCATTGTGTTTAAAATAAAGTGCATGTATTCTCAGCCCAAAAATATATATTGTAAAAGCATTTAAAAAGGGAGCAAATGAAACTCACCTTAGCAGCACATAAAGTTGTTCACCAAAACGTGACCGAAACTCGGAATATCAAATAACCGTAGATCTCAACCTAGAGAACATATGTTGGTCAATAAATGTCTATCAAGCTAGGTCAGATCATAGTGTATAACAATCCTAATGCTCGAGATCGACATACAAAATTTATCCAAAGTTGTTTCAAAAAGTCAATTTTGACAATAGTTTAACAAAATGAGACATACCTTATATAAGGATTCATTTACTCGGTTGGTAATATTCAAAAATCCAATTTATCAATTGCGTAAACAAGTTGTTTAAATCTTAATTGTAGATTCAAAAGCAATTTCAATTAACGTTAATCATAATTCAGTTGATCATATCTTTTAATCCGTTCATCGAAATTATTCGATATCTAAATGAAAAGTTATTGATTTTTCGCCAGCTTTCCAAAAACATGTATATCATATACCTTTTACCAGTAATATATGTATTTACTTCGTGATTAATCATAACTGTTTAACAACAAAATTTAACATACAAGCATGCATAAATATATATACTCGAGCACTAGACATGGATACACAATTAATGTATAATAGATAAAATATGAGTGCTTACGTATCAATATTGAGATTCAATATTGTAGGAAAGTACGTAGACGCAACAGAGATGATAAACACTAGATTTGATTCACAAATATACCCTCGAACATTACCCATAACCTCCTTGACAATAACCCATAATTTCCTTAGCTCTATCCCGCTCAAAAACCCATTTTGAAGGTGACACGCTCATGACCTCGTCGTAGTATTTTATGTATAATACTAATTAATAATAATATTACTAATAATATTAAGATTAATAATAATATTAATCATAATAATAATAATAATAATAATAATAATAATAATAATAATAATAATAATAATAATATAAATAATAATATAAATAATTAAATGTTTACGGAGTATATGAAAATAAATAAGATCAAAGTGCAGAAATCGATCAATTTATAGATGTAATCTGGAATCCATTGTCATGCGATCGCATGAGTTTCATTTGATATGGCCATGCGATCGCATGGCCAGCTGTACCTGGTCACAAAGTTTTAACTTTTTGTTTGTCGACAAAATTTAATAATAATATAATATATATAATTTAAATTAATTAATTATATATTATATTTTATTCCCGTGCTTAGTGGACTTGTAACTTTTGCTCCGATAAGTCGTACGTCATCACTCGACTTATGTCTCGGTTCCGGTTTTTCGAATGTCCTTTCGTACGTTGAGAAAACTTGTACATTACATTTTGGGACACGTACCTTAGTCAAAATATAGTCTTAAATTATCCCTAAATTATATCACTCGAAATATAACTTATACATTTGTGTGTTTTGGTCATTTACTTCTATAAATCATTGTCTCGATATTTTTTAAAATACATTTTAAAATAGTGTTTTACTGTAGCAATTCACTGTAGCAAATACAATTTTTACTTTAGCAATTCACTGTAGCAAATAGTGATTTTCGAAAACACTGTAGCATTTTGGGTACTGTAGCAATTTGAAAATGCTGTAGCAAGTTAGTGTTTTACTTGTTCATCTTAAACGCTTTAGTTAACTTATCTAAATATCAATCGAATCAATAAACGAATGTTACTATCGTTTACTAAATAACTTGAAATTATATATATGTATATATCTTTTTAATATACATAAATCAGTTTTTAAATACACATTGGAAGTTATTTATAAATAAATTTTAATAATAAATATTTCAACTTATCGTATATATTCAAATAGATATTTAAACCAATAAGTTTAATGTACGGTATCAAACAATTAATACATTGTTACCTTTTCAAGTTATAGTATATATGTATCTATTTACATATAATTGTTCGCGAATCGTCGAAAACAACCGAAGGGTATTTAAATATATAAAAGTAGTTCAAAAATTTTGAGATTCAGTTTTACAGACTTTGCTTATCGTGTCGGAAATGTTAATCATACAAAGATTAAGTTTAAATTTGGTCAGAAATTTCCGGGTCATCACATTAGTCCTCATGAAGCTCTTAAGATAACGCTCCATTCCACTACTACCTTGAAGTTCGGAATACTTCCTATCCATTTCTTCTCATAACGCACTCATTTGCTCCGCAACGGCGGTCGTAACTCTAGCGTTAAACTCCACGTCGTTCGTCTCGATCCCATTTCCCGTCGCCATTCTAAGGAATGCAAAGCGATTAGATCACGAACGTATAAAACCACACACAACACCGCCCCATCTTGCTAAACACTCATCGTACATCACTTGTTAGACATGATTTTCACCCGTAATAAGGTTTGTAAGTCCTTATTACGCACACACGTCGTCTCAACTCGTTAGTACAACGACCGCCTCGCTCGATGATATAACCAAACACAAACAAAATTCTACGCGATATAAGCACACGCAAGAATTATTATCACAACACAATAATATATTAATAATATCCGCATTACTAATATAAACGTTAGTCCACCTACAAATAAGGCACTAACTATAACCCATTTCGATCCGTACTCCTACAAGTCCCGCAACAAATTAAGCACACACAAAAGTCTAAGTCTAGGCACCTATCTCAAGTCACCTAAATCCCTTAGACCATGCTCTGATACCACTTGTAACGACCCAACCCGTTATCCATCCAAAAACGTGCCAATAAAAAAAAATTCTGGGACAGTTCATCTGGACGGTGTCCAGTTGTGAAGACCAGGACGGCATCCAGCCATCTGGGACGGCGTCCAGTTGTACTAAAAAGTTCTGATCAGTTTTTCAAACACACGAGAGCGGAAAACCCGCTTCCCGACACTTTTAAACCAAAACACATTCACAATATGTTATAATAATTAAAACTAAGAGTTTTCCATAATAAAACCGAGTTTTACAACCCCAAGCCTACATCGACCCAAATTACTACTAAGTGACCATTGCGACCCATTTAGTTAAATTCAAAACATAGACCGAGCATAGGATTGGGGATACACTACCCAATCCTAATTAAATCCAAAAGCAAGTCTTCTAAAGCAACTACGCAAGTCCGCTGTAGTGACCCGAACTTTTTCATGTTTATATATATATTAATTGAGATTGATATTTACATGATTAAATGTTTCCAACATGTTAAGCAATCAAACTTGTTAAGACTTGATTAATTGAAATATGTTTCATATAGACAATTGACCACCCAAGTTGACCGGTGATTCACGAACGTTAAAACTTGTAAAAACTATATGATGACATATATATGGATATATATATAGTTAACATGATACTATGATAATTAAACATATCATTAAGTATATTAACAATGAACTACATATGTAAAAACAAGACTACTAACTTAATGATTTTTAAACGAGACATATATATAACGATTATCGTTGTAAAGACATTTAATGTATATATATATCATATTAAGAGATATTCATACATGATAATATCATGATAATATAATAATTTAAAATCTCATTTGATATTATAAACATTGGGTTAACAACATTTAACAAGATCGTTAACCTAAAGGTTTCAAAACAACACTTACATGTAACGACTAACGATGACTTAACGACTCAGTTAAAATGTATATACATGTAGTATTTTAATATGTATTTATACACTTTTGAAATACTTCAATACACTTATCAAAATACTTCTACTTAACAAAAATGCTTACAATTACATCCTCGTTCAGTTTCATCAACAATTCTACTCGTATGCACCCGTATTCGTACTCGTACAATACACAGCTTTTAGATGTATGTACTATTGGTATATACACTCCAATTATCAGCTCTTAGCAGCCCATGTGAGTCACCTAACACATGTGAGAACCATCATTTGGCAACTAGCATGAAATATCTCATAAAATTACAAAAATATGAGTAATCATTCATGACTTATTTACATGAAAACAAAATTACATATCCTTTATATCTAATCCATACACCAACGACCAAAAACACCTACAAACACTTTCATTCTTCAATTTTCTTCATCTAATTGATCTCTCTCAAGTTATATCTTCAAGTTCTAAGTGTTCTTCATATATTCTACAAGTTCTAGTTACATAAAATCAAGAATACTTTCAAGTTTGCTAGCTCACTTCCAATCTTGTAAGGTGATCATCCAACCTCAAGAAATCTTTGTTTCTTACAGTAGGTTATCATTCTAATACAAGGTAATAATCATATTCAAAATTTGGTTCAATTTCTATAACTATAACAATCTTATTTCAAGTGATGATCTTACTTGAACTTGTTTTCGTGTCATGATTCTGCTTCAAGAACTTCGAGCCATCCAAGGATCCATTGAAGCTAGATCCATTTTTCTCTTTTCTAGTAGGTTTATCCAAGGAACTTAAGGTAGTAATGATGTTCATAACATCATTCGATTGATACATATAAAGCTATCTTATTCGAAGGTTTAAACTTGTAATTACTAGAACATAGTTTAGTTAATTCTAAACTTGTTCGCAAACAAAAGTTAATCCTTCTAACTTGACTTTTAAAATCAACTAAACACATGTTCTATATCTATATGATATGCTAACTTAATGATTTAAAACCTGGAAACACGAAAAACACCGTAAAACCGGATTTACGCCGTCGTAGTAACACCGCGGGCTGTTTTGGGTTAGTTAATTAAAAACTATGATAAACTTTGATTTAAAAGTTGTTATTCTGAGAAAATGATTTTTATTATGAACATGAAACTATATCCAAAAATTATGGTTAAACTCAAAGTGGAAGTATGTTTTCTAAAATGGTCATCTAGACGTCGTTCTTTCGACTGAAATGACTACCTTTACAAAAACGACTTGTAACTTATTTTTCAGACTATAAACCTATACTTTTTATGTTTAGATTCATAAAATAGAGTTCAATATGAAACCATAGCAATTTGATTCACTCAAAACGGATTTAAAATGAAGAAGTTATGGGTAAAACAAGATTGGATAATTTTTCTCATTTTAGCTACGTGAAAATTGGTAACAAATCTATTCCAACCATAACTTAATCAACTTGTATTGTATATTATGTAATCTTGAGATACCATAGACACGTATACAATGTTTCGACCTATCATGTCGACACATCTACATATATTTCGGAACAACCATAGACACTCTATATGTGAATGTTGGAGTTAGCTATACAGGGTTGAGGTTGATTCCAAAATATATATAGTTTGAGTTGTGATCAATACTGAGATACGTATACACTGGGTCGTGGATTGATTCAAGATAATATTTATCGATTTATTTCTGTACATCTAACTGTGGACAACTAGTTGTAGGTTACTAACGAGGACAGCTGACTTAATAAACTTAAAACATCAAAATATATTAAAAGTGTTGTAAATATATTTTGAACATACTTTGATATATATGTATATATTGTTATAGGTTCGTGAATCAACCAGTGGCCAAGTCTTACTTCCCGACGAAGTAAAAATCTGTGAAAGTGAGTTATAGTCCCACTTTTAAAATCTAATATTTTTAGGATGAGAATACATGCAGGTTTTATAAATGATTTACAAAATAGACACAAGTACGTGAAACTACATTCTATGGTTGAATTATCGAAATCGAATATGCCCCTTTTTATTAAGTCTGGTAATCTAAGAATTAGGGAACAGACACCCTAATTGACGCGAATCCTAAAGATAGATCTATTGGGCCTAACAAACCCCATCCAAAGTACCGGATGCTTTAGTACTTCGAAATTTATATCATATCCGAAGGGTATCCCGGAATGATGGGGATATTCTTATATATGCATCTTGTTAATGTCGGTTACCAGGTGTTCACCATATGAATGATTTTTATCTCTATGTATGGGATGTGTATTGAAATATGAAATCTTGTGGTCTATTGTTACGATTTGATATATATAGGTTAAACCTATAACTCACCAACATTTTTGTTGACGTTTAAAGCATGTTTATTCTCAGGTGAATACTAAGAGCTTCCGCTGTTGCATACTAAAATAAGGACAAGATTTGGAGTCCATGTTTGTATGATATTGTGTAAAAACTGCATTCAAGAAACTGATTTCGATGTAACATATTTGTATTGTAAACCATTATGTAATGGTCGTGTGTAAACAGGATATTTTAGATTATCATTATTTGATAATCTACGTAAAGCTTTTTAAACCTTTATCTATGAAATAAAGGTTATGGTTTGTTTTAAAAATGAATGCAGTCTTTGAAAACGTCTCATATAGAGGTCAAAACCTCGCAACGAAATCAATTAATATGGAACGTTTTTAATCAATAAGAACGGGACATTTCATCCGCTAGTTTCCACGCTTACCCGAGCCACCGCTTCCATGCAAATCTAAAAAAATGTAAACAACGAGAGGGTAAGCTAACGCTTAGTGAGTGAGAATATACTACATACATATATATGCATAAAATGGACACGCCACACAAAATATCAAATACCGCATACCGGAGCATCCAAGCATAAAGGCAAGCTAGTCTAAGCATACCGTAAAACCACTAAGCAACAAGTTAAGGATACATCAACAAATATAAGTTCACCAACGACGATGTGAACAACACCAATGAGCTACACCCGGATGGTTAGCTACATCACAACAATACATTAATATATATAACAATATATAAACGTACAAGGATAACCCCTTAACCCAATACCGAGAACCGACAACCGATTACCACATGAAGATTGGCCGAACTACACGAGCCTTAGTAATCCGCAACCACACGAGACTACTGTCTTCATTACCACAACAACATCGAGGTTGGCTGAACTACACGAGCATTAGTAAATCCGCAAACACACGAGATCACTACCTCAATAAGATAACCGAACTACACGCGTCACCGTGAATCCGAACTACACGAGATTCACTTTCACAATTCAATAAGATGACCGAAACTACACGCGTCATCGTGAATTCGCATCCACACGCGACTCACTTCTCAACATCAAAACCCTTCGCCATTGGGGTTATATCATCCACATCACAAGCATATGTGATATCGTACACACAAAGTGTGCACCTCGCCAAAGATGGTCAACCAAAATGCACAACCGTGCCAATTGGACCTATTACACAAGTCCATCAAATCCACCTATATGTGAAGTGAACTCTATAACCGAGAACCACTTCACCCGACCCGCACCCATCCTACACATACATATGCACATAGGATATTAACACTCACCTTGTCGCCTTTGATGAATGCAACCGAAATCCGCAACACGTCAATGGAAAGTACCTATTCCATTATCACAATTCAACAACACAATTAGGGTATATTTACAAACCAACCCAATTTACACTTAGTGCAATTTCGACCCAAATGCACTTCCAGGCACCAACCGCGCCCAAACTAACCAATATTCACTAACACGAGTGAAAATGGTCCTAACACACCAATTAAACCCGAACACAAGTGTTAAATACGTGTCTCACCCATTTTGACACCAAAACCCTAATTTTGACCCATTTCAAAATTAGTTAACCTAAGATACCCAAAAGTGTTCCAACACTTCCATAATCCCTAAACCTAGTGATTAAACCCAAATCAAAGCCTAAAGAAGGCCAAATCGTCAACCACCCAAAACCCGCCAAGTGACAAGAATAACTAGTCACCATAAACCCATTTCATCATCTAAGAGGGTTTCACAACAAACTAGCTCAAAACCCTAACTTGAATATCAAATCTAACAAATAAAATTCGGATTTTGAGCTTACCAATACTACCACAACGTAGCTAGGAGTGAGATGAACAACTTTAGAACCTGAACTTTGGTGAGAATCCGACTCCTTCTTCTCCAAATTAAGCTCTCTCTCTCTCTAAACCCTTACTCTCTCACTAGATATGGATGAGAGTGTTTGTGAGGATGAAATGTAATCCACAAATGACCAATGGATCAGTTTTGAGGTCTCCAAACCAACACCCAAGTGAAATTACCAGTTTGTCCCTTTTTAAAATCTAAAATATCACAGCTGGCCCGACAGGCCAACTGGACGGCGTCCCAAATATTGGACGGCGTCCAGCTCTTCTTTGCTGGACGGCGTCCTGAATCCTGGACGGCGTCCCAATCAACTGAAATGGAAACAGGGACTTACAAATTTGGGATGGCTGATTGGTTAATTCATTCTGGTGACACTGTTTTCAGAGCTTAGGTGAAACTCCATGTCGGAATAGCTGTCGAAATCCGAGGAATTCGAACTGGTTGAGGGATTCATCTCGTACGATTAGATGAAGGATTTTCGATAAGAAATAGATTATAGGATGTAGATTAGTACCCTGCAATACATAATTTACATATGTATATATAATACTAAAATCCCATAAGTTACGGAGGAATCTACAGAAGCTGTCAGGCAAAGGTAACAATAATAGATACGCTAAGATATGAATTTATCTATACACTGTCTATGCAATAGAGGCAGCAAGACGTGTCTAGACTTTAAGGATGATAAGCAAATAATTTTCGACACTAAATGATAAGTAAAACTTTTGACATGCAGACACAGTCGA